>NC_091830.1:28175969-28775969 GCF_038994185.2 Dermacentor albipictus | reverse complement strand
TGGTGGTGGTGGTGGTGGTGGTGGTGGTAGTAGTGGTAGTAGTGGTAGTAGTAGTGGTAGTAGTAGTAGTAGTAGTAGTAGTAGTAGTAGTAGTAGTAGTAGTAGTAGTAGTAAGAAAAATATATACATTTGACAAGAAAGGGAAAGCAAAGAGCAGCCTGGCAACTGCCACCCAAAGGGGTACAACGCCTGCCTACTCTTCCGAAAGGAAGAGGCAGAAATATAGAAAAGGAAGACAGGGAGAAAGAATGGAAAGAGGAAAGAAAGAGCCCCAAGATGAGAAATCTCTAACGATAAAGTAGAACACGCAGTACAGGTCACTGCAGGTCGCGCCAAGGAAGTCTGTTAAATTTAAGAAAAAGTATCGAGTTACAAACGTGAGCCTGACTTATAGTCGGATACAACTTTAGAAAAAAGGGGAGGCCCCGCCCAGATGACCGAAGCGGCGAAGTCACCGGCCGTCCGGCGCATGACGTCGGTCCAGAATGCGCGCCCATTGGTGCACCCGCCTCGGAGGAGTAAACGCCCCCTTTTTTCTAAAGTTGTATCCGACTATAGTTAATTCTAGAAAAGTAAAGAAAGCGCGATGACCTTCATCATGGCGAGACCCACAACCACTGGGGTGCAAACATTTGTCGAGTGTCGAAAACAACAGCCAAAGGAGGTGATAATCCCTCACTAACGACATGCGCTGCGCACTGAAAGCGGGACACTCCATTACCAGGTACTGAAGTGTCACGCAGCAACCGGAAGGCGTACGTCAGTTGTTAGTGAGCGCTAAGGCCTGTCTCGCTCTTTACATTGCCTCTTCGGCTGTTGGTTCTGTGCTTACTTGTAAAGTCACAGCTAGCCACAAGAAATGCGTAAGGATCGTTTCTTGCGTATCTAGGTACTCCCTAAAAGCGAGCAATTAAACTTTTGTACAGCGTGCGCCAAGTCGTGCCCCGTCTCTCAAAATAAAGAAAAGATTTGAGACAGTAGATAAGACGACATGCACAGCTTGATTAGTGGCTCCGGGCATTAGGAAAATAAAACAACCCATTTCTTCATCACTGCTGACAAAGCCCGGCGCGCCGATCGTCCCGGCGAGCTTCGTAGTGCCTTTAATAATGTGGTCGTGTGTAAGCAGCAGCTTGCATTCTCACGTTAAATGGAGATAGTTTGGGTGAGCAGAGGGATCAAATGAACAGCAGCTCAATGTACTCGGCCTTTTTACAACGAAGCTGTCTGCCTCTACCATCCAAGGAAATTTTCGTGTCGTTGGCGTGGTAAGCAAAAACTCCCCATACGTGGGCCGTTCCTGGAGATAGTGAAATGCCGGGCCGACCCGCGGTGGAGGCATGGGGGGGGGGGGGGGGGGGGGGTGTAACGGAGGTGTTAAGCACTCCCCATAAGTGGCCTATCCCGAAGATAGTGCAATGCCGGGCCGACCCGCGGCGGAGGTGAAGCAGGCGTTAAGCACTCCCCATACGTGGGCCGATCCCGAAGATTGTGCAATGCCGGACTGAATCGCGGCGGAGGTGTACTTCGCCATTAAGGGGCCCACATACACAGCTTCGCTGGTCATCCTTCACAGAGTGGAAGGGCACTGAGTTTTTTTTTTGCCACTACTGTGCAGAACTGGCGAAACAAATGCCTCGTGACTTACGAAACAGTGTAAATGAACGGGGAATCAGTCTATATAGCTCGCCGTTGTCTTATCTTCAATGTCAATTTGCGTGTGGCCATTTTCTGCGGTAAAGCGACGTTGTCTCTTCCTTTTAAGATGTTCGATGGATTCACGCCCAAGAGCCATGACTTGGAGGACGACATTGCCAGACTGTCCTACATGCGTGAGCTCCTTGATTCTGCTGGCCTTATGGCCAACACATGTGAACTTCTGTACGACCAGGTTGATTACGGAAATCCTCAGGCGCGCATCGGTAAGTCCTCGAGGCATTCGACGCTCGTACCTATTCGAGCTATGGTCATGAGTACTATCTACATAGAGTGTGTTTCAGAAATTACAAATATCTCTCTGCATCGCTAAGAAATAGTAAATATCAGCACCGTAATTTCCTCCGATTGCTTTCACCACGGCAGTGTACGCATTTAAACGACTCCAGCTGTTCATTTGAAAGTGAATATTAACACTAAAATAATCATATTTTAGCAACCGTACTCATATGATCGATCAAATTAACGAAACATGGGGCCCTTGGTCCAACAAATCTTTAGCCGCTTCTGAACTTGCGAATGCTGACGAGGCTAATTTGTCAAGAGTAATTCAATCAAATAAATCAAAACTAAAATTCCAAAGAGCGCTACTTCTACGTCTTATGCGGACTAGCATCAGTGACGTCACTGTATTTCTCCTCGCCATCGAGCGAGCACGAAACGGGAGGCGTCCCTCCCGAGTGAAGCAGAAGCAGTCCCCTCCCTCAAGGTCTCAGCTAAGGGGCTCCAGAATTTCAGTTTCAGTTTAAAGGGGAAAAAATTGCCAAAATTCGTATCTCAGGACAATTTACGAAACTTTTCGGATGACAGGCTTCAAATCTCGCAATATATAGGATAGATTCTTCTCATTCGAACGACGGCAGTGATGCCCCTGTAGTGCCTCTATAATGGCTATCTCAACAAAATTTAGTGACCTTCAGAGCCATCACGGACGTAATCTGCACGTTCTCACCGAAGCCCTGGTCATAGCATCCCATCGGGGCTCCCACGCACGCTGCGTGGATGGCCGCTCTTTGACTGACATTCGATACCGACAACGCCATAAGCTTTCATTGCGTAGCCCTATAGAGCCTCGCACCTGACCTCCAACGCGGTGCCAGTAAAACGCGATGTGAGAACTAAAAAAAAAGTCGCAGGTTCGCCCGAGAGGCGAAGCATCGATTGCGATAGCAAATTAGTGGACGAAGTAAGTATAGTAGCTTTGTCAGCCGCATAAACTTGCAAACATTCGCTTACTAAATGAATTAACGAGCGGGGTGTCAGCGCCCAGAATCCAACATGAACACATCACACTCGATGAGCGCGGACACTCGCTGTCAAAACGCTGGTGTGAGCAAGCACGGCAGCGGCAGCGAGCGAAGACAATTTTCTGTCGCTTCAACGCGAGAATGGCGAGAATACGGCGCGCACAAAGGCATAAGCAGTCTGCAGATCCCTTTCGAGATACGGCGCACGTGACCGCGCGCGGCCGTGCAAAGCGCGCACTTGTGGGTGGAGTCAAAGCTGCCCTCCCCCCCCCCCCCCGGTCTTCCGCGCTGCCTTCCCACTTTCGTTCCTTCCGTGCGCGAGACAGGGCCGCGATCGTCAGTTTTCCTTGCGCCATGTCCCGAAATACGCGCTTGCTGCCGGAGCCCAACGCTACCGCCTCTCACCCACCCGTCCTCCCAGAGCAGACGGCGCGTCTGCTCTCCGCCTTTCTCCCTCGAGCGCACCAGATTGAGCCGCGATGGACGGCCCTCCTCGCGTGCTTTCACTCGCACTTTCACTCGCAGCCTTGGGCTTTATAAGGAACATCACGGCGACGGCGACGACAACGGCAGACACGCGCCTCGAGTGTCGATATAACTGCTACCGCAAAAAAATTTGCGATTACTGCCTAATGAACCTACCAACAAAGTTTTCTCCCTGAGTGCCGTATACGCTAGTCAACTTTACTCTTACAATTGCTGATAGTTGCGTTTCAAAGGAAATTGGGGGCACCGACTCTCATCGGTGCAGGTTGCGTTGCTGAGAGTTCTTCGATAACGACAAGGCCGACGCACGCCCACCTTTTGCTGACGCTTTCACCGCACAGCAGTTGCAGAGCTCTCCCATAACAGCCTCACTGCAAAAATAGCGCAGTGTAACCACACAGAGCGAACTCAAACAACCTGCTCTTGTTAAAAGTAGCGACGTGTGTATCCAGTGTGTCTTCTTGCGTCATTGTGTCCTTCTTGAACGGTAATTCATCTTTCGATGATGCTTCATCGAGCCCCACCTCGCTACCCTGGTCACTACCACTACCATCACCCCCACAATCTTCATTACAATACCATCACCATCATTATTAACTATTATAGTTATCTCACAAGTCCGTAGGTGCAGAATATAACCTTCTGACGTTAGAGAATTACTATCCGCCAGTCAGTTGACAATCCCACACTTCCTTCTGTATATTTTATTTTTTGTTCCAGATATCCTGCTCTCCCTCAATCCTGTGGCGGCCGCACTATCGCCTCAAGAGAACGAACTCTTCCGCTCGGATGTCACCAACGTGGTTTCGAAATGGAAGAGCGACAACGACTCATCGGCACGGCCCTGCATGTACCTCGTGCACGCGAGAAAACGAAACGAATGAGTGCATTACAAGCGAACAATGCATTAAAGTTTCGTGCATTGTGTTTTTGACTGGCGTTCGCGAGCGGTAAATGCAATTTTCATTCGCATGACTGCGAATGGGGTAGTGATTAGATAAGTAATTCGGTGAAGTGCCAGAAAATAGTTCGTTATGCCTGCTGTTGCATGTAACTAGGCGTCCAATCTGAGAACTTCAAGTGGAAAGAAGAGCAAATGCGCGCTGTACTGACTTCTGAATTTACTTATACATATTTGGGGGAGAAAGGGTCGATCAGGATGCGTACAGTAAACCCTCCTTACAAAGAAGTCATCCAGGCAGGAAATGCACTTCTTTAGAAGCGGTGTATGCTTAAAAATGGAGAGACTATAAAATTGACATAGTATGTGGAGACGCACACTCCATCATCTTCAGAGCTCGTGAAACCTTTACTGAAACATACGCGCTCGAAAGTGCGAATATTTAATTGGAGAAATTCTAGCAGGCAGCTGTGTGGTTTGTCGATTATTATCACGCGGGGCAGCCACAGACAAGCACCCATTTCCACGTGGTAGCGTGACGTTCGGAGTGCTGTTTACATTTATGCGCATGCAAAGGTAAATGTGTGTGAGTAAACTGAGTTTACTCAGTTTCGAACGGGTCAGTCATATGTGGGCTCCGTTTTAAGATGTGTGGCCTAATTACCGGCAACTGAAGTTCTTAATGCGAGTACACGAAAAAAAAGATACAGGTTTGCTGGAAATTAGGATGTCATTCCACAAGGTCGCACAAGTGCCAGAACGATTCTCGGCGACAGTTCGAACCACGCAGAGTAGGCTGGTGGTAGCACCACTCACTCCCACTGCGGGATCAGCTCGTGCTACTCCACCACCGGGCAAGAAGAGCCAGCAGCCATCCAGGCCTGCGGGCTCTAGAACTTCCAGGGCTTCTGCTCGTGCAGAGAAGCCCAAAGCACCAGCAAGTGTAAGCCGCGTGTGGGCAGCCAGCGCCTCGGCAGAGGTGATGATTACTCAGCCAACTGCATCCGCCTACGAGACGGCGACGTATCGGCGCAACCCTCAGGGCTGCGCCAAAAAGACAAGCCCCTCTTCATCCGGAAAGGGACCAGTGGGCTACCATAGTTTGCAACACAAAATTGTTTTATGTTGGGGTCTCACATTCAAGTTCCTGTAACGGATATGAAGTGTGCGCGAACGCCTAAAATATGCTCGCTTTTGAAAGGGATGGCGCCGCAATCCAGAAGCGGTCAAGTACTGCATCGTAATGCCAACGAGCTTCGACAGTGAACGCTTAGATAGTCCCAGCGCTGCGGGGGCTGCAACGCGGTGTAGCCTGGTGTATGTGGTGTAGGTCTTCTGCTGAGGTGACAACACAGCTTCCGCACATGGTTTGTCTTTCGCGACCGATTAGCCTGTGACGCCTCGCCACCTACGAAGCACAGCGTCAACACGCATTATCAGTGCTTGCACGCCGCTTACTGTTTCGCTTGCGATGACACCAACTAAGAAAACTGCTGCGCTGAGCAATGCAGAAAGGAAGTCAACGACGTCTACGGGCGAATCTCGCTTTTATCCGGCTAGAGACACGCCGTAAAACACGTTGTGGGGCTAGTTGGTGCATAGCTTTCAAAAAATGAAGCGCCAACGGTAACGGCACACAAAGAAGGAACAAAATACAGGACAAGCGCCTTGTCCTGTCTTTTGTTCCTTCCTTTTGTGCCGTTAGCGTTGGCGCTTCATTTTTTAAGACATGCCAACGTGAAGCATAACGCGTTTGCGGCGCACTCTGCGAACTCAGCCACTCGCTCTCCTCAAGCTCAGCGCGTCGCAACTCGACTGGCTGCCCGAGACACTACGGGGCTCAGCCATATGCTCGTACCTTCGCCGAAGTGTATCGGTGGCTGGACGCCGCTCACCAACAGGAGGCCCCGCACCAAGCAAACCTGCAACACCATCGCTGACCCGCAAATCGTACGCCTTTCGCTGCAGCATACCGTGAGTTCACGAAGCAAACATGCCACAGCCTCTGTGAAGACTCGTTTCACCTTCCTATGAAAGAAATCTCTACCATAATTTTTCTCTTGAACAAACAGTAATAAATGTGGATACAGAAATGTCAGATTTGAACCTGAGAGGTCTTTTTCACCGCCTCGATGACGTTAAACAACTCTTATATCAATTTAATCGAAAGGCGCCGTGTGTAGCAGGCGCACCTGAAAACCCCACACACAAACTTTATTCATCAACTGGCGCCTCCCGAATCCACTACTTGAGCTGCCAACACAAGCCAAACAAAGAAACACGACATGGCATGCGGGCTCACGGTGGCCCTGTCACTTGGAGCAGTGGTCACGTTTCTGTATTGTGGCAGCGAATCCGGGCGTTTTGTGGAAACCGAAAAGGTCCAAACTGTCGATAACCTCATTCTGATCGGTCTCAAGAATTTGAGCGAAAAAAGTGTGGTAATAGCGGCGCTGTGGCGTGCATTCGTCCAGCCAGCCCAGCGAGCCGCATCAAATTTTTTACCAGACAAAGAGCCTTTTAAGCAAGCCGGAGCTTTAAAAAAGTACGAAGTTTTTGTGCGTAGCGAGCCTTCGAAAGGTACAAGCACTTGTTCGCGGTGTTGCTCAAGTGCTACAGGTACAACAGTTGACTCTTTTCGACCTTCAACGGCAATTTCACACTTCGACTTGTGTTGCAGTATGCCACATATCTCACAGGATATAGGCAGAAATGTCTGTGGTGCACATTCTCCATTGATAGAACGAGTCTAAATGCTGTAGAGTTACCTGGTCAGTGTCTTCTTCGTATAAAAACAAATGAGAGTTCTGTTTGCGAGTCAAGGTGTTCGTTCTTTTTATAGCTAGCTGACCCGAGTAACAAAGTCATCTGCTTCCAACGACTAGCCCTTGTTCGTGCTCGCAGTACGTGGTTTTCAGGCTAGGACCCGGGCTTTGCAACGCAGTAGACACCTGCCTGCCGTTGAAATTCTCAAACCCGGATAAACGTGAAAAGTGAATTTTAAATCATCAGACCAAGTTGAATTTCTTCGAGCAGGTTTCAGAATTTAGCGAAGGTTTTCTAGGACAAAGTCAGTTTTATCTGTGTAAATGCATGACTTGGAAACGAACTGAACCAGCTGTAATAGAACTTAACTGTGTGTACAGTGCTGGAAAGCAAACTAGGGGCGCTGTGCGCAGATCGAAGGTTCCAAAGCTGGAACAAGCGCTGTTTGCAGTTCCTTCTAAATTTGTTGCCAGCAAATAAACTGGCAACGCACCACGTTAAATGAGAAAAGAGAACCTAGTGACTTTACGGCTACACTAAAGCATGCTATGAAAACGATACGTCACTTCGTAGCAAAACATGCGTGATGATCAACTTCACAACTTCCGAGGCAGTTACCATTTCTGCTGCAGTGCCTGCAGACAAAAGCACATGCACGAGAATATTCCTGCGGCTCAAAGCATTAGTTGCATTGAAGCTCCTAGCACTGCAGAACTCATCGACTCACTAAAACAACTGAAAATGTTCGTTCGGTTATTTAACGCAACTGTTTCAGCAAATCACCCGATACATGCACTATATCCAGCCAATGCAAAATCAGAAAGTTGGGTCCTCTACACAAACCAGGCACTAGGCACTCATCAGCTAACTGTCGCCAAATATCACTCATCAGTAAGCGCCGTAAAATAGCAGAGCACATAAAATTCATGACTATTGTTAACTTCCTAAAATCTTATGCATGTTTTACACCTGCACAGTGCCGAAATGGGAAGGCGTTCTCCTGCGAAACACAGCCTGCCTTAATTACCGACAAATTGCATCGTATCCTTGATCGTTCAATACCAGTAGATCGCCTTTTTTAGACTTCGCAGAAGCATTTGATAAAGTGTGTCATAAGCTCTTGCTTCTAAAACTGAAACAACTGAACCTTGAGAGTAACGTCTTCATGTGGATTAAATGTTTCCTTACTAAACGCACTTAATTTGTCCCTGCACGAATGGTTGTATCGCAAGGGTTAGTGCTGGGGCCTCTCTTGTTGCTTACTTATGTCAACAATCTCCCTTACTCGCTGTCCTCTAACATTCACCTTTTTGCCGACGATCGTGTTATGTTTCGGGAAATAATTACTGCTGATGACTTTAAGCACACACAGTGTGACCTTAATAACATCGCTAAATTGTCCAACGATAGATTAATGGAACTTGATGATAACAAGTCCCGCCTGGTGTGCGTATCACGACCAGAGAGCCCAGATACAAATAATGTAGGTGTGCACATCACAACTAAGTTAGCATCGGTGGTTCATACCTACTACATAATTAACAATGCGAACCGAATGCTAGGCTATCTACTTCGTAACGATTTAAACGCCCCAGTGTCTGTAAAACAACTGCTCTATACACAATATTAGGTCCAAAGTTGGAGAGCTTAGGAGAAGCTAATTAGTGCATTACAACTTGTTCTGAATAATTCAGTTTGTTTCATCTTGTGTAACTATAACAGGACCGCATGCATACTTGCAATAAAAGCTAATCTATTGCTTGCACCACTACCATGCCATTATACAATCTCGCGTTTAACTCTTTTTCTCACAAGCTCTACCATCATTCGAACGTATGCTGCGAAGTAATTTCACAGTCATATTCTACTTCTCGAATAGATCATCGTTATAAGGTCGACCTAGGATCATGTCAAGCTAAGTCATAATTTTTTCATTTCATTTTACCGCGTTCATCCTTTGACTGCAGTGACCTTCCGGAACGAGTTTTATCTGTTAATAATCAGCAAGTGTTTCAAGCGGCTTTAGCTAACATTGTATAATAAGACATACATTTTTTCCTTTTTTGGCAATATAGCCAACTGCTCATATGTATATTATACCATCTATTCATCATTACCACGTATTCAGTATATCGTGAAGCACTAACTATGCATAATCGGAAGGCTCTGCAACTTATTTTCTTATTCCTGTATTTTTGTCCTTCTATTTGCGTTTTTTTTTTCACTAACAACTTCCCTAGGCAATGCCTTTAGCCCGGAAGGTAAATTAAATAAATAAATGCATAAATAAGTAAAGCTGCCCAAAAGGCGAAACAGTGCTTGCGATAGCAAATCAGTAGAAAGCCATACAAAGTAAGAATAGTAGTTTTCTCGGCTGTAGGAACATGTAAACATTCGCTGATTAACTAAATTAACAAACGTGGTTACAGCGGACCAGGGGCAGGCAATGAATACATCCCACTCCATCACCGCTGACCCTCGATGTCAAAACCCCGGTGCGAGGAAGTGCGGCACCAGCAGCGAGCGAAGTGACCTTCGTGCTATCTATCACTTCAACGCAAACTCAGCGACGAGAGCACAGCACACGCGAAGCTACGAACCGTCAACCTGCCTAGACTGTGCCCCGAAAGCAGATAGCTTTGGAGATAAAGTCCGCGCCATTACGCGTTGCCGCGGCATACGCAGTTTTTTTTTAATGCGAGGATAAATGCCTCAGGGCATACAAGGGTATGGGATGGAGGTGAACAAGGATGATTAAATGAATGAAAACGTATTTGCTGACCTAATGAAGTCCAAGAGGGATCGATAATGCGGTCCCTGCGTCCAAGCAGTGTAATGGCTCAGATTATGCGGCGAGAGTCCCGCTGCTGCGAGGTGCCGGAGCCTCGTCGGTTTCAGAGCAGGGCAAACCCACAGCAGGTGGTGGATGTCGGCTTCAACATTTGGCGACTTGCAGAGTGGACACTCAGGACAAGGATATAGCGGGCGAAAGTGCGGCCACTTCCTAGTCACGGCAGGAGTGAGGGCAGTTTCTGCCAAGGCACTACTCCGCTCCTCCCTCCCCTACCTCCTGGCGCCACGCACGCGACGGAAAGCAGGTGCTTCCTCCCGGCTTTTCTTCCTTGCGCGCGCCAGATTCAGCCGCAACCTTCGGCTCATCCTCGCAGGCTTTCACTTGCACATACAGTATAGGGCTCGCGGTGATGGTGTGATCGCCCTCGGACTTTATAGACATCGCGACAGAGGCGACAACGACCCCACAAAGGCGCCTGGACTGTCCAATTAGAAATGAATCAAAATTAGAACATAAATGACTAAATTTTCATGGAAGATTCTGGGTGTGCATTTATGCACCATTATGAGCCGGAACACGCTATAGTCGGATACAACTTTAGAAAAAAGGGGGCGTTTACTCCTCCGAGGAAGATCCACCAATGGGCGCGCACTCTGGACCGACGTCATGCGCCGGACGGCCAGTGACTTCGCCGCTTCGGTCATCTGGGCGGGGCCTCCCCTTTTTTCTAAAGTTGTATCCGACTATAGTAAGTTAAAAGAAAATGGCTCGATCTATAGGCGTCAGTAATTCATGAGCAGTCTTCTTCCGTACTGCGTCAAAACAGTAGTTGTATCTTTGTCATGTTCAGTCGCATTCCAAACACCACAATTTAGTGCGGTAAAACCGATACGCATCAGTCGGCACCTATGCAAAAAGTCGCATTAACGCTCTTAATCAGAAGTCCCGTTAACCATAGAAACCATAGAAACCATAGCAATAGAAAAGGCATCACGTACGTGATGCCTTTCCTTGTGTTTCAATCTGGACCTGGCAGTTTTTGTAGATCACCGTATTGAGCAGACTTTTCTTCATTCAGAAGCATTTGCATTAGTCGCAGTGGGCAATATGGTTTGTGTATGAACTCAGTTTTCTCGACTTGGCCGAGAATAAATTAAGGCACTGAATTACTTGACCATCATATTGTAGCTCTTTGCAATATCCAGTAAGTTGATATGTCACAGGTCAGCTGATGCACTTCGCATTCAGACAGAAAGATTGCTTTTTGATCCAGATTGAAGAAGTCGCGTTGTTTTTCGCAGTGTATTTATTTCTTTACATGGCTTTGTATCTTGAATTGTTGAAAATATTTGTTTCCATAGTAACTTCATAGCAGGTTCTGTGTGCACATGTGATGTTCTTGTGTTATTACTTTTTTTGCCAAGTGTTCGCTTTGAAACTAGCTGCACACCGACAAAATAAACATTTTTATTGAAACTAAGCGCTGTGTCTGTGTACTTTGTGTGCCTCCTTTGTATCCGTCAGTTCTCGCACTCTAGCCTTCCACTCTTTCTGTTCCTTGTTATATTTCGTATGTACAAGTCATACTCGCTTTGTTCAACCCTTCCTTGACGATGCTAGTAACACTATAAATCTCTTCGATGAAATTTATGCATTCATTTGTATACTGCTGTATATATCACACATGTACTCGATCTGTCTAAGGAACGGCCTTCGTGAACTTTGTTTCTGAGAATGCGAAAAACACGACACACAAGTTCAGCATGAGTCATCATTTCCTGAGTGCATGAAGCCCAAGTACAAGAGATATTTGTAGAACTGCTATTTCTATCTATCAGACAAGTATATAACCCAGGCGTATCTGTCTGAAACCGACAATTAGTCATATTTCCCCACGTGGATTTGAACTAAAAAATACCAGAAATGATGGATGCAAGCTCAGAGCATACGAGGCTACGCACAGCCGCACATGAAGCGAGGAAACGGAAACGAGCAGGCGTGCTCGCACTATCTCTTATTTTTAATGTTTTACTTATACAGAAAACTATGTGCGTCCAAAGGGCATTAAACTAGTGAGGGTACATTTCGAACAACACATGGGCGATGCCAAAAGAGAGGTACATGCATAAAAATAAAGGTGAGATAAATCAGACCCGCATAAAGATACACCTGGCACACATGCGATAGATGAGTTCATACGTGAGGCGCACATGTCTGGCTAAAAGAAAAGAAAGAAGAAGCTCAACACATATCGCTGCAACAATAAAGCTTTGCAGGCGGTCACCCGTGTACGGTATGGTCGCATTTTAGTGACGGTCAAGTGAAAACTGTGAATGACGAAACTTACTCTTTGCTGGGCGAACGCGTGCCCCTACAAACAAGTGACATTCACGGCACAACGATAGCGGCGAACACAGGCGGCGATCGTCGAAACTCTGATCTGCGGCTCGAGCGCGTCGGCTTTCATACATGACTCGTAAGAGGTTCCAGCGTAACCGCTGGTGCCCACGTGCCTGCGAGAAAGCACTACACCATTCATGTCCCGCATGCAATCTGATTAAACACGGTTCGGCGAGAACATACAGAAGAGATAGAATCAACGATAACATTCCTGTCAGTTCTAAATAATGCCGGCAGGTCTTGCACTGCGCGATAACATCAGTTTGTTACCGGGCGAAATGCAGTCCCCTGACAAAAAAAGATAAATAAGTACACGAGTCAATGTCACCCTGTTGAAAAGCGTCGACCGGATGCAGCGAACACGAGAGAGGGAACTACAGCGCGCGCATAGTAAAGAACAAAAGAAAATAATGAAAGAGAGCCCCAGTGTTCTTAAATATAATTGAATTATGGGGTTTTACGTGCCAAAACAACTTTTTGATTATGAGGCACGCCGTAGTGGAGGAATCCGGAAATTTTGACCACCTGCGGTTCTTTAACGTGCACCTAAATCGAAGTACACGGGTGTTTTCGCATTTCGCCCCCATCGGAATGCGGCCGCCGTGGCCGGGCTTCGATCCCGCGACCTCGTGCTCAGCAGCCCAACACCATAGCCACTGAGCTATCACGGCGAGTCCAGTGTTCTTCATCAAAAAGAAAAGAAATGTGCGGGCTCACCTGCAAAGACCATGTTATGATTATGAGGCTCGCCGTAGTGGTTGACTCCAGGAATGTGGGCCACCTGGGGTTCTCTACCGTGTACCTGAATCTAAGTACGCGGGTGTTTTCACATTTTGCCTCCGTGGAAATGGGGACGCCGTAATCGGGATTCGATCCCGCGACTTCGCACTTAGCAGCCCAACACCAGGGCCACTAAACAACTGGGGCCGGAGTGTTTGTTATCGCCGGGATAAGAGTTTAGGCGCACAACATGGGATGCTTCAGGTCGCGAGCGGTGCCGCTGGGATTGCGTAATTCCGTATGGCGCGACTCCATGGCCCAGTGCACCGACACGTCAGATCATATCGCAAGGTCCAAAATAGCGCCGCTAAAGCTGCTCATTAGGTCCTCGCCGACCTATAGGGGTATCGGGGTACAAGCCCAAATACTATCACTGTGTTGGTATCCCACGCAGCATCGTCGGAGATTGTAGTGTCGGCTGTCCGTCCTATGTTCGTTCTTAACGAGCAAGCAGGTCAGTTGTCGGGCATTGTCGGCGCGGTCGAGATAGGGGGCGACGTCGAAGTTGCCTTCGTCAGTAACGGGCGGCAGCATGGCGTCCATCAATGTCGCCGGGTTTCTTGCACAAACCAGCTAGAACAGCGCCAACTGGGTTTTCTCTTGCACGGCCGTGTTGTAAGAAAACGTCACGTACGGAAGGATGGAATCCAACGTCTTGTGTTCGATATCGACGTACAGTGCAAGTTTATCGGCGACGGTCTTGTTCAACCGCTCCGTGAGACTACTCGTCTGGCGGTGGTTAACAGTTGTGCTCGAGTGGCTTGTCTGGCTATATTGCATATTTTGTTGGATGACCCCTGCAGTAAATGCTGTCGGCGATGAGGGCTTGTGGCAAACCATGTCGCAACAACATGTTTTCAACAAAGAATATCGCTACTTTCTACGCACTACCTTTGGTCAAGGCTTTTGTTTCGGCGTAGTGGGTAAGGTAGTTGGTGGCCGTGAAGATACACATGCTTCCGGAAGTTGATGTCGGAAAGGGCTGCAGCAAGTCAATCCCTATCTGCTGAAACGTTCAGCGAGGACGATAAAGCGGCTGTAGCGATCTCGCTGGCCTGGTTGGTGGTGCCTTGCGACAGAATGAGTGACGTTGGCATTCTGGTGTGGCCAGTAATACTTCTAATGCCTCGCGACGTACGGGAGAAGCCGAAGTGGCCTGTCTTGAGTCATCACAAGGGACGTGGAGAACCACTGTGCGCAGTGCTGAAGCTACAACCAGAATGCTAGGAGTAGAAGGTATGCAATTATTCCAATCGACCGATAAATATGGGATAAGTCTGTCATTACGGGTAACATCGGAGTGATCAACGGAAACACGGGAGGCGGTTGAGTCTTTCAAAACTCTATATATATCACGCATAGGTTTAATTATGCCCAAAATAGTATTGGACAATGTCTAGGGCACGCGCAATTACCGCGCAAGCTACGGCATTGGGGCGTTCCTCGGAAATTAAAATATAGGATTTATTGCTGTACATAATAGTTCTGCGCAAACCCGCAAGGTGGAGGAAATTAATTAATAACGAGAAAAATCTGTTTTTCTTTTTCTTCAACTGCGCGGCTCTTCTTTCGAGGAACCCGTATGGGCTTCCTTCGTAGCAATTGCTACGAATGGGTGGATGTCTGATTTTCCCTTTATTAATTAATGTAATGCTGTAGATTATTATTTTTGTTTTCGGCATTGAAAATCACGAAGTCAGCTTTCCTCATATTCAGCTTTAGTTGACAACGCCAACCAACTCTGCACCTTGTAAAACCACACATTCACGTGCTGCTCAAGCTCTTTCAGCTCACAGCCAGAGGAAACGACCTTAGTATCATAAGCGTATAGGATGATATTCTATGGTAAAATAGTGCTCACTATGTCGTTAATGCTTACAATAAATAGGAGGGGTCCTAATACAAATCCTTGGGGGATAGCAAACTTTATTGTCCGAAGGTCACAGCATATATTATGTGTAACCTTGTGTATTGTAATCGGCTTGTTGGGTAGCTTTGTGTTAGTACTTTAGCGATACCGCGAATTCCATATACGTCCAATTTTCTTAGAAGAATTTTATGGCGAACAAAGTTAAACTCTTTGCAGTATTCAAGAAAAAATCTAGTATTTCGTTTAATTTCAAATTTTTTAATTAGGGCGATTTTGTTATAAACTAACGTGATTTCAGTCTACTAAAGTGTAGGAAGCTGAATAAGCGCGTGTAATTTTTTCAGCAGCCATAGAGAAAATTGGCTGAGCTGAAATCCACCGCTAATTACAGTAGTCTGCGTTTTTTTGCGTTTAAATATAAAAGTAACGCGCGCTACTTTTCATTTTGTTGGGAACCCTCCAGTAACCAACATGTTATTTAATATGCGAATCACGGGCCCGACGATACCTCAAATCAATTTTTATTGAAAATGGCGCAAGAATATTAGCTTGGATCACATGCAGGTTTAAGTGAGCCTATGACGGCTGCTATTTCTGCTTCTGTACTTCGCGCGAAAAATTTTGTGTCAGTATTTGTACATGGCTTAATGAAAAAAGTAAAGTAGCATCTGATAAAGAATCTCGGGCTGTAAATATACCTGCTTCAAGAAAATTTACAATAAGTTGGTTCACCAGTGCTGTGTCCTTATAATGAATACCATTCATCAGCATTTAACGGTGCTGCATCGTGTAAGTTACCTATAAGAGGTTCAATTCCTTTCCAGAGCAGTTTATTGAAAATTTACTATGTGCGAAAATTTTTTAGTGTGTGAAGATGGCTCAGTCTTCTTCATACCTATGTTCAGTATCTTAAGAAACTTCTTACATTCAGCTAAGATATCGGGGCATCTTGCTCTGAGAAAGTCTTAGAAAATCACGTTTCTGTTCGTTTTATTCTACAGTGGAGACTGCTAGTTATCAATTACTTCTGAGCCCTTCTATGCTTCCTAACCGCCACCACAGAGAAAGCAGCATAGTAATTCATAACCATTAAGATATCTTTACCTTCAGTGTGGTAAGTTTGCATTACAGAGGTACGTCCAGACGGTTGCCGCCATAAGTGTGCAGAAAGTGGCAGTATTATATGAATCATTGAACGTGCGAATGTAAATCGTTTCTTATTTAGTAGAAAGATGACAGAAGACGAAAATGTTTACTTAAACCTGATGAAAACATGCTAGAAAGTATCGCGTCACTGGGGAAGTTCGAGTAGCACAGATCAATTAATGTTGCCGAAGATTTGTTCACACGCCTTGGGGAATCAGTTGTGTCAACACAGCCAAATAGCCGCATTGATATGGTCAGTGCAATTTGAAGAAATCTCGCTATAACACCAATATTATGATCACTAAGTGCAATGATCTATTATTTATATTAATTAGCAAATGCTAAAAACAACTCCGTAAACCGAAGAAAAGATTCAGTGTTTCCTTGTGGAATGGTATAATATAATGATAAAGAAATAGTCCGGTGTGACGTGCTTACCGACTCACAATCTGCAGTGACACACGCGTCGTCATTCTGGAGGTCAATAGATAGACTTTCTCTCTATGTAACGCCACGCTCCCACCTCATTTATGTTTTGTGATTTGAGTTGTCTAGTTGTAGCCTAGAAATCGAGCAACACCAGCATCCGAACGAAACCATGCCTCCGCAAAGGTGCGAAAAGAAAACTGCAGTTCAGCCACTGAATTTCTGACTCGAGTTCTTCACTGTGGTTTCGCAGGCTTTGCGAATATAGGTGATAACAAGAGCCTATGCTTTGCAAATTTTCGCAACCGTAGGGAATTTGTAATTTCGTTCGTCTTATCACAAACCTCAACTTCACTGCTTCAATGGTAAGTAAACCAGGTCCCTCAGTGTAGCTTAACCAAGCGCTCAGTGTAACAATGTAAATTAACAAAACAAGCCAGTGTTGACAAATATTTGTTCACATGCGTTGGGGAATAAATTGCACTAACACGATCATATATCAGCAATGATTCGGTCAGGGTAATGTCAATAGATCTCACCATAACATCAATATTATGATCCATAAGTGCAATAATTCGTCATTTATTTGACTTAGCCAATCCCCAAAACGACCCTGTAGAACGAACAAATGCTTGTGTTTCCTAATGGGATTGTATAATAGAAAGATCAAAATATTTCGGTGTAACATGCTTACCGACTCAAAATCTTCAATGACATACCTGTAATCATATGAGGTCTCACAGTATATTTCTGTACTTCAGCGAATTTTAGCAATGAAGCTTGGTGCTCTTCAAACGCATTGTACTCTTTCATCAAGCTTCGGGTGTAAAAAGTTGAAATTTTAACATACTAAAGCCTACTTCATAAATTTAGAAATATCGGCTTCAAATTTTTTTCTGTTTGTTTTAACTCCTTCCAGGCCACTCCTGGGGATTTATACAGGTCACGGCGCTATATCAACGAAAAGAACCACATGGTCACAAAACTTGGTGCTAAAACTTGAGCATCGAATCATATAATTCGACTAGGACATTTTAGTCTAATTCTTTGTATCTCTACCATACTTCATACAGGGCCAAAGGTAAAGTGAACTGTGGTGTAGTTAAAGCGGCACTTCGCAGAATTTTTTATCCACTAGCACTTGCTCATTCGCTGTGTTCATTTTCTGCCCCACATCTCAAGCAATCTGTCATTCTTCAGGGAGGACCTCATCAATTTCGAGAAAATATAGCCTGAACGGCCTGTTTTTTTTCTTCAACATTGCCAATCTATAATGCATTATAGATTGGCTCGTAGACTGGTATCCTCGCCAGACCCAAAATTAAACAACAGAAAAGCAGTCGCGTGGAGACGACTACAAACTTATACGTATCCGCACCCGGTTATGGCGAACCACATGTTCTCCGAGGCCAGTAGCGGTAAATGTAATCTTTGTGGGGCGAGAGGGACCCTCGACCACATAATATGGCAATGTCCGTACTCTCCTGGGGGAACGCGCAATATAGGTAGTAGAGACACCTGGGAAACCCTGCTGCGCAGCTCACACTCTAAGCTCCAGCTCCGGCTCGTCCAACTGGCTGAAGAGGCTGCTGGGACCCAAGACCTCCCAGCCGGCATCTGAGGCGGCGGCACTCGCCTCCTCACCTGCGTGTCGGGGGGTGGGCAGATCAACTTATCCGTTGGACATTAAAGTTTATTCTGTCTATCAACACTGCCACAAAAATGTCGTGTGCAATAAACCAGTTACTTTCAATCCTGTCCCATATTTAACATGGTTGTTTGTGTCTGCCACATTTGTGCTGATGCTTGCGTCACTCGTCAGTATTCCAGAATAAGGTGGTTGATCATGCCTTCATTGCAATCGGTATGCAGGGGTAGATACAAAGCTTGCTCTACCTTTTTAATCTTGTGTATATTGCACAGTCCTGAAAATGTAAAGTTATTGCCGAGAAAGCAATAATCTAAGGAATTTTGTGCGACGTGGTGTTGGTGTACTGCTACACACATCACACATCTTTAAATGCATACTAATTTTCCAATCAGAGGTAGGAGTATCTAATGGTGCACCGCAGCCTAAAACAAGACATTGACACTGGTTCACTATTTTTTATTTCGGTTCACTTCATTTATGCCTTCACACTGCTTCCTGTCTTCTTACTTGAGCTGCAGCTACTTCTAATATACTTAAAATAGGAGTAATATACTTTCGTGATGGCATCAGCTGTGTCTTCGGTTTTTTTTTGTGAGTCACCTTTTTCCGAGCCTTTCCAATTTTTCTTGCTTCAGGAGAAATATATAACTAGCAAAGAGTTAAGTAGCTGGTACATGGTGAAGCAGGAAGGCTCTGCAGAGGGTGTCGCATAGGATACTTTTCAGTTGAACACGATGCTTTAATAATGATGACTACTAATGAAGCAGGTTCATTTTTGTGTAATGGCACCGTTCGAGAATTTAAGAAAAACCGTGACTGTTTAAAAAAAACGTACTCTCGTTTCACAAACCATCTCGAAGGCGCGCAATGGCCATCATTGCCGATACGTATATGTGAGCCTGGTGACTTGCGTGTCGCAAAGAAAACCAGCAAGAAAACTTGAGTTATATGAAATACTGCTGCAGCACTAAGTTATCGCATAAGCAATCGCATAAGCGAATTGTCCAACCTCATGGCACGCCTCGCATCAGATGGCCGACGTTCTGTAAAGACTAAAGTTACACATGACTCCCATTTAGAGCCCATTTTCTCTAGATCCTGTGTGACTTGCCTAGCGTGCTTCGGCTGCTCGGAGGGAAAGTCTAATGTGCATTGTGGGTTCGACGGGAGGATCTCTCATTTCCGCTGAATTAATTTTGGGTTTCCACTATAGCAAGAAGTGGGGCACGCAACACCAGTGGAGAAGAGGAAGGCGACGTTCGGCTAACTAGTCGAATCTCGAAAGGCAGTCAGCTTATCAAGATTGTCGTGACTACCTCTACGTGGCATCTGAATGAACTACTCTCGTAGCCTTAATATGTCTGGCCTCCACTTCATCATCATCATCATCACCATCATCATCATCATCAGCCTGGCTACGCCCACTGCCCGGCAAAGGCCTCTCCCATACTTCTCCAACAACCCCGGTCATGTACTAATCATGGCCATGCCGTGCCTGCAAACTTCTTAATCTCATCCGTCCAGCTAACTTTCTGCCGCCCCCTGCTACGCTTCCCTTCCCTTGGGATCCAGTCCGTAACCCTTAATGACCATCGGTTATCTTCCCTCCTCAATACATGTCCTGCCCATGCCCGTTTCTTTTTCTTGATTTCAACTAAAATGTCATTAACTCGCGTTTGTTCCCTCACCCAATCTGCTCTTTTCTTATCCCTTAACGTTACACCTATCATTCTTCTTTCCATAGCTCATTGCGTCGCCCTCTATTTGAGTAGAACCCTTTTCGTTAGCCTCCAGGTATCTGCCCCGTAGGTGAGTACTGGTAAGACACAGCTATTGTATACTTTTCTCTTGAGGCATAATGGCAACCTGCTGTTCATGATTTGAGAATGCCTGCCAAACGCACCCCAGCCCATTCTTATTCTTCTGATTATTTCCGTCTCATGATCCGGATCCGCCGTCACTTCCTGCCCTAAGTAGATGTATTCCCTTACGACTTCCAATGCCTCGCTGCCTATTGTAAATTGCTGTTCTCTTCCAAGACTGTTAAGCATTACTTTAGTTTTCTGCAGATTAATTTTTAGACCCACTCTTCTGCTTTGCCTCTCCAGGTTATTGAGCATGCATTGCAATTGGTCCCCTGAGTTACTAAGCAAGGCAATATCATCAGCGAATCGCAAGTTACTAAGGTATTCTCCATTAACTTTTATCCCCAATTCTTCCCAATCGAGGTCTCTGAATACCTCCTGTAAACACGCTGTGAATAGCATTGGAGATATCGTAGCTCCCTGCCTGACGCCTTTCTATATTGGGATTTTGTTGCTTGCTTTATGGAGGACAACGGTGGCTGTGGAGCCGCTATGGATATCTTTCAGGATTTTTATATACGGCTCGTCTACACCCTGATTCCGTAATGCCTCCATGACTGCTGAGGTTTCGACAGAATCATGCTTTCTCGTAGTCAATGATAGCTATATATAAGGGTTGGTTATATTCCGCACATTTCTCCATCACCTGATTGATAGTGTGAATATGATCTATTGTTGAGTAGCCTTTACGGAATCCTGCCTGGTCCTTTGCTTGACAGAAGTCTAAGGTGTTCCTGATTCTATTTGCGATTACCTTAGTAAATAGTTTGTAAGCAAAGGACAGTAAGTTGATTGGTCTATAATTTTTTAAGTCTTTGGCGTCCCCTTTCTTATGGATTAGGATTATGTTAGCGTTCTTCCAAGATTCTGGTACGCTTGAGAACATGAGACATTGCGTATAGAGGGTGGCCAGTTTATCTAGAACAATCTGTCCACACCCCTTCAACAAATCTGCTGTTACCTGATCCTCCCCAGCTGCCTTGCCCCTTTGCATATTTCCCAAGGCTTTCTTTACTTCTTCCGGGGTTACCCTTGGGATTTCGAATTCCTCTAGACTATTTTCTCTTCCATTATCTTCGTGGGTGCCACTGGTACTGTATAAATCTTTATAAAACTCCTTAGCCACTTGAACTATCTTATCCATATTAGTAATGATATTGCCGGCTTTGTCTCTTAACGCATACATCTGATTCTTGCCAATTCCTAGTTTCTTCTTCACTGTTTTTAGGCTTCCTCCGTTCCTGAGAGCATGTTCAATTCTATCCATATTATACTTCCTTATGTCAGCTGTCTTACGCTTGTTCATTAACTTCGAAAGCTCTGCCAGTTCTATTCTAGCTGTAGGGTTAGAGGCTTTCATACATTGGCGTTTCTTAATCAGATCTTTCGTCTCCTGCGATAGCTTACTGGCATCTTGTCTAATGGAGTTACCGCCGACTTCTATTGCACACTCCTTAATGATGCCCATAAGATTGTCGTTCATATCTTCAACACTGAGGTCCTCTTCCTGAGTCAAAGCCGAATACCTGTTCTGTAGCTTGATCTGGAATTTCTATATGTTCCCTCTTACCGCTAACTCATTAATCGGCTTCTTATGTACCAGTTTCTTCCGTTCCCTCCTCAGGTCTAGGCTAATTCGAGTTCTTACCATCCTGTGGTCACTGCAGCGCACCTTGCCGAGCACGTCCACATCTTGTATGATGCCAGGGTTAGCGCAGAGTATGAAGTCTAATTCATTTCTAGTCTCGCCGTTCGGGCTCCTCCACGTCCACTTTCGGCTATCCCGCTTGCGGACGAATGTATTCATTATCCTCATATTATTCTGTTCCGCAAACACTACTAATAACTCTCCCCTGCCTATGCCTATGCTGTGCCTATGCCATATTCCCCCACTGCCTTGTCTCCAGCCTGCTTCTTCCCTACCTTGGCATTAAAGTCGCCCATTAGTATGGTGTATTTAGTTTTCACTCTACCCATCGCCGATTCCACGTCTTCATAGAAGCTTTCGACTTCCTGGTCTTCATGACTCGATGTAGGGGCGTAGACCTGCACAATCTTCATTTTGTAGCTCTTATAAAGTTTCACAACAAGACCTGCCACCCTCTCGTTAATGCTATAGCGTTCCTGTATGTTACCAGCTATATTCTTATTAATCAGGAATACGACTCCTAGTTCTCTTCTCTCCGCTAAGGCCCGGTAGCACAGGACGGGCCCGCTTTTTAGCACTGTATATGCTTCTTTTGGCCTCCTAGCTTCACTGAGCCCTATTATATCCCATTTACTGCCCTCTAATTCCTCCAATAGCACTGCTAGACTCGCCTCACTAGATAACGTTCTAGCGTTAAATGTTGCCCGGTTCATATTCCAATGGCGGCCTGGCCGGAGCCAGTGATTCTTAGCACCCTCTGCTGCGTCGCAGGTCTGACCACCGCCGTGGTCAGTTGCTTCGCAGCTGCTGGGGACTGAGGGCCGGGGTTTGATTGTTGTGTTCATATAGGAGGTTGTGGCCAAGTACTGCACCAGGGTGACCATTCCTGCTCTGGTGAGGGAGTGCGTTACCGGTTCTGGTCACCGGAATTAGGCCACACTCCAGGCCTGTTTGTGCAATTTTATCAACACGCGGATTTTTTTTTAATCCAGTGGAAAATTGCCGGCACCAGGATTCGAACCACGGACCTCTTGCACGTGAGGCGGGCGTTCTACCTCTACGCCACCGCTGCTGTCTCCACTTGATACAGTGACAGCTTCCACTTGAGACAGCCTCCACTTGATATGGATCAAATCAGACATCTTTACTATATAAGGGTAGGGGGATAAGATTGCCTGGTATTGCGTTGCTATTCTGATTGCTGACGGGAGCAGGCTGCCTCAAAACCGAGGCAAAGAGCTTGTGAATGCCGTAGTATGCTTTAGTTACCATATAAGGACCGAAAAAGCTGGGAGGCCAACATGGTCCCCTTTCACGTCTTCAAAAATGATAATAAGGGACAATGACAAGTGACTTAAAATCTATACAAGCGATTCAGACCAGGCGCGAAGGAATTCCATTATTTGTATGTACGCTTCACAAGGATATGGTTTTCTTTTGGAGCGAAAGATCTACGAAATCATTAAGATTTGCTAGAACCACATGTAACGAAAACATGTTACAGTACTATCGCATATATTTTGGCCACCCACTACCCACATGCCTTACATTGGCATCGTTCTGTGGAGCAAAGAAGCCCATGTAGACACCGCGCGCACAGATGGCGCTATTATCGCGTCACCCATGACGCAATGGGAGCTAAATATAGCCTCGCACGCGGTGTTCAGAGAGGCGCAGCTCGGCAGCGCATCTGTCGATCCGAGCGATGATGATCGCGTTTTAGAGAGGTCACTATGCCACGGTACGTATAATTTATCAAACACATGTATGCTCATGAGCAGCTGTAAAGCCAAGTGTACGACTTGTTCCGCAAATTTCCCGCTTGCTCGACAATGCCCCCCCCCCCTCCTACGGTATGCACGTAGGAGAAACTCGGTCAGCCAGACAAAGGGATTTCCAACCCGTCTAACAGCGGAGGAACGTGAATGTCCGCAGCGCAAGCGCCGGAGGTTGAAACGATGAAACGAGTGAAGGCTCGAGCGGAGCAGGGCCTTCTCTGGCGCCACCAGTGGCGGCTCCGTTCTTTAGCCTAGTGCCCAGATACCCTCTGCAACAGAAACGGGACAATTGCGAATAGGCAGCAAGCACAATTGCAAAATTAGACAGAAAGACGCCCGCAAACTGTAACGTAAGTTGAGCCTGTTAGCTGTCTAATGCGTGAATAAGTGAAACTTTTGCTTTTTGGATACACCATACGTGCACCCCAGTGCCCACCAGAGTTGCGAAGATGAAGTCTTCCTCCCATTCCATGCCCACCCCATTCCATCTAGTGGAAATCATAATTCCACTGAGCTTTCCTTTAACGCCTCGGGAATGTGAGAGTTTGACCATTCCCACACTTGCAGGGGCTGACATGGTCCATTTGTTTTCGGGAATTTCAATAAATTAAATGCTTGCTCTTTAATTGATTACTAGCGCTTGCGCCCCCTGCGACAAAAAAAAAACACTTCTTTTTATTCTTAACAGTGCAACAAATTTTCTTACGCTATAGATTAGTTTTACAGAAATATAACCACGCTTGGTGAACTCTTCAGTGATTAATCATTCAACAAAGAAAGTACAAAATAGCGTTACACGTGGTATCCTATGGTGGGTGAGCGCAAGGATTTGACACCGAGTCGTTGCGGTATGCTGCCTTTTGTTTCACATATATTGATATATCAAGGGGCACTATTTTCCTGCCCACCTGTTTCCTTTCCTGCTATCGCGCCTTGTTCATTTACAACAGCGAGCGAAAAAAAAAAACATGCAGCGCTTTCCAAACCACCGTGAACTCACGCAGGGTGCAACCGGCTGTGACGTGGCCGTTTCTCGCCTTTATGCCCTTTCCGTATGTGAAGCGCATGCTTTTGCTAAATAAAACCATTGTTGGCAACTTAACTTCTGGTAATTGGTTCACTAAATCTATAGAGCTAACCAAATGAACTTTTAAAGAAGATCGTATGGAGTTAATAACTCGAACTAGGACTTCATCTTTATATTTACTTATTAAGCAGTGCAACAAAAAAAACTTCTCCGGCCTTCAACAGTGTACGATATGCACATTACTGCTCTTTATAGTTACCGCAGTAGAGTTGGTGTATAGATACTGAAAGAGCCGTTTTGAGCAAAAAATCAAGAAAAGGGTTAAACATTTATAAGTTGCTTTCTCTTTCTGTAGAGATCAATGGATCTACATAACATGAAAGGTTCCGTGGTGCACTTCTGCGACATTTCCGCTTGATTGTTTATGGGCCAGCAGAGGAAACGCAGCCCTTTACTCGGACAATTTATCAACGTCATGACATTAAAACTGGTCGACAGGAAAACAAAGCAAAAGCTGTTCAGCTCTAGATAAACAACCTCAAATGCGAGATGGCGGCGTCCGGTCGAGAACCAACGATTGAGCTTCCGGGGCTTGTTTGTAACAATTGCTCGTACGTTAGCATCGCGGTCTAAGGCCCTTGCTGTTATGTGAGGGTAATATAAACGTTGCCACAGCTGTTAGCATCGAGGTGATAGGCCCTGCCTGTTCTGTGAGGGTAATTTCAGCTCGACCGTACAAGTACAGGTAGTGACGTACTCGTTCACTCATTTCGCATTGATTGCTGCAGATCCAGTCAACGACAATTCTTTTAGCCTGGCCGACACGTAGACGAGGATTCCTTCTGCACATACAGGTGAACGAAGAATGTCCTTATTTGTGGTAAACTTCGCTGTTTCTTTTCCGACGTGTTTCATACACCCATATATATATATATGTCGGGTGTCCCAGCTCACTTGGACCAAGATTTTGGAAAGAAAGAACCTGTGCGTTCTTCAGAACATAGATCGCGTGGATGTTGCTACCGTTTATCTCAACTTACGGCATAATTTTTTTGCTCGTCTTCTTTTGAGTAATCAACAGCGATAAATTAATTCACTTTTTAAATATAGCTTGAAATGTTCAAGCGTCAATAGGAAAGTTGTGGAGCTCAAGTAATATTGCCCAAGCCAGGCACTTCCAATGAGATAGGCTTAGCGTGGCCGTTTTTATCCGGGGAAAACGAAAGCCCGCGGAGTTTTAAAAATACCACGCGACAGCGCGCTCTGTGCGCCCGAATGCGCCACGATTACAGCGCTCTCAACCGTGCTTTGTAAAAAACACCGCTCGCTTCGCGCCTTTCGTGCTGCCCACAACAGAGCTTCGCGTTGTGCTTGGTTCCGAGATAAACGTCAGTGGGTTCGGGCGGCAATTGAAATACAGCGCGACTCCACTTTCTGCGGCGATAATTGCACTCTCACCCAAGCAGAATGCATGCGGAGGAAAAATGACGAGCTCGTGAGCTCGAATTTGGGAGCAAGAACCCAACATGCAAACACGCATTATAACAAGCTTGATAACGCCGTGGGAATTACGGTGGTTGTCACAAAAGGAAGAATTGTAAACTGACACGGAAGGTTGCTTTTTAGCTTCCTGTTCCTTCCTTGTCGGCAGAGAAGTTGTAATTTCATATTACTTATGTGCCTTTTCCTGGTCATACAAAAGTTTCACACAGATGGCTCTTTTCATGGATAACGGTTGTAGAGATTTATTCGCTGTGATGCTTGTCTAAAGAATGTGTTCAAACAAGTAGCCTTTTACCGTAATGCACTCTTGGCACCTTCTCAGCACGTCCGATGTAGCTTTTTTTTGATGACGCAAGACGGTATCTCCCTGCAGGTCTCAGCAATCTCTGCCTTTAGCGCTTCTGGTGTAGTTGTGGGTTTGCGGTACACTCGGTCTTTCACATGTCCCCACAAAAAGAAGTCAAGAGAAGTCAAGCCCGGTGACCTTGCAGGCCATGTCACTGGTCCATGCCGCCCGACCCACAGGCGTTAGAAAGCTTCGTCAAGCCAGGCTCCGGCGAGGTTGCTACTGTGAGCTGGTGCACGATCGTGCTGATACCTAGTTTGCTTTAAAAATGCAAGAGGAAGGTCACAGCGAAAATCTTCGACTGTGCCTTCTAAGATGCCGTTCAGGTACCACTGAGCAGTAAGCATGTGATCAAAAAATATGGGGCCAACTATTCTTCCGTCAAATATGCCGCACCACACAGTAAATGACCATTGGTACTGGTGTCTGGTCTGCGCCACCAAATGTGGGTTCGTTTCGCTCCAGTAATGCGCATTATGGATATTGACATGAGAATTTCCGGAGAAGGTTGCCTCATCTGTCCAGAGCACTTTGTCAACAAAATCCGGTATATTTCGTCACTGTTCCCAAGGATACAATTTGAGAAATCAAGCCGCCATTTAAAGTCTCTTTCTTGCAGCTTTTTATGCAGTTGGAAGTGATACGGATGCATTTCAGCCTTCCTAAGAACTCTTGACACTGCAGACTTTGAAATGCCGACCTTTTCTATTCCGCATAGCCTTAAACGCTGAAAAAAAATGCTCTTCTCCTCATATTGGAATAAACAGCTGATGATGGCACGTTCTTCGGCGACAGGCGCGTGCGGCTGCTGTTGTGCCATTACCACAAGCCCGGATTCCGAATCTGCAAGATGCGGAATCTATCCTGCGAGCGCCCTAATTCTCCCTTCACAAGTCAAGATGCTGAGCCGTCAGGCAGCGCGCGGGAGAAGCCTCGGCGAGCCGCAAGTTTGGACATGTCAGCGTGTGCCAGACAGCCCGGCGCCGCACCTCCCTTGCCTGGAGGTCACCGCGCGCGAACTTTGAACCGGGTGGCCAGCGCGGTCGCTGGTTGGACCCCTCGGACGACCGTCGTGTGCTGACTTTGTATTGGGCCGTTTGAGTGACAATGGTCCTCGGGGATTATAAAAGCAGCGACACGCCGCCTGAAAAACAGGATCCGCCGACCCCACCGGGAGAGAGTGTCGCTCCCGACTGGGGTGAGATGTGTCACGCGTTTTCGCCGGACGTCGTCGTGCGAGAACAGTCGCGTTTGTTGTGAGCACTCGGCCCCAGTGCCGACCCCGTTCATGTCCTGTATGATAACCTGTATATAATGTATAAAGTCCCTTTTGTTATTCTCATCGACGCCAGGCTCGGAGTCTTCGCTACCAACGCTCTGTCACGAAACGGGTGACGAGCGCTACGGGACCACAAAGCCGTAATCGTGGTGCAGCGGTACAAGTTCGTAACACTGCTGACGAAACGCTTTTTCGGAGCGCCGTCACCAGCCGCTGCCGGTAATGTCAGAGCCTAGCAAAATTTGAAGCCCTTTCTCATAAGTAAAGGGAAGGTGCGGCGCTGGCGCTGTTTTTACAAATCACTCATGAGAGCGCTGTAATCGCGGCGCAATCAGGAGCACAGAGTGCGCTGTCACGTGGTGTTGTTTTTTAAACTCCTCTGGCTTTCGTATTACCCGAATAAAAACGACCACGCTAAGTCTGTATCGTTGGAAGTACCTGGGTTGGGCAATATTTGTGAAGCTCCACAACTTTGCTATTGACGCCTGAACGTTTCAAGCTATATTTAAGATGTTAATTAATTTATCTCGGCTAAAAACTAAAACAAAAGACGAGCTAAGATGGTGCTGTAAGTTTAGATAAATGCTAACAATATCCACACGATTTCTGTTCTGAAGAACGCATAGGTATGTTTCAAAACCTTGGCCCAAGTTAGGTGGGACGCCCTCTATATATATCTAATGAAAAGTAATATTCTCATCCACTCTAATGGAGCACGAAGCTAGAAAGAAAACCCTTATGGGATTCACAGACACAGCTTCGCAGTTGAGGGCCAATTTGTCCTGGTCCAGGTCCGGGAATATTTCCTCAACGGCGAAGCCTTCTTTCTGTGAAAACCGTACGGGTTTCGTTTGTGCTATCTTCGGGTGGATGCCAATTTTCCATTTCATGGCACTTCCTCTACCTTGCGCGATTGCGCAGGACTGATTTGCCATATGTATGTCATCACTGCTCATGTAACCTTCACATGTAGCCTCGACGTAACAAAGTGTAGTCCCTATAGGCCTTGCTGGAGGATTAAACAGAAGCACAAATGCTTCGTTCGTGTTCTTATACCAGACAAATTTAATATGTTACGCAATATTTCATATTTATACATATGAGGTTGCCCTCATATGCGGACTTGACTTACAGGAAGACTAAAAAGAAACACTCAATCTCTTTGCATCGATATAGTATTCGGTTTCGGAGCCATAGTTTCATAAATTTCGCAGTAGACGGTTGGTCGCTGGAAGACAACATGAACGCAAAACTTTCATGTTTACAATTCCGTGGTGAAACTCCGGCGCCGAATTTCTATTATTGCTTTCTATCATTAATAAGCAACGCGTACTCTAATTGATCTCAGTTACGCATATCATATAGTTTTTACACTGAACCGGTAAAGTCGGGGGGGGGGGGAGGGGGGGGGCTCACTTGTTACAAAAATAGCGATAACCATATTCAATAATCACGGAAAAAAATAGCCTACGTTCATGATCGGCAGTCAACCTAGCTGGGACTATGATCTCGAGAAAGTAACTTATAGTCGAATAAAAATGGGTAGCTGGTACTCCTGAAAAAATAACGGAGGCCTTCGGACAATTTTACCGCGGCGCTGGTAATTGGAGTTCCTTAGCTGTTTTCATGAGGTGGCGGTGAAGGCCGGTGGCAACGTGTGGTAGCATTTATATTGGCCTGTAATTCATTATTTTATAGTGCTTTGCGGCAAGTCGATAAACGGCACGTGATGTTTTGAATATTCGTTATTGCTCTTCACACACAGAAACGTTCGCATATATTTGGGTACATTTGGGACAGTGGCAGAACCTATTCTTAGGACTTCTGAACTATGACAGAACAACGCAATAGGTGTTGGCACCCATTGATGTATGGGTCAGTCGGTTTCGCATACATATGCAAAGATTTCTTTTTAAAAGTGTACAATCAGAGCATTCTAGCAGTACTAACTCCGGTGCTAACTACACGTGTGATGAGCAAAAGCAAAGTTGAAACCGGTGCAAATTCGGGCCACCTAAGAGCGTACCTGAAATATCTGACTGGAGAAGTCGACAGTGATAGGCACAAAAATTTATTTAGGGCACTTTTCCTGCCATTTTGAACACCCATCACATTTTGAATTGCCACAAAGACACGGTAGTCGGGAGAAAAATTTGCGTGGCTACACATCCCTCTAGTGACGCGCTACAACCGCCGAGCATGACGGGATGCAAGCAAGGAGAACGAGCCGCTTTAATCGTGTGACATGGGCAGGCCGGCATGGCCTCAGTGGGCAAAAGCAAGCATACCTTCGGCACTTCGAAACAAGCGGTATCACAGGGCCGGCTAAGATTTTCTACTCAAATACACGTAGAATGCACAAATGGGTTTGGGAGACAGCCGCTGGACCGGTTTGAACGCAATGTTTTTGTATATGGTAGTGAAAGTTCAAGCAGTCATAGGAAGCAGAATTTTTATATAAAGCCAGGAAATATTTCAGAAATTTATTAAATATTAGTATGTCAAAAAAATTACAAGCCCAAACTTTACAAATCGCTGAAGCTGCACAAACATACCTATTAGTTTTGTGAACTACATCTGCTGGTGCAGTTGAAGAGGATCGAGTCCTGCTCACAAATAAGTGTTGTGCTGCAGAGCACCTTGCACATCAGAGCACCGCATATCTCAGTTGTTTGTGTAAGGGTCGCCGTTAGAAGCCCAGGCCTGCATGACCAGGCGCAGCCTCGGACCGCGACTGTATGAACACTCTCGGCCTGGGCCCGCGGGAGAAACTCAATGTACCAGCCTTAAAAATGTAATTGCGTAGGTGGCGTATCCAAAGACAATAATGCAATAAAACTGCACTCACAATAAAGGAGTGCAAAATAATGGTTGATTCCCCTTCAAAGGAACAGGTGATAACTTGAAACTGTGACGTGTATTCTAAATAGCAGTGGCAGCTATGTTGCACATTGGCAATTACAAGTCCTTATTTTTAGGGTACTTTATTAATTACAGTTTCGCTCGAACGTCGAAGCAACGACAGCGATCGCAAGCACGCGAGACCAGTGCTACTGCGTGGCGTAGACAGCACCCAGCACCATATCAGGGGTCCCAGGTTTATCCCACGCGATTCCGAGTACCTCTCTGGCGAAACTGGGTCGTTATATGGCCCCGTTGCCATCTCGCGCGCGTGCCAATACACCTGTTGAAGAAGTCAGTGGACGCGTGAAAAACGCCGTGAGCCGATGCGGCACTAACCGAGCGGTGAGGATTTTTCGGGATCGCCTTCGAGAGTATAGCGAGAGCTTTGCCACAAGGCCAAATCCCTGACAGCGACAGCTAGGTGTAGCACCGCGGGTCTGAATGTTTTCTAACCACACGCAATCGCAGGCATACGTCGTAGCGACCATACGCGGGTTGGCCAATACTCTTGCACCCTCGGAAAATTTTACACCCTGTGCTGGGCCTATAATGGCATCGCACAGGCACACTGCCTTGCCCGTAAAAAACGGCGCCACTTAAAGTGCATAAATTCCTCATTGTGAGCACCAATATCATTTTGCATTTTTCAACACACAAACGATTTAAGATAAAAGGCCCAGGCTGTGAAAGAAATGTTTAAATAATTTTGCTAGTGCGCTGCAGTTTTCGCCTATTCAGAAGAATAATTCAGACAAGAAGACAAATAACCCCTTTCTCATCGAATTAGGCTATCGAATGTTATGGCGTCTTTGCATGTACCGCATAGACAAACGCGTGCAATAGATATACCTAAATATAAAAGCAACGCCCGCCAACGGGGACAGCAAAAACTCGCCTACAGTGTCGATATGATTGCTTTCGCTTATAACTGAAACTTTCCGAGAACACCGTTGCCCGTAGACGCCCAATAAGGTTGCAAGATACATTCAAGCACTGCCACTTTAAGAACCCACACAGTTCTCCAGGTATGCTCCCATATTTTTTGCAATATTCCTCAGTGATAGAGCAAATATGATTCATAAATATCCTTACTGCAACAAATAAGCTTCATAGAGGGCACAATTTCTTATCAAGCAAATATTTCAAACCTTTATATGCCGACTTATTTTTGCCATTCAAGTAGGCACCATATCATCATTGCAACAAATAGGCTTCATCAAGAGCACAATTTCTTACCAAGCAAAGATTTCTAACCTTTATATGCCTACTTATTTTACGATTTAGATAGGCACCAAATGGGGCACGATACACCTGCAGGACATCCCCAAGCGCTACTATCTTTGCTACCTTTGTAGGTTTCCACGATGACCGCCATATTTTCCTCAAAATTACTCAGCAACAAAAGAAATCATACATATATGAATAATTGGAACAAATACGCGTCATCAGCACAATTACATTGATAAAGCAAACCTTTTTAACTTTCTTTGCCTACTGTTATAACCATTTGGTAGGCCAAAAACGGTAAAATAATACCATTTCATGGACTAGCCTGACGCAGATTGTGTGCCGTAAGTACGTGGTATAGACATTTCCTTTAGCCCTTTGAGGGTCGATTTTCCTGCGCCAAATGTAACCGGCAGGGTCGAATTTTTTTATTCATGAAGATCCTCAGAGTGACCTCCCCCCTAAGAAAGAAAGATTACCGTAATTTTTTTAGAGAAACGACAAAGTGACGAAAGATATTTTCCACAGGTAAACATGGATAAACTATCCATGACTACACATGGATTTGCATAAATACTTCTAATAAGTATAAAAAAAGTAGATACACTGGTATATATATATATTCCTATTCGTCACTAGGGTCCGCATCGAAGTAGTGGCGACTCAACTCACTTGAAGAACAACCGGCGGCCACGTTCATAGCGTAATCACACTGTATATGCTGGCGTACAGAACCAAGCTCAATGAAATCAATGTTTGTGCGCCCGTCAAGAAAACCAAGCCAGTCAGAAACTAGCAGTGATTCTTCGTCCTATCGCTAATGAAGGGCAGTCGTTTTTAAGAAAGCCTCAAGAAACGCAGGCATACATGGCACATCGTCTGTGTATACCAGCGCCCACCTGTGAGCAGACGAAGTAGCACCCCCTTTGAGAAAAAAAACAAGAAAGAACGAGTGAGCGAATATCTCGCGGCAACCTTTTTTAGTGATTAGAAACCCCCCAGACACTTTTTTTTTATTTTGCTAGCGCGACAAGCGGAGACAGCCGGCGAGACGAAACTAACGCCAATTGCTGCGCACCTGCCCACGTGCCGATGCGTGAGTGGACGCTGACGCGCCCGGTGGACGCGCCGGTCACGGACATGCCGATGAGCGTGAGTCTCTGAGGCCATAACGGAGAGAGAGAAGTTTTTTGTATTCATACCAGACGGCAGCACATCTCTGATGCCATAACGGAGAGAGAGAAGTTTCTTGTATTCATACAAGACGGCAGCATATCTCTGAGGCCATAACGGAGAGAGAGAAGTTTCTTGTATTCATACAAGACGGCAGCATATCTCTGAGGCCATAACGGAGAGAGAAAAGTTTCTTGTATTCATACAAGACGGCAGCACTTGTTCACCCATAATGAGTGGCGCCTAATGAACGGCGCGTTTTTGAACGTACAGACGCTATCCCAAATATATGGCGTCGACTAATTGGGACTTGTTCGCGGCACCATAAATTTACGTATCTTGCCGTCAAAGGGTTTAAACTAGTGCGTACGCTTTATCTTGCGAACACCAAGAGCTATGCGCACTTGTAGAATGAAATGTCGCAGTTTCGCGTAGGCCAAGCACCGACAGCGATAGCAAGGCTTAGCGTTACGTTCACGTTTCCGTCACGGTGTTTTAACAATTATACGAGGAACTCGCACGACGCGAGACTTCTAGTTCTGCACAGCGCGAACATTGCGCCAGAAAGTACAGCACTTGTAACAAGGCCGGCGCGATGAGGAACGACGGCAACAACGTCACCGGCGTCGCGCCTCGATGGTGCTCGGGATGCGACACAGACGGAAACATAAGAAAACTGCCGAGAGTTACTCGGCGCTAGGCCGAGCTTGGCCTATATTGTCCTTTGCGCTCAGATCTGTTTGCGCTACAGAGCCAACGACCGTCCCGATCGAACTTCTCAAGTGTGAATTTAAGAAACATAAAAAAGACATTGCGAATGCGGTTCAGGTGCAAGTCGTCCTTCAGGTCGTCCTTCAAGTCGTTCACGTGCAAATGGTCCTGTGAAGTTGTCATATGTGCTATGGTGTGGTGCTAACATTTTGTCGAAGAACATTTCTGGTCGCATGAATGGCAAACTCTTTGACGTCAGCGATAAATCAAGGCAATTGCGCTGCTCTGAAGAAGGCAGCACTGTGACTTCTCAATATAAGCCATGCTCCCTGTCATCATTTACCCGAAATTCGTCCTCAAGCCTAAGGTTGAACGATTTCATTTTTTGTGGACGGGCTTTTTAGTAATGCAGCGCGTAAATAGTTTTGCATAAAGAAAATTACCTTGCAACACCCTCTGTTCTCTGCGGGCCTTCTGCTCAACTGTATATGCCTAGAAAAACAGTAACTGCGCTCTGGTTATCGTTGCCCATAAGGGCGCGATCCCTTCATTCAACCCGTATCCCCGAGCACGCCACCAGCCTCTTCTCCGTGACGTCATTTGCTGAGCGCTCAGGCCTTCTCTTGTCTATAGGTGGTGTTGGATCAGCACGTTGCAGAGCGACACAGTATCCCCATCAGTTTATCTAGAGCAGTGCACAGCAAGCTGTCAATAACGCGTTTGGCAACAGTTCGCTGAGGTGAATGCCCAAGCTAACATGGCTATTTGACATATGTGGGCGAACATCAAGTCTCGTAAACAATATCTTTCTTAGCGAGTCACCATCACTTTTCCGTATAGGATATGTTTCTAGCCCTTTCCATGGGCCGATCAGAAGTTGGAACTGCCTGGAAATGTTGGCTGATATGTTCCTTTGGGGCCTTATGGCACATATGGCAATTTACAAATTCTAGCGGGTGAGACTGCAAGGTATATCCCTTTGAATATAACTGTGTCCATGACACAATTTACGAGATATGCGCCGTCAAACTTTTTGTGAAAACTCATTTTCGTTCCACTTTCTTAACAAAACGTCGGTTTATGAATGTCGGTTGAAGCACAAAAAGATTAAATGGAACTTCAATGCCTTAATCGCAAAGTTCGGGAATGAATATGTCGAAACCGGTGTCATCCTGATAATTCATTCCATGTGGTTCCGCCTTGAGAGCTCCCCTCCTAGAATTTGGAAATTTCAATACATGCCATAGGGCAATGAGTTAAAAGCTTAATTAGTGAATTTTCGTTCTTTAGTATTATGCATTTCAGTTTTTTCTGTAAGTAATGTCCGCCTATAAGAGTCTACAGCTCATGGACTAGAATTGTGCTATCAGCCAGAGTCAATTAAAAAACTGAAAGTGTTCGCTGAAACCCTCGGTATTAATATAAACAAATGCCGGATTTAAACAGAGGGTCTCTAGCACTGAAACCCGACACCGTAACCATTACGCCCCGTACGCTCTTCCCTAATATGGCGTGCCTCGTAATCAGATCGTAGTTTTGGCACGTAAAACCCCTGAAGTTATCTAAAATTATTTAACTGGACATCATACGTCCAAATGTGGGCCGATCCCGAAGACAGTGCAGTAAAGAAATGAAACAGTTCGACGCTCCTCCTGCTTGTTGCATGTTGTATTCCAGTTTCGAAACCAGTTGACCGCTAGCGCCGCACAGTGCAAAACATTGCGTGCTGCTTCCTGTTCCCTTCTCCTCTACTGGAAATAAATCATTCTTTGTCTGGCCGGTGTCGATGGAAGTCGCACGTCTTTCTTCTGCGGCGCTTTACGCCCCGGCCGTTAGGCCTCACGCCGTAGGTCCCGCATCCTGCCGCCCAGGCAGACATTGCAATACTGCTCCCCTCATGCGTGGAGCGTTGCATCGAGTGTCTTGCCGAGAGACCCCGTCGCACTGACACTTCCAACTCGCTGCCAAAGACATTGTATTTGATCCACCAACTTTTCTAGTATACGAATCGAATATCAAACTGTATATCTAGTAGCCAGACTCAGTTGTGCGTGCTTAGAGCAGGAATATTTATTTCTGTATAATTAGGTACTAAGCCTACACTGACCAGTGCGATAAAGGCAGCTATCAGCACAAACAATCAGTCTACAACACATCGTCATTTTTCATGAAGAAAACTGCACGAATAGCCTCAACAACTTTGAATCCTGGTTGCAAGCAAATTTTTCAAAAATAAATCGCTGCTGCATGACTTGCTCTCTGAAACTTCTAAATAAACTGCAGCCGGAAAGTTTCACCGATCATTCCGATACTCACTAATGAAAATTTTGAGCGCAGCTGTTTAGCTGTTTAGAATTCGCAGACGAACATGTCCACCAATTGCGTAGCTCATTGTTCGGAAAGAAGTGGCCGGCACTATTTGGTATTTATGATTATATTCTCACATGGTAGTGACAGTGAAGAACGACGCAGTGTCGAAACTAAGTTACAAATTTAGCTCTTTATTGGGCAAACTTGTGCCCACCAAAACATGTAACACTAAATCATGGGGTTTACGTGCCAAAATCACTTTCTTATTACGAGGCATGCCGTAGTGGAGGACTCCGGAAATTTCGAACTCATGGGGTTCTTTAACGTAATAATAATAATATTTGGGGTTTTACGTGCCAAAACCACTTTCTGATTATGAGGCACGCCGTAGTGGAGGACTCCGGAAATTTTGACCACCTGGGGTTCTTTAACGTGCACCTAAATTTAAGTACATGGCTGTTTTCGCACTTCGTCACCATCTAAATGCGGCCGCCATGGCCGGGATGCAATACCGCGAACTCGTGCTCCGCAGCCCAACACCATAGCCACTGAGCAGCCACGGCGGGTAATATGTAACCCTCAAGGATGATAGCGGCGGTGAGTCTGCGGTCGTCCGAAATCTGATCTGCGGGTCGAGCGTGTGGGCTTCTATACATGACTCGTCGAAGATTCCAGCGTAATGGCTAGTGCTTGCGTGGCTTCCAGAAAGTACTAAAAAATTCGCATCACGATACGATCAGATTACGAGAATCGCCAACCATAACAATCGATACCAGCGCGAACGATACCAAACAAAGCAAAGCAGACAAGCGCGAGCTAGACCTTACGCAAGCAAAGGATATCGGGTGGGTCCGCATGACACCAGTCTCCTGCTGGCACGTCACTGAAGCGGCCGCTTTCATCAGTCTCCGCCGTTCACGGATCACGTCTTTCATCTTTCTCTATGCTCGTTCGCACGGTTACGCCGACGCAGGAACGGGCGCTTAATAGCTGCGCTCTAAAATGTCACAAGCTGTGGAAAAACCTAGAAAAATGCGTTTGAATAACTTGTGCGCCGTACACACGTGTAATAATAATAATAATATTTGGGGTTTTACGTGCCAAAACCACTTTCTGATTATGAGGCACGCCGTAGTGGAGGACTCCGGAAATTTTGACCACCTGGGGTTCTTTAACGTGCACCTAAATCTAAGCACACGGGTGTTTTCGCATTTCGCCCCCATCGAAATGCGGCCGCCGTGGCCGGGATTCGATCCCGCGACCTCGTGCTCAGCAGCCCAACACCATAGCCACTGAGCAACCACGGCGGGTTACACACGTGTAAAAGGGGGCAAATTGCATGGAAACTATCTCAGGTTGTAGCGTGAAAGCTAAAACTGCTACAACACTGGACTTCCAAGAACACTGCATGAGAGGCTACAAGCGGAAACCGCTGTTTATGAAGGATTCCACCGCTAAACCAAAAAGAACGCGAGCACTAAAATTTTCGCGTCGCTTGGAAAAATTTTGTTGTTTCATTGCTAATAGTCTGCCACACTTTTTAACAGACAGAAAACAGTAACCGGACTTTACTGGTCGGTTTATGTCAAACATTAGGTATGTTTCGAATATCCGAAAACGACCAAACGTTCCGTTTCAAATGCGAATAATATTGTAATCTTGGGACATTCGCTCACCCCTAATTATTGGGTAAGGTGGCCTACCAATGTTAAAGTGTGGCTACGAACGAAAAGCTTTGCGAGTTCGGCCCCAGAATTTGTATGACCGTGATGTGATTTTCGGTACAAACTTCTTTCAGTGTCCGTATCCATCATAATCTATCTTTTAGAAAGCGTAGGCCTAACAGGGTACATGCTGTGCGATTTTATGAGCGGAGCACGAACTGATTTTTTGGGCTGTTACAAAGTAAGGCTTGTGTGTTAACTGTCGGAAAAGTTAACGTAGCGTACCCCTTATAGTAGGTTGCCTAAACCTAACTCAAAAACAGTTTTGCCTCACAGGTATCGGGAACCATACGCTTGTTGTCAACGCGCAACTGTCCTATCGAGAACCCCGACAGGTTGCCGGGCAAAGCACATCTGGTGGCATCCTCAAATTTTTTTCAAGCCTCTTCCTACAGCAGCTCAACATGCATAAGACCACGACGAGGAACCTCGCATATAACTCCCAGTCATACGCCAACAACGACGAGTTGCAACGCATCGTGAACCTCAGGGCCGTGGACTTAATCAACATGACCTTTGCACCAGCTAACACCGAGAGACAGCAATTCTTGGACATAGGCTGCGGCACCGGGGACTTCACCAGGGACTGGCTACTGCCGAGGTGTCCGCCCTTTCGAAGACTCGTCGCGGTAGACGCGTCGGAGGAGATGCTTTCGTACGCTCGCGAAAACAGCGCGCACCCAAATATCCAGTACGATTACCTCAACATCGGCGATGACGTCAGCGACTTCATTGAAAAGTATGGAAGATTTGACCGCGTCTACTCTTTCTTTTGCCTCAACTGGCTCAAGGACCAGGCGCAGGCCATGAAGAACGTGTCCCGGCTGCTGACGCCTTCCGGAGAGTGTCTACTGCTATTCCCTGCCTGGTCACCCACGAGGGCGTTGTGGAGGACGATGGCAAAGCTCGATCGTTGGAAAAAGTTCTCGAACGTAAGTTATAATACCGTTGACCCCAAGCCAGTCTTGCATGTTTCTGTTCATGCCCCCTTCAATCATTAATTATGATGCACTGTTTTCAAATGAGCAAAAGTTACGTTAGATTATTCCATCATCCAGCAGACGTCAATTAAAAAATTCACCGCCAATTACGACAGTCTCTAATGTGAAATTGGAGTGAAGGCAAAAAATTTGAGAAAGACACGTAGCATAGTCGGCAGTAGTCAAAATCTGATCTGCCGGTCAAGCACGTGCGTCGGCTTTTATACGATTCGTCGAAGGTTCCAGTGTAATGGCTAGTGTCGCTTGTCTTCCAGAAAGTACTAAACAAACTGCGTCGTACATACTATCAGATTGCAAAGCAATCGCAAACCATGGCAATCTAAACAAGCGCGAACGAGAGTGAACCGTGCAAAACAAACAAGCGCGAACGAGAGCTGACACGAGCAGACGACAATACGAAATTAGTGGTCCGGCTGAGACCACATACAAGTACGCATAGAGTGGTCGGGTGGTTCCGCATGAAACCAGTTTCCCCTGCATACGTCACGGGAGCCGCATACGTCACGGCTTGCGTCTTTCATCTGCAGCTCCGCGTTCGCTCTTAAATATTTCACTGTTGTGCTCGTTAGCTCGGTTACGCCACCGCCGACGACGACGCTTGCTGCAGGAACGGACCATTAAGAGCTGCGGCTCTAAAAAAATCTAGATGATACAATTATCTAGTGTGCATTTTCTAGTGAGTCATAGTAATTACGGATTAACTAAATTTTCCTTCAGCGTAGTCTCAGTCGACGCGCGTTAAATGAAAGAAAAGTATTCCTGTCATCGGCTCAAAACTACAACTTCACCATTGCTGTCAAAACAAGAGGCGTCGATCTTCCCCTCAAGCTTGCTAGTGCCATTAGTAATTTTTTCTGCGGCAGTGGCTGTGTTCCGATGTTCCCCGTAAATGTCAAAGTAGACGGCTAAGCAGTTAGCAGCCATTTGAAGCCTTGTTACAATCGTGACGATGCCATCAAAGATGACACCGTCGCGAAAGTAATGTCAAAGTCGAAAGCGGTGCAAGCTACGTCTGCTGCTGGTCAGCGCACACGAACACGTAGTCACGCTTTCCTAATCGCTTAATATAAGCTACATTGTGTTTTCTATATAGGTTCGCACAGGTGAGATGGTACGGGCTCTATTTTTACACTTGTATTTTGATGCCATGGGTGTCGTCACTATGCAGAGATGTCTTCCAGGTGGTTGCATGCATGTTCCATATCTTGGACTCGAAGCTGTCAGCTAGCTGTGTAGGTAGGCTGAAGCTGATGATGGCCAGAATTGACACACACACACCCTACTATTCAACAGACTGAAATGAGTTGTAGTCAGTCAAGGTGACCGCTGGGATCAAATTACTTTTAGCGCAATGTCCGATGTATTTGTATTGCAAGTATGGGACAGAACTGGCAAAACCAAGTCGCGCACACAATAGTGTTCACCTTGGCTATGCGAATATTTGGTAATAAATAGATCTCTGCGTTGTTATGACGAGTTCTATTGGCCATTTCCGATAACAAAGAAACGTTGTTCATACTTTTCAAGGTCTTCGCTGGGTTCATGCCTAAGAGCCAAGACTTGGAGGACGACAAGGCCAGACTGTCCTACCTGCGTGGCATACTTGACTCTGCTGACCTTACGGCAAACACGTGCGAGTTACTTTACCTGCAGCTCAATTACGAAAATCCCCAGGAGCTAATCGGCAAGTATTCGAGAGGTTCTATGCTTGTGTTCATTATAAGCTAACTGAACTTCAGCTATGGTCATTATTTCTTTCGCAAAAGGTGTTTTAAAAAACTACTTTTTGCACTCGGAATTGCCTACACACATAGAAAATGTGAAATATGTGAGCACTTTTCTCGAATTGTTGTTACCACAGCGATGTACACTATTAAACGATTGAAGGCATTCATTAATCAGGCAAATACCATTTTTTCACTGATCAACGTTTTAAATGCTGTTCGCGTTTGGCAGATCATAATAGCAGAACTTGAGCGCCATGGTCAGAAGTCTCTAGATGCATCTGAGTTGAAAAGACGGACGCTGTTGATTTTGGCAGAGTAACTCTTGGCCACACGGCATATGTATATATTTTTTTACAGAGCTCTTAAAATTTCTTGCGTGGAATGAGAAAATGAAGTACTTTGAAATACTTCGCAATAGTTTGACTTTTCTGCATCAAACCGCGTATTTTTAAAAAGTGGTGTGTATTTGTCCCACGGCCACTAAAAGTCTTTCTAAAAATTAGACGCATTTTTCTCGTTGACCCTTTAAAGTCCCAATGCAAAATTATTCCTGACGACTTCCTTGTGGAACCAAACAATAAATTTCCTTGTGTGGCTTAATGGAATGGGGCCCTAAAGAGCAGTTTTCAAATAATTGCATTTATCTACAACAAGTCGCTTAGTTTTAAGAAGTGGTACGTGTTTGACACACTCACGTTGAAGGGTCTCAATGAAAAATTATGTAACCACTTCGCCCCTAAAACGGAAGAAGCATGACGGACATAGTGGTACAGCGGAGGCCACGAAAAATGTATGTGCCCACGTTAGGCCAGAGCGTTAAGCACCAATGTCATCAGTGCCATTTTGAACGTGCATGCTTCTGCACGAGCGTTCATGAGGGCAAGTTTTGCGTCCTCGTTCTCACCTCAAGATAAAAAAAAATGGGTGCTTATTTTGAGTGGTAGAGGTGTGAATCTATATGCAGGAAAGAAGAATAACTTATCGGGTACCTTGACAATTTTTTTCTAGTGAGCAAATGCGGGGCAAAGTCAGGAAGCGTTCCAACAATGAAAACAATCTTGTAGATTTTGCACGCTTGTCGTCATTTCTATTCTCGCATAACAGCTCAAACGTTTGGATGGCAGGATGAAATAAATTATACAAATGTGTCCCTTTGCTGCTGAGAAGCATTTTGGTGCACATAATAAAGAGAGACGTAAATGACCCATTGTCCTACAAAAAGGTAATGCATGCCAGCTACCGAAATGCAATAAACAAGGAAAAGCCATTGCAGGTGTATGGGAATCCGAGCGACTCATACATGAAAGACCACAGACACTAATAGCCTTTCTAAAAATTACACGCATTTTTCTCATTGACCCTTTAATGTCCCAATGCAAAATTATTCCTGACGACTTCCTTGTGGAACCAAACAATAAATTTCCTTGTGTGGCTTAATGGAATGGGGCCCTAAGGAGCAGTTTTCAACTAATTACATTTCTGTACAACAAGTCACTTAGTTTTAAGAAGTGGTACGTGTTTGACACACTGACGTTGAAGGGTCTCAATGAAAAATTATTTAAGGGAGGTAGATACACGTGGAAGCAGGTCACCGTGTACGGTGCTACCCCTTCTACAAAATCGAACGCTTTAAACTGCTTCGTTACAGCAGAGCTTACGAAATCCTTACATTCTGGCTACAACTACCATCGTCATCATCACCGCCACCACAACCTTATTAGCTGTCATTGCCATTATGTTTACTAATTATATGCACTGGCACACTGGCTCATAAACGTACAAATGCAACTTCGTGAAATGCGACAGCATTATTGTCTGCATCTGACTTGCCGATCCCACAGCTGCACACTTATACATATAAATATGTTTTTTGGCCCTATAGACATCCAGCTCTCCGTGAATCCTGTGGTGGCCAGATTATCGCCCGAAGAAAAAGAACTCCTTCGCAAGGACGTGACCGACGAAGTTTTGACATGGACGAGTGACGACGTCTTCCCAGCGCGGCCCACTGTATATCTCGTGCACGCGAGAAAACGCCAGGATTAAATGGTCTACACATATTACAAGTCTTTTACGAGTTTTACAAACGGGCCTGCATGCTTATATTTAACTACAATATGACGCTATGCCACGTGGCGAACCAAGTGGGAATAGATTAGTCTATTATAAAACAGCGCGCTAAAGTTCCGTACGTTGTGTTTATTAGTGGCATGCGCGAGTGGCACACGCATTCATCATTTGGATTACTCTGAACGGAATATCGATATCGGATCAATCGACCACAAAGCTATGAATTGCGCTTGCTGGTGATGGACGTCTCTGTCCATGAAGTGGAGGAATCTTGCAAGCGAGAAGCATACACACGCAGTGAGGATTTCCAAATTTATTAAAAACTATATCGGCAGTGAGATATGCACAGTACACACTCGTTAGAGTGAAACTAGCGACGCAGTAAATGTACTTTTTTATACCGGCACTTCGTTATAACCGGTACTTCGTTGCAGCTGCATAGACTGTAAAACAACCATAGTAGGGCGGGACGCACAATGCATGTACGAGGGTGGAAGCTACTCAAAATTACATCCGCCATAAATAGTGGGGACTTGGCAGTAGATAAATTCTACTGATGCCCGTGAGAAGGAGCCTGATTTTTCATTTACCATTACGGGATACGGTGAGACACAAGCAGTGGTGTAGCCAGAAATTTCGTACGGGGGGGAGGGGGCTACGTTTTAGCTCGGCCTCCTCCTAATAAAATTTGTCAAGGGATCAAATACATTAATAATAACTGCATTGCCAGTTCTAAAGACGCTGCAAACGAATTCTTAAGCGCTACGCACTGTCAAAACAAGCAAAATATGTATTTCTTTCATAAAAGAATATACTCGTATGTCCCAAAACTTTTGCCCGAAATAACTGATATCCATTGTTCCATGTTTTTTGTCTGTTTACTAAGCAAAGAAAATATCACACGAACTTTAGAACTATATCAGTTCGAAACCAGCAACAGTACATGCCGCTGATATGAAGAATGTAAAGGCCATCAAACTAACAAGTTGAGGACAAATATTTTAACGAAACTTTGTCATCTAGAACCTTCTTTACATTTTTTTTACATATGTAATCGCCAGAGGGAAATCTCAATTACGCTGTCCTTCGTTCCAATGTGCGGCGCAGGTGCCGCTGTCACCGGTCGTGTATTGTGAGTAATTGCACCGAAATTATAGCAAGAGCACATATAAAAAGCTGGATTCAGCAAAATATACGAAGGTGCCAGTCAAATAAAAATGAGCAACTGCGAATATGTGACAAACTAGGTACTTTATTTAACAGTAGTCGCCAAGAGCATTTACACATTTGTTCCCCTGACTAACAATTCGTGTGATTCCCGTCTCATAAAGCTCATTGGGTTGCTGCTGCAAAAAGTCCATAATTGACTTTTTCACGTCATCGTCCGACGCGAATCTGGTTCCCTTAGGCTGTTTCTTCAATTGCCCAGCAATGCCTAAGTCGCAAGGCGACATGTCTGGACTATATGGCGGATGCTGCAGCGTTTCCCACTTGAACTTTGCCAGTTTTGTGTTAACCATATCGGTGATTGTCGTGGAGCAAGATGGCCCATTTCATCAATTTTACATGCCATTTGTTTTTTATTGCAGCCGACCCGGCGTTTCACAATATCGGAAATGACTGATAGTCTCTCCAGGTTTAGTAAATTCGATCAGTTATGGCCCCCGAAAATAAGTCAACACCTTTCCGGCGGGAATGACGGCCTTTGCTTTCTTTGGGGTGATGAATTCCAATGTTTCCACTGTGAGCCTTGCCGTCGTGTTTCAGGCTCGTAGTAGTGCCCCCATGATTTGTTCCCGGTCAGAATTGCAGACAAGAACTCGTCACCTTCATTGTGATACTGGATCAGATGAGTTAAGGCAGTGCCGAACCTCTCCGCATTCTGGCGGTGGTTCAAAATCTTGGGCATCCATTGCACACACAAGTGCCGATAACCGAGATGTTCATGAATTATGGTGTGAACCGAACCGTGACTGATGTTCACACGCTCTACCAGTTCATCGATGCTTATCCCCCGTTCTTGTCTAATCAGTTCATCAACTTTTGAAATTGTGTTGGGAGTGATTGCACGGTGGCTTTGGCCCGGTCTTGGATCGCCTTTGCAACTTTCACATCCTTATTTGAACAGTTTGCTCCAACGCTTCACAGTGGCTAATGAAATTCAATGTTCAGCGTACACGGCAGCCATACGGCCACGAATTATTTTTGTAAAACACCTTCAGCTGTCAAAAACCTCACAATACCACGCTGTTCAACATTTGGAGTATCCATTTTGTCACGGAACCATGTTCAACCCACTATATGAGAGCATTAAAGAACATTTATCCTCACACCTGTGCGTCATTTTTTGTAAATGAGAGATGTCTGTGTGCTACGCGCATGCCCTGCAGATAATAAACCAAACCATTATTTCGCCAGGTGGGTTAGCTCACTTTCATTTGACTCGCCCTCGTGCATTAGAAATGCGAAGATGCAATCGAATACACAAATGCGAAGACGCAGCTTGATAAAGAGCATAAAAAAGTGTCAATGGAAAGAAACTTCACTGCACGTATACAAAAAACATCACAAAAAGATATTTAGACTTAGGTATAAGTCTCCAATAAATCTACGTGTCTAAGAAAAAGTCACTGTATATAATGCGTCAAACAAGGCGAATAAACATGTTGCGCAATCATATATTCACAGATCACAGATACCTAAGGCCCACCGCCAACCACCCACCCTCTTACACCCCCTGATGTATCGCGCGTGAAGGAAGACGGCGCGCTTCCTCCCCGCTTTTATCCCTTGCTCACACAAGACTGAGCCACATCGTCGGCCCACCCATGCCACCACCATCCCCTACGCTTTCACTTGCACATACAGCATGCAGCGCACGATCACGACATTATCGCATAGGACTTTATACGGAACATGAGGGCGACGGCGACGGCAGGAATGCGCCCGGAGTATCCATATAATTGCTATCACCATAATATATTAAGAGAATCCGGCAACTGAAGCGTCCCGTGAGCCATTATTTTCCGCAAAAGAAGAAGTGACAAAGTCGAACTTTCACCGTGCTACAATTCGCTGCATCGCAACAATGCCTTGTTTTTTTTCTTTTCTGTGGCGGGGGCACCGAAATGAAAAAAATACCACAAAGGAAAGCATATTGGCCACAATCGAACGCTTACTTCGGGCACCTGTAATGTAGCTACCGAAGGAATATCGAAGAAAACGTGAGACGCTTGGTCCACAGAGAAGCATACGCATGCTGCTCGATATCCTACATCTGCCGTGGTTGCTCAGCGGCTATGGTGTTAGGCTGCTGAGCACGAGGTCGCGGGATAGAATCCCGGCCACGGCGGCCGCATTTCAATGGGGGCGAAATGCGAGAATACCCGTGTTCTTAGATTTAGGTGCACGTTAAAGAACCCTACGTGGTCGAAATTTCCGGAGTCCTCCACTACGGCGTGCCTCATAATCAGAAAGTGGTTTTGGCACGTAAAACCCCATCATTTAATTTTTTTTTCGATATCCTACACCAGCGAGACAAGCCTTTTGCGGAGAGATTGCGCTCAAGCGAACGCGTTGCAATCCATCGAGTCCCCACAGTGATGCCGGAGAGCGACCATTGTTCCTTTTTGTCATCTCCTGGCCAGAAAACGTTGAAAACTCTGCCGGGCGAAAATGCACTCTGCTAGAGAAAAAATTGGAGGACGCTTAAGCTTCGCCTTCAAGAGTGGAACGCGATAGCGTTCCCGTCGACCCGCCAATGGGTGTAAGACAATGGGCTACAGGGCAGCCATCACTTACGAGGCGCCCCGCATCAGACGCGGTGAGCGTCGAGCCATATGGTCGAGCAACGCGGCGTTCGGCGCAGCAATGAAACGTGCGCCTGAGCAAGCGGAGCGAACCAAAGAACTCGGTATCCCGGAGGGGGAAATGATGCACGCCAGCCAAACGCCGTGATCGGCACGGGCAGAGAGATAGAGATCTAAAGAAAGGAAGGACGCTTGATTCTGCGGAGGGAGCGAGGCGAAGCGTTGTCGGGGGAGAGAGTCCGAACCGCGACAGCTCCAATGCGCGCGTGGCGCGCCATCTGTCGGGGCAGCGCCGTACATGGAGAGGAGGGGCTCTTCTGTGTTTGCCGCAAGATGGCTCTCCGTGTGCGGAAAGCGCAGAAGAAATGCAGCGAAACGCACTTCGCTACTCGTGTAATTGCGACTTCTGTAAGTTACATGTTCATAATTACCTATATACACCACAGTATAACTTTCCACGGCTCGTTTCGAAGGCAACACCGCATTCACTAGAGGCGCGTTTGTACCTTTTGGAAGCATCGAAATCGTGGCTGAGTGGTAGCGTCTCCGTCTCACACTCCGGAGACCCTGGTTCGATTCCCACCCAGACCATCTTGGAAGTTGCTTTTTATTTATGGAGTGCCTGCCGTGATTTATCGCTCACGGTCAACGCCGCAAAAACGCTGACGCCGACGCCGACACCGACGCCGACACCGGCTTTTCTGCGACACGAGCTCCTTAACGCTATCGCGTTAAAAGGAACGCGCACTTAGGTTCGCCGCGCGGTGGTCGGGGCAACACGAAAAAAAACGCATGCGCTCTGGCTGGCTCTGGCAACCTGCGGAGAGCTAGAACAAGAAAATAGAAAAGGCGCAATGTGTCCTCGCGAATAAAAGTGAATGTAGAAAAATAGTTACCTTTGCTGGCTTTAGTGTCTAGACATGGATGCTCTGGCGCAGATAAAAAGAATGTTGATATTCTTTTCTTTGACATGACGGCACAAATGAACCACCACAACGCTTCGTCTCATCGACCTCGCTGCGGGCTTTGTCAACTTGCCTGATAGTGTGTTGATTTGACCTGCCTCGTTTTATGGTCCTACCAACGGCTTTAGCAAAGTCAATGCACCTTTGGCGTCAAATGTTTACAAAAAAATTAAACCCACAATGTTCAAGAATTTAAAATGTAAGGCACGACTTTGGAAATGTTAATTCACCTTTCACATGAAAAGTTTGTGAGAACGTTATACCCATAAGGTTTCGGAATTGAAATTAATGCGCTCCCTAGGTTTCGCGGCCTCAGCGAGATGCCGCGACTAGCCTGCTCGCCATCGAACTGTCCTTGAAACCTTGTGCTCGGATGGGGCTCCCTGCGTCATGCGACTCCCGGTACATGGGCGTTGCAGCGAAATGCGGCCCGAGTTCGCAATGTTCGCGCTGAAGTCTCTTTTCGAGCGTGAAATCGACATCCTAGCCAAAATCCAGAATGATTTCTGGATTCGGGGGTTGTTTTGGTCGGCGGTGCATGACAGCACGAAAAAATTTCGGGGGGAAGCTGAAGCCCCATAACTCCTGGCTGCGGCCCTGGACACACGACCTTCTTTGTGACGTGCGCAGTGTTCTGTACCCATCCAGGTTCACGCGAAAAATGCAACGTGTCACCGCGTACGCTACACCGAGCGAACCAGTGCAGTATTCAGGTTTCCTACTTCGTACTAAGCGGTGTGAACTTCACTTCAAATAACCTAGTCCAAAGTGCGTGCACCGTGGATGGGACACTGAAAAGCTTCTAGTAAAGCGATAATACGAGTAAACGACTCAGCTTTAACGATTAGTTCGCCGCACACTTATGATCGCGGCCATTCAAGAACTGGGTACGATGCACTTCACGGAAGAGAAACTTAAGAAAGCAAATAATAATAATAATAATAATAATACTTTATTGATGACTAGAGAAACATACAGTGCAAGAATCGGGCCTGCCAAAGCCACAGTGGGTTTGAACGGCAGTGCCTGGCAGACAGCGACAGAGCCATCAGTAACTCGTTATTAAACAATAGTGAAAAAAAAAACACACACACATACACTCACATGACAGGCTTCCAATCATGCATTCATGTGTCTAAGAGCCTTTCTAAGACCATATTTTGTTTTCACATCTTGTATGCTTTGAGGAAGTAGATTAAACATTGCTGGGACATAGTAGTTACGAAGTCTTCGACCATATCTCGTCTTACAGCGGGGTGTAATGTAAGGATTCTTTGGTCTCAGGGAACGGACAGGCACATAAGGAATTTTATATTGACTTAACCAAAAATGTTTTAAGATAACAGTTTCAAGCAGCAAAGAATTGAAATCAGGTAAAGAACGTTTTGAACACATCAGATTTGGGGGAGACATCATAAGCAACATGCTTCAGAATGCCACGAAGGACGGAGTTGACCCGGCTTACCAAATGTTGAGCGCCATGACCATATGTAGATATCCCATACCGGATTACACTGTAGCATAAGGCATGTACTACAATCTTTCGGGCAGACAATGGCATGTACAATTTTATGTTATACAAAACACAAGACACTGCGCGAAGTTTTTGACAAATATATGCGAAATGAGAGTTCCAGGATAAATCACTGTCAAAAAAGACACCAAGGTATTTAATTGAACAAGCGTATTGCACAGGGGCACACGAACAGGGATTGCAATGTAATGTGTGCAAATATAACGGGGAGGATAGGGTAACTTGCTTGACAGGGTTGTGGAAACAGATTAGTTGGGTTTTGGACGCATTTATATGGACTACATTATTCTGAAACCAGTCCATCACTCTTGTTGTTGCCATTTGTAAAGAAGAGATGGCGTCAGCGTAACTTCGAGCGTGTGAAACAAGGACAGTGTCATCAGCATACTGATATAATTTGACGTTCACAACATTAGATAAATCATTAAAATATAAGTTAAATAATAACGGACTTAAAATTGAACCCTGGGGGACGCCAGCTTTAATTTCGGTCAGGCTGCTACGAAATTTTCCAATAGACACAAGTTGTTGCCTATGAGACAAGAAGTTTTTCAGAAGCCGCAAAAACGCACCCCGAAAGCCTAGCAAAGAAAGTTTGGTTAGCAGTATACTATGGCAGACGCTGTCAAACGCTTTGCGGACGTCTAGAAACAGTGCACAAGCAATCTGATTGTGTTCAAACGCAGAGTTTAGTGTATCGGAAAAATCTTCAAGCAGCAACTGCGTACCCCGATTCGGCACAAAACCATACTGGCTAGGAGATAACACGCCATGATTGCTTAAAAAGCTGCTCATTGTCTTGAGCAGATGTTTTTCCAATATCTGCCCAATGCATGAAAGGATAGAAATAGGCCGGTAGTTTTCAATATTGTTGCGTGCGCCACTTTTAAAAAGAGGAATGACCAGGGCATTCTTCAGATTATCGGGAATGATACCAGTGGTAATAATATTGTGTAAAATGAGTAGTAGCACATCTTTTATTGCTTCGAATGTTCTGCGCAGCTCTAATATTGAAACACCATCAATTCCAGGAGATTTATTTGATTTTAGACTGAAAAGGATTGATTTGAGGTCATGTTCCGAAAACATGGGAAGAAGGGCGGATTCTGAAATACTAGTTTGCAATGTGCAAGTATCTGGATGTGGTCTCGCTACACCAGACACTTTTGAAAAAAATGAGTTAAAATCATTAGCGGTGGCAGTACCATTTGAAGAAAAATGAGACATCAGATCAACATGGCGATTAGCGTTTACATCACCACCTCTAAGATTGTTAATTAGGGACCATGTTTTCCTGCTGTCACAACGAGCGTCCGTGAATTTTGCTCGTAAGTTATTGCGTTTTGCTAGACGTATCATAGCATTCACCTTATTTCGAAGCTCTTTGTACCGAAGCCGCAAAGCAGTACAATTAGGACTTCTCTTTGTTTGAACCCATAACAAGTCTTTTGCTTGTATTGCCGTGAGTATTTCTGTAGACATCCATTTTTGGTCCAATTTACGTTGTTTGATTTTACAGACCCGTGTAGCTGCAAGCCGGAAATCGGTGAATAGTGCTACAAAGTTGTCATAGGCGTCGCCTGGAGGAACAGTCATCAAAAACTTATGCCAGTCGTGATTCATTACAAATTTTTCGAAAGCCAAGGGGTCAACAAATGATATTTGTTTGACTTCGTTTGGAGCGACCAAGTTGGTAGCGTCATCTGTTAGAGAGCAGCAGACCATGTAATGATCAGCAAGTTTCGTTGTAATAACGGCAGATTTGACACTTAAGTTATGTGCACGTATATTTATGTGATCTATGCAAGATGTGACAAGATGACCAGCAAGAAATTCTTCGCGTGTAGGTTCACAGATCGTGTTTTGCAAGCCCCATTTGGAAATCACGTCCAAATAATTGCCAACTGTCGTTGCTGAAGGGCGTAACGTATCAATGTTGACATCCCCAATTAGGCAAACATGGTCCATTGACGACATCGAGGCCAGGGCAGTATCAAGTTCATCCAGGAATATACGACCGTTGCAACACGGTGGGCGATAAACCGCAAGCAGAATTAGTGACAAGGAAGGTGCGCAAAGACGCACTGCCACAATTTCAGCTTGGGAAAACGAGAAAGTCAGCTCAGTTGTTGCCCATGTGTCCCGGATGAAAACTGCCACGCCTCCTCCCCTTTTAATTGGCCTAGTGTATGATAAAACTTGATATCCAATAATCTGATACTGATTGATGCAGGCGGACGGTATGTTAATCTCGGTAAGTGCGATCGCATCGAAATAGGAGTTGAAAGGAGTAATTAAGGCCTGAAAATGGTCCCAATGTTTTCTAATACTACGAATGTTGACGTGAACAGCACGGAAGGCGCAACCATTAGGATTTGGGAAGAAACTAAGAACCTCGTTTAGATTAGTACATGTCTTGAAGGCAACTTTGTTCATGCTCATGCAATACTCTCGAGATCAGATGCCTTATTGATATGCAGAATAGGTGCATCTTCATCCCTCTTAGCCAGTATCCTGCCGTTTTTGGTCCAAACGAATTTAAATTTTGATTCTTTGCCTTTCTGCCTTGCCAGCCGATACAGTTCCCGTTGGGCTCGCGAAAGATTATCGTTGAAGTAAAGCCGTGGAAAGGTACTGTCTTGAGCAAGGTCACGTAGGATTCCTCGTGCAGCGAGCCATTGCTGTTTGGCCGAAACAGTGTGCATTTGCACAAGGACTACAGGAATGGTATTGCTGCGCGCGGGAAGTCGGTGCACAGCAGAAACATCGGTAAGTTTGAATTCGGAAATGCTTAGCTTCGCCGCCAGTCCTGACAAGAAGGAAGGCAAATCCTCGTTGGGGTTATATTGCAGGCCATGAATCTCGAAATTGCAGCGTCGGCTGTATTGCTCTAATTCGCTAAGTTCAGAGCCAACCTTCTCAAGCAACTCAGCCTGGGCAGCAATCTTAGAGGAGAGTGTATCTACTTGCGTGCCAAGCTCGCCGACTGCTATCTGGTTCGCAGTTACTGTCGATGACACCGATTCATATTTAACAGCAAGGGAATCAAGCGACCCCTGTATCTGTAGAACAGTTTCTGCAGTTTTTTCTCCGATAGCTTTGAAGGTCAGTAGTTCTTCCACTCGACTAGCCAACATTTCAACAGTAGTCGTCAGCCGGTCCAGTTTAACGTTTACAGTCAAAAGTTGCTGTTCAAGTACTCCATCATCCGATTTATTACCCATTGAAGGTTGCTTGACGGTTTGCGTCTTGCATGCCGGGCATACCCAAGACCCACGTTTTGCTGCCGACATTTTCGAAAAAGTTGATTCAGCGACCGCCGAGCAATTTTTACCCAGGTGGAAAGCTTCATTACAAACAGAGCACGTCAGAAACTTATCGTCTCGCGGCAATGGCTCAGCACAAGTGGTACAATCAGGCATTGTGGTGCAGTCGGCGGCAGAGAACAACTCAGAAAAAGAACGCGGGCAGGTGGTCGTTTCAACTCACCTGTCGACAGCAAAGTAACAGATCAGTACATGGTACAGCCTTGCCGCCGACTGCGACGGGACTCAGCGAGACCAGTCCTTTTGTAGACGGTAGTCAGACTTGATTGGGCTGCCGAGACCAGGTGACCAAGGCGATGGGAGCGACGTAGGGCGACAGGGAATGAAGCCGATGCTGGTCCTTTGGTATCCTGATGCAAAAATCGGTGATCCAGGCAGCCAGCACGCGTCGATGCGTGTTTCCTGATAGCCGGATCGGTAACTTTGAGTACGTGCGCAACCGGACAGCCTGTCGACAGCAAAGTAACAGATCAGTACATGGTACAGCCTTGCCGCCGACTGCGACGGGACTCAGCGAGACCAGTCCTTTTGTAGACGGTAGTCAGACTTGATTGGGCTGCCGAGACCAGGTGACCAAGGCGATGGGAGCGACGTAGGGCGACATGGAATGAAGCCGATGCTGGTCCTTTGGTATCCTGATGCAAAAATCGGTGATCCAGGCAGCCAGCACGCGTCGATGCGTGTTTCCTGATAGCCGGATCGGTAACTTTGAGTGCGTGCGCAACCGGACAGCCTGTCGACAGCAAAGTAACAGATCAGTACATGGTACAGCCTTGCCGCCGACTGCCTATAAATAGGTATATATATCAGATACGAGGCCGACTCTAGACAATTTCGAGTCGTCCATCATTTGGCACAAAAATATTTTGGCCAACCAGGTAATTTTTTCTAGTCTTCTGATGGCAGAAAAACTGAACTTCCCACTTGAACTTCATGTCATACCTTCATAACAATGTGGCCACTTGGCTTTCGCGTCTTTTTTTGCATTACTAAGACTCGTCTCATGGTAATAGTAGTAGTTCCGCTATTGCAGAAGCTTAATTACCAAATGCATTTCAGCTTAAAATTTCTCGGCAGTACTATATAAGAGTCGGAAAAGTTTTACCATGAATGAAAGACAATTTTGATTTATTTTTGGTTTGTCCATACTGTGAACCCTTTTCGGCCTATTACAGGGTGGGAAATGTAATCTCATATCAAAACAGTGGCATTCGCAAAAATAATTGAATACTAATTATCCGTTAACATAACAAGTTTAGATACAAGGCATATATATACATTTACTAGGCATATATAGCCTTTCAATTAGTAAAAAAAACATTTTCAAATTTCTTTCAAAGGAAGAGAGAGAGAGAGAAAGGCAAAGGAAAGACGGGGAGGTTAACCAGAGATTATATGCGGTTATCTACCCTGTACTGAGGGACGGGCAAGGGGATATAATAGGTGAGAGAGAGAAGGATAAAAAAACGAAACACACACACACGCACGTACACACGAACAGTTTCTGTGGGCACTGTCAAGCAACTCGCAAAGGCGTTCCCAGTCTTACGCAGTGTCACCCTACAGTCCTACGTCACACAGTCTAGAGCCAAAATTTGTCAGAAAGTCCCATGTCTTTTAAGTACAGCAGCAGCGCCTTCATAGCAGATCGCGCTGATGTTCGCGTAGGCCAGTTTCCAAGGATCTTGTTTTCTGTTATTGAGTGCTTGTCCAGCTTGCCTAGGGTGGCTGAGAGGACTGCTCTTTGTTGCTTGAAAGGAGAGCACTGACACCACAAATTAAACATGTTCAAGAACTTTGGAATTTGTTTTGATTAAAAACAAATACTTAAAGACATCAACTCGGGAGGTATAACGCCCGAAAGCATAGTTGTGGTTTATCCTTGGAGATATTCAGATAAGAGGTTGCAAGCACAACCTGATAGCCACATTTATGCTTCTCGCGTGTAGTTGGAACATAAAATTTAATTTATCGACCCTGCGGCGCTCAGCAAGTGCCGGAAAGTGAGGCCTATTAGGCAACTCTGTAACTTATCGTGTTCGGTTGTGGCAGGAAAAGAAAAACCTAGCAGTAAGAAGTTGTATTTTTGCTGCTTTCTTAGAGGGGTAATGCTTACATGGGTCGAAGATTATACTTGCGTACTCTAAACTAGGGCAAAAGATTGCCACGTATGAACTTAGTTTAACATCAGAACTAGCATACTTCAATTTCCTTTTTAACAAGCCGAGCTTTCGCTGCACGCTTCGGTATATCATCGCCAATAGCATAAGAATAGCATTTTCGAAATTAATGTAGTATGTCATCTGGCTCTGACGACGATGAGGATAGCAATAGGGGCTTGTTGGTACGGCATATCTTATTTTGTTATAGCGCTTATTTTGTTCCTGTCGGGTGCGGACGATCCTACATCGGTCAAACAGGCTACGAAAACACAGTAACAAAGTTAACAACTTGGCCGCTGACGGCTTTCTTGCCATCCATTGCCAGAGATGCAAGTGCAAACCAAGATTTAAAGAAACAAAAAATGTGTGAAATGACGCGCTTGATAGAAGCCAGACACATATCAACATACGGCGACGCATGCGTAAGTAAACCTTCCATTTCATTATCATCAAAAGAGCTGAATTATTTTTGTTCGCGTTGAACGTGTACATGTCTGTGAATATGTGAGTCAAGAAACTGCCTACGTGTGGTTCCCAGTTTATATTTTTGTTTATTTTTCAAAAAATTTTACACCTGCTGTATGACGGGTCGAGGGTGTATATATAGCGACGAGAACGAGAAATAAATCTCTTGTTGAAAGTAGAGCTGTGTGTGTCAGATGTGCCTTCTGTTGTCCGTGTCAAGCTTGCGCTATAACAAAATAAGTCTCTGACGACTTCCTTAAATTTAATTTCAATAGGAGTTTCACGCTGCTTCTTTAGAAATTTGACTTTCGTCTCCGCCGATGTCCTGAAGCTTCCTGTATCGTGGAGCCGATTTGACCAGGCGAGAGCATTCAGCAGAAGGAATGACTCAGTTCTTCTCCCATGAGGACTAGCTTCCTACCAATGTTATCATTCACACGGACTGCAGTTGTTGCTGATCTTGAACCAGCCGGGTATCTCGAGAATCTGTCCGGACTTGTCATGTACTTGTCAAAGTTAATAATATTTGGGGTTTTACGTGCCAAAACCACTTTCTGATTATGAGGAACGCCGTAGTGGAGGACTCCGGAAATTTTGACTACCTGGGGTTCTTTAACGTGCACCTAAATCTAAGCACACGGGTGTTTTCGCATTTCGCCCCCATCGAAATGCGGCCGCCGTGGCCAGGATTCGATCCCGCGATCTCGTCCTCAGCAGCCCAACACCATAGCCACTGAGCAACCACGGCGGCTGTACTTGTCAAAGTACTTTGTCAAAGTAGTGGAAAAGAAACTTGTCTTGGCTGTCTTTAATTCTTTTCGAACCTCTGTGCTAAGCAAAGAAATTGTGTCAGGGTTTCGTGGCGTAGCTTGTTGGGCGTGCTGCAGTCGGCGTGTCAACTGAATACTTGTCCTAGTGATCGACGGGTTTGCCTTTTCTACGCATTTCTGTCTGACACATGCAAACTTCGATATATAATCTGCAACTGTGGATTTAAAATAGTTCCATGAACGCTGCGCATCACCTCCCTGCGGTATCATGTCAAGAGCTATCTCCAGACGCTCGAGAATCGATGTGTCATCTGCCCTCTGAAAATTTAGCACATGCGTATTAAGATATTTGGCACAACATTTGTCGTCTCTCCGAAGAGTGTCTGCTATGACTGTATGGTCAGGTATTCCATTTGCCACGTCGACCTGGTAATTAAAGCTATACTCCGATAAATACACAACATCAACTTTCGAATATAATTGGCCTGGATTCGCGTCGGCACATATAGCTCTTCAATTAGACTATATTTTGCATTATTTCTAACATACAGTCCACGTGTAGCCTATCGATAGTACTTGATATGCGGCCGTTGCAGTCAACGCCAGGCAGATTAAAATAACCCATCAGTTTAACCTGCTACTTTTTCTGGCTATGTTTCCAATGTAATCATGAAGCGCTGAAAAAACTCGGACCGGCCAGGGGGAACGACAAATAACACCAATTATTAAAAGGAATCTATCCATGAATAATTTGCACCATGTACCCTCGTGCTCATGAATGACGGGAAGTTATTCGCACTTAATTGAGTTCTTGACTAACAAGGCAACGACACCGCCCCTTTTTGTTCTGTCATTACGTATGACATGAAAAGAATTGAGGGAAACTTCGTCATCTTTAATGTCGCGTTGTAACCACGTCTCTGTGATGCGAGCAACCTGAGGGTCATGTAATAAAGTCAAGCATTCGAATGGTTCGCGCTTATTAGCTGTTCTTCGCTCGTTCATATTTAATAGCCCTATTTCTTGGGGCTTCTGTGGTCGCCAACATAGACGCGGCCAAGATTGGCAGTTAGGGCGCGCTTCGACCCGTTTATGTGCCATCAAGTCGCATGCAACGTCGCCGATAAAGAGTCTATCATGCACAAATTTAACCCTTGCGCCCGCCTGCCTATCAGACTGCGCTGAACGACAACGTAGCCTTCCTTTTTTCACCTTTTCCTTTAAATAATCATCAGACAGTGTTGTCTTCCTGTCCTTATGTCTTGTGCAGTTCTTAAAGATGGTCATTTTCTCATTGTACTTTTACAGCTTCCAGATAACGGGTCTATCTCGGTCTGCCTTTGTTTGGCCAAACTTACAAATCCTCGCCACTCAGGACACTGCCACACCGATGCGGTCACCAATCGCACACCCTGAATTACTTTGCCTTTTATGCCCTTCTGCGCCACATTCGTACTCTCCAGTAAACCAACAACGTAATATTATTGGGTATAGCTCTATCTTCTAAGATAAATTTTTTGCTGCTGTAGTCTGGTAGCGCACTCAAAGTTGTGCATATTACCTTCAAGTTCAAGTAGCCTAGTGCATGACAGCTCCACCGTGGCAAGCTTTCCCTCAGAACTCGCAAGTCTATCGTCCGTCACAGCCTGCTTGTCCAAGATAAGCTGGAGCATATCCTCAGTTGAGGGGCCAGCATTACTTTTTGTCTCCTGCCACCTAGAGTTGCAAGCAACACCATAACGTGCAAACAATTTCAGAGCATCTCACTAGGAGCGGCAGCACAATAAGACAAAGACTACTTGAGCGGAAATTATAATCAGGAGAATGCTAACCAACCTGCAAATAAAGCCAGCAATATTTTAGCGACATGGTCGCTTCTGTGCTGCCGCTCTATATTAAGTCAAATTTTAAGACGACCTTGAGTGAATTATTAGCTTCACGAGGTGTAAGCGTCACTTCTATCTAAAATGCGGCCTTCGTAATTCAGAAAGCGAAGTAAACACATAATTGGCGCCACTATGTAAAAATACGGTGCCAGTTCACATAAAACAACTCGCATCTCTTATTTGGGGGATATTTAACATTGGTTAATTGTTTAATTATCGCTCGCCCATTATTTATCGCCCCTGGTGTTCTCTCTTGCGCTGAATATTTCAGCATGTATAGTCAGGTTCAATGTCATTTGCAACACCGTGTCCGTGGACGAAGGGGTCCCAAGACGGCACAGCGTTGCCGACATCCGGAAAACCGGAGAACTCAATAACCTCTTAATTAGGGGTATTCATCAAGCCAATTTTTCCTATGTTGGTGCAGCCATGCAGTCTTCTTCTCCTTCAACCATGGCCACCTTGTTGTGGCATATATTGAACGTGACTGCACATATGCAAGCCAGACGAACCAGAAGTCCTACTCAGACCTCTCAGCTAAGCACTGATAACAATGCACCTAATTATGATGCTCAGCTATGGGGACAATGCAAATTCGCCAATTATATTGAATTTTATCGCATAGGATCATGCTCACTCTCTCTGTTTGCAACACTTTGTACGTGGTACTTGCTTCTTGATGATAATGATTGGATTCGCGTTTGAAACGTGGCCACGGAATGCGCCTCACGCTCTAGCCTACCGCGCAAGTTCTGAAGCATCTTAATTTAACTCTGCTGAAATTTCCACTCATTATCAGCACCCAGTACTGGGCATGAAAAAAGAAGCGCGTGCTTGCCACGAGAATGCGCATATTCGTAAAGGAAGAGAAAGTTTTGCCAGGTGAAGTATTAAAGTTGAGTGGCAGCATTCTATTTCAACGTAGAAATTATCGCCAGCAATAAACCAAACAGGCGCATCTCTTTGACTTGTTATGGTTTAAATTGGTAGCATAAGCTCATTTCGCAGAAGCCAAGGGCAAATTTTGTACATCGGCACTAACTTCAATAAAAAAATTGTGAAGACCTCCGATTTTGTATGTGTGTATTCGCAAACTTATTCCTTGCCACCCTCACCTATCTGCTTTGTACAGCTGATACTCCCAACTGGGAGCATGCGCCTCGTTATCATCGCAGCGTGCCAACACCGACAATCAAAAACAAAAAAGATAAACATTAAAAAAAATATACGTCACGACGTTGCTGCAATTTTGGGCCATGCAGCGGCAGCTTGAGCAGTTTAACCGAGGAACAGGCATAAGACGGTTTAACCTTTCCTTCACTCAGGAACGCAGGCACCGAAATTGGCGTACCCCAGCCAATTCGATAGAAAACTCAATGGAAAATTCAGAGTGGAGTTAGCACACCACCAAAGACAACGTTCGCCGTGCGAGAAGAGGGAGCGATGAAATGCGAGTTGAAATTTCCCACTTCGAGTACAGGCGCTAGAGAACTAACTGATGCAGTAGAACTTGGCCCCGCGCGAAGACCATCAGCCCAAGATGACATCCAACTGGCCAACGAGAACGAGGAGGACGCAAGACCGTCGCTGACAAGTGAGTTCCTCGAATCGAGGTGTCGAGGTTCTTCGGCAGAGCAATTACTTGACTTTGAAAGCAATGAAGACGTCTTGGGCGGTGTGAGGCTCGGTCAACACCAAGGTCAAAGCAATCTCGAAGCTATGGCAAGCGAGCCGCATTCGGACAGCACCCGCTACGCAGAAAACGTGACGCATGGCCAAAGTAAAGGTGGGCAGAGACTGGGTGCCCTTCTCGTAGTTCGCCAGCATTCAGAAAGCAGTACCACTCAGAGTTATCAAGAAGATAGTGCTCCTGTTAGTGATGATGCCGACGCCGGATTTTCTCTCCAGCTGCCTGCATCAATCGCGTCGCGCGTTCGAGAACAAGCTGACCCTGATTTGTCAACGGAGCGCGCCTCACATTGCCGCCTCCCATATCGCCCTGTAGAAATGCTTAGCGGACCTAGCAGCATGGCGCCATACTTCACGCAAGAAGATCGGACGGTGTCCCCCACCGCAAGTTCCATGGTGCCTTTTCCATTTGCCATGCCCGACGCACCGCTGACTTCACCGGCAGACGCTAACACTAACAGTAGCCAAGGCTCGAGACTGCAGAATTCTGCTGAGATATCGACAGCATCCCGCATTCTTCATCGCCATAACAGCAGTGCCCGAGCTGACTTGCCTAAGATCCCACACGTCCCGGCTGAACGGCGTTCCAGGAAAATGCGTAGGAGCTCCAATGACCTCGAGGATGATACTGTGCTAACCCGACCAGCGAAAGCCCGCAAAGGAAATGGCATTGTTCGGACGGCCAGTGCCCCTGCCGTCATGACCGAAAGAAGTCGCTCTGAATACACTTCGAACATGCCTACAAGGCTTGCATCGTCCCAGCCGCAGACGCCAGACAGTTCAACATGCGCTCAGAAAAGCGCGTCGTCATCAATGGTTGAAGCGCATCGAATATTGCGATCATTATTAACCCGTCCAGTTGCACCAAGTCCTCGCGGTGAATATCTTAAAGGCCTCATGGATGACGTCTATGCCTCGGTTAGGATGTCTGGTAACGCGTCACTTGGGCTGGTGGCGTCAAGCGAGCAAAATGGGAATGAATCGCAGCAGGCTTCAATTCCTCCGGTCCCTCATGACCCACGCGTGGAGGTCGAACGTCAGAATCAAGAAAAGGGACCACCGGTACTTACGCCTCTCAGCGTTCATGAAATCAGCAGCAGTAGCGACTTTGGTCAAGTTCAACGTCATTCAATGCCGGTGTTAACACCGTTCACGTATTTATCACCACAAAAATCAACCGAAGAGCCACGTGACTCGAAAACACCCGACGCCGCCACTGAAAGTAGCAGTAGCATCAGCCAATTAGGCCATGTTGCGCCTCGGTCGCCATTAACAACGTGCCAGCACTTTCCGCCGCAGAATTCAAGTGAAGATTCAAGAAATTTGGTAACTGGTTTCGAGAGTCTGCAAACTCTAAACCCAATTCCGCAGAAACCATCATCTCCATCGAAGCAGGTGCTGCCGGCACCGAAGCAGGAACGTCGTAATGCAGAAAGCGATGCGTACGCTATATCGCCAAGCACTTTGCGAAATGCAATTCCTCGTTCAAGTAACAGCAGTCCGGATCAAGAGGATGCCAATGGTGACCAGAAGGAAAGAGACTCGTTAAACCCAACCAGCCAGCAGGCACTGCATTGTTTAAGAAATTCCCAATCAGCAATGTTATGCATCTCACTACCAGGAATGCCGGATTCCTTGAGCACTCCGCTCGCTGAAGAGCCATCACCAAAACAAGATTCGTTGCTGCCAACCGGTTCGCATGCTGATGAGGCCACCATACAACTGTTGCCCGTTGCGCCTCAAATGCCTGAAGAACCAACGTATCCCGACGACCTCTCGCACATTGCGGAAGACGCTCGATCTGGAAGTGGCACGGTTGAAAATTCGCCACGCGTGCTCCAGGCGAGACAGTTAAACACTCCACCGCTAGGGTCTGTGCCGAGGCAACTGTCTCGTCCAACACCCATAAGACCTATTCCAGCCAGAGGCACGCAATCAATGTATGCATCATTTACTAATGAGCAGCAAGGCGATCTAGCCTGCGCACCCTTATGGTGGTCAGCCCCAGTGCGACTGCCCTATTCCTGGAACCTGCCACTCGTCGGACAGCCTCAACCAATGCAAGAGTCATCGCTTCCAGCAGGTTCGCAACCACAATTCGCCGTCATTCCTCAACCGCCTGAAACATGGACAACTCAGCAAGGTCTCTCGTGGTTTGCAGAAGAACCTCGACGTGAAATTGACACAATTACAGTGCCGCCACAACTGTTTCAGCCGAGACAGGTGACCTGCTGGACGCCAGAGCTTGCACACAGCCAGCCCTTTTCAGATGCTGTAGTCGCAGGGCACATTCCAGTATGGGGCGCACCGCCTATGTCTGCCTCCCCCATGTTTCGGCAACTTCATGGGCCTAACCAACTGACTATGCAATCAGGCCTCTACTCAGGATCTGCGGAAGGACGGCCATGCGAAACAGGTGTATTAGCGCTGCCAGCGTACGCGCCCCAATTGGTACAGTGGGTCACGCTGCCAACTGCACTAGAACATCATTACGGAACGGCCGATGGGTCAGCGAGGTTGGAACCCACAGCACAAGTATCAGGCCTGCAGGGTTTCCCATCGTACCGCCCCACGGGAGCTTGGCCGTAGTTTTTGCCAGAACTGTCTTTACGTTCCCGTTCTCCGCCCTTTACGGCTCCCAATTTTTACGCCGGAAATAGCATTCTGGGACCAGCCGAGTATAAAAAGTTCTCGCGGAGAAGAACACGCTCAGCCCATCAGAAGCCTCCTGGCCGGTGTTCACGGATTCGCTTCGCCCCGTTGCGAAGAAAGGCGCGGTGCGGTGGAGACCGCGTCCGTTTCGAGCGCCGAATAAAAGGCAAATCCTTCAGGTACAACAGCGAGATTTGCCTTTGTCCGATGACGCCCGGTGCCCTGAGCGAGGTGCGCAGTCCACAGAGACTGCTTCGCAGGGTCCACCTAGTCATTCTCACCAAGGGTCTCCGTCACCTGCGAACACACTAACGGCCGGTAAATTAGCTGCTGCTCACACTCCTGAGCAAACTTCGTCGTCTCTTCCAAAGCAACCTCATACCGCGCAAACGGAAGAGCACGTGGTGACAAGACAGCCGTTTCCTTTACTTTCGCTGGAAGAGCGAAGAGAATACGCCAGATGTAGCTTAGAGCGATCATCGCAGCCGGCCTACCTGACAGATTCCGCAAGGAACGAATTCATTTTCGCCTGCACACATGATTCATCTGAGCCCCCCATCTGCTCACCCTGCGCAGCGAAGCCCTCGTTTAGCGCAGGACCTTATGCATGGAGAGCACACCGTTTTGCCGTCGCAACAGGGTGTTGTGCCATTACCACAAGCCCGGATTCCGAATCTGCAAGATGCAGAATCTATCCTGCGAGCGCCCTAATTCTCCCTTCACAAGTCAAGATGCTGAGCCGTCAGGCAGCGGGGTCCTGCGGGAGAAGTTTCGGCTAGCCGCATGTTCGGACGTGTCGGCGTGTGCCAGACAGCCCGGCGCCGCACCTCCCTTTGCCTGGAGGTCTCCGCGCGCGCGAACTTTGAACCGGGTGGCCAGCGCGGTCGCTGGTTGGACCCCTCGGACGACCGTCGTGTGCTGACTTTGTATTGGGCCGTTGGAGTGACAATGGTTCCTCGGGGATTATAAAAGCAGCAACGCGCTGCCTGAAAAACAGGATCCGCCGACCCACCGGGAGACAGTGTCGCTCCCGACTGGGGGGAGATGTGTCACGCGTTTTCGCCGGACGTCGTCGTGCGAGAACAGTCGCGTTTGTTGTGAGCACTCGGCCCCAGTGCCGACCCGTTCATGTCCTGTATGATAACCTGTATACAATGTATAAAGTCCCTTTTGTTATTCTCATCGACGCCAGGCTCGGAGTCTTCGCTACCAACGCTCTGTCACGAAACGGGTGACGAGCGCTACGGGACCACAAAGCCGTAATCGGGGTGCAGCGGTGAAAGTTCGTAACACTGCTGGCACCGGTTGGATGTCGTAACACTGGATGGCAGCTACGGGATTGACCGGCATCAGCTACCTCGGCGCGGTGAGTGCCTGAAGTTTACCTCAAACACCAGACTTTCTTTGACACAGGTTATAGTAGCTTAGGGAAGGATTTGGTGTTGCATTGTGATAACCTTGTGTGTTTCAAGCCTAGTAAGAGTGTTTTGAAAACCAGGGGATGCTAAGGGGGTAAACAGGGCAGTGTGTGAAATACTTGCATATGTCGTACTAGTAGTGTTATAGTAGCGTACGGCAGGTATATTCAAAAAGGGTAAACAGCAGGAGCACAGTGTGAACGATGGAGAAGTACAAGGAGAAGGAACTTCTCGAAATTTGTGAGGAGTTGGGCATTGAGTTGGGCTCGACCAAAAGAAAGAATGCGATCCTTGAGGTCATGAGGACTGGGGACGTAACGGCTGAGGAAGCCGCTGAGGCCTGGGCGGATATCAATGAACGTCGGGAGGAAAGGAGAGAAAAGGAACTTCGCGAGGAGGAAAAGGAGGAAAGGAGAGAGAGGGAGCGACGTGAGCACGAGCTTAAAATGAAAGAGTTGGAGATCCGAAATAACTCGCCGGCGCCTAGTCTCACTTCTAACGTTCCAAGAATACGCGATCAACTTCCACCCTTTGTCGTCGGAGAGGATATGGCCAAATACCTCGTGAAATTTGAGCACGTGTGCGAACGGAATAGCATTGAGCGATCCCTTTGGGCACAGAATCTGTTAGCCTTGCTTCCTGGGGAGGCATCAGACGTAATAACTTGCTTATCGAAAGAGGCGTTTGAGAGCTACAGTGATGTGAAGGAAGCGCTACTGCGGAAGTACAAATTGTCGCCCGAAGCTTTCCGGCAGAGGTTCCGGTATGCAAAAAAGGGTAAGGAGTCGAATGTTGACTTCGCGTTTCGTCTAAAAGCCGACCTGGTGGAATGGCTGAAGGGCGAAGAGGTTTACGACGACCGCGACAAAATTGTCGAATGCATCGCGTTGGAGCAGTTCTACCGTTGCATTGATGAGGATGTCCGGCTCTGGCTGCAAGATAGGCTAAAGGATGTTAAGCTAAACAAGGCAGCAGAGTTAGCGGAAGAGTATTACACACGCCGCAGCTTGCACAGCAAGGCAGTGCGCGTAGAAAAAGCTGATAGGAGAGATGGGTTTTACGGGAAGCCCGACGAACGGAAGGAAATCACGCGTCGCGAGTTTCGGGAAGACGAGTCCCTTCCCAAAGAAACTGTAAGGAATGGACAGAATGCATCTCAGAATGATGACGATGGTCCGAAACAGCGAAACGAAATGACGCGTTCTTTTGAAAAACGGAAACCGTTAACCTGCTACAATTGCAAAAAGCAAGGGCACATCGCTGCAAGCTGCCCAGAGAGAATTGCTTTTGCAGCGATACAGGAAACTCGCAAAAACATACGTCTATTGGAGCCCTATGTGCAGGAAATTAAGGTAAACGGCAAGAAATGCCGAGCACTGCGGGACTCTGCAGCAACTATGGACGTTGTTCACCCGTCTTTCGTCTCCTCGAGTGATTTTACGGGAGAGTGCGTTAGGATACGGCAAGTGGCCGAGAAGGAGAGTGTCTGTTTACCGATCGCAACGGTTATCATTGAAGGAGAGTTTGGGAAACTTAACACCGAAGCCGCTGTGTCAGCCGCCCTCCCGGAGCAATTTTCCTACCTCTTCTCAAATAGCTCGGAGCAGCTGCTGAGGGATCAGGGCAAATCATTCTTTGCCGACGTGGCGTACATGGCCCCCACGCGATCCAAAGCGCGCCCGCTGTCGAGGGAACTTGGCTTAGCGTCGGTGAGCGAAAGGCGGTGCGGCACACGGACTGATCAAGGTAACTTGAGTGGCGAGCAGTCACGGGAGAGGCAGAGCTCAGACGCTGGCCTAGACTAAAGCCCCTGCATCTACGCGCCACCGCCGCTCTCTTGTAGCGCCAACCTTTGTGTGCGCCGCCTTTTCCCCTCACACCAAATCCGGTTCCGGCATTTCCGCTTCCGGTATTTCCGGTTCCGGCGTTTCCGCTTCCTGGAGTTGCGCTGCGAGAATTTCCGCTCCCATTGCAGACGATGGTGAGACGCCCGTGCTAAGCAACCGGTGCAAATCTGAGTTGCTCGCACTAGCCATTCCACCAAGCGTCATTCGCGGCATCTACGCGCCGTACACGCCGTACAAGCGAGCAGATGCTCGCGTCACAACACTAACACAATTCGCAGTGCGCATCTGCTCGCGTCATCCACACTATTCGCCGTCCACCTTTGCACGCGTTACAACACGCGCACACGCACCAATTCACTGCACACATCCGCTCATATCGCACAAGAAAAGCACACTTGTTTTCACCATGTCACTGAATGCCCTCCACGCAAATTTGAACTTGTTATATTTCATAGCTTCACGTCATTGCAGTCCTTCACGTAGTGCACGCACTTGGGACGTTCGCTACCTTCGATCGTACGAGACAAGTTCAACCTCAGAATCAACAGCATAAACTCTATGCGTCTGCCGTACAAATTGGCGTCGCGAACTCCTTCACTAAAGTCCCTCCATACGTGCTGGCTGGAGGGGATGTATGCTTCAAAACAAGAAGAATTCAAAGGGGACAAGCTGTTGTATTCCGCTGAAGTAGTAGTTTGCGGCCGCTGTTTTCCAAATGCACGAAAAACGGGAGCGGTCTCCAAGCGCCCAGGCACTACATTCCACTGTACGTTGTCTCTCGTGGCCAAAGATTTCTTGCTCCGTGCTCGTGGCACATCCCGTCGCAGGTTGACGCGAAGCAGCGAACACGACCAGATCGCCGATTACAATATACGGTGGTTCTTGGATGGAATCGCATTCACAGTTTCAACCGCAGCTGGTGCAATTAAAGCCTCTCTATCGAAGCGAAAGTAAACAACGCTAAAGAACATAGCGTCACTTCCACTCGGAACAGGAAGTTGAAGCTACGTAAGTTCCGCTTCACGCCGGAAGCTAAGGGGGTGAGAGGAGAGGACGTGGAGGAGGAGGGTAGTAGGTTGGCGGTACTTAGCTTGGCCGGCGGTGGCGCGTAGATGCAGGGGCTTTAGCCTAGACGAGCGGGTCCTGGAAGTGAGTGGGAGTGACGCGTGCAGTGCTAGCCGCGATATAGACGCGACGCCGCAATTAGGCGACGCGGGCTCCACACTCGCTCCGGTTTCCGCCAGCCGGCAGGAGCAGGCTGCAGTTGAAAGAGAAAGTCTGATTCGCGAGCAACAGGAAGATTGTTCACTAGCCGATCTGAGGAAGGGCGTCAAACGGGGAGTGAAAAAAAAGGGGGTTTCATTTGGCAAAGAATCTGGCTTATCGTACCGCCGCTACACGGATAAGCAGGGTCGCAAATATAAGCAGCTTCAGATTCCGCGAAAATATCGCCGGGAAAAATGAATGACCTCATTTGCTTCCTCAGTAGTATGTTTTCGGTCCAAAGCGATTTCAAGGGGACCATTCCATTTGTAATTATTATTGCTGATTAATAATTGTTTCTTGTCTATTTTGTTGTGTTGTTAATTTGAAAACTGGTTGTTTGAGCCTGGTGTACTAGATCGTACACCTGCCTCTTGTTGCAGCGGGAGCAAAAAGAGGGATAGCAATTTAGTTAGGTTGATTTGAATTATGGCCTTGTCTGGTGTTTGACGGGAGACAGAGGGCACTTGTTCGTGTTGGGTGTTGCCTTTTGCCGGTCGGTTTTGCAAGCTGCAGAACGACCAAGCGGGACCAGTGGCGAGAAGCAAGGTCTTAGGAACGACCCGAGCGGAGCTGGTCAAGGTGCCTTGGCGACGACGTGGTGAGCAGAGCTCCAGTCCTGGCGAGTCGGACCTGGGCACGTGAAGTTACCTGGCGTCCCGACACTGGACGTGAACTTGGACGAGCCTGACGAACGTGCGCGCCTGGCATCCGAGCCACGTGGAGGCAGCTCGTCTTCCCGGCGCCTTATCTGAGGGCGGGGATGCTGTTGTGCCATTACCACAAGCCCGGATTCCGAATCTGCAAGATGCAGAATCTATCCTGCGAGCGCCCTAATTCTCCCTTCACAAGTCAAGATGCTGAGCCGTCAGGCAGCGGGGTCCTGCGGGAGAAGTTTCGGCTAGCCGCATGTTTGGACGTGTCGGCGTGTGCCAGACAGCCCGGCGCCGCACCTCCCTTTGCCTGGAGGTCTCCGCGCGCGCGAACTTTGAACCGGGTGGCCAGCGCGGTCGCTGGTTGGACCCCTCGGACGACCGTCGTGTGCTGACTTTGTATTGGGCCGTTGGAGTGACAATGGTTCCTCGGGGATTATAAAAGCAGCAACGCGCTGCCTGAAAAACAGGATCCGCCGACCCACCGGGAGACAGTGTCGCTCCCGACTGGGGGGAGATGTGTCACGCGTTTTCGCCGGACGTCGTCGTGCGAGAACAGTCGCGTTTGTTGTGAGCACTCGGCCCCAGTGCCGACCCGTTCATGTCCTGTATGATAACCTGTATATAATGTATAAGGTCCCTTTTGTTATTCTCATCGACGCCAGGCTCGGAGTCTTCGCTACCAACGCTCTGTCACGAAACGGGTGACGAGCGCTACGGGACCACAAAGCCGTAATCGGGGTGCAGCGGTGAAAGTTCGTAACACTGCTGGCACCGGTTGGATGTCGTAACAAGGGTGAACAAAGAGAACGGACACCAATTCCAACTCACGAAGCAATGACTCCCTGAAACCTTGTGCAATCCTTGTCAGAAGCTGTTGACTTGTCCCGGTAGCCACGGCAGTTGCTATCTGATCAACTTAGCGCCAGCTGCGAGGAAACTGTTAAAATTCAGTAGATTCCGAGATAGTTTCCCTGCGCTGAAAAAAAAATAAACTGCTAAGACAAACTCAGACTGCGCAGCTTGTGCCAGTAATCTACAGTAGCGGGAAAAAGTCTTTGGACCACGGATGCAATGAAATCTTTTTCTTCGCAGCCTGTCACGTAGGCTGAAAGCAAGTGGTTCAGCAACTCCTCGAGGAACGCAATGAATTGAGCCAATTTCACGCTGCAGAGCTTTACTAGAAGAAATTTAAATGTTTCGCTATTGCGGCAGTCCTAGGATTTTACCTCTCGACTGCACATGCGCGTGGTAAATATGACGAATACGTATCTTATACAAAACCTAAGTTGTATCTGCGCATTGCTGTTAAGTAGTTTTCGCGTTATTTATTTTGCTCGCTTTCCTTATTTTGTGGTTTTAAGAGTTATGTCTCATGTCAAATAGATGCACCTGTATTCGCAACTGCCTTAACTTCCGAAGTGTTTCCGAAAAAAAAATGCTCGATAGAAACTCCTGCAGAACTTACTGTTCCTTTGTGCTGTGTTTCTTTAACACTATTCATTTTCTTCAGCTTACCTGAGCTTTATGCTTTATCCTATTTGAATCTCTCATTTGTAGCATTTTTATGACGTGCACATTCTCAGAAACAGCTGGCATGCTTTTTTTGCTGCTGCTTTATTTCGGTAAGCCGTTATGAGCACAAAATCTGGCTCTTACTGTAACGTGTTGCATGTTCCCATGTAAAAGTAATGAAAATGCACATCGTTACGTGATTAACAAACAAAAACTTTAAGGCCATGACACAGGACTCTGCACTAATTCACAATGGCATTGCTCACTAAAACGGTATTGCCGACAAAAACAGCTTTCTTTTATGCTTCTTCTCCGAGTTTACGTGACTGTTCTAACGAGTCATATTTAACGTACCATCAAAAAATATGAAACACTTCTGCTTTGTTGACACGCGTGCTTGTTATGCATTTTGCCGGATCTATAGCACATTAACACATTGATGGGGTTATCGCTAGGCGCAGGAACAACTAAATGTAACCAACATTTTTTAGAGGTTATTGCCGATTCTACAGACGAATGGTCTAGCCTGATCAAATTGCGCGGAGATATATTGTTGTACACTTACGAGTGCTAGCGATCACGAGTAATCGTTCTTTAATGATATGTGATACCTGTATAAACAGGAAATGTGTATATGATGGCGTCCATGACGTATTTTCGCCTCTGCAATCAGTTCTAATGCATCCAGCCTGCAGAATCAGATCTTTCAAGATTGGTTCCCGTTACTGGGAGGGAGCTCTCGTGTGTGCGCGTATTTGGACATGACCTAAAGTGGACGAACTTGACCCGTGAGCTTATATTTCGACGATCGACGACTGTGCTCGTCCTATATTTGTGCGTTTGGTGTTGCTTGTATTTGCAAGCATAAGTTCACGCAATAAAAGTGATCTCTTAAATCGCCGTCCTGCCTGTACTTCACTCTTCAACTGTCACTACAACGGGACAACATGAAATCAATCAAGAAAGGTTCCATCCCTAAATAAGGCTATTCATGCTGTCTCCCGACATTGCTGAACGCTACTGCAGGCAACTTTGTCCGAGACGAGCCAGGTTCAGAGCCACGCTTGTGTTAAGCTTGCGAACTGCGCATTTCTCGCTAGCTGAAGTTGAGGTTGCCGCTGTATGGTTCCGAACTATATTTTTTTCGGGGTCAACCAACGGACGCCACAACGGAGGGTCACTGAAAGGGCGCAGCATTCTCAATATTTCCTTGTGATCACCCTTTTTTGTGTGTCGGAGCTCTCGCGCGACAAGATTGAAGCCCAATTTGATGACTGAAGGGCAATAGCTTGAAAAATATGTCCCAACACAAACTGCCACGCATGTGTACTACAAGGGCAAGTCATGCCATTAGGCGCGCAGATTTGACGCGCATTGAGGAGGTTCGAGGGAGTTTCTTACAATATGCACTGGCACATGTCAATCTCGCAAAATGTTCCGCACGCAGAGCTTCTACATAGGGTAACTAAAACGTTCGATACCCCGTCTACACATTGCAGGCCGTAACGCGAATACTTAACTAAGTGCTCGAATTCGCGATAAAAGAACGTGCTTCACCCATAAAGTATGTACACTCTAAAACAAAATTACACCCGCCGAGTTGTACCTTGCCACACAACAATAAACGTCATCTCGTCCGCATTTCCTTTCTTTAACGCTGCGAGCCCGTTAAGGCGTAAATATAGTCCGACGTAACGCGCGCGCGCGCGCGCGCTCGCACACGCTGCGTTACGTTGGCGAGAACAACTCCTTCTATAGTCCGACGCACTGCAGCGCCGACGTAACCGGCGGCTGCCAGCGCGCCCCGACGTGCCCGGCGCAGATTTGGCTCTTGCTCCAATCGCGCGCCGGCGCCGCCGACCGCGCCGACCCACAATGCATCGCGCGGAGGAAAATGGCGGATGCCTGTGCGAACAATATGAGTGGCGCCAGCGGCTCAAACGTTGAACTTGCATCGGATAGCGTGGTGGAGAGGTTTATCGAAGCCATAAAACAACACCCCTGCGTGTACGACACTAAGCGACTCGATTTCAGGGACCAACAGCGCAAAGAGAACGCGTGGGAACAGATACGGCACAGCAGCGGTCTCTCTACAGGTGAGCTGTGTTCGGCTTCATTTGCACGTTTCTCGGCCGAAGCATGCCACTTGCTGCACGCACGTACCGTACTGTTTGATCGGTATATTTTGTCCCTCCTTTCCGTGTGTAGTTGAAGAATGCCACAAGTTGTGGAAGAAGCTTCGAGATCGCTTTACCCGTGAACTCAAAGCAATCGAGCTCGCAACGAGGAGCGGCAGCGCCTACGTCGCGAGGCAGACGTGGGAGTTTGCCGATGCAATGAGCTTTTACAAGAACTGTGGTCGTCCCAGAAAGTGAGTTGGTTTCTGTTAGTTTTGCAGTGTTTGCTTTCACTGCTTGAGGTACGTGGAGGTACGCGCATAAAGTGTGTTCGTTGTACGGCATGAATTGGGTGCTACGTTCACGCACATGTGCACTGAGTCTCCTTCGTTATTTTTGCTTTTGTACCGTGACTTTCGCCGTCCGTGCTGGAGGATTTAGAATCCGTTTTTTTTTTGCTTTTTCTTTTGTTTCATGTAACTGCCTATGAACTGCTGGGCTGTATGGCGTTTAACAGCATGGCTTCGGGTGAAGGCCCTGGAGAAGTCTGTCAGCAATTGCTCGTCATTTCGGAATGTTTCACAGCTTTTATGCGGCACTCAGATGAGGGGACCGATTGCGTAGTAAAATCAGATGAACGTTTTGCCAGCTTTCGAAAGATAGAGTAATGTCGAACATGCCATCAAATAAACTTGCCGGACGGTCAGACATCTGTTGCGAAAATTCTGTGAATCCTCATGCTTCCGATTGTGCTTCGGTGTTGTGTGTTTTTGCATGTTTGGTTTCACGAGTTCGGCCCAACTGCATTCTTGGAACTGGCGTAGACTTCGTTTTCGGCTAACATGACATGTGCATTGGCTTTTGGTTGCTTGGTTGTTCGGCTTGCGGCTTTGCTGTTAGTGCTGGGGGTGGATCGAGGGTTGCAAAGGGTCAGGATATCGGTCGGGGAGGTGGCTCCTGCTTCTGGAAGGCTTTACTCACCGACGTTTCACAACACCAGCATTTTCGCTTTGTGAAACTGGTACAAACGTGGACAATTGGGACAGTTGGTTCAGCATTTTGCGTATTGGAACAGCGCTACCCACAGGCACGAAAACGAAGTCAAGACAATTGCGCGGGCCCTGAATTCAAACTGCATTGCATACATCAGTTGTAGTTAGATCTCATGTGTTTGTCTTACTTTCGTCTTCATCTCTGTGTGTAACGCTGTTTGACTCGACAGACATTGGCACTCTTTTTGCAGTAAAATAAAAAAGGAAACGAGAAAACTGAACTAACTAGAGTCGAACCTTTTTTTTTTTTCAGGACTACCTGCAACGTGGGGTCAGGTGCCGTGCCAAGAGGTGATGACAGCGCCCCAACAGCAGAAGAAATATTTAACGCAATACAAGGCAATTCGTCAGCACCGTCACCCATCGCCAATGCTGATGACTTGGAGCCTGCAGCAGCTAGTCCTGGTCAACCTGCCAGTCAGGTAGACTTCACATTGAGCGAGCCACCATCAAAACGTTCAAAGAAAGGAAGGAGTTGCGACTACTTCGAGGAACGGCTCCTTTCACAGCTCGGCAAACACACCACAGAAAACGAGGCTTTCGGGCAGTCTATTGCCATGAGCCTTGACAGGATGCCAACGAGAACTGCCTCTCGCTTTAAGGTTAAAATTATGGAACTTTTAGCAGAATTTGACGAGTATGAGGCTTAATATTAAGGTATACCTTTTGAGGCCTAGGTGACAGCAAATACATTATTTGCGCTTTGTTTCTTTTAATAACCTGAAGGGCATGGCAGTTCCCTTTTTTTTGCATTTCCTGCCATGTAGTGCAGTTTCATGATCTCATTGTGTTCATGTTCCTATTGTTTTAGTCAGCTGCATAGCTGGGATATATTTGTTGTTTGAGTGATGACCTATTTCACTGTAAGTATTGCAAGTTTCTATGTAGTTAGTAGTCTCCTGCCTCTTTCACCGCTTCATTTATTCGCAATGCAAGGTGCAATGCAATGCAAAGTGCAATGCGTTTTGTTTGTTTTAGTAACTTGAAGGACATTGCAGTTTCCTTTTTTTGCATTTCCTGCCATGCAGTGCAGTTTCCTGATATCATTGTGTTCATGTTCATATTATTTTAGTCAGCTGCATAGCTGTGATATATTTGTTGTTTGACTGTTGACCTGTTTCACTGTATGTATTGCAAGTTTCAATGTAGGTAGTAGTCTCCTGCCTCTTTCACCGCTTCATTTATTCGCAATGCAAGGTGTATGTGATAACCTGGTAACTTGAAAGCAATTTTTTGTTCAGCGCAGAATTAGACAGGACATAGGAAAGGGACACACGCAGCAGAAAGCCGAGTCCTGTGTTTGTCCTGCTTGTGTTTCTTTCCTACACACTGTCTAATTTTACGCTGGAAAAATGCTTTCGAATCACCGAGACCAAATAGCACATCTTTATACTCTTACAAGTGATCTCGTGCTTTGAGACTTCGATTGATGGGAAACAAGAAGGAAAAGAGACCCCCTGCTGAAATTCCACCATATGTTTACTCACACAGCACATGTTGACTTATAAGTGAAATGCCTTCCGCAATATAATCCTACACACCTTGATGTGTTCACACTAAACGTTATATACGAAAACAGTTCAATGGCATGGTACACGACACTTGCACACAACTTTATGTGGTATACCTGTACTAGAAGCAGGAGCACAAATGTTACATGAACCGTCGCAACACGCGTGTTATATGTCACTGGTGCAAACCATGTATAACTCCTGAACTGACCGATCACGAGATTGATAAATGAAGTTTCACATTTTGAGCTTATGTGTGATTTTTGCTTGCTTTGCATGGAAAAGAACGCAGTGTACAGACAGAGGGGCAACAACTTCATGCTGTGCATTAGCATCGCCTGACTACCCTCAGTTGCCATGGCAAAGAACCCCTTGGGGATATGAAGTACTCTGCAATGGCGTCTCGAATTCTCATGGCATCTGAAGCTGAGCGGCTGCCATTGCCAGTACTCTGCTGGTTTATGTACGCTATACTCTGCCTCCAACCGCCTTCTTGCACTCTGTCGCCACTGACCCTATCAGCATAATCATGAGGGCAGTAGGCATTGTCGAACAGCAGAAAATTATGCAGGCACACCGCCGCACTAACCATGTTTGTTAGCAATTCCACATCACCACTAACAGTTCCCAGGAAGCAGCGCCACCGGGAAACCAAAATTCCAAACGCGTTCTCAACGCAACGGCGTGCCCTTGAGAGCCTATAGTTAAACACTCTTTTCGTGTCATTCAGTTGTCTGCCGGGGTAAGGGCGCATTAAGTAAGGCCGCAAGGGAAATGCTGCATCTCCGACGATGCACAATGGCCACCCGTTATAACCCGATGGCAAGTTAAGTGTGTTGTCTTCAAAGCTCTTTCTGATCGGGCTTTTTTGATAGAAAGAACCGTCAGAGAGTCGGCCCTTGGCACCAATATCTACCAGTACAAAGCGGTAGTTTGCGTCGGCAACTGCCAGCATCAGTAATGAATAAAACCCCTTGTAATTATAATACTCCGAACCACTCTCGTCAGGGCACGTAATTGCGAAGTGTTTGCCATCTATGCACCCGACAGCATTGGGAAAGTCCCATTTCTTCTCGAACCCCTCTCTGATGAGCTCCCATTCTTCTGAGGTCGGCTCTCGCAGCACAAGTGGGGAAAGGCAGTCCCAAATGGCAGGCAGGGTCTCTTTCAGAATGCCGGAGACCGTGCTTACATGCATGCGGTAGCTCATAGCAATGTCGATCATAGAACCGCCAGTTGCCAGAAACCTGTGAAAGGTAGGAACAGAAGTATTTAATTAACATTGCTGTTCGTTTCCAGAAACAGAATTCTTGGGACTCGGGTAACACGTACATAAAGTGCCACTCAGTTGAAAAGAACTGTTAATATAGAGTCAAGCTTAAGAGTAGAGGGGGGGGGGGGGGGGGGCGCCACAGCTGTCTTCAGCTATGTTCAAGCATTCAGCCATTTGTGACGTGCTGTTTTTTCACGGGAACGTTGACTGAAATGCGCGGCATGCATGTGGAAAGAAAATGTGCGTTTGGAAAGATCAGCGCGAGAAGTGGTTAAACGACACACAATCGTTTTCCCTGCTATTGCACTGTATAAAGACTAGATCGATCGAAAGAATTAAAATTTTCTAAACCTTATCCGGAGGTTATGTGCTCACTTTCATGGGGAAATATAGGAAATACTATTCACAGCGAGAAACAGACGGTAACCTCTTAGGTAGAGCGCTGTGACAGATAAAAACAAGTGGATCTCGGTAAAGAGGCAACGGAACATACGTAAAAGTCACAATATTTACCGCAGCGTGACTGCCAGCCTTTCTCCTGGGCTGATTGGGTTCTTGTGGTTCGACGGGTGGAGGATGCGGTCGTGGACAAGGCTCAGGAGTTTATCAAAAGAGGCCTTGGTCATCCTGTGCGGCAAGTCATTGGACATAACGGTTTTCAAGCATGCACTAAGCATGTTCAAAGCAACACCTAGTCCCATTACGACAGGTTACATAGAGTAAAGCCATTTTTTAAAAATTGCTGCCCAAGCAGCGTCACGGAGTGTGAAAGCATTCGGCCCTACAAAGCATAATACAAGGTTTCACTTTCGTTCGTGCATTTTTATAGAAATAAAAACATCTGCTCACACACTTCACAGCGAGATAAAATCTACCCAAGAGTAAATCGCACCCTTTATGCGAAGTCTATTTACCTGAAGTACTTGAGATGGTACTCTGGGTCCTTTTGTCGTAGTTCTTGCACAAGCTGGTAGTACTCGCCTGTGCTTTTCCGCGCAGCGAAAATCTCTCGCACATACATCGAGCGCCGGCGCTTTCGCCGCAGGCGGTGCACTAATAACGCGAGAGAAAGTTTCTGTCGCGCAGATAAAATCCTAGCCATGGTTCGTAGTAGCCGCGATGCCGTGATGGAGCGGAACGGACGAGGATGCAAAGAAAAAGGCGCGAACGGAATGCAGACGACCCGCGGGTCGGCGAGCGGCGCGCGTGTCTGCGATCGCTCTGCGCATGCTCCCAAGAGAACCGCGTACAGCGCGCAGCGCCGAAGTATAGAGGGGATCGCATTTGTTCGGCGTTGCGTAACCGGCGTAACGTAACTGACCGCGAGGGACGCTTGCCCGCGCGCCGAGCACGTCGGACTATAAACGCGCCTTTACTTCCCAGTAACGAACGGCATGCGCGTTATCAGCATCACATAGCATTCCCGACAGGAAAGTAGCGGGCGCGGCGTTTTCAAGAAAGGAAACGAAAGCAAGGCACATGACGATTATTGTTGTGGGGCAGATATACACCTCAGAGGACGTGAGAGGATGTACCATTGTCTAAGAGTGTAGGTATACGCACTACAATTCGATATATTATTTTGTCACACCTTTGTGTATCAATATATGAAATAATTGTTACACGGAAGTCGTCGCAGATCTCAACCTACTTGTAACCAAACCAGGGAAGTGACACGTTTCTCCCGCCAGCAGCCACAGCGTACACTCTAAGAACACTTTACACACTTTGGGGTGCCCCTTCTGCCACACAACGATAATCGTCATCTGCCTTGATGCGTTTCCTTTCTTTAACGCTGCGAGCCCGGTACTTTCCAGTAACGAATCCTAATACGCGAAGCGTGTTCAATGCTGCATAAAAATGTGAGCGCGGCCTGTTACCTAGACGTCGTAAGAGGGCTCTCCCGGGCGTAGACTCACTCAATCGTAGTAGCTGGATCATCAGAGCCTCGGAAGCCTGAAGTCGTAGAGGGCGTGACTCAGCTTCGTAGAGCACTTTCTTGTTTGACGCTGGCTGAGGGACTCCAAGGCAAAGTCGGAGACCTTTTCTGTGGATGGCTTCTAAGCGCTCGTATTGGCTGTCGGAGGGTGACATCAGAGGTAGCTGATACAGGACTCGACTGGTAACCAACGCTGTATGTAGCCGTAGCATTGACGTCGGGTGGTTGCCCCAGCGTATGCCAGCGACTCGCTTGAGCACATGTAGCCTGGGTGACGATGACGCCACAACGTGGTCAACGCCGCGGCGCCAGTGTAGCCTGTGGTCTTAGGTAACGCCCAGGAATCGGACGTTGGTGACTTGTCGAATCTGGTATCCGTCCAAAGTCAGCGTCAAGCGTGTAGATTTTCTTTTCACTCCAGGAAATAGTATGAATGATGATTTCTCTGCTGATAGTGTTAATCCAATCGTTGCCAAGTGACCCTGAATTGCTTTTACTGCTCCCTGGGCTATTCGTGCGAGGCGGCGATGCTGGTAGCCGGAGACCCATATGCAGATATCATCGGCATATATAGATATCTTCACTGGTGTTCGATGGTTCAGTACTGTTGGGAGGCTACTCATGGCAATGTTAAATAATAAGGGAGATAAAACACTCCCCTGTGCTACACCACGAAATATACGTATTTCATCGCTCAAAGTGTCGCCAAGACGAACTCTGATGCGACGATCATTGAGGAACGTATGTACGAAGTGCAAGAGATGACCCGTGACGCCTATAACTTGTAACTGGCTGATGATGGCTCTTTGAGACACGTAGTCGTAAGCTTTAGAGACATCCATAAAAACAGCAAGTGTCGACAGGCCGTCCGCACTGTAATGTTCTATGTGGCTCAGCAGGGCCAGCACATTGTCTTGAGCGCTTAGGACGCTGCCGAAACCCAGTCATGCACGATGGATTGCGCTGCTCGAGATCGAGGGAAAGGATAGAACCACCCTGGACATTCGAGGACATCACATGCAACTTAAGTGTTCCACGATTGCAATCAAAGAGCTGCATTCCATCTGCAGAAGCCAAGTCATTAGTCCTGGAACACCTGAACACGACTTACCCGAATCACCTACAAGTATACACAGATGGCTCTGTCAAGGCAGACGAAGACCGCTGTGCAGCTGCATACTACATTCCCTCTCTAAGATATACGTGGTCTGGGCGTCTGGACTGTATAGCCTCGTCGACAGTTGTGGAAGGCGTAGCGATAGCTTCTGCTCTGCGCAAATTAAAGACTTTGCCTCCGCAGAATGTGGTTGTCCTTACGGACTCAAAGGCCGCATTACAACAAGTATACCGTGGTTTGCCATCCCTCAAGTTCCCACGCAAATCCCTAGCCATCGTGAAAGAACTCAACAGCAAAGGCTTCACAGTAAAATTTCAGTGGATTCCCTCCCACATTGGTATCTCAGGAAACGAAAAAGCTAATGCGCTTGCATACGCAGCACTCTATCATCCTCCCAAAATCAAGGCTCCAAAGAGTAACAACGTGCAAAAATGTGAAATTCGAAATCACTTTGCGTCGCTTTGGGTTCCACCGCATATGCCCTGCGTAACCAAGAGATTGCACCGAGAGGAAGCCTCACTTCTATATCGTATAAGGACAGGATCTGCTAACACACCGGCCTGGTTATTTAAAATGGGGCGACTCAATTCTCCGAACTGTACGGCATGCAACGAGACAGGAGACATTGAGCACTTTTTGTGGTCCTGCCAGCAATTCCAAGATGAAAGAGACACTCTCCTGAAGAATTTGCAACACAAGGACCTTCCGCATGCGCGCCTGCAACACCTTATATTTCCCGAGGGATCAGTGATGGCCCGCAAAGAAACTTCACGTCTCCTGATCGAATTCTTAAGAGACACTGGGTTGATGGACATATGGTGAAACCCATCAGCGGTATTGTGCGAGACGCTCGGGCGGAGCAATTGCCGGCCTTGTTCGCCAGGCTAAACCCGCCTGCTGCTACAATTCACCACCACCACCACCACCACCAGTAACGAATGGCATGCGCCAGTTCTGCCGAGCCAAAAAAAAAAAATTCCGCCAAGGAGGTTTCGTCGAGATGCGTAAAGATGCGCAGAGAGCAGGGCCATCTCGTGGCAAAACCAAAAAGCCAAATTCCCCGTGACCAAATGCCACGTGACTTACCTGAACTCTGATTGCGGACGTGCCGCGCGACACGCTTTTTTTTTTTTCTACTCCGAGCAGCAGCACTTGGCAGCGCGATTTCGTGACGGATCATGCTGGGCACGCGTCAAAATGACGCGCGCGCTTCCTGACATCCGCGCCTCAATCGCGCTTGAAATCGCGTCATGCGGTTTCGCCTCGATTACTACGGGTTCCGTGCGCGCTCTGAGCGCACCGGGTTCGCTCGTCATCGAGAGGCCGAGCGCGAGTCGTCCGAAACCGAAGTCGTCGTCAAGCGACGGGCACTAAAGGCCCGTTTATAGTCCGACGTTATCGGCGCGCGGGCGAGCGTCGTTCGCGGTCAGTCACGCTACGTCGGTTGCGCTGCGCCAGCCGAGATGCTGGCCTCGAGCTCCACCACTGGAAAAGCTGGCGCCACCGTCGGCGTGACGTGCTAGGAGGGATCACGTGGACATAGCGGCCGCGTCGGCTGCTTCGGGCGCGCCAAAGCGAGCTGAAAACGAGTTTAAATTCCCTCGTACGCTGCGGTCCTCATTTAGTGGCGAAGTTTTCCCCCCTCCGAGAGTCTCCTTTACAACGCTTGAAAGCACTACAATAGGTAGTGGCTGCCTTTGAAGGCGCGCAACATGGTAGGCTACTGCTCGGTGCCGCAGGGCCGGACGCACGTAACGGAGGCCCGTGTCAGCCTTATTCACACGTAGCCGCAGGACAAGAAGCTGTGTAAAGCTTGGCTCGCGAAACATAAAACCGGCAAACAGTCATCGGCTACAACTCGGGTATGCAGCAAGCACGGACGCGAGGAAGATTTCTGCTACGGCGCCCCGTCTGCGGTGTTCTGAAAACGCGCACTGAGACGCTCGCCCCAGTCCGCTGCTCGACTAATGTCATGATGGTTTTGTCTATGAACTTGTCGATGCTATAAATACTGGCAAGTTCAGTGGAGTGGAAAGGCAGCGGTAAGAAGCACATTTAAAAAAAGCATGGCATATGGTCATGTATATGTTATGAATTAATGCACTGGATTACAAAAAAGGAGCAGCGGGAAATTGCACGCTGAGAACACCGATAAACATACAGTGCGACGCAACTCGAGAAATAATATTGAAAGCTCAACGAATTTAGAAGACAAAAAATATTGAATCGTCGCGACGGCACATCACAGTCCCTGTAGGCGTCGAAGTCTCTACAATGAAATTATTTTTGAACAGCTCTGATAGCGCCCACGCAGCAATGGTTTCTTGTATACTGTCAAATGCTCATATTCTGTGGCCTAAAGCTCATGGCACGGTGCGAAAACGCGCACGTGGAGGAAGCGAAACAGTGCGCGGACAAGCATGCAGACGCGCAGTCGGTCGCTGCGAATCTGCGCAATCGCTGCATTGAGGCTTCGTTCTATTACGCTCCATTTAGTTATACAAACACCATAAGCACATATTTCACATAGTTTGCTCTCAGCGTTTACCTACCTTTCACGCAAGAAGCCGGTTCGGGAGACTCCATCGCAGCGACCGCGCGTAGTGGCGTTCACTGTACGTATTCGGTAAAGAGATCGTGTCTGTAAACGATTCTGTGCTTTCACTTTGCCCAAGATTATTATTTGGGCAGTAAAAACTTCTCTCGTTTCAAAAGTACTTACAGAAATGTACGGGAGAGCTCGCGCGTGGTGTTTTCAGTGAGCGCTGACAGCAAAACCTATGAAGAGCGCGCCACGTGATCCCTCATACTACGCCAGCGAGGCGCTTCCAATAGATGGCGACTCCGTAACTCCTCGCCGCCATATAACGCGCGCGCCGTAGGCTGCTATCTTCGGAGCATGCGCAGAAGGTTCGCCAAGTGGCGCGCCGTCCGCAAAAGCCGGCTGCAGAGTTGTGTTGGCGCCTTTTTCTTCGCGCGCAATGCATTGTGGTGGCAGAGTTCCGCCGACTTCGACGCACGAATGGCTCAGGAGCTATATCGGCGCCGGGCCCGTCGGGGCGCGTCGGAAGCTGCCGGTTACGTTGGCTGCGCCGGTGCGCCCGACTATAGAGGGGTCGTTTTTGCCGACGTGACGTAGCGTGCGCGCGCGCGGGCGTTACGTCGGACTATAAACGGCCCTTAACTGAACGAGTCTGGCAGAAGGCACAGGCTTGGCATACCCAGGAGACTCGAGAATAGGAAGAAGGAGAAGAAGGGGAAAATGAATAGCGTCAATAGTGCACTACCAAAATTGCGTGAAATAATAAATATTGTGCATTTCCTCACAGTGCCTTACCATCTTTCCCAATGGCACTTTATACAAAAACAGGAAAACGGACATAAAGCATGAAGCAATCGTATGGCGGCCTGCAGAGTCGGTGTTGTGCAGCTGCTAAGTGCAGTTTTATTACAAAGCACGCAAAATAAAAAATAAGCCTTGAAAAAACCGGCACGTTTACTCAATAAAAGCATTTTTAAAACGTTTTACGCACAGTGAACAAAGCGGTAACTGCACCCATACGCTAGCGAGTAACCAACGGGGGGGGGGGGGGGGGGAGGGGGGGGGTTAGCGAACTTAAACGTCATTGTAAGTTTTTTCTTACATACTTCAAAGCATTTATTCGCTCGCTCGACGGGTAGTTTTCTCGGTTTCCGGCATTCTTCGGGTACCCTCCATCGCACGCATCGCCGCCGCAAAAGCTGTTCGCCACAGGTGTTAAGAGAGGAACGTAGGCGTTCTCTCCCTCACTCTCTCTCGTACACAGCAGCTGTCGCGCGTCTTCTTCAGCGACTCATTATGCTTGCGGGTGTTTCCTCGTTAACTCATCTATCCTACTTTGTACTCCAGGTGGTGCTATGCGTTCTGCTATAGATTGCGCTCGGAAGATTCCCGTTAGGCTTGCATATGAAACAGGAGATATGCATTAGTCTGCCCCTGAGGGCCCAGAAAGCGTAATAAATTTAATCGCGCAAACGCCGCCCCACTGCTGTTAAACCTGCTGTATATCGTTGTACAGCAGATAATAGGCAATTGGCTCCCTGCCTTCCTTAAGGAGGTGTTGGGACTAGATCTCGTCAGTTAAGGTGCAGTACCCTCATGGTTATATTAATCAAGTGTTCGCAGAGTTTCCAGACGCAGGAATACGTTTTCTACTTCAGTTTTCACATGGTGTTCCTCGTACGTATGGACGCACCCAGCGCGGCAATGCCTGTACCACAACGGAAGTGGGCAAACCCCGCAATGAACAATGTTTAACGTTGTGCCAAACGTGTTCTACTTCAAATGGTGTAACGCCAAAGCGTGCATAACGCATCTTCTAGTGTCGTTGTCAAGAAATTGAAAAAGCGTTCATGGCATTACGTCCTAGTGCTCACACAGTCGCGGAGTGTCTTGAAAACACGAGGGCCCACGCGAGCCATTGGCAGCAACATTTGACGTTGTCCCACTGACTCGCCAAGTGGTCACAAGAACTTTTGACACATAAGGCATGTGTTTTACGCTGTGTCGTGTACTAGCAACCACAATGCGGCGCAGAAGCACACACGTCTACGTTATCAACCAGATAGACAAAAAATATGCAAGATCCATCTTAAGATGAATGTCGGCTTTAGTACGATCGTCAATGAAATGATGCATTGGCACACCTGTTACCACTGGCGAAACGCCTCGTGTATGAGGCGTGTTTGCAGCTAGGCTCGTGTCTTGCACTTTCCTCTGGACACGCTGCGCCGTCTAGCGTCACCGCATTGAAGTCCCCGCTGGCACGTGCGTGAATATATATTTGCACAAAATTTTCTGAATATATATGACGCGAATCAGTCTTGTTCCCCAGCCGCACAGGAGATTTAAATATTGTTTTGGCATCAAAGGGCGGTACATATATAGTGGCACTTAGTGTGGTGACCCAAGTTGGAAGCTGAGAGTTTCGAATAGTAACTCGGCGTATGCCCAGTGGGACATAACTAGTGGCCAAAGTTGGCGTAAGAGACGTTCACTGAAGAGCGACACATACCCACTGACCCAGCTTCTAACTAATTTTAACCTACGTCACTTGAAAGCAAAATTTATATGCCGCTATCCGTGCATGACAGACAGTAGCTCATTTTCGCTTCAAAAGTTTGAAATACGCCGAAATGTACGGCAGGGTCAGAACTATGGTCTTATATTCTACGACACACAAAAGGCACCTTTCTATTCGTTGGCCGTTGTTAACGCTCCCTAGACTGCTTACTTATCCTAAAATAGCCTGCTCAGGGTTACGTGGCCTAAGATACGAAACTGCTAGCATCGCTCCTTACAAGCATCGTGTTCCAAAGATACCTATTGAAAATAGACACCAGGTGGCGCTATTCGCATTATGTCCAGTTTCCCTACAAGTGGCAAAGGCGCTAATCTTTCAAAACGATTGAAATTCGGGAATGAAAGTTCCCTGAAAGAAAATACCGCAGCGCTGGAATCAGAAGATCACTGACAGTTTTCAATATGCAAAGTCTACGCCAACCATCAATCACTTTGCAGTATTTATACGAGGTCACTTGTTGATGGTTCAAGCAAAGTCAAGGTTTTAAAGTTAGCAGAAGCAATCTAAAGTTCAAATCGTCCTAAAATTTGTTACTACCACCTTATCCCCGTGATCTATGTACAATTTCGACAGGTAACACAGCTAAGTAGCAGGGGCATCTGATGATTAAGCTCAGAAAATCAAGTTAGAATGCATTTGTTTACCATCAACAGCTGTACTTTTCATAGATGACGTTCCATTTTCTTTCACTGTCTACTTCACTCTGGCCACACTTCCTCAACAAACCACTTGGCTTCGGAACGACGGTCATCTCTAGGCTGATCTCGGAAATAGAAGGCAGGAGGAACTGGTGCTCCGTGGGACGTCCGCGACGTTTCTGGTGCTGAAATAGATGACTTGAATTGCAGTGCAGTGTTCAACGCGAATGGTAGTTGGTAGCAGTCACTCATCAGCGCTGGTCGACTGTCAAATGCGTGATTTGCATGTGTTGTCACTAGCGCCGGCAACGAGGCTACCCGTGGGGCTTCATTTCTACGGAGAGGCTTCTTTGGGGCCACGTTTCGCCTCTTCCGTGTAGAGTTTGGTGGCTTTCGGGGTTGAGCCTGAGCGGCCGAGGTGCCTTTCGGGGGTGCTTGCAATAAACTTCGTAACTGACCTTGGTATGGTGAACTGGACTGAGGATAACCGATTGAAGGTGATTCTCTGGCTCTCTGAGCCTCTTCATGACTTCTCAAGGCTTGATACAGTTTCACAAGTGGCAAACCACCTTCATTCACCATGAGAGGCGTGAAATGAACTTTTCAAGCTTCTATTCAACTGTTCAAGTCCAGACAGCCACAGAAGATAGCTGTGACGTCAACGTCCTCTTTGCCGGCGTTTTTCTTGGATTGCCTGATGCCGAACGAAGTACTTTCCTTCTGGAAATTGGCTGTCTTTCTCGAGCAGCACATAGAAACGTATCAGCTTTCAGCAAGGGTTTCAAGAGCAGCGTGGTAACTAGTCAGGACATTGTTGATCTTTTGACAAGATCTGCGTCAGAGAAGTAAATTTTTCTCTACGCACAATGACTATTGGTCTTGTTTCAGTCTATCGAAAAGTCAACAGTGATCGTGGAGGGTGTCAATATCGTCATGTAGACGTCATGAAAGACGTCATTAAAGGCCGTGATAAGTGGGCCCTTTTGGTCCATTCAGATATGGTCTGTTTACAGATCCCAGGCTGACAGGGCGTGTGTTTTTAACGCTGTCATCGGTCTCGCAATGTTTGGCGGTACAGCAGCATCCACAAGAGGCAAAGTGCTTCCATGAATGACATACAGCGATGGTCTGGCAGAGTACGCGCTCTCACTGGTCCACTTCAGTACTTCCGCAGTGACACCGTTCCTGAGAGCTTCTCTTTCTTCGGGAGTGACCAAGAACCAGGCGGGGTTCAAGGATAACTGCATATCTGAAAGGACCAGGCGGGGTTCAAGGATAACTGCATATCTGAAAGCGATAGAATGAAAGGAAACTGCAAATAGCATTTTTTTCTCTTTACCATGCATCTCAATTTCCAGACAAGCTGGATATTGTGCGCACAATTTTCTTATGCAGCCAGTTTAATTGTCCGCTCTTCTAGACTGTAGCAATAATAGCGGTAGTATGATTTCCTTTCGCTGCCCCCTCCCAAGGCCAATTCTTCGCTTTTCATTTGGGTTCTTGCTTTTGAATAGATGATTCCGAAAGACAGAAAGATTTAGAGTTGCCGCTTTCTCGTATTAGCCCTATATTTTTCCGCCTCTATATTTTTTTTCCTTTAGTGCGGGCATAGTAGGTTGTGCCTAAAAAAGAAATCTGTGAGTTTGTGCACGATTTCTTTGTCTCTACTTAGTGTGCGACATGTTTGACATGTTCTACAACATTATAAGCGCGCATCCAAATAGACACCAACGCGTTGAAATACGCATCGAATGCATGGATCTAAGAATATACTCGAAAAGCGCTAGGTGCAAACACAAGTCTGTCTACAGTCTCGCCAGGAATGCAATCAGCGCCTTAGCAGAGGACAAAGCAGGCGCAAGGAGCCGTCACTGTACAACGACATTCCGCAGTTCAAAGCGTCTGCCTTAACGTAGTTTGACGGGTTCTTTTAAGGGGCTCTGAACCACCGTATCGGCTTGGTTAAAACACAAATTCAGCGGATCGTAAACGCTGCTGCGAGCATCTGAGCCAAATTCTGCACTCGCTCGCGGTGCGTCGGAGCCACAAGCGGAGCACGAAGTCATTTCGGGCTGCGGCCACTTCACCTGTCTGTCACGCGACGTCACAAAACCGCGAAAACTAATGGCGTTGAAATGAAATGTGCGCATCAAAGTTGCATCAATCTGCCGAAAAAAGCTGAATTTTTTCCCCAGAACAGCCGGACACTGCCCCGTTCAGAAATAAATAGAAGGTGGCTTCCTGTTGATGGCTCTGCCACTGGCTACTGGAAGCTGCCGGGGAGAATGGATATATTCGCGTATAATCAAAATTTCTGCGTGGCAGTACAGCGTTCCCGAGCCCTTTCAACACCTAAACGAAATAATTATGCCAAATTGTTTTCGCCGAGGATCTGTTTAAGCTGCGTTTTTTGCCCTTCCGTTGCACGCCGACGTGATCATCTACGAGACACCTAAAGCTAAGCAAGAAGAAGCGGGTTAGTAGCAGACGCTTGTGCCACCGTCCTCATCAGGTTATCTACTTACACTGCGCTAGCCCGGCCACCATGAGACTCTCCAAATCTGCGTCCTCTTCGCCTCTGGTCAGCCAATAAAGATACATAAGAAAAACATTCCAAGCAAGAGAATGCTATTTGCTCTGAAAGCAAACAAAAGTGACCTCCTGGAATCGAGCAGAGGAGCGTTTCATTTACCTGCTCAAACAACACTGCGAGTCACTGCCCAATGCCTGAGTCGGCGGTTACGCAACTGTCAGGAGATCGGGATAAAAGCATTGGAATAGCCTTGCGTTATTGGGTCCCTCAATACGTAAAAAATTTGATCAAACGCAAAAACAATTATAGCTGACTTGTATCCAGGTGACTTTCTTTTCCGAGTTACGCCTACCAGAAACGACTGAAGGTCAAAATTACAATCCAAGCGTCGGGCGCTGGAATAACTTAAGTACAGAAGAGTATCCCCGTAGTCAATAGATTAAACTTTTTTTTCGTGAAGTGGAACCCTCCAAGCTCTAACCAAGCTACGCAACCGCTAGGTTCCGGTGTAGCTGTGTCTAGTATGTAGCGCACAACGGCCTCCTTATAGGTGAGGCGCATGTGCCGCACCAGGTCTGTGCAGCTGTGCGCATCCGGCTTAAAGCACACGTGCTATCGGATATCTATTTCGGCGCGGCGTGTTTAACAAGTGTAATTTCACAAAGGAAACACAATGTGGTTGTGTGGCCACTTTTGGTGGTGTTAACCTTACCATCAACGCCGGCAACTTCTGCGCCCTCAACTCATCGCGATACAATGCTTGGATTCAATGCTTGAGAAAGAGCGCGGTTGGATGTTTGAAGAAGATGGCTTTAGGGAGTGAAACAAAATTTATCTGCTTTGAGTGCCGAGAATCGGCGGCGATTCATTGGTAGTGGGAAAACTAGCGGTCCGTGAGTCAGAGCATGACATGCATAGCCTTGTCACCACAGGCCAGGGCCCGTATGGTACGAGGAAAATTACGCCGGAAAAGGCCAAACGTGCCGCACACGTTTCTTTTCCGGTAGCCTTCAATCTATCACGGAGTTTCCGGTGCAAATGCGTTTTAGATTGGAAAAAAGCAAGCTTTTAAGGCACGTGTTATAGAAAGAAGAGCAGTGCTCGGCATCCGGAAAGTATGCAGTAGTCTCATAAGCACGCGTTTTGAGCACATGTCAATGTTTTTTCCTAACCACACCGCTTTCCGGAATTTTTCTTTTCCTGAGGGACGCGACCAAAAGGTCCCGTGCATTGATCGAAATAATATATACATGCACTTGAAATTATAGAGCAATACAATATTATCTTGGTTTCATGGTGAATGTCCAGGCTTGGAAGTTTCAGTGCCCAGAGAGCGATCCTTGCGTTTCAATCATTAAACAATGTTATGATGTGTCACGTTTATATCCTTCGATGGATGATTCAGTTGTGTTACGTCTGGCACGTTAACAGTGCACTTTTTACGTGCTATAAGCGCTGCTAGCTAGATAAACAAAAACATTGAATTTTCGCACTGCTCCCTGGAAGAAATAAGAATGGCTTTGACCACGTCTAGTGCAACTGCATACGCAATCGCATACAAAAACCGGTTATGTTGTCTACTTCAACGGACGTATTCGCCTCCCCTGGTCTACCGTGCTACCTTCCTGCGTGCCTGAGTCGATGCAACTGCTTGTTAATTAGACCACGCCGAATGCCGAGCATAATTTAGAATGCGTACTTGTCCTCTATATACGTGTAGACGTGTGTTAGATCTAAAATTCATAAAGGGCCTTGTATCCTTGTGATATCTGACAAGTGCTGGAAGTTCGGAGGGTCGGTAAAGTTGCATAACGACGTAAACGAACATAACAGCGCTTGTTACATCCATTTCTTTTGTTAGAGCCAGCCTTTCTTGCGCTGTTACTCTATCATTACGCATGCAATATTTGCTCAAAGAAAGTAATATTTCATGGGATACCCCGTGGTGACCAACACAAAGCTTCTGCGAAATACGCCAGGTCAAGTCCTTTTATCATGGTACGAAATATGCAGACAAAAAAATGAATGGCTTAACTCTGTTGCTTGCGATCGTGCGTATGTCACTAATTGAGGGTTTGTAGACGTTCAATTGTAATCCAGCTTGTTAGCATTATTACAATTAGGAAGCATTATTAGCATGAATCCCCGGGTTTCTTCGTTCATCAAACCGGGTAGCGTTGTTTAATTTCGACAGACAATATAGTAATCGCTATAGCAACGCAATCCTGCGTAACCAAGCTACAAATAACTTCATAAACCTGCACGTGTTGCTACGGGGTAAGAGAGATAATATAGTACATTAGGCGTGCGGGTGTGCGAATACGCAAAATTTTTAATAAGAATCAAATAGTCCTTCCTATACGGTTCATATTGGTTTCGAAAATTCACCATTCGAAATAGCCGAATATTTGTTTCTTTTTGGATATTCTAGGCTCTGAACAACACTTTGGAGTGGTTCCGAATGTCAGGCATAATGTTTTAGAGTTAGGCAGCCTACATGCGAATTTGTCTAGACAGCCCCGCCGACTTTGCCTACTTTCTGCCCAAAGACGCCATTCTGTACACACTTGGGCCGACGGGCCCTATGTGTCTTGTGCTTTTTGTGCAACGCTTGCCGAACTTGCCACTTCCATGCACACTTGGCTATGTGGACCCTCCTGTGCGCTTTCTTGCAGGCTAGCCGAACTTGCCAATTCCATACACACTTGGCCTGACTGGCGATCCGTTTTTTGTGCTTTTTCAGGCAGGCTAGCCGAACTTGTCACCTCCGTACACACTTGGCCTAACGGCCCCTCCATTCCTCATGCTTTTTCAAGCACGCTGGCCAATCTTGCACCTCCGCACACACTTTGCCTGATCGGTCCGCCTTATCTTTTGCTTTTCAGGCAGGCTGGCTGAAATTGCAAGCTCCATATACACTTGGGTTAAATGCCCCTCAAATTCTTGTGCTTATTCGGGTCAGCTGGGCAAATTTGACACCTACGTACACAGTTGGCCTAATGGGCCATACGTTTCTTGTGCATTTTAACGCAGCCGAATTTCATATTACAATGAACCAACTTGCCCAACAACGCATCCTGCTAATTTTCACGCAGGCTGGCCAAAATTTACACATCAGCAAACATACTTGGACTTACGGGCCTTCCGTTTGTCATGTTTTTTGTGGAACACTTGCGGAACTTGCCACTTTCGTGCACACTTGGCTATGCGTACCCTCCTTGAGCATTTTCGTGCAAGCTCGCCAAGCTTGCCACCTTCATACATACTTGGCCTGACGGGCCCTCCTTATTTTGTCCTTTTTCTGGCACGCCGGCTGAAATTCCCACCTCCACACAAAGATGGCCTAATGGGCTCTCAATTTCTGGTGCTTTTCCTCGCGGGTTGACCGAACTCGCCATATTCGCAGGCACTTGCTGGCCCCCCAATTCTTGGGCTTTTTCATGCTGGCTGGCCAAACTTACCACCTTCGAAGGCACTTGGCCTGATTGGCACTCCGTTTCTTGTGATTTTCTGGCAGGCTGGCTGAAATTGCAACCTCCATACACACTTGGCCTAACGGGCCCTCCAACTTTTGTGCTTCATCGGGTAGCCTGGACAAATTTGACTACTACGTACGCACTTGGCCTAATGGGCCCTCCGTTTATTGTGCTTTTTCATGCAGGCTGGCCAAACGTTACATATCTGCACACACTTGGGCATACGGGCCCTCTGTTTCTTGTGCTTGGTATGGGAGACTAGCCGAACTTGCCCCCTCCTTAAAGATTTGGCCTTGCGTGCTTTCCATTTCTTGTGCTTTTTCATGCTGGCTGGCCGAATTTGCCACCTCTGCACACAATTGGCCTGATTGGCACTGCGTTTCTTGTGCTTTTTCTGGCAGGCTGGGCCAACCTGACACCTACGTACCCACTTGGCCTAATGGGCCCTCCATTTCTTGTGGTGTTTCATGCATGCTAGCAAAACTTTACACATCAGCCCACACTTGTGCTTACGGGCCCTCCATTTCCTGTGCTTTTTGTGGAACGCTTGGTGAATTTGCCACCTCTGTACACATTTGGCCTGATGCGCCATCCATTTTGTCTGCTTTTCCTGGCATGTTGTCCAGGCTTGCCACCTCAGTACACACTTGGTCTAATGGACGCTCCGTTTATTGTTTTTCTGCAAGCCTGGGTGAATTTGTCACCTCCGTACACACTTGCCCTAACGGGCCCTCAGTTCCTTGTGCTTTCTTATGCAGGCTTGCCGAACTTGCCCCTCTGCACACACTTGGCCTGATTGGCCCTCCATTTCTTGTGCTATTTGTGGAACGCTTGCGGAACTTGCCACTTCCGTGCACACTTGGCCATGCGTACCCTCCTTGAGCATTTTCGTGCAAGCTCGCCAAGCTTGCCACCTCCATACATTCTTGGCCTGACGGGCCCTCCTTGTGCTTTTTCTGGCACGCTGGCTGAAATTCCCACCCCCATACAAACTTGGCCTATTGGGCTCTCAATTTCTCGTGCTTTTTCTCGCAGGCTGATCAAACTCGCCACATTCGTAGGCACTTGCCGGCCCTTCGATTCTTGGGCTTTTTCATGCTGACTGGCCAAACTTACCACCTCCGAAGACATTCGGCCTGATTGGCACTCCGTTTCTTGTGCTTTTTCTGGCAGGCCGGCTGAAATTGCAACCTCCATACACACTTGGCCTAACGGGGCCTCAAATTTTTGTGCTTCATCGGGTAGGCTGGACAAATTTGACAACTACGAACACACTTGGCCTAATAGGCCCTCCATTTCATGTGCTTTTTCATGCAGACTGGCCAAACTTTACATATCAGCATACGCTTGGGCGTACGGGCCCTCCATTTTCGTGATTTTGTGGAACGCTTGCCGAATTTATCACCTCCGTACACACTTGGGCTGACGCGCCCTCCGTTTCTTGTGCTTGTTATCGGAGAGTAGCCGAACTTGTCCCCTCCTTAAAGATTTGGCCTTGCGCGTTTTTCATTTCTGTGCTTCTTCATGCTGCCTGGCCGAATTTGCCACCTCTACACACAATTGTCCTAATTAGCACGGCGTTTCTTGTGTTTTTTCTGGTAGGCTGGACGAATTTGCAACCTCTACACACACTTGGCCTAAAGGGCCCTCAATTTCTTGTGACTTTTCTGGCAGGCTGGGCCAACCTGACACCTACGTACCCACTTGGCTTAACGGGCCCTCCATTTCTTGTGCAATTTCATGCATGCTAGCAAAACTTTACACATCAGCCCACACTTCGGCTTACGGGCCCTCCGTTTCCTGTGCTTCTTGTAGAACGTTTGGTGAATTTGCCACCTCTATACACACTTTGCCTGATGCGCCCTCCGTTTCGTCTGATTTTCCTGCCAAGCTGTCCAAACTTGCCACCTCCGTACACACTTGGTCTAATGAACACTCTGTTTATTGTGTTTTTTCTACAAGGCTGGGCGAATTTGTCACCTCCAGACATACTTGCCCTAACGGGCCCTCCAATTCTTGTGCTCTTTCTGAAAGTTTGGCTGAAAAGGACACCTCCATGCAAACTTGGCCTGACGCGCCCTGAATTTTTTTTGCTTTTTCTGGTAGGCTGTACGAAAATGCCAACTCCCTATACGCTTCGCCTAACGGGCGTCCGTTTATTGTACCTTTCCTGGCGGGCTGGCCGAACTTGCCACCTCCGTGCACACTCGGTCTAACGGGCCCTCCGTTTCTTGTGCGTTTTCAAGGAGGCTGGCCGACCTTGCCACCTCCGCATACACTCTGCCTGATTGGCCCTCCGTTTCTTGTGCTTTATATGGCAGGCTGGCTGATATTTCTACCTCCATACAGACTTGGCCTAACCGCTCTAAATTTCTCGTGCTTTTTCTGGTAGGCTGGACCAACTTGCCACCTGTCTACCCACGTGGCTGAACGAGACCTCCGTTTCTTATGCTTTCTCTGGCCGGCTGGCGAAACTTGCCACATACGCACAAGCACACACACTTGGCCCAATGGGCATTCCGTTTCTTGTGCTTTTTCACGCAGTATGGCAGAACTTCCCACATTTGCACACACCTGGGCTGGCGGGCCCTCCGTTTCTGGTGCTTGTTGTGGTAGGCTGGACGAACTTTCCACCTCTGTCCACCCGTGGCTGAACAGCACCTCCGTTTATTATGCTTTTTCTGACTGGCTCGCCAAAATTGCGACGTACTTACACACTTGGCCGAATGGACCCTCCTTTTCTTGTGCTTTTTCTCTGAGGCTGGCCGAACTTGCCACTCTGTACACACTTGGGCCGATGAGCCCTTCGTTTCTTGTGCTTTTTGTGCAGCGCTTGCCGAATTTTCCACTTCCGTGCACACTTGGGCATGCGTGCCCTCCTTGTGCTTTCTCTTGCAGGCTCGCCAAACTTGCCACCTCCATACACACTTGGCCTGACGGGCACTCCGTTTCTTGTGCTTTTTCAGGCAGACTGGCCGAACTTGCCACCTCCGGACATGCTTGGCCTAAAGAGACCTCCGTTTCTTGTGGTTTTGAAGCGGGCTGGCCGATCTTGCCACCTCCGCACATACTTTGCCTGATTGGCCCTTCTTATTTTGTGCTTTTTCTGGCACGCTGGCTGAAACTACCACCTCTATACACACTTGGCCTAATGGGCCCTCAATTGCTCGTGCTTTAACTGGAAGGCTGACCAAACTTTACATATCAGCACAAACTTGGGCTGACGGGCCCTCCGCTTCTCATGCTTTTTGTGGAACGCTTGCTTACTCCCTCTGTACACACTTCGCTTGACGGGCCCTCCGTTTCTTATGATTTTTCAGGCAGGCTTGCCAAATTTGCAACCTCTGTAAAAACTTTGCCTAACGGGCCCTCTGTTTATTGTGCTTCTTCTGGCAGGCTGACCGAAGTTGCCACTTACATATACACTTGGCCTAAAGAGCCCTCCGCTTCTTTTGGTTTTTCTCGCAGGCTGACCGAATTAGCCGCCTTCGTACACACTTTGCCTAACTAGACCTCCGCTTCTGCTTTTTCTCAAAGATGGGCCGAACTTGTCACCTCCCTGCGTACTTGGCCTAATGGGCTCTCCGTTTCTTGTGCCGTTTTTGACACGATGGCTGAATTGGCCACTTCCGTACAAACTTGGGCGAACGCGCCATCGCTACTTGTTCTTTTTCTCGGATGCTGCTCAATCTTGCCACTTCCGTATACACTTCGCGTAAAGGCCCTCCGTTTCTTGTGCTTTTTTCTGAGAGCCTGAATGAACTTGGCGTCTCCGTAAACACTTGGGCTAACGGGGGCTCCCTTTCTAATGCTTTTTCTGACACGCTGGCCAAACCTGCCAACTGCGTGCGCACTTGGCCTAACTGGCCTTCCATTTATTGTGCTTTTTCACGCAGGCTGGCCTTACCTGCCACCTCCAAACAAACTTGGCCCAACGGTCCCTCCATATCTTGTGCTGTTTCTGCCAGTCCTGCCGACCTTGTTACCTCCGTACTCACTTGGCCTGAGGCGCCCTCTATTTCTGCTTTTACTGGCAAGCTGGCCAAAGTTTCTACCTCCATACGCACTTGGTCTAATGGGCGCTCCGTTTGTTATGGTTTCTCTGCAAGGCTGGCCGAATTTGCCAACCTCCGTACACACTTTGCCTGATTGGTCCTCCGTTTCTTGTGCTTTTTTTCTGGCACGCTGGCTGAAATTCCCACCTCCATACAGACTTGGCCTAGCGGGCCCTAACTTTCCACTGCTTTTTTCTGGTGGGCTGGACGAACTTGCCACCTTTCTACACACGTGGCTGAACGAGACCCTTGTTTATTTTGCTTTTTCTGGCCGGCTGGCCAAACTTGCCACCTACGTACACACTTGGCCTAATAGGCCATTCGTTTCTTGTGCTTTTTCACGCAGGCTGGCCACGTCTGCGCACACTTGGGATGACGGGCCCTCCGTTTCTTGTGCTTGTGTGGAACGCTTTCCGAACTTGCCACCCCCTTAAACACTTGGCCTAACGGGCCCTCCATTTGTTGTGCTGTTTCTACCAGGCTGGCTTAACTTGCCACCACCATACACACTTAACCTGACGGCCTCCATTTCTTGTGCTTTTTCTAGCAGGCTAGCCAAACTTGCCACTACCGCACACACTTGGCCTAATGGGTCTTCTGTTTCCTGTGCTGTTTCGGGCAGGCTGGTTGAACTTGCCACCTACATACGCACTTGACCTAACGGGCCTTCCGTTCCTTATGCAGTTTTTGTTAGGCTGGCTGAACACTTCAACCGTTCATTCACACTTGGCCTAACGGGCCCTCCGTTTCTTCTGATTTTGCTGGCAGGTGGGTTGAACTTGTCACTTGCATGCCCACTTAGCCTAATGGTGCCTCCGTTCCTTGTGCTGTTTTCTGCAAGCCGGTCGAACTTGAAAATCCGTACGCACTTTTCGTAACGGTCCCTCCGTTTCTTATGCTTCTTTTGGCAGGCTGGCCAAACATGTCACCTCCGTACACACTTGGTCTAATGGGCCTTGCGTTTCTTGTGCTTTTTCATGTAGGCTGCTGAACTTGCCATCTCCGTACGCACTTCGCCTGACAGGTCCTCCGTTTCTTGTGCTTTTTCCGGCACGCTGGTCGAACTTGCCACCTTTGTACACACTTGGCCTAATAGGACCTCCGTTTCATGTGCTGTTTCTGCCAGACTTCCTGAGCTTGCCACCTCCATACAATCTTGTGCTAACGGGCCCTCCGTTTCTTCTGTTTTTTCTGCCAGGCTGGCTGAACTTGCCACTCCCGTACACACTTGTCCTGACGGGCCCACCGTTTCTCCTGCTTTTGCTAGCAGGCTGGCCGAACTTGCCGCCTCCGTGCACACTTGACCTAACAGGCCCTTTGTTTCAAGTGCTTTTTCATATATATATAATCATATCATAAGAAGTCAGCAAACAAAGACACCAAGGGCAACACAGGGGAAATTACTTGTACTTACTAAATGAATTAAAGAAATCACAAATTGATGGAAATGAAAGCGGATAACAAACAACTTGCCGCAGGGGGGGAATAATCTCACGACTTCGCATCGCGCGTAATGCGAAGTCGTGGGATAAGAAAGCCAGCCTAGGTTTCGATATGAAAACCTATCCTCTTCGATATATCCTATTATCAACGTAGGTCCGCCTTTCTGAGGCTGTTTGTATCTCGTCTCTCTCTCTCTCTCTCTCTCTCTCTCTCTATATATATATATATATATATATATATATATATATATATATATATATATATGTGTGTGTGTGTGTGTGTGTGTGTGTGTGTGTGTGTGTGTGTGTGTGTGTCTGTGTGTGTGTGTGTCTGTGTGTGTGTGTGTCTGTGTGTGGTGCGTGCGTGCGTACGTGCGTGAAGTACAGAAAGTGATGTTTCAAATTGGCAGTGGTTGCATACGAAGGCATGACTCAAGCGGGACGAATGAAGGAAGAGGTCCCTCAACGTTAAAATATTCCAGTAGGATTTTATTCCTATTTCCTAACGTCAAGTTGCGTAACCGATGACGCAAGCATCGGGCGGTGATCTGCAGGGTTGTCTGAAAAGACCGATTAAACTCTTTCATCATTCACAGGAGGTCACTTTTCTTTGTTTTAAAAACGACTAATATTGCGTAAACTGAGCTGCTTGTTTGATCCAAATGGCTGGCAAGAGGCGAAGAGCATGCTCAAGTGGAAAGGGATTCGATGGCGCCGAGCCAGTGCACTGAAAATCGATAACCGGATGAAGAGGGTGGTGCCGGCGTGTGTGGTTGGTCCGATTTCCCTTACTTAGCTTGCGTTGACTGGTCGAAAATCGCGGCGGCATGCAACGGACTCTTAAGAATGCCGCTAAAACGGACCCTCAGCAAAGAAGGGTTGACGGAACGAGGTCGTAAATGTGCCGGAAGTGCTCGGAAACATTACACGGCCACGCAAAAAGCTTTATTATACGCCAATAAACCCATGCTCTCCGGTAGCTGAGAGTAGCCGGTGCCTGAGCGATCGCCGGCAGCCTTCATTTATTCCTTCCGGAACGGGGCACCCTGCGGCCATTCAGAAGAAAAATCCGTTTTGTCAGACATATTAATTTATCTTTAACGTGTTCACGTCACTTTGACTTGGTGAGTTTCCGTGGTTTTGTGGCGTCGCGTGACAGGCAGGTCAAGTGGTTGTAGCCCGAAAACCTTTGACCAATAGCCGAAGGTTAATGGCGAAACGGCGTCGAACCAAAAATAACTATTTTTCTTTTGTTCTGTCCAATCATGCATATGCGGTGTGTGCACGTCATATCAGATGGGGAGCTATCACTGTTTTCGTGACGTCGCATGACAGACGGCTGACGTGGGAGTGGTGACCAATCGCGGAGGGCTGATTTCAGAATTGGAATAGAAAAGTTTGGAATAGCTTTAAGCTATAGCGCAGCTAACATCTAACTGCTTGTCACTGTAAAATTTAAGTGCATCGCCACTTTGGCCGTTCGACACGGCTTTACGCCACTGGCAGCCTACTAAGCTCTCAACAGCTTCGTGAACGCAAATGCGCCGCAGAATCTCAAACTTCAGATAAAACAAAATCAAGAAAACAATTATACACGGTCTCGTCCCTCCATAAACGCAAATTTTGTTAGCCGTCCTGACTTTGCAGTGAAAGTTGTATGACAGCTTCACGCATTTCATTGACGCAGACAAAACAAAATAGTATGCGAGTGATATTGTCTGGATGTCCCAGCTGCAAAGTGACGCCATCGACACGCCTTCTTAGAAATGCCAGAAGCCAGCGTCTTACTCTATGGCCGTCTATTGTCCTTCTATGTACAGCGAACGGCCTGTGACGGAGCCAGCGCGTAAGTATAGATGCAACTTTCGTATGTCGGAAAAGAAGTCAGCGCCTACTAATTCGTAGTAGCGCCGGTTTGAGCTTCCCCAAGGGGCCGACAAATCATAGTAGAAAAGCATATCAGGCTCTTCTGGATATTCTTTATGCGATTAGCATTCTTACGATACTTCATAAACGTTTCGGTAACCATGGCTCAAACTGTTTTCCCCGGTCTCTTGAAAGGAAGGCCGTTTAAAAGTGATCCACTTTGAAACGTGTTCACTGGTGATGCATCCGCAGGCTTAGCGCATGGCGCCGCCACTGCACTGGTAGCGTGTCGGTCTTCAATGAAAAAGAATAACCATCGTAATAAAACGAAACAGCTATCGCATCGCGGAGCCCATGCGTACCGTATTTACTCGATTCTAAGCACCCCCTTTTTTTCATGATTGCGATGCCCAAAGTGAGGGGGGTGCTTAGATTCGAAAAATCTGGAATGACCCCCCCTCCCCCTTTTCGCTGCGACATCATGACGAGTCGGGTGCGAGAAATAACATTTTATTTTGCAAACATCCAAAAGAAAAATTGGTGCAGACAGTGAGCCCACCGCTTGTGCCGGATGCTTCGTCACTATCATTGCCACTCAATAGTCAGCGCGGCTCTGCAGTCCGGCTGTGCGGCAAGATCGCGCCGCGGACGCCGATCCACCTCGGGACTCCAACGCCTCCGGTGCGAGCGAGCAAGCGCGCTTGGTGGTCTTGGCTACGCGCTCTTCCTAACAAATGGTGGGGTGCTTAGATTCGCATGCAAACTTTTTTTCAAAATCCTTTCGCGAAAGTAGAGGGGGGTGCTTAGAATCGCGAAAATACGGTAGATTTGGCGTTCTCGCGACTGGATGGCGCAGCTTGTCGAGAGGGAAGCGTCAACGTCACAGAAGCGAAGGGACCGGTGGGACCGGATCCGCTGGAGGCATGGATAACCGTGCGATTGAAATATAAAGGTTTTAAGGGAGCGAGAAGCGTTCACGCAGATACAGGAAAAATTCTATTCAGCTATGTAAGTAGTTAGTGCCCTATAACCTCAAGAAGCCTAGGTGGCAGCTTGCAACCGCCACGTTTCGAAGATCTCAGTAACTCAAAATTCCAGTCAGGTCCTGAAGCGAAACTCCAGAGATGGTGGGCCTTAGCACTACACGCCTCGTACATGTCACGTTTCTCAGCGTTCGCACGTACACGTACACGTACACGTCCTACACCTACGTACACGTACCTACACCTTCTCTCTCCCTTCTTTCTCTTCCCCTTCTCCCTTTCCCCAGTGTAGGGTAGCCAACCAGACTATTGACTGGTTAACATCCCTGCCTTCCTGTATTCTCTCTCTCTCTCTCTCTCTCTCTCTCTCTCTCTCTCTCAGCGTTCGCAAGCGACAGTGCCGAGCACGCTTCGGCGATTACGCACGGACTTTGCTGCAGCGCCGCCCAAAGAGAATAGGGTGCCTCGACAAGAGCGCCACCGTTAAAGGCGGAGACAAACTTACCCTGTCCGCGCCGGCTTTCGAAAGCGGCGGTCCGTATTGGTTCTCTCTCGCACTGCTGTTACTGCTTGCCGGACACCTTTCTTCAGCGTGCTTTCAGCTAGCTTGGTGTGCGCGTGTGCGTGCGTTCATATGTGTGTCCGTGTTTCTGGGCGTCGGTGCGCGTGTGCTGGTACGTGTGTCTGCATTTATGGGTATGCGTGGTGCGTGAACAAACATGCGGTGTGTGCCTCCGTGTTTCTGTGTACGGGCGCGAGGACGTAGGCGTGTTTGCGTGAACGTGTTTATGTGAGCGCATGTCCAAGCGTGTGTCTGTGTGCAAGTGTACGTGAATGTGTGTGTGCGTGTTTGGGCCTGTACGTTTACATGTGCATGCATGTACTCGATTTGTTGCACGTGCGCGTTTGTGGTTCCTTTGCGCGTTTGTGTGTGCGTGTGTGTGTCCGTTTGGGTTTTCGCGTGTGAGGGTCAGCGTTTTGGGAGTGTGCATTCATGTTTTTCTATATGGGTGCGCGCGTGTCTTACATGCATTTGTGCTTGTGCAGGTATGTGTTTCTGCCCTTGTTTGTATGTGTGAGCTCTTGTCTATGTCCGCGCGCGGTTGTGCGTGCGCAATTTTGTGTATGTGCATGCGTGTGTGTTTATGCGTGCATGTCTTCTTTTGTAGGCACGTCTTCGTGCACGAGTTTGTAAGTATGAGCGTGCTCTTGTGTACGTGAGCGTGTGTGTGCGTGTTTTTTGTGGGCATGTGTTTATGCGTGTTTGTGTATGCACGTGCGTGTTTTGTACATGGGCGCGTGCTAGTGAGTACGTGTGTTTATGGTGACACGTGTTTGTGTGCATGCTTCTGCATGCGTGCGTTTGGGTGTGTCTGCGTGCGTATATGTTTCATACAGTTGGCAGAGTTTACTTTTACGTGCAACAAACATCTTCAAAATTGATTAAGTTGTTTGCGAGAAAAAATGTTTTTCTTCATTTAGGTGTACTTAATAGGAACTCCTGAGGAAACCTTTCTTACCATTGCCCAATTTTGTGTTTAAAACTTCCTGGTGAATACATTACCAAACCGTATACTTGCTTAACCAATTTCCAAGCTATGGCTCCTTTTTCCTATGCAATTACGCGGACCATTGAGCCAAAATCAGGACGCATTGCATACATGGTCCAGGGCAGTGCCGCGGAAGTAAGAAACGAAATGGCACCTGTAGGGACCGTGTATTACACCAGCTTAGATCCGCAATAGTAACGACGGCTGATCCGCGAGGCACGCGGATTGGCGTGAGCCAAAGGGGGCCCTGAACTAAGGGCTCCACCCTACGAGGCAGTCACCCCACCTCATTAAAAATAAATGTATTTTTTTTCTCCACCCTTAAAGCGAGGCTTGGCATCGTGTTGCCTTAAAAGAGAAGCGCCAGAGATGAGTCCGGTGGCTTTTGGAGGTGGCAATACAGTATATTGCTTCTTGCTAATCGCATTGACGTCGACATCCGTCGCGAGATGGAGTCTGCGGATTTTTTTTTTTTGCGTCATTGAATAAAACACACTGCTGCTTATTTTTATTCAGTATATTAAATTCATAGAAATTTATAACTTAATTTTAGGTCATTTTAAGGGTTCCGGTGGCGTGACACTTTACTAAGGAGCCAGTTGTTTCCATTTCCTGTTGGGCGCTTATTCTCTAATTTATTGAATTATGTCATATTTTAAAATGAATATGTTAAAGCTCTAGGAAATGACGCTTACAGTACACCTTATGGGTCCAGCAGGAATTTATTTTTACTGCGATTTCTGACACATTGCAGAAGCTCTGAATTGCAGCATTGCCACTTCCTGCGGTTACATTGCATTTATTTGTGACCACTATGTAGTTATTTAAGGTTTGTAGCTATTTGCCAACGAAGACGTAGCATGTTTTGTTCTTTAATCGCATTCAAGAAATCTCCCAAGCATATCTAAACCGCTGCACGAATGTTTCTGGTTATACTCATCGTGTTCATCCTTTGTTTTCGTTGTAATATTCTACGATACCCATCTCGTTTCAATGCCTATTACCTACTTGTGCAGTCAGTTTAATACAAGAGTTCTTTCTCATTCTTCTAATCCACAATCACGCAAATTTATGTCATTCATCATTGATCTCGAATCAGTTTTAGAGCTTCAGACTTATCACCCAAAAGTAGTCGTGTGCGTAAAGAATCTGCGCACTGTTCTTGTATTAAACTCTGAAAATTGCCGAACGCAGGCGCCTCAAGAATTGGAGGAAAAGCAGATTCACCATGACCTGCTTGTGCATTGTTCTGCAACTGATTACCACAGGTTTTCTTCTCGTGAGTGGCATCCGCACTTAATTTCGTAAAAAGCATTACATATTGCCCGAGAGGAAGTATTAGCATCTTGACTTTTTTTTTACTTGCTCCTGCATTTACAGTAAAGAGTTCTATTGTCGGTAATAGTGTTCAGGTCTATTGCAATCAAATAAATGAAAGGCATTGTTACATCGTATGTTTCGGGAAAACGAGCCCTATAGCATGAACTGTACAACGGGCTATCAATCCCTCGTATGAACGAAAAACAAAGGATTGTTCAATACGGTGATTCTTGAATGTATAATTTTCTATTACGCACAATTTTGTCAAATAGCCCCTGTGAAAGTTACCAAGTCTTGTTGTCGCCTCCTATGGTGAGTTCAGGTAGCACTCCGAAGACCAATGTGCCGAGTAATAGTTTCTGCCAAACCCTGAGTGATTTATCATAGGCTATGAACGTGGCTAGACGACGACTAGTCCCGCGCATATTGGCTGTCCAACTTCATAAACAGCGTTGTCATCTTCTGCCGCAGTCTGATGCTGCAGTTTAAAAGAATAAAAAAATTACAAATATTTACACTTTCACTGTTTCATCCATGCACACGTCCTCATGCATTAAACCCTATTCACTAGAAGCCTCAACGCCCTTTCTGAATTTCCTATCCTTGAAAGTAACTCGAACGCGTTCATTAGGCAACAACCCTTTAAAACTCGTAATGTTAACGTAGCGTTTACTAATCATATACGCATGCGCGAATCTTGATAAATCCTACGTCATGTCTGTTAGTAAATAAAAGAATAACCGCACTGTCAGTTAACCAAAAAAAAGGACGCAGGCAGAGAGGATCTTAAGATTTTGATCGAGGTAATGACAGGACGCACACTTAGGACAGACATTTAAAGACTGACAAGTCATCTTTAAGCACCGTTTCAGCTTTAATTGTAACACATTATTATTTACTATCGCAGAAAAAAATGATTACTTCCTTCAAAAAACGCACATAGGCTGACAAGACATAAGTTGTCTTTTTAGTTGACCGTTCTGCGGTGCAACCTGTTTTTGGTACATGCCATCAACGAATTCTTTAATTACGCAAGATTGCTTAGTGTTACACTGATTTAAACCGAACATCCTAAGCATTTAACATATCTCGGATGTTTTTTACGAATTTGTACTTTCTAAAGCAAGCGTGATTGGAGGTCATGCATACTTATAATACGCCACGACAACTTGAGCAACTGATCATAAGTCACACTGGGTAAACAATTTTTCAGATTACTGCAGCACCAATTGAATTAAACGAACCGGGTATGCACTCATTTCCTTTTTTAATTAATACATTTATTCACTTGCTTAGAGTACAAAACTTTAAAAAAGATGTATCAACATAATCGAGTTGTTATGGGAACTTAATAACACACAACTAATAAAACAGTAAATATTGCGTCAATGTGCACGGGTAAAACTTTAAGCGATGAATAAAGATTACAAACAAGAAACAATGAAACACAAATAGCGGCATGTAATATCCGTGCATATAGCGAAAGACTCAAAGAACTGATATGTATGATATATATAAGAATAGATAAAATACCAAGCGTGCCATCATTGCCAGGAAAAGAATCAAATGAGCATTTGCACAAAAATACACTAATGGTCTTAGATCGCTTTCAAAGGACGGTAGAGCAAAAATTGAGAAAATGGCGTTGATATGCCCATAAATAAGCTCACGAGATTATGAACTTATACCGGAAGACTGTAAGCGTCCGCAAATCTGTGTAGAGCGCGAAATTTTCGTTTCAACTATTGGGATCTACAGTGACATTTACAAAAGTACAGTAAAACCGAGCTTCCCGGCCCTTTAGGACTCTGTGATAGCTTGCGGCATTTCGAATCGTCATTTGGCATTTTCTGTGTGCCTATAAGAGAAAATATCTATAATTAAGGAAGCGTTTAGGAACAAGAAATCTCTTTTGAGCTCCCTCAGCTCATGTCAACAACCAAAATAATGAAAGACACAGCCACCGAAAGTTATTACCACGCCTGCATTTCAGAGTGTGGGAAACCTGACGTCCTCCAATTTATTGTGAATGGCAAATCAGCGGAAAAGCACCAGTTCCCATGGATGGTAAGCGAAAACAAGAACTTCCTTTTTCTATGCAGTCGAATATATTGGTTTGTTCTATTCATTTCTTTTGACATTTTACTAGTTTAATTCACTGAGTGGCCTACTCAGAAAATCATATAGCCTGCTGAATCGCGTTAGTGTGTGCATTTTTTATGTGTTTTTTTTGTTCGTGCTATCACTTTTTATTGCCTTAACCTCTTTCCCTGACACAGGGTGGCTACTCGTTGCTTACACTAGATAACCTTCCTTTTCTTTGCTCTCTTTTTTCACCTCCTTTCAGCGGCAGCGTGGATCACCTGCGCGGATGAAGAAAAATTCAGGGATGAACCCTGATTAAGGCCAAATGCCTTGAACCTAAATTGGTTAGCTTATATCATTCTTAGTTTTGACCAGTCAAGCGCACATCACTTCAAGTCAACACACAATGATCAATTTCCTCTACGTGTCAAAGGCGTGTTATAAAGCACGCTTTGTCATTGATGCTGCTAGATATTATATGCGGTGCCTATGGCAACACTACAATAATAGAACCAGATATGAGCAATGTAGTCGCGCGAAAACATTCTCCTTGCCTCTTAGAATTAGCAGCAGATGGATGATCAAAGCTCGAAGATGGACTCGAGGATGAGTTTGAAGATTGAAGTTTATTTGTCCTGCCTGCTTACAGGAACGGGAGCAGAGGCTAAAAACTACGTATCCTGACAAAAGGCCTCTGCGCCTAATACAGTTCAGCACGCAGGCCGACAAACATGACGAAATATTATGCCTCTAATCATGTTGAACAAATATATCTTTCAGAGCAGCGAAAAAAGAGCGTAAAAAGAGAAATAAAAACAACAAATAGCGCCCAAGTCTTACACATTCACAACAGTCACACAACTAAGTTAACACAGACGTGTACATCAGGTGAAGAAAAAAAAGACATCAGTATCACACAATGCGAACTGACAAAGTATGACAAGACAAAAATATTTCATTATTTAAGTAGGCTCAAGATCATTACGTGTCAGGATGGACTTGACCATGGTATTAGAATGCATTTGATCAGAATCTATGAGAACATGTAAGCGATTTAGCAATGCCGGTATACTTGGTATTCTATGTGTTGTTTGCCATAGTTTGTCCTCAGTGTTGGTGTTTTTTTTTGCGCTGCTGACGTATGTTGTACATTGCACCCACTGACGTACTCTGAAAACATCCATGTTTCTTTTGCATATCCTATTGTAAAAGCTTGAAATAATATAGTTGCGTTACTTTTAGCATTGAATATTTTCCAAAAAGGGGTTTAGTTTTCAAGTTCCTGATAAGGCCATGATATTGTTCGAATTCCCGCAGAACATTTTTGTGCAGAATTACTAGCTTTTGATAATTAGTTTGTGTACTTGTACCCCATACGAACATATAGTATGTTGCTCTAGAATAGAACAGAGCGGGATACAATTCATTTTGCGACCATTTTGGTTAGACTGGGATGAGTTGGTACACGTATCCAACAATTCTACTAAGTTCTATTGCTAGTTCTACATGTGAGCTAGCGCAGTACCATAATAATATTGTTACGGGGAGAATCCATATACCAGGATATATTTACAAGGCAAGACGCGCAACGCTGCAGCCATGGTAGGTTTAGCGCGTGCACACCAGATAGCCACACTGTCGTCATCCAAGCACCTACCACTGGATTGCCGCACGTGACGTTACCCGCCGGCGGCAGAACCACCATCTCGGTGCAATTAGGGCTCGCGTCGAGAGTGGTACGCTATAAGGCGCGAGACATGCATTATGTCACTCGTGGTTTCTGGAGATGCTGACTTGAGATTCAGTGGACTGATAGTTCACATTAGTGACTTTGCGTATGACGCGGTAAGGGCCAACATAACGCGAGAGAAGTTTTTCGCATACGCCAACGGCGACGTGATGGCAGCCACAGCAAGAGGAGCGATCTCGTAGAGAAGTTCACCTACCGGTGTCGGAGGTCATAAATGTATTTTTGTTTAACCTGTGAGGCCTATAAGCGATCACGGGCAACCTGACGGGCGATGTCAGCACGGGAAAGAGCATCACGAGCATAGGCAGTTGATGTGTCTGCACGAGGATGGATTATGGTGCCCACGGGCAATGGTGAGTCGTAGCAAACAATAGATAAAAGGGTGAATAGCCAGCAGTGTCTTCACGCAAAGAGTTGTAGTCGAAGGTCACAAAAAACAAGTTGATGTCCCAGTCTCGGTTGTCCTCACGTACATAGCAAGCACATCTGTAAGGGTACGGTTGAAGCGTTCACTAAGGCCGTTTGTCTGCGGATAGTCCGCAGTGGCGAACTTGTGATTGATCGAGCAGGAACGAAGAATGTCGTCGACTACTTCAGACAGGTAGCAGCGGCTGCGATTCGTGATTAATTGACGAGGAGCACCGTGGCGCATGATGACATCGTAAAGAATGAAATTGACTACAGCAGTATCACAGCTGATGAGAAGTGCCCTTGCCATTGCGTACCGTGTGGCGTAGTCAGTAGCGCTTGCAACCCATCTATTGCCGGTGGTTGACATGGGGAAAGGCCCTAAAGGATTGAAGCCCACCCGAAAAAATGGTCCATCAGGGATGTATAGGGGCTGAAGGCTGCCAGCAGGCAGTAGGGCAGGTATCTTGCGTCTCTGGCAGAGGCCACAAGCCGCAACGTACTGTCGCACAGAAAGGTAGAGACTAGGCCAAAAGAAGCGCCTACAGATGCAATCATGCGTGCGTGATACGCCTTGGTGTCTGGCGGTCGGTGCATCCTGAGGCTGGCTCAAAACAATGGAGCGAAGGTGCGCGGGTACAACAAGCTAGAGCTCAGCGCCATCGGTACGGGAGTTGTAGCGGTGTCAGGTGTCATCGTGAAGTACAAACATCCGTAGTGGAGAAGCAGGGTATGGAGAGTTGAGACCGCCTATAATAGGACGCAAATATGAGTTGTGGCGCTGTTCGGCAGTTATAAAATTAATTAATGTAAAGAACGAACGTTTCGGGCTCATCTTCCACTTCATCAGGGGGATCGACTGGGCATCAAACAAGCAGTCGGCGTCTTGGCGAAGCCGTCCAGATTTGTAGAACAGGGAATATGTGTATTCTTGTAAGCGTGCTGCCCAACGGCCAAAGCGACTATAGTGGGGCCCTTGAGCGGGGAAAGCCAGCAGAGTGCATGGTGGTCTGTAATAACTGAGAAGTGCCTGCCACTGAGATACGGTCGGAATGTTGTGATGGCCCAGACAAGAGCTGAGCACTCGCGTTCTATGATGGAGCAATTTTGCAACATTGGCGACAGAATACGGCTTGCGTAGGCGACCATACGGTGTAATCCGTGCTAATTTTGTGCGAGGACCGCGCCTGTACCATGGCCATTGGCATCGGTATGAATGTCCGTGCTGGCTGACGAGTCGAAATGTGTGAGAACAGGTGAGTTCGTTACGATGGCATAGAGCAATGGAAAGACGTCCGCTTGCTCACTAACCCAAGTGGAAATGACGTCCTTCTTGAGTAGGCCAGCGAAAGGGCGGGCTACTTCCGCGAAGTTTTGGACAAAACGGCTGAAGTACGAGCATAGACAAAGAAAACTGTGGATGTCCTTGGCCGACCGCGGAGTAGGGAGCTGACTAACCGCGCAGACTTTGTTAGGGCCTGGCTGCACGCCTGCAGCGTCAACAAGATTGCCGAGTACGCACATTTGACGGGGCCCAAAGCGACACTTCGACGACGTAAGCTGAAGGCGTGCCCGGCGAAAAACATGAAGCACTGTGGACAGGCGAGTCAGACAGTTTTCAAAATTAGTCGAAGAAAGCAATGGTAGGGCGAGCGCGTGCACACCAGATAGTCGCACCTTCGTTGTCGTCATCGTCCAAGCACCGACCACAGGATCGCCGCCCGTGACAATATGTTTCGTTGGATCGGAGCTGCTCCTTGGAATGTCGAAATGAGTACTGGACACCTGACATAACAAAGCGAGAACTTATTATAGAAAATAATTCATTTCAAGAACTTGTTCTGCATTTAACCAACTGACATCAATGGCATAGCGTGCCTTTAATATGCAGTCCCACAACGTATTGGCAGGCATTATGCATGCGTAATGTGATGTTTGCATTATGAGCTAGTATATCCTAGCCTGCTGCTATGCACAAGGTAGAAGCAAGCAGAGGAAATATAGTGATGAACATTTCGAGGACAGAAAAGGGGGATACCTAATATAGCGGTCTCTCTAAGCCCTCTCGTTCGGTACACTGTTCTGCTCAGTCGTAGCAGCCATATTGCTGCTTTGTACCACGTCATACGACTAAAATATGACCTAGCGATAATATTTCCACTATGTGCAGGACAACTGTCAGCAAGCCCGCCTGCGGCTTCTGCGTAGTGAACTGCCAGCCGAAGTACCGCATGTTTGTCTCACCATATTTTAACATAGCCAGCTTTACAGATGACGCAGCGGACTGCAACATTTTTTTCCCCAAGTAGTAGGCACTCAACCTCGAAGCCACTTGATCAGCTCGTGTATCTAGCTACACCTGAGGAACAGTCAATGTCACGAGGCTTCTTGTATTTTTCTGCGGCGCAAATCAGTAGTGTCCAGGAAATGTAAAAATCAGTGTAACAGTTCAATTAAATGCTCAAATTGCACCTTTTATATCATCGTCATGAGTAGGATAGTAGAGATATAAAAGCGAGATTCGCATAGAGACATCGAATCATCTCAAGATGAGTTCTGCAGAATTTTAAGATGGTGCTTTAATGGGCGTATACACAGTTAATTGGTAAATAAGACAGACAGCTGTGGCTAGTGAAGTGCGATGTTTCGATGCGTGGCTTTCAGTACAGTGTCATTCCCCGAGTTCGACAGCTTTTCGGCATCTTAGATGGTCGGAAACGAAGTAGTGTAGTCATTAACTCGTAGACTCACCGTCATCGCTGTACCACAGTCGTCAAAGTTGTTGTCATCATGCAGTCGTTCATTTGGCACTCATTGTTGTGCGCAATAAATGAGTTACTTAACAATTCCGAAGGTTTTTGCATCTGTGTCTAGTGGAGCCGTGCCTATGTCGCGAAACAACGCATTACTGTTTGTTGTTGAGCTAGCTCGGTTTTACTCCTTGCGGTAGAAAAAACGCGAAAACATGAAAGAAAAACGACCATAGAAACAAACACAAGCCATGTTCTTTCCCGTCTAGTAATTTCTTGCCTTGTCGCCTGGAAGTCGTAAAACAAGTAATGTCAGCGTTTCTAACTTTCATTGTATTCATCTATTCCTCTGATCTATGCCGATTCATCTAGCCACGATGACCTTGACGAATTTCATCTTTTCTTTTCTTAGGTTCACCTACAATTGACTGTTCTCAATGGAACTAAGTACGGATGCGCAGGAACCATTATAACGAAGCTCCACGTGCTCACCGCGGCGCACTGTCTTCAGGTGTAAGTAAGCGCAGGCTCCATATTGTGGCGCTTGTCCTGTCTAGTCTTCGTGGATCGTTCTTTGAGCCCTATGCTTCCAGTGTAACTATGTTTTACCGACCAGCCCAAGCCTATACTCTTTCCGATAGTGAAAAACACATACCTAATCGTGAGTGTATTCATAATATGACTGCGCACGTTCTTGGGAACTTTGCTGCATGGCATAACCTGGCGAATTAAACTGTTCAAGTTTGCACTGACCAGGTTGGTCCTCCTGAACGAGGTGCGCAATTATGCAATGGTCCTCCTGATGCAGTAAAGCGCCAAATATACATGTAAATTACAAACAGGTTGCAAATCTAGCTTCACATACAAAGACTCCGCAAGAGCTCAAACCTCAGTATTGAGGCACAGACTGTAAAGGGACTGAATATTTTTAACAATACAACTGAGCAAATCGTCCGATTGCATCCCTTCACCTACTTGAGGTTGCCATTCAAAAGTGTATGTTCAGACAGCTATCCTCTCTTCACTTCTATTATGAATATTTTGACGGGACAGACCTGGTCCCTGGTGCCTTAAATATGGCTCATGAGGGCCGCCTCCTCAAGGTGAGCCAGGGCAGTTTTAAGCGTACGGTTTTGCTTATGGTAGTCAGCTCTTATGCAATTCTACCATTTGCCTTCAAAACGAACATATGGTCCATTTTAAAATAACCTCATACATGATCCCTTGACTTTACCTTCATAGCAACGGTGCCGAAGTAACGAGCATTGATGTGGTCTATGGACATGTTGACCGGCTCCGCGGCAAAAGGGTGAAAGCTGTAAAGAAGCTAGCGCACCCAAACTACGACGTTGTCTCGCAAGTAAATGACATCGCCGTTATAAAGGTATGTCATCAGATACTACACAAGGCTACCTTACCCCAAAGGAAACTTATGCAAAATCACATTACTTCCGGCGGTTTCTCTTACCACTGCTGCTAAATTTCAAACGCAATGTTTAATGTGCATTACTTGTACCAGTGCAACTGGGTTTGAATTAGTTGCACGTGATTTCACAATCAGCAGTACCTTTATGGATTCACCCGTACGTTCCCAGAAATTATTTCTAGAGTAAAGCCTTCAGTCATATAGACAGTGATCTAAAACAAGCTTGTATTCAATAATAGAGTTAATGTTCATCTGTTTTATCTCTAGTGTCTTTTGCTTCGTCAAAAAGAAAATATTAGGCAATACTTTAATGCAAGCACAGAAGCATCGATTACAAAGAAAGTTTAAACAGCTTATCGGAAGTGTATGCTTAAATATTTTTAACAGTGACCTCAGTGCTTTTGATCACAGATATAATGTTCATCTGCTTTATCTTACGTTTTTTGCTACGTCAAATAGAAAAGATGTACATGTCTCTGTGGGTGAGCGGCGCTATCCGGACGAAAGGCAAGAGGAAGTACACGATACGAGCGCAAGAGATGTAACAATATTTCGACGCAAACAAACACGTATTAACTATTATTAATTTATTTCGGCAGTCTACAAGAATTCTATGAACACTTCTATATAAGCTATATATACACTATACAGACCAACGTAAGCATTACTCGACAGGCCACCCAAGAAATTATCACGTTTATCGACTTTTACCTATTTATTCTCTATAACAAATCCATTTAGGCTCTCTATAGAAAAATCCTATAGGCTGGTCTATACGCCTATGCCTTTACATATTTATCGGCTCTTGTCTACAGACTGTGATTTCATAGACAAATATTACAGCCCAGTCTATAAATAGCTAGGAACCTGTGAGCTGGTACATTTTGTTGACCACTGTCGACATACAAACAAAGGTCTAGACTGCATTCAGTCAGAATGTACCAATTGCACGTGACAGTAAATGGACAGTCAGTGAAATTAAGAGATAGACAACATACAAAGTTTAAAAAACTATCTGCCTCATTTGTCTCTTGTTTGCCGCACTAAAGACTGAAAAAACTTATTAAATGAATGACGTTAACTAGAAGAATTCTGCATTGTTATAGGAGATCGTCAGTTCCAGTTGTATGACACATGGCTTGAAATGAGAAACAGTTATCATAAGGTTTCTCCTATTTTTCACATAGGCATCTCCGATGAAAAATTTAACTGTTTTACGTCCATTAACGATGCAAAAAAGACGTAAATGTGAGACAGCTTTTTTGGAACTCAAGATTTTACTTGACTTTTAGTTTTATTACCATAAAACTTAACGTATCAGAAAGTTCAAATGGAACATGCTTTAGGTACCTGTAAGAAGAAAGCATGACAAAAAGTGTAGGCTCATATTGTTTGACTTTCGGTAGACAAAGCTATAGATAGCTTGCACGAGTCCACAACAAATGTAGCCTCTCACGGTGCTGGTCATCTAAGATGGTGGCTAGGACGAAGTCAATGTAAGCCATCGATAGGGTTTGACAAAATGTAGGCATTTAACACTAGCTCCAGTGCTGCGGAGTCGTTGTGCAGAACAAATATTGAACGATACTGGAGCGCGAATGTAGTCCAATCTGGCTGTGTTATGTCACCCCCACATAATGGTGTTAAAAAGCCATCGAAAATAGGAGAGTTTGCGTCCTTCGTGTGCACCTTCTACTGCCGCTGATTAGATGTCCCAGAGCATACTTCAAGCGAGTAAGCAGTTATATTATTTCTTTTGTATGAGCTCATGAAATCCCGCACCCGATCGAGTGAAGCAAAACGAGAGCTCTCTATTCAAAGCACTTAGGAGCTAGAGCCCCTGTCAGGCCAAATGGCCTTTAGCTCTTGTTTCCTCTTTCTGTAATGAAGAAAGGAAATAAACTTCAAACTTCAAACTTCTGACAATGGCTTTGTGCACCATAGGAGGTCAACCTGCTGAATATGCACAAAAAGCACTTCTCCAAATCCGATGCGATGGTAGAACACGCCACACATAGGTACACGGAGGAGTTCATGAGCAAATTGATGCATGTCGGCACCCAAATTCATTGCTGCTGGCAACTATAAATATCAAGATGTAACGGCACTGTACATAATCAAATCAAAAGACCTGAGCAATATTACAACAAGCATACGCATATATTACATTGTCTATTTCAGGTAACTCAGACTGAGTACATGTGCAACACTGTAAAAAATGCTGCCCTTCAACCTAAACATAAGACACTAAGAGAATAGGGAGCCTAAATTCTCATCTTTTCACAGTGGTGCACAATAAATTACCTTCCCATATTTTTACCATTTACATTCACTTGAAGATTAAATTCTTCACAATGCTCTCACTAGAACTTGCACTGCACTTTTTTCTGTAGGTGGAAGGGCCATTCCCGTTTGGAAACAACGTCAGGCCTGTGTGCGTTCTCTTGGAACCTGTGGACATCGCCAACACTGAAGCTTTGGTCGCTGGGTGGGGACGTCTTGCAGAAGGTACCTACTGCAAACTCGGCGTGACATCTTAATCGTAAACGTCTTTCCGATACCTTCCGCGTCCTCACGTCACATAAAGTACAGCTAGACTTGCACAAAATACGTCGCATAATACACAGCCAGGTAGAGCGCAGGCCATTTTACTAACCTCCAATTGAACATTCTGTATAAGTCCATGAGCGAGAGAAATACGAGGATCCAAGGACCTCGACGTTTTGTTAAACGTAATCACCGCAAGTGACAGAATACAAAAGCACACAAAGCACTGCAGAAACATGAGTTTGCTGTGGCTTAATATGTCGTCACTTGGAATGGCTGCCCAAGCATAATAGTTCCGTATTCTCGTAATTTTTCACTACTGTGCATAACAGTGTAGAAGAAGAGATATTCCCATGATAACTTTTCCATAACACTAGAATTCCGAATATCGGGAATCCTCACAGGAGGCGTTCTCCCCGCAATCCAGAATCTGCGCTTTTGTATGAGCTCATGAAATCCCGCACCCGATCGAGTGAAGCAAAACGAGAGCTCTCTATTCAAAGCAACAGTGCAAAATACAGCGTCGAACATAGCCCACAAACACAGTGCTGCATTTTGCTTCCTCATATTAGTGCCGTACTGGGCACCACATATTTTTGTTATGACAAAAGCCATGCGTGTGTACCGACCCAGGCTTCAAAGCTTACTCAAGATCGAAGCCAACAAGGAAGGTTCACAGAGATTGGCATCAGCGCGATTGCCTGCCTGCCAGTGAATACGGCAAGACATGGATGCCCCCACCACGTGACTGACGTGAGGGTGCGATATACTGTCTCTGGGATTGATAGCCTTTGCTGCAGCACTGTATCCAGGGTCTGCATACAGACCAGCGCAGGCCGATCATGGAGACACTGCAACCCTGCATTGCACATTACTCGGCGAATGGTCAACGAAGCAGATGCGCCAAACGCCTCACCCTAGAAAATAACGCATAGAATGGTTTGCGTTAATCAATGAATTTTGCTCGTGACGACGTGTATTTTCTGCAATGAGAATATTTAGCCATCAGTTTCTTATAGCTAAGTAGTTATGTAGAAAACTAGGCCGGTGACCAGGGCACCTATAAGGGTGATAAAGATGGTAGTGCTGTCCTGCGCGTGAGCAACTCAGCAAGAAAAAGAGCACCCAGAATGGTCACAAAAATCTGGGAGGGCTCGAAAAGAAAGCTCCGCCTTAAAATGAGCAAGCAAAATGGTGGCGCAATCAACCGTATGGCCAAGAACACCTCTTCCTTTTCCCCTCCTATTTCTTCTCCTTTCCACCGGATGTGGTTGGCTCTGGCATGACGTTCCTGCTTGTTCTCAACTTTTCACATCAGGTCTTACATTCTCTACTTTTCTGATAGAGCTCTTTTGTTTATAGGCGCGAGACGACGAAAATTTGCCATGAAGGTACCCAAAAGATTAAATCGCATTTGGAAGCCCCAAGCACCCTCGAACTCATCAACGCTTTCTTTACAGTGGTTGCTCTGCTGATCATTGCCATCCGACGTCTTACATGGGGACGGGAAAAGGCAAGAAAACAGTAGAGGCCACTGGACGTGGTCACAAACAAATGCTGAATTTTTCCAGGTATAAATGAAGAGTGGGAAGCCTCAGTAAGGCGTCAGATTTACAGGGAACAGAGCTGTGCAGGATGAGACGAGTGAGGGAGTGGTACTCACACAAATCACATTGTGTTCTGGTTCTTGCTTGTTCCGTGCTTTAGCACTGTTCTCTATATATATGAGGCTTGATCAGCCATCTCGTATTTACTCGTTATTGCTCAATAGCGCTACGTGTATGCTTGGCCTCTTTACCCCCTGCCTCTGCACACCATGCTTCAGGTCAAGCCGAAGTCTCCATTCTTTCTTAAATAATCTTTCTTATTAGCTGTCGCTTCTGTTCGATCAAGGTGTTTTGTCAGTCCTTTCTACAGCGGAACTACAGGTTACAAACAAGTTGTCTAAAACTCGTTAGAAAACAGAAAAGAACAGATGCATATTTCCACTCAATTATGCGCACACTGTTCACGAGGGCCCAACCATTTACTATACATACTTATTTCTTATCGTTGTGTCACTAAACGACGCAGGTCAAATTTAGCAAATTCAGGAGATGATCTTTGCTGCTTCTCTGCAGGCGGGAAGAAAACGCACTACCTCCAGTACACGTCACTGAGAGTTCTGCCACACGACGCATGTAAGGGTGTGTACTTCAACTACAACCAGGATGTGAACTACTGTGCGTACCAGAAGGACAGGGACACCTGCCAGGTATGCCACACTTGCTCTCCACTCTAATATACATTTGATTTCTCACTGACTCATGGTCAATTATTTCGACACCATTAGCACTCAGTTCAACCACTTGCAACCCCCCCACCCCCCCACGCGGCGTAGGTACCGCAGACAAAACTTCATCAAATGGAGGTGACAAAACATTGCGCAAAACACGTCATAAACGGCAAGACATGGCACCATCCATGATATGGTGATACGGTGCTGCGTATTCCATTACTACAAGAGCGTAAATACAGGTCAAAGGTCGTGCGCTGATTCATCAATCTATTTATCCGTTTATTTATTAGATTCGATGTTTTTATTGTGCATAAAACTGGCGACGTCAATTTTTGTCCTTCCCACTGGTTCCTGAAGCTTCAGGTCTGCAGCTTTCTTGCGTCTCATATCTGCCTCCAAGATGTTCACTCAACCAGCGTTTTACTGGCCACGGCAAATTAAATTTAGTATTTGCATTGCTGACCTCTCGTCTGAATCCTTTTGTGCGTCATGTGCCGAATAACGCAAAAATAACCAAGCAAAATAAAGAAGATAGGAAATGATGCATAGTCGTGAATTAAAATATTAGACATAAGAGCCATTATGGGCCGACTACGCTCTAGATGGCGCCGCATAATCACGTAGCAGCTAACCACGCGAAGGCGCATAGGAGCACCGCATTGCTAGCGCTAGTTTTTCAACGCACACATCAAGTGCCGATTGAAGATGAAACAGCGCGTGCGTTAGTGACGTCGTGCGCAAGAAACAACTGAACAGAAGACCTTTCAGTCACACTTTCACGCGAAGTTTGTTCAGATATTATTTTCGACCACCATTTTACGGGTTCCGGTCAATTAGCTTCAATCTTCAATAAAGTAGCTTCAATCTGTTTACGTTATTTCATGAATTCGATTCCAGAATGTTCCTCTGCACAATTTTCGAGCACGGTTTTTTAGCGCTCACTATAGCAATAACCTGTTTCTCTCTGTCTGCCCATTCATGTTGTCTAAGGATCTCATTCGTTTCCACAACGAGACATACGTACACGGACTAGTTTCACATGTGACAGCAGGAAAGATTTAAAATACTTCAAAACTTAGGAACGATCTGCGTGCTGAAATTATACCATGTGTGCTACTCTGTACAATGTCACCTATCTCGCTTCACTTCCTCTGTGTTTTCATTCATTCAGCTCAATCTCACATCGCCAACATACCCAGCCCCCCTAAAAAATTCGTCTTTCTCTAAATATTTCATGGCCCATTTTGTAACTGCACTTGTTTTAGTTCAAAATAAAGACTTCGTTGTGACCAATTCTCGCGAGGTTCTCGTGCCATGATTGATCTCTATCAACAACGCCACAAGACCTCGCTCGGAGTGACATTGGTTATCTCTGCCTTGAACTATAAACATGCCCGTAATATAGTAGCCATTACTACAGTATTAAGGTCCCTCTATTTCTAAATTTTACATCTCAGCTAGTACCAAATTGACAAACGTGGACATTAACGTGACCAATGAAACTGTTCATGGCCTTCCATAAGCTGTTGTATCTGTAATCGTTTCTGCCACTCCTTCTGGCATTTCTTTCCAGTTCCTAACTATGCTTGAGTGGTGACTTACAATGCAAATAAACAAACTTAAGAGGCTAATTTAATTACCGGGATTCTTATCTGCATGTTTTCAAACCACATGCAGGGCGACTCCGGTGGACCGCTTAAGATCAAAACCACTACTGGTATATACGTGCAAGTTGGAATAATCTCTCATGGAATTGGCTGTGGTCAAGAAGGCGTACCTGGCGTGTACACACGGGTGGATGCATTTGCTTCATGGCTGACCAAGGCTGTGACGTCAGACGAAGGCTACGCCGACTTTCCCAACGCATCTCCGCGGCAGAACATGCTATACCAAGCGCACGAACTGCCTCGGCTTTATCGTTCCGAGTAAACTTATCTCAGCATTCAGGGTGTATCGTTGAGAAAAAGATACAGAACAATCATATTCCGTTCGGTAACTAATTATGGGTTAGTGTTCTTTAAACGCCAGAATGTATCTATATTTCTAAAGAAACACGCTGCAATATTTAAAATATTCTTCACCTTTACTGTGAATATTTAGGCCACACGAGGACATCCGTATAACTACAAAAGGACTGTACATTACGGATATCAAGTTCTTAAAGATGATGTGCTACATCACGAAAATAACAAAATTATTCATTACAACTGTATGCACTCGGTGTTATTGAGCTGTCGGCTTTCTGATACAAAAAGAACACAAATCATTACCAGTGACGCAAAGCCACACGTAGAACTTCACGTGAAACCATATAGTTCCTCTCTTAAAGACTCACTTTTTGTGCTATTTCCAAAATAAGATGGCTTAGGGCATTGTTTCTTCGTTAGGAGAGGAATATTCAGCGCTGTGTTCTAGATATATCTTGTCACCACTAGTAACATCCACAAGTAAGATATCGTATTCGTATGAACACACCTGGACTGAAAGGGGTATGCACAGTCGCTTTGCAGAATGAAGCAAATTTAGAAAAAGAACACTCCCTCTTGCCCTGAGTTTCCGGTACGTCACCTGTTAAGTACACTGACATGTTTATTGCAAATGAGGGTTGTTCTTACGTAAGGAGAGTAAACTTAAGGACCCGTTCCTAAATGACACCATCGTCAGCAAATTATCTCTGCACTCCCGCGACGCAAATTCTTTTTGGGTGATATCCCTTTAAATTAAGTTCGTTTGCAAGGATTGTATTCAGTAATTCCATAGGTCAATTTTACACAAGGATTGCCAAGATAGAGCCAGCGTAAAATGCGGCATGAAAGAAATCCACTATAAGGCAAAACGCATCATAAAAAACAAAAATGACGAACACGTAAATTTTCCGTATAATATTAATAATCGAAATATTTCTGTGCGCAATGCAATTTAGCAGGATGCTATAGGGTAACAACGTTTGCAGTGCAGGTTTAGATTTCGCGTTTATTTCGAGCTTGTAAGGATATTTTAGCCATCGTTACTCAAGCCCACTCTCCTATCTATAGTTCTCCTTTAGTTTCCAAATTTATTTCCTTGTGAATTTCCTTGTGAAGGTTGACCTGGTGAAGGCACACCAACAAATGCCTGTGGAACCAGCGGATATTCCCAAGATGGCAATCATCACGCCATTTGGACTCTTGGAGTATGTGCGCGTGCCTTTCAGCCTTCGCAATACTGCACAAAATTTTCAGCGGTTCATCGACACGGTGGCAATATGTTGGGCTTTCTGTTTCGCGTACATCGACGATTTGCTTTTCTTTAGTCGCGACGCAGAACAACACACGCCGCTTCTGGGCCAACTATTTTAACGCCTCGCCGAATACACGTACTTATCATCAGTAGGACGAAGGGCGAATTGGGCGCGCTCGAGTTGGACTTCATCGGTCACCGTGTCGACAAGGATGACATCTGTCCCTCGCTATTAAAAGTCCAGGCCATACAAGATTTTTCTTAGTCATCTTCCATCCGCAAACTGCCCGAGTTTCTTGGCCTCGTGAATTTCTGCAACCGCGTCATACCTCTCTGCGCCGCTTTTCTTTGGCCCCTAACGGACATGCTCCAGAGCATCAAATCGAAAACAACTTAACTCACCTTCACCCCAGAAGCACTAACCGCTTTCGATACCATCAAACCAAGCTGTTTCAGGCAACCCTTCTCAACCATCCGAGATCAGAAGCCCCACTTTGCCTCGCGACCGATGCGTCCGATGCTGCAGTAAGAGCAGTGTTTCAACAGTCCACGGATAATGTCTGGCAGCTCCTTGCTCCTCTTTTCCCAGCATCTTCTTTTCTCGGAAGCTCTTATCCACGGAGGCACGCTAAATCACATTCGGAAGAGAACTCCTCGGAATGTACATGGCTGTACGTCACTTCAGACATTTACTGAGGGGAACAAGAGGTCCACATTAAGACAAAACAGAAACCTTTGACCTTCACCGTCCGGTCAAATTGTACCAAATTTTCACCATGGGAAATACGCGATCTCGCCTTCATGTGGCAATTCACGAGATACATACGGCACGTTCGCGGAAAGGACAATGCCGCAGCGGACGCGCTCTCGCGTTGTGCCTGTTCCATCACTACGGACAACAACTCTGCTAGCATCGACTTCTCCGCACTTGCTGCCCAGCAACAAGTGACACCGAAGTAAATGCGCTTCGCGGAATACCTGGCGCCTTACATCTGCGTGATGTCCGCTTTCACCTTGTGCTGTCCCTATTATTATGCGTAGCATATTGCAATCAGTTCAGCCCTTGGGCGCGGCCGCGCAGCCACCATTGAGAGTATGAGCCATTGTTCATAGCTGCGCGTCTCATATGTGGGTCTATTCTCTTTTAAGTTTGCTGTGTTTGTTATTAAGTTGCTTCTATTTTTATGCGTTGCATATTGCTATCACTCAGTTCAGCCCTTGGGCGCGGCCGGGCAGCCACCATTGACCTTTAGCGCAACCACGTGACGTGACGTCACGACAGCTGGAGGAAAAGCTGGGCCCCAACTCGCGCAATATCCGTGACTGTGATATCTGACTCTCCTCATCACGTCGTCGGCAAACCGTTGTCGCCATGCCATCGTCGTCGGGCTTTCATTTCACCATCGTCAGGAATTCGTCATGCATTCATTGCATTCACTCAGTTCAGCCCTTGGCCGCGGCCGGGCAGCCACCATTGACCTTTAGCGCAACCACGTGACGTGACGTCACGACAGCCGGAGGAAAAGCTGGGCCCCAACTCGTGCAATATGCAGCGCATTCTTGGCTTAACCAAGCTAAGTCTGGCCATTTTTTCATGATGTCTTCGCGTGCACCCCACGTCCAGTCGTTCCACTCAATTTCCGGTGCACCATTTTTGATGCCCCTCATACACTATCCTGCCCTGGAATCCAGGCCGCGCAATACCTGGTGACACAACGTTTCGTCTAGATTGGGGGGCCTCAACAAAGATGTACGTGCCCGGGCGCGTGGTTGTCTGGTGTACCAACAATCGAAGGTTCACAGACACAAAAGGGCACCCTTCGGCTCCTTTACTCTACCATCTGAAAGATTCGACAAGGTACGCATTGATATTTTGGGTCATGGCCACCCTCAAACGTGAACATCTACTTCTTAACCTGCGTAGATCACTTTACCCAATGGCCAGATTTGCCTCTACCGGATATCCATACTAAAACCATCGCAAACGCTTTCGTCTCGGGCTGGGTTTCGCGATACGGCGTACCATCTACTACTGCAATCGATAGAGGACGCCAGTTTGAATCAGCACTATTCAATAACCTGCTGACCCTCCTAGACACTTCTCTCATACACACCATGGCATATCACCCCATCGCCAATGGTCTTGTTGAACGTTGTCAACGCTCCATCAAGACCTCACTCAGACCGCATCCTGACGTCACTGACTGGTCCACGTCACTACCACTGGTTATGTTGAGTCTGGGCTACACTGAAGCAATATCTGCGCTCTACGCCTGCCAAGATGGTTTTTGGAGCAGCGCCGCTAGGCCCTTTGTAAGAGTTCTTCCATCCTACCGTTTCATCACCGTGCCCTGACCCCACCGACTACATCAACAGGCTGCAACTCGGACCTCCTGCCGGTCTGCACCGAAGCGAAGCGTCTCTTCTGTGTCGGTTGTGGCTTGTAGTTGCCTTCACGAATGCCTACTGAGCCCGAATTGTAATGGCTGATAGTCCTGCATGTGATTTTTGCGGATGTGAGGAGGACATTGACCACTTGTTGTGCCACTGTCCTCGATTTCAAGCACAAAGACAATTTTTGTCTAACCATTTGAGGAAATTAGATGAGCGTCCTCTGAGTGAACAGACAGTACTGGGGTACCGTCTCCACCGATCATCGGCTCAGAAGGCAGTGAAGGCACTTTTCTGCTTTCTCAGAACATCTGGTTCGCGCGAGCGGCTTTAACTCAGTACTGTCCGTACACGTCTCTACACCTGCTCTCTCCCTTCTCTCTCTTCCCCTTCTCCCTTCCCCAGCGTAGGGTAGCCAACCAGACTCCTGACTGGTTAATATCCCTACCTTCCTATATTCCTTTCACTCCCAAACTCCTCAATGTATCGTTTCGGATACCTGCGCGGCCCCGTCACTAGAGGGGGACCTCCTGTATCAGCATCAGCATCGACGTCGAGGAAGATGAGGATAACGGTGGCTGGCTAGGGACAGGCCATTGCCTAGGAAGCGAAGCGGGTGCATGGCTCACGCGTGGCTGGCACGAAGTGGCTGGGGGATTTGTGCGCCGAGGAATGACCGCCAGCTAGGGCCTCCTGCTCAGTAAAAATATGAACCTGTTCATTGCGGCTCACCGTCATCACTGATTTTGCACGCCACCCATTTATGATTCACTGGGGTTTATCTCTAACGTTTTTGCAAGAGATGGGTGACGCTCCAGTGGCCTACTTATCCAGACTACTTATCCACAACAGAAATGCGCAAAAACCACCAGCATCGACATTACCACCATGAGCCGATTTATGTCCACTGCAGGATGAAGGTCTATCCCATCGTCTTACAGATAGTAATATCTAAATCATGCGGTTTTGACGCGTTTTCTGGCATGCAACCACTTCCGGCGCATGCAGCTCGAAAAGACATAACAGCCTGTTACATCTGTTCTAATGCGGTAGCATTCTTAGGGTGCTTCACGCACTTTCTGGGGGCTATGTACCTACCTTTTTATCTAACTGCTTTCCAGCCTACGTGAGTCACATGAGTCACTGGGCAGTCAATGGGCGTAGTCAATGAACCACTGCAATACAAGCCTTATGCATAACTCGTTTCAACGATGGCATTACCTTGTGTCGCTGTATGGATTCAAAACTAACTCATTACCTTCTACAGTCATCGCGAGATGCGTTCTGTCGCAATTCTTTGTTCCTTGAGAACATCGGCAACTGGTGCATGGATTTGGACATCACATGCTAACTCCTCCTGATGCGTCAGCCAACTCCATCTCCATGCGTGGTCTTTTCTTCACCTCATTACACCGCTCGATTTTCCGCCTTTATCTTCTGCATTTCCCATTCGTAGGCGCACACTGTGTTGCTTTTAACGGAGTTCCGATACCACATTGTTCTAACCATTTTTGGTTCTATCGTGAAAGAAGTTAAGGCGTACAGACACGGACTCAAGAGAACCAGACAACAGAAACGCCGCCCATCACTTTTGATAGTCCCGTTCATTGTCGGCGTTTCGTCTGTCTGGTTCCTTTCTCTTGTGACCGCGTGTGCACGCCTTACCTTATTTCACGTTGAATCCCTACCAATTAGCTCAACTTGCTGTCGGTCTTCGTTCTATCAGCTGTTGCGGGACCCTTAGCTTACTCCTCAAGCTTACGTGCAATCTTCAAACCTTTAACTCCACCTGTTATTGGTGTTATGATCGACCTGGCGGGTGAGAGGCATCCAGGCGTACGTTCCAGTGACAAAATGATTTGCCTCGTCCCATAAAGGGCCGTTACGGTAAGCCTGGACATCAAGCTGTCAGGTAGGAAACGCGTTCAAGCGGGCATCCCCATGCCAACATAATTGTCCTCTTCGCCGAAACAGCGTCACCCCAACGGGTAGACAAAGGAGAGAAAATCCGAACGGGAGGAGGTTTTTGACGACAAAACCTACTTCCACGGGCTCCCGATAAAGCCGTCAACGGCCACAATACCGCAAGGGGTTATTTGAGGCCGTCCTGGCCCCCGTGTTAACCAGAACCAGAACCGCTCGAGACTCGGATGAGAGTTACAACCATGTACCAATGAATTGAATGCAATCTTTTCGGCTTTTTAAGAGGTTTTCTTGAATAAGGTTATGGCCAACGCTGCATACACACCACACATACTTGAGAAATGGCACCAACCCAGACAAGCTACGATTGCGAAGACTTGCATCCGATGTACACATTGCCAGAGAGCAGACTTGCAACACCTCATTTGGAGCTGCGCAGCTTTTTCACAAGGGAGATCCAACATTCAGCATCTACTACACGGAGACATTAGAACACTAGGAATTTCAATACAAACTAACCCTGAAACACAGAAAGCCATTGCGACATATGGCAGACAAAGTGGCCTGTTTCGAGTAGCGTAGAAGGGGTCGATCAGCCCATGTGAGAGCGGCGGAACTGAACATGCACCTGAGCCTGCATAAAGCGGAAGATCCCAGACTGAGATGAAGAAGTGTTTCAGCCAACAGTCTGGGTACCCACATTCCCTTCCCTCCTAATCCCCATCAGCGGCCTAGAGCCGTCCCCTTCCTTAAAATAAAGGCTTTATTCATTCATTTCCATCATCACAATGCCCGCCTTCGTCGTCGTTTCCTGATTCTTGCGGCGAAGACCCACCTCACCGGTCGAGATCGTATCAGTAGGGGTAGAATGCACTGATCGTGAACGGGAGCCTATATCGTAGCAAATACTTTGCTATCGTTTGCGCATTCAATATGCCAAAACTACGCCGAAGTTCTACGTTTAGAGGGCATTTTAATGAATGAAAACTTACTGCTGGACTAGTTCACACTTGTCACAGTGTAATAAGACGCGAAAAAATGTGAAGTAATAACAGGACGGGCGGTGCGTTGCTCGCACATAAGTTTTTCCATAGCAGACAAGTTCACGTTTTATAGGAAGCCCATTTGTCCCGCACGTTTTCACAAAGAAATCAGATCACGGGATTAAGTTTTGTGCATGATTATTCTAAATGATAATCCAAGAAGTGATATTCAATTATGCACAGAGTCACAGACGTATCGTTTATATAAATGCATGTTTTTTTTGTGTCATGGGCTTCAATTTACTCACGTGCCAAAGGCATCCCTGCTTCTCCCCAGTACGCGGATTTTAGACTTGGTTCATACCTACATGCTTTAACCCCCGTACATAGGCCAATGTGCTCAAGCCCTGTTTTTAATTGCGTGTTACGCTACTTCTTGTCTTTTTAATGTTGTTTTTAATTTAACATTTCAATGACTTCTCATGGAATGTGAATCTCAATGGTGACAGCGCTAGCAAAGCTCTAGTATCGTATGTCTCTCGTTTTGTTGCAACATCCCTTTTCTGGCAGCTTACGTTAGCGGCCCGTGATGAGGTGGCATGCCGCGATCGTGACGCCAGGAATCCACAATTGCACAAGCACCAGCCACCCAGCGCGCATGTAGTCACGAACAGAAGCCCCACCTGGTGCCCTTCGAGAATGAGTGACAAAGCCTCTGTCGTGCATCTCCCCACGGTCTGCGTATACGAAACTCTCACGCCGCCACGGCAAGCGCGTAACGACCCGACAACAAGAACACACGCTACAAAAGCACGTGCCTGCAGTTCTCGCTGCGGGCTTACGATGCCACAGAAGACAGCGGCAGCAGTAGGAGCAAAAAGCTTTTTTCTCTTCTCACGCACCTTGTAACGCAATCTTGGGAGCAACATGTCCCATGCCTTTCGCGATTAACGTTGCGCCGTGGGAAAAAAAAAAGCGCCTTCGTATGTCGAGAAGCCACGAACTCCGAGCGAAAAGAAAGAGCCCAAAAGAGGACGCAGCAATTTCGGAGCCGCAATGATTTGACGGGTCTCCTTAACACAATTCGCGTGATGCCGGCGTAAATTGGGTCTATAAAGGGTTTCACGCTAGGCCTAATTAATGCGATCAGTACGGAAGCAAGGGGCGAGGGAGGAAGGCAGCAAAGTCTGCCTTGCCGAGAAGCCTCGGATCACATTTAACGGTTCAATCTGTGACAGCAGAGAAGGAGCATGAGGTAAAGCTCGCAGCCATTTACGCCACTAGAGCTCGCGCGACAGCCAGACAGGACAAGAAAGGGGCACGCGCACTTGAATTATTAGCCTGGTATGTAGCGTTAACCGCAAGCGGTGACCTAGCTATATAACTTTCCACATTGCTTATCAACCAATGCCGCTAGACAAGTGCTGACTAACTAAAGGGTAATCAGCGCACACAGACACACAAGGAGGGAGAAAATCGGTTCGAGAAACTGGCGACGAAATTTCTAGCGTGCATTTTTCTTCGTCGCCTTTAAAAGCGGTGACTCTTGGCTTTAATTGGAGTCGACGAGAGCAGGGCGCGGTAACTGCTGCGAGCCTAATTAGTGCGCTTTTTCCACGATCGTGCTCTTCCTCCTCCTCCACCTCACCTCTCGCGTCGGTCTCTGGTAACAAGCGTGAAGTGTGGGAAGCGAGCTTGGTAGCTATAGCCTCCTGGAATCCTTCCAACACAACGCCTAGTCTGCGAAGCAGGCGAGACAAGGAGCTCGCTTCGGAGAACTCTGTCGACTAAGTCGCAGGCTAACAGTGGCCAGGTAAGTATGGGTTTTTGTACATTTTACTTTCAAATACGAATAGTCAATTTCTTAAGAGCGAAAAAAAGAGGACGCGGTGACAACCGACAAAGACACGTCAAAATGTCGAATATTGGGGTCTAGCGTACCGAAACATTAAATGGTATTACTAGGAAATCCCTAGGGTCACCCACCCCTCGAGATCAGCCTCACCGCTTCGGATTCTGAATCCTGACCCCGTGGGGTACTCTGAAATGTACCTCAATCTACGTAAACGTGCGTTTTCGCATTTTACCCTCCCTTTTTTTAAACCCTTTCGTCTCTACCCTGTTTCTAACTCCTATCTCCCAACCCCAGTGTAGGGTAGCAAACCGGAGTCTCATATCCAGTTATAGTTAACCTCCCTGCCTTTGCTCTTAATCTCTCTCTCTCTCTCTCTCTCTCTCTTGCCCTCATCTGAATAAGTCCACCAACACATATATCATAACCCGCAATCTTTATAAGCACGGGCATATAGACGCCGTGATGGGTCGTGAGCTGGCGCGATGGGTCAGGACCACGGAATGGTCAGGACAGACATGTATAGACGCGTTCGATATGAGCCGCAGCATGGCATTTGTCATCGAAGGATCGGCAAGACTGTACGCGGCCGCGTCGACAAGAGAACAGTTGGTTTAACAACTGCCAGCAATTTGAAGAGTGTTAAGTTCTACAATGTTTTTGTATGTCGGCGTTTCCGTACAGTCTTCGAGCCCCTTCGACCACGGACACCGAGTTTAAGCTCATATTGAACGTGACTGTGCATAAAAGCACTAAAAGTATGCCTTGGATTGTATAATTTGGGATGGTCAGGCGACACACGCGTTCTCCCGTACACCCTCCTCCCCTGACACGCGTACATCTTACTTTCACAGACGCCTCCATGCTTGAGTTCTGCAGAAGGGCAGCGGATTGGGCGAGTTGGTGTTCCATGGTAACAATAAAATTCAAACAGCGCTAGACGACGGGACCAGAAAAAGGAGGAAACAAACACAGCGCTGTGTTTGTCTCCGTGTTTCAGCGCTGTGTTTGTCTCCTCCTCTTTCTGGTCCTGTCGTCTAGCGCTGTTTGAATTCTATTGTTACCTTGAGTTCTGCTTGAGCAGCCCAACTTCCGTAATAGGTGCCACACGAAGTATAGCCCCCGTTGAAGCACTTGTAAAGGCTTGAACCATGGCGCTTGTCTCGATGTGTCCTGGTCATACCCGTCAGCAATTCGTGTTTCAACTCTACTCTTCATGTAATACTAATTTGTCCGCTTTTAAGCGTCGTTATGTGTTATTTTTCTTTTGTGCTAAAATGATGCACCAGTATAAAACCACCTGCTGCAGTAGATTGGTAACCTCACCGCCTTTGCTGTTACACGGGGCTGCCACTGCAATTCCTGTTCGAATACACATGGAACATATAGCTGTCCCTATTTATGAACGTGTTTCGTCTGCGCGTATAGCTGAGTACTTTTCTCATATACCGTTGCCTTTCTATCTCTCTCTTTCTCTCTCTTCAATAATGCTCTAGACGCGCAGTGTTTCTGCTGCATATGCAGTGCTTCTGCAGTCAAATATAGATGATACGATGACGCTTGATCCCTAGTTAGGGGCGGTACAAATTTTTAACGATGCTGGCATTCGTCGTGGTCACCCGCGCCACGATGAATAATGCTTATTTCTGTACCTAAGCGACATCTCTCGCAGTCAGGACCGTAATTTGGGAGCGTAGAGTTGCGAAGTATAGGCACGTAAAGTATAGTTTTTGTGGGCCTTACAACATCCTGCACAATTGAAAAGCGCGCTTACTAAGGCGCGCAGCGAGCATTGGCAACCTGGAAAAGATACGAGCGCCACGTTTACACTTTCGAAGGTGTTCTCCGTGATACCGAACAAATCTGCTTCACACAACCGAGCAGTTCTTCAGGCAATAATAACATTCGTACACAAAAAAAATATCTTAATTTCTCTTTACTTCTGTCGGTTGTGGTTGTTACAAAAAAAAAATTTCGCATGATTTGGACACTATTCGATGTGCAGAAAAAGATGTCGTGATTCCATTTATGCCTCTAAGCGTGACGCCCTTTTCGATGCCGCCGCGGTAAGGTCTGCGTGAAATGGTCGCCCCACGTGCTTAGTATGATGGCTTCCGCATAAAATAGCCCGTAACGGATGCTGTAAGCTACTGCTACAAGTATAGACATAACTAAAACAATGCAGCTACATCAAATCAATGTTGATTTTGATCATCATCATCAGCAGCAGCAGTAGCCTATATTTATGTTCACTGAGAAATGCAGATGTTTCCTAATAACATCCAATTATCCATGGCTTGCGCTACCCGATTTCACGCTCCGAGTGCTAATTTTTTTTTTATTTCATCATCCCACCTTATCTTCTGCCGTCCTCAACTGCGCTTCCCTTCCCTTGGCACAAGGAGTACAGGGAGCATACGTAAAGATCTTGAGTAATATCTACAGATTCCGCCACTACCTTGGTTCTCCACAAAAAAGTAATAGAAAGTTACCTATCAAGAAAGCAGTCAGGCAAGGACACACAATCTCTCCAATGCTTTTCACGGCATGCTTAGAAAAATTATCCAAGCTATTACACTAGGAAGGCTTGGGAATGAGGCTCAACGGCGAACGTCTCAACAACCTTCGGTTTGCAGATCATATTGTCCAGTTCAAGAACACCGGAGATGAACTGGAACAAATGATTGAGAATTTTATTTGAGAAAGTGTAAGAGTATACGCTTGACGAATAATATGCAGCAGACCAAGGTAAAGTTTAATAGCCTGGCAAAGAAACAATCATTCTTAATGGCCAGTCATCCTCTATAGGGTCTGTACAGGAATATGCCTATCTATAGGTCAATTACTCACAGAGAACCGTGATCATAAGGAAAGTTAAAGAATAAAAAATAGGTTGGAGTGCATTTGGCACGCATTGCCACACCCTGACTGGAAGCTCACCATTATCATTCACAAGAAAAGTTTACTATCAACGCACTCTACCGGTGCTGACATATGAGGTAGGAAGTTGGAGTTTAACAAAGAAGCTCAAGAATACCTTAAGGACCGCGCAGAGAACTTGTGAAGGAAAATTTTTAGGCGTAACATTAAGACACAAGAAGACTGCGGTGTGGATCAGAGATCACACAAGGATAGCCGATATTCTAGTTGACATTAAAATAAAAAGATGGAGCTGTGCGGGCCATGTAATGCATAGGGCCGATAACCTGCGTAGCATTACGGTTAGAAAACATTGACAACAGTGCGCAATAATTTAAGCATCCAAGTGACAATATTAAAAAGAAGTAAACTCCAATAATGCATACGCAGTGTCCTGCCTCTTTGGCCATGGCATTCTGTTGTGCTGAGATCGGTATCGCGGTTTCAGTGCCCGGCCGCGTTGGCCGCGTTTCGGTGTGTGCAAAATTCAACAAAACGATCGTGTACCCTGATTTGAGTGTGCATTTAAAAAAAATTTACGGAAAATAAATGCCCAATTTGGAGATTGATGGGACGCAAAGGTTTCGCGAAGCGTTGAAATTAATGCTAAAGGGGTGCGTTTGGCAGGCATTCTCAGATCATGAATAGCAGATTGCCATTATCCCTCCAGAGAAAAGTGTATAACAGCTGTCTTACCAGTACTCACGTACGGGGCAGAAACCTGGGGGCTTACGAAGAGGCTTCTACTTAAATTGAGGAAGACGCAACGAGCTATGGAAAGAAGAATGATTGGTGTAACGTTAAGGGATGAGAAAAGAGCAGATTGGGTGAGGGAACAAACGTGATTTAATGGCATCTTAGTTGAAATCAACGAAAATAAATGGGCATGGGCAGGACATGTAATGAGGAGGGAAGATAACCGATGGTGATTAAGGGTTACGGACTGGATTCCAAGAGAAGAGAAGCGTAGCAGGGGGTGGCAGAAAGTTAGGTGGGCGGATAAGATTAAGAAGTTTGCAGGGACAACCAAGGTCACAATGAGCACACGACCGGGGTAGTTGGAGAAGTATGGGAGAGGCCTTTGCCCTGCAGTGGGCGTAACCAGGCTGATAATGATGATCATGATGATACTTGTTCATCTTCCCCAACGCCTTCTTGCGGCATATAGCGATTACGTAACGTTACCGGAAAATCAATTGTGGAGACGTCCACGACGATACGTACGTGTGGTCCATGCAACGAATGATTACACAGCCTCCAGGAATGGCCGACCTTTCATCACGCCCATATCGGTGATTAGCCCGCTGTGCGATCTCCGGGAATTTGGCATATATTTGTCGTAGTGAAGATATTTAGGTAGCGATCATTGTTTAGCTGCATAATGCCGTACAGAACATAGCCGGCCACTGGCACATCTGTAGGGGTAACGTCGAGGCTACATATAAGCTGAATCGCTGATAGCTGCCCTATGTGAGATATTCGATAAGACAGCGACAGCGGCCCCCAGCAGACGCAACAGCAGTGCACGGTCAGCAAAGTGCAGGTCGTTTCGCTTAGAAAGCGTCGCCTAAAGGACCCAGCTGGTGAAGCTTAATCTCTAAAAAAAACGTGTCCTTCGAGATTGTCATTCGTTACTCTCAGGGAGCTGCAGGTAGGCGCTCAATCTGTGCGCCACCCATTACAATTCTAGTCTTGGGTCTGCCGTCTAATTAGGCCAAATAGGGTGTGTGGAGAAGCGCGCTCGCAGGCTCTTGCATATAATCTATTAGCCGAAAATTTTTTTCGTCGTGGTGGGAAGCTCTCAAAATCTCTTTAGAACATTCTTTCTTCGAGTGTAGGACCATAGGCGTAGAGAACGATCTGCACAAATATTACGCACGTTTAACGCACATGCTGGAATTTATATCATGCGCAGTTTAACTGAAAAGTGGTGAGGCTATACAACTGTAAAGGACTCAACGAAGACAGACAAAATCATCCCTTCATTTTAAAGAATTTCCTCTTTTTCTTCTTTCTCTTCCGCTACACGCGCCACTTTGTCCTCGTCTTGACGGCACTCCACAATCTCCGAGATATCCGACTCCATCCCTCCTGAAACGGTACAGGATCATGTTCCCAGCGGAGCTAGCGTGGATTGTCTTCGCAAGAGGCTTGTAGGACACTGACTTCAGGATTCTTTGATGGCTGGACCGCTAAATTGGCACTTGAGGTCACTGAGTCTTTTCTTGACGAGTAGCAAACTTCCAGGTTCAATAACATACCACTTATGATGGTGCATGTTGACGATTTGTGGGTGAACTGCGCGAGGACGGGACAGGAACGGAAACAAACACGAGCGTAGACTATCAACATCCTATTTATTTGAAAATACACAGTGCATATATACTGACGCGAATGCACACGTGGTTAGTCGGGGAATGAGGCTATCTGTATCCAAGGTAGCAAAGCTCCTTATCTGTTAGATCGATTGATCGAAGAGGGGTGCTGACGCACTTACCTCTTCTGTGGATTGCGTCGGCCTCAAATATTTCACGCGTGAGGCGATTCTTGTATGTTTCCAGTATAGTGCTGCGCGCAAGCCCTGGTTTGCAACCGCTATATCGACACGTGAAAAGACAGATTGCTTCCTTGACCTGTTACCCGACGTTTCTGTTCGTTCCAAATTTACAGTTCGTTTGTTGTTAGACTATCGTGGGGGTCCCTAGAAGACTAACGCGACCGGCAATTCCAAACTGATAATCTGCAGGAAGCCAAGGGCTTGGTTCATCTCCAGAAAAGTATGAACGGCAGCCGAATCCCTTCGTGTAGGTGTTATTTTGGTGAGACATTGCAGCTTCCATGTCATATTTCCACCATAATTCAAAGTACCTCTTGCAGTCGAAAGTTAACCTTTCTGCGACTGCGTTGGCTTCCGGGTGGTACGGCATCGAAAACCTTAGAGGGATGCCTCTCTGTTCTGCCCATTCTCGAAGTTCTTTCGGTACGAGTAGCAGATCCGTTACCGGAAAACAATACTTCATTTGCTTTGAAGATGACTCACTCCATTATAGCAATTACACTGATGGAATCCGGTCTTCCACATTTAGATTCTCGTATTCTTGTACATTAGTCAATGGCGACAAGGAAACCCTAGATCTTCGGCACAGGTTCCCCTTCTTTTTCACTTCAACAATTTCGAGGTGGAGAACTTCAAAGAGCACGCTCTAATACGTGTAAATGACCATACCATTTGCTCTAAGTTTGAATTCAGCTTTCGCCATTTGATACAGGAGGTAAATGCGGACATATCCATGCACATGTTCTTTCATACTTTCCCATGTAAAACGCTGGTTTATCTTTCTGAACCTCTTCGAGGATCTGTCATGCTCAGCTGATTTGGAGCTGCCGTGCTCAAGTCGCAAGATTCTTGTCCAGCATGTCTCTGGCGCTTAAAACTCCTGGGCCTGTGGCCTTATTTCCTTTATACCCTCCCAGATGTTGATGGCGCACCCTTTTTTCGTATTTGCTGCTGATGAAATGTGCAGCCTCGATAATGCATCAGCTTCTGGCAGCTTGTCGCCTGGTCTATGGGTCCCTTCAAATATTATTGCTGCAATTTGCTGAACCAACTCGCAATTCTACCTTTTGGTTGCGAAAGATCGAGAAGATAGGTTACTGTTTTGTTGTCCTTAAGTGGTTTGAACTGTTGAACTTCGAGGTATGTTCCGAAATACCTGACAGTCGTAACCACTGCAAGCGCTTCCTTTTCGGTAGTAGCGTAGTTGTCTTGCGCTTTCGTAAATGTGTATGAGCAATAACCCAAAGACTTGACTTGGCGTCTTGGCGTCCTTGTGGTTCTGAGTAATACCGTTAGTAGACGTCAGCCCTAGTTTCGTAAAGTGATGCGTCAGTGCAAGGCTCGTAAGGCTTTTCGAAGTCAGAGAGCATCAAGACTGGATCTGAACACATGATTTTCACATGTTCTTGATATGTTTGTTCGCAATGTTCGCCCCAAGCAAAGTGTACACTTTTCTGCGTTAAAGATCTCAAGCACTTCGTAGTGGTGGCATAGTGTAGTACGAAGGCTTGGAAGTGTCCCGACAGACCTAGGAAAGTTTGCAAGCAATGCAAATTGTGTGGCCTAGGCAATGTCTTTATGCTCGCGACAGACTCAACTTTCGCACTTTTGGCATGGCCGTCACACAGTGCACAGAATTACTGCAAATCGTTCGAAGAATTCGCTTTTTCTGATATTTATCTTCACCGCGACTTTACTCAGAGCTTCTGAAACCTGTGATAGATGATTGGCATGGTGGTACTCTGTTTCAAGTAACGTAATATTACAATCCAGGTAGTTTCAAAATTGACCAGTAAAAGCAGAAAGAACCCTGTCTATCGTTTTTTTTGTAAACCAGGCACCCGAGTTAGTGCAGCGAAATGGAAGCGTGTTGTATTCGAGCACTGCAAATTGTGTGACGAAAGCTGTAACCTTCTTGTATTCTTCTTGGAGAAAAACTTTCCAATAACGTTTGCAGAAGTCGAATGTGAACGGGCCCTCACATCCTCCAGTTTCATTGGTTAGGTCAGCGATCCGGGGCATACGAAGTGGAAGCACGTCTTTCGGTTTATCAATCGGTAATCTCTGCACAACCCGAAAGTAGCGTCCTCCTTGGACACAATTGTTGTAGGTAATGTAATCAGGGATGGGGAGGGCCTGGTGCTTTGAGCATTTAGCATTTGTTCCAGTTCGTTTTTGAGCCACACATTCTACTTCGGAAATAGTGAACAGTTGCTGACTGCATTTCTGTGAACACATGCAGTCTTGCTGACTGCATTTGTGTCTGGCAGCTTGAATGGAACGTGTAGGAAAGACGTCGCAGCAGGCTACGCTCCCACGCAGGTAAAGTCAGTACGCATTCTCGGTGTGTCTTGTGCGTTTCTCACCATGCTGACCTGCGTTTCTTGGCTCAAGTAGCATTCTTCTAAGCTTGAGTCGGGAGTTAATTCATCTTTCCCAGATATATTTAACTTTTGTCGGATGAAAGGGTCCTGGGACACTGGCCTAGCGCTTTCCCCAGCACCGGGTAGGCAGCCGGTCTGAGAATTGTCTAACCTCCCTGTATTCCTGCTTCCTCCTGCTGAGGCCTGCTGCATGGCTAAACTAAAAGCGCAGACCGCAAAAACACAAGGACAGTTGGTTTCAGCTTCGTCTCTGTCTGCGCGCATTTTCTTTTTCTTTTTTAATAAAGATGTGCCAGTCCTTCGGGAAGAAGTCGCATAAGCGGACTGTGAAACTTATTGTCCATAATTAACTTACGTAAAGTCTCTAAGCTACGTCTGTGTGTCTCGAGCTTTCAGTTAAGCTTTGAATGACGCTACAGTGGAGGTCTTAGCAATAATTTCGATCAGTTTAGTTCTTTGGCGTTCACCCGAAGCAGGATGCACGAGGGGTTTCTTTCTCTTCGCTTTTTTTCTTTTTTTGCAGTCCTCCTCCACTGGTATGTAAACCGTTGCGGCAGGGAATTGAACCTTCGGCCTCGTATCTCATCTCATATCATATTATATCATATCTCTTGTATCGGCCATGAGGTCGTAACCAAAAGTTTAAAGGCGCGTTCAAAAGAAAATTTCTCACGTTACAGAACTGTATGATGGCACATTACCTGAGCCAACGCTGCCGGGTAGCGTTCCGGCCGTGTTGGCTGGATCACCTTTTTAACATACGTGCCCTGTTAACGTCCATATGCTGCCCGGTCGCGCTGGCACGTTAAAAGGGCGAGAACGTGAAAACGGCTTCCTCGCACTCACAACCCGTCAAAACTTCGAGCGCTAATGCTGCGTGCTCCGGTATAGTTTCGACACGCGCTCCTCCTGGCGCTGGGTAACATATTCGCATACGCACCGCGAACACGACAGAAGTCGCGCAGGAAATAGGCTGAAATGTGACCCAGAAGCTATAGCGTAACACGGATTAGCTGTCCACTAACCCTCTTTGCCGGACGTATTTATAAGCCCTCGAAACAGCTGCGGCACACGCTGAACAAGAGTCGTTCGAAAAAGACAAGAAAAAAAGAGGGCGCGCCGCGCATTATTCGTTAGGGAACGCTGATTAGTATAGAAGGCGGGGTCGGGGGGGAAAAGCCACTGTATTGCCTCGTTAGCTGCCTTCACCCGTCATCGTTTACGCGTGAAAGCCACGGGACTCGAGAAAGAAAGTCAGCCCCGAGCAAAGACGCGGCGCGAGGTCGGAAGTGGCCGACAAGACGGAGACATGAAGGCGCTCCTTTTTCTCGCAGCTCCAGACCGCCTCCCGGCACAAAAGAAACGCCAAACGAAGTCGCCAGGGGAAACGACATGACAGGTCAACGCACCGATCCACCTGCGGCGACGTCAATGGTGGGCAGAATTGCCGATGCTAGCCACGTGGTGCGCGAAGCGATTCTATCCTGCGTCACCTTGGCCGTCATATTGCTGAGCGTATCGGTGAGTACACAGAAGGCTCCTTTTTGCACGCACTTACATTTGTCCTCGGTGGGAGAATATCGTTAGGAAGCGTTTTCAGATTGGTTGCTGGGGCTTTTCAGAAAAGAAAAAACAAGAAAGATGCGCGCGTGCCACATTTGATCGATCTCGAGCGATACATTGTAATGCGTCCTAGCTGCCCCCCCCCACGCCGCGGTGGCTGCTTTTAATATCAGTCGGTTGATGGCTTCTGGAATCCCGCGCGGATTCTAGGCTGTTTGCGCAGAATGGGTGGGAACAAAGAACATCGTTTTCCTTTTTATGTGCTCATATTTCCAAATACGTCGTGACCAGGTTATGAGAAACTATGTGTCAATGTGGAGAACACGCGTATGTGCTCGCGTGTAGCATTTCCTGCTAAATATTGACTCCTAAAGAGACCATGATCTTTATTGGTGACAAAATCGCAGAAGGAATTGTCGGCACGGCCATGTCGGCACGGAGCAGGCGATACGCGATACCATCGATAGGCGTTCGCTCTGCCAATAGCGAAGTATCCACTGGGACCGGATAAGCTGACAAATCAGTTTATGGGTGCATCACCTAGAGAACATAAATGAGCCCCTAACGTCTTGAAAACAATATCTCGTCGGCTTCTTTTGCAAGAGGGTTATTCGAGGTACACTGGCAGACGCGTTGGTGCCTCCTATCGAAATTGTAGGAACTTGTGCAATGATTCAATACTCAAGCAGCTACATCTGCTCTGTACAAAACTTATTCGCGGTATTAAAATACAAATTGCGATAACACTGATACAAAGGATACAAAGTGTACGAAAAATACATCACCCATTTCAACGCCCTCTATAGTCTGCATTGAGAGGGAAGAACAAGGGGATCCAAGATTTTTTTTACATTAAAGAGCGGTGACGTTTCCTGTACGGCATTCGGACTTTGAGACATCGCGGCAAAGAGCCATGATGACCCCAGCCAAAAATGTAGAAACAACAACGCGAAGTATTTTTAAAAGAAAAAATCCGCAATTGTTGTGTAACCTCCTACGCCCAATATGAATGATGGAGCATATTATTGTTTTACTGGGTCCAATAGTGCCTAAAGAGTACGTTTTTTGTATTGCAGACTCTTACTGCGGCAGAGTTTCAAAACGAAAAACGTAAGTTGAGCAACACTTCTTTTTAGTACAAAGAAAGCATTAAGATTTCATTCCTCCTACGCATTTGGAAGAACTTTTCTTCGCTTTCTCCTCCAGTGACAAGAGCAATTGTTTGATATGCTCATACCTCATGTGTAGGCATTACATCATAAACAAAAGTTTAAATGCGTGTTCATCAGAAACGTCCTTACGTTACAGTACTGTATGGAAGAGTATATGCCAGCCGATCGCAATTTCGTAGATATTAGTGAAAGCACCCGGCCCACGACAGACATCTCGTATGGACGAAAACCCTTTTAAATGCGGTCCCGCGTTGTATTTTCGCGCTGCCACGATGAAACCACTGGGAATTCCTTCTATTTATTCATTTTTTTTACATTTATGTTTGTAGTTTTTTTTCTTTGAGCTTTTTTATTTGTACGGGAGGTCAAAAAGCGTTTGCACTTAAAGGTCAGGGCTGAGAGATCTGCCTGGAAGCCTCTCGCCCCATCCAGTCTCTCAATGTCGGAAAAGGCTCCGCAAATATAATTTCACGTCTAAAGAAGAGGCAGCAGTGAAAACCATAAGACATCTTGCAGAAGATGAATTCACGCCCTCTATATTGTAAAAACGCGTGTACGGCATCAGGCGCGCATTTACACGGCCAGATCAAAGGAAACCCTAGATTTACCACTCAGTCCCTTTGTGGGCTTCTAATCCCTTGCCTTTCATCCCGCAGGAAGCGCCCCAGTGTGATTCCACTTGCGATTCACACCGCGTTCTTCCAAAGAAAGCGCGACGAAGCATTTAACTCCTCTTCTTTTTTTTTTTCACAGCGACAACAACAACGGCAACAAAATAGCAAAACCCATTCAGGTCCAGCTCGCCATACAGCCGTTATAGCATTCCATAGCTCTGTCATCTCCGGCCGCATTTTGAGTGGTTGAAAAAGCAGTGACAAGAAAAACACTCTGATTCGCGACGTCGGGATCGCAGCTTAACTAAACTTGCCGGACGAAGCTGCGGGCGCAAAGCGTGTTCCTTTAGTCATGCTTCAGGCTGTTGCATGCTCTGACGTTGGACGTCCGCATGTTCGAAACGTGATGGATATCACCTCAGTCGGCCGTAAGTTTATGTTCTTTCATTCGGTATACAAAAGCAGGAGCCCGCATCCCAAAAGACAAATTTTTTTTTATCATCCCCGTAGGCAAGAAGGTTTCATTCTTTCTTTCTCTGTTTTACAGCGAACCTGGTAGCCACTAGTTGGTCGCAACTTTTTCGATTTGCGCTCACTGCAAAGCAAACGGCAGCCGCAGAATTGCTTTTTCTTTAGTTTCCGCGTAAAAGAAGTAAGTTTTCTCGTATATACGAATTACAAAGCGCTCCTATCATATGTAAATCCTGCTTTGCAAATCTTGGGGAGCATTTTACTTTGAGAAATTCAGCTTCTGCAATAACGCATTTGCGCTAGACGGAGGGCCTAGTTACTAGAATGACGATGAATGCGGCACTTCAACACATTTCCGCGCTCGCGTGACGAACGTGTGCAGACGACGTGTCCGTCCTTGATGCGTGGGCGCTCTGCCCGTTGCGTCTGTCACACAGCGCGTGCTGCGACCTGTAATCGACATTACGGCACACACTGTTCATAAAGTCAAAGTGACGTTTAACTTCGCGAGCGCGAGTTGTGCGCAAGCGTATGGACGCCGCGAACTTGCACATCAAGCACCACCGCGTCGAACCACAAATGGAAAGGGCACGGTCGCGGCTGCTGCATTGATTTCGACGATACAACGCCTGGTGTGCCGCAGGAAAAGCGCTTACTGCTACATATGCAAAGAAGAGACCCCGCGAACATTCACAGCGACCCCCGTGGCGTCTAAGCGCAAACGGAAAGGACGCGAACGAGGCGATTCTCTTCTCCACCTCCAGACGTCTTCCTACTCTGGCGCTCGCTTCCCTCGCGGCTACATAGTTTCACCGATTTCATACGCGGGCCATCTACGTTTGCGCATTAAAGCTCCTTAAACTTCGTAAAGTAGCGACACTCTCCTCCTGCGCTTTCACTCCTCCTCGGTTCTCCTCTCTTTCGCGCACCCTGGTCGACCGTGGCACCGCCTACACTGCTCGAGCGTAGCAACGGCGCCAACATGCGCTCCTCGCCACTCCGTAGACGCCTGTCGAGCAAAAATGGCGCTGATGCATGGCGCGAGGGCCCACGTGATGCTATTACGAGGCGGCTTCGGCCAGAGCGCGTGAGGAGGCGGCGGCACTCTTCAAAGCGTGGCAATACTTTACGAAGTTTGAGGGGTTTTATTGCGCGTAAAACGGCTCCGTCACCTAGCGGCCACTCAAACAGACCTTAAACGGCAGCGGGAAAAGGGCTTTGTTTGTCAGTCTTTGCGTAAGAGATTTGAGTTTTCTCCATATTAGAATAACAATCCAAATCTGTCCTGTCTGCAGCTTGCGCTTAAGTCGTACTTAATGCATTTCGCGTCGCAATTAACTTTCAAGCATTCATTTAGTTCAATAAGGCACTCTCGCTTTATGGAGGGCCTAGGAGAATGGGTATGCACGCTGCACTTTCACGCACTCTTATGCGCGCGTAACATATGGCGCTTGTGTTGGTGGCACTTGCGTAACGTCGTCTGACATCAGCCAACAACATCACTGTATATCGACCTTCACAGGGCGGATTTTTTTTCACTCTTATTGTTAGGGGGAGCTTCATAATAAACTAGCGCCGTCAAAATTAATCACGTCAAAGCGAGCTGGTGTGGTACATTAAAGGCAGCGTGATGGCCCGTCTTTCTCTTTTTGCGCATTTTCTCCTCCTCTTCCCCCCAAAAGTGGTGAATTTCAGAAACAGAAGCACTAAGTTTACAACTCCGGCTACTCAGTACCAAAGGTACTGTAAGCGGCATCAGTTACATCACGTAAAACCAAGGCGATCTTATCTATTACTTCAAACCATAAACTGATACTAGGAAGCAGCACAAGCAGGGGGACTCAGTGCGTAGTTAGCTCCCTAGTATTTGTTCACTCAATATAATTTTTCTTTTCTTGCTTCTTAGTGAGAAAAATGGAGACTTAACATTATTTCGCGCGCTTTAACCATGCCACTAATTGCTACCATTACTTACAAATATTCCTCCTTCATAATTGCGACACTTTCATGCAGGAAAAGCCTACAAAGAAACGTTCCTTCGTCAATTTGTAGGGTATGATTAGTGCTGTTTTATAGTTATACAAAAAGAACCATCAATTTGCCTCCTCCAGGCAATGCTACCTCATTCTAAGGCGACGCGAGGAACTAGCATAGTCTAGCTGGAGTTACGTCAACCTCGTCATCACAATTGCTTAGTATGGGTACCTTAACGACTGCACTCAATTCGTGTAGACATAATAAATCAAAGTGTGGATAAGCACCGTGGATAAACTTTAGGCGTATACCTGAACAGAATGAATTTCATTCAGGCAGGCATACAACTTATACCTGGCGGTTGTAAGGCATAGTGGTGACAATAAGGACGCTAAATGCCGTGACATTGCGCCAAATCCTGCCCTAATTACAAAATTGTTCTGCGCCCATCATATTAATATGATTAATGAATAATTTTAAGTGCGCCGTCCTCGTGACTGTTTTTTTTTTCATTTGTAAACCTTGCACTCCGTTCAGTGCCATCTTGGTCCTGTCATTTTTCTTAATGTAATTTTTAGAAAAAAGAAGCCCCGCAGATAAGGCGTCAGGAGCTCTTAAAAATCAGGCACCTTCAAATAAAAGTTATGACATTCACGGTGTAACACGCAATTAAAGAATACAATTACACAAATACGTTCGCGACAAAACTACACGGTGTAGGAAACGTTGCACTCCGACGTCATGTTCTGCAGCTTACTATGAGAACTACCCATCTGTAAACGTGGCTCATCTCCTAATAAGGCAATTAAAAGTACCGTAGCGACGTTGATTAACTTTACACTTGTTTTTTTAGTGTGTCTTTCTTTAAGTGCTGTAGACCTCTTGACGAAGTCCAGTTCACACTGCGGGCTTTATAGAATGCGGTGTGTTCTTCGAGACCAGGGTGATCAACGGGATGCGTGCCAGTCAGGGGATGTTCCCCTGGATGGTGAGTATAAGAATCAATCAATCAATCAATCAATCAATCAACTGTTCATTGAAGTGCCCACAAACAGATACGGAGTCTTTGTACTCGTGCACCTAAATAGTATTACACAAGACACCATGCATAGAAAATACAAATGTGGTAGAGAAAACAATTTTAGAGGGCAGAAAAAAAATTATCACAGGTAAAGTACCGCAGTGTTGTCAGAGAAGAAGCATGAAAAGAGGGCCCTGTGCCTATAGATGTACTTTTGAAGGCTTGCGCTTGCAAGCTTATAAAGGAAGTTTACATACGAATAAGATTAACACTCAGTGCAGCTTAGCTGCAATGAAAATCAAGGACAGAGTATTAACAGAGATGTCACCGTTTGCAGAAAAGTTACATTTCACGTTTTTATAAATCGAAATAAGACTTATTGCTCTAGTTGTCAACGTTGAATCTTTGAGTTCTGTTATACTTTAGTAATATTAAACCAATAAAGCAAGCAAGCCATTAAGCGTTTATATGGCGTTACCAGCAGCACCTAAAGAGCCTTTCTTCTGGTGAACTTAAAAAGTGATGCAAAAGACATAATGTGCAGAGATAGTATATGTGGTAAACAAAACAATTTGAGAGAGAGAGAGAGATAAAGGGGGTGAGAAAGGCAGGGAGGTTAACCGGAGGAAATTCAGATTTGCTACCTTGCTCTAGGGGAAGGTGAAGGGGAAGTGAAAGAGGGAAAAAATAGAGGATAGAGCAAAAGCACGAAAAGTAAATAGGGGAGGTTGAGAACGTCCGTGAGAACTATAATCTCTCTAACAGGCCAGTTGAACTAAAAAATTTCAAGAGTCTTTACTGTCTTGTGGTCTCTCGTGGTGGTGACGACGAAGTCGTCAAGAGGCGCCAGTGCGGTTTCAAATGACTGCCTGTGCGCGCTGCATAGGGGACAACGGAAAAGAATTGTGTTCGATAGTTTCCTCGTTGCTTCAGTACAAAACAATTTGAGGTACAGGAACAAACAGGGAAAAAGAAGAGGAGAAGGAGGGCGTCAAAGTAAGTCAATCATGCAACGTGATTGTTTGCGCATGTACAGAACATAAGCAATGCACTCCGAAATGCGTCAATACAGGCCCTACATGTTTTCTGAAACCGAACCATAGGACAGGGACCGGTGCAACAAGGTCATGCAGAAAACGCATAATGGCGCCTGGTACACTTTGTGTGGTCCGGAAAATTGTGCATGATCGAGAATCTTGGGGCAATGTATACTACTGCATATGTACCGCCTTATAAAATAACAAAATGTCCGTTTAACACGTGTTGATTTTAGAGGTCCAAGTTGAAGTACATCTGAAAGAGCTGCACTAAGGTCGCCAGAATGTCAAAAGGGGTGCTTCAAAGCGGATACTCTAAATTTATTATGGACGCGTTTGATGAGGTCAGAATAACTTTTGCACGTTCCGATACCAAGTTGCATAAACTTCCTCTAACAGCGGAAGGCAAATAGAAGAATACAATTTCAGAAAGGCAGCCGGCGAGTTGAATTCATGGGTTATTTTTTATTTATTTATTTAAAATACTCTCACAGCCTGATGGCGTTACATAGAGGAGTGGTTAATCATTATATAATGTTAGATATAGCAGTCTGAAAGGATGAACGAACCGGATTGCTGGCGACAAAGACGGGGACGTGATTCCATTCGGATGCTGTCTTGGGCAGAAAAGAATTGACAAAAAGGTTTGTGCGGCATCTTGGTACTTGTACCTTGACGTACAATTAACAATGCCAAGAGCGCGAAGGGCACGTTGTTTCATACATCAAACGTGCGAGGAGAAGCATATCCTTTTGTCGAAGTACACACCGAGACACTTCGTTTCATATACAGTGGGACATCGGGCATCACGAAGAGTGTACGAAAACTACACGTGGCGTGTTTTTCTCGTGCAACTAAATGATTTATTATAGTAACATTAATAGACCAAAGCGACCCACAGGTGCGGCTTCTGGTCTACCTCAACGGATCGTCTCCAGCAACCTGCGGAGGCGCTGTCATCACACGGTGGCACATCCTCACGGCCGGCCATTGCGTCGTCAGGTAAGGATATCGCGCTACGATGAATACAAGCGGACACGGCCCAAAACAATTTTACCGTAGTCATTTCGTTCAGATAGGAGTTCCCGATGTAAAGCTTAGCCTTGAACGTGTCATTTTGCAACATTACGATAATCAGCGTTAAATTTACGCAAAATCGTATGTTTTTTTTCGTTAAAGGAGGGCTGGCGTGGAAGCACCGACTTTTGTCATAGCCGACTCTTTCTGAGCCTCTCCCTGCACTTTAGAGATAATCTAATCCCAATTGACTTCTCAGGTACGCATGAAGTCAAAATGACGTGTTCTCACAATTCGTGTAAATATTGCTGTATATATATATATATATATATATATATATATATATATATATATATATATATATATATATATATATATATATATATATATATATTCGAGAACCTGAACTTCAAGAATCAAGGCGAGTTGAATCACGTGACTGAATCGAACCACGGCCGCAGTTGAACGCCAGCGTTTCAGCGCTGCCGTGGTCGAGCACGTCGCGTCACGTGATTCAACTCGCCTTGATTCTTGAAGTTCAGGTTCCTCTGGGAGGGCCACTATTAGCGCCCACGGACGCGTTCGTTACCGGAATCTTCAGGGCGTCTTTCGTTCTAATGGGCCATTTTTACTTTGCCGGTTCGTGAAAACTTCGCTTTCGTCGACTCCTACAGTGCGTGGTGTCTGCTTAATTTTTACAGTGAAGCTGTTAATGGGACTACGTGAATGCTCGAAATAGTTATATGGCCGGCTTCGATGATATTACGAAAGAAAAATGCATAACTCCCGAAGTTTAAATTTGGAGAAAATGTGATGAACGATAGCGGTAATATGCGGCAAATTGTGAATCTTGTGAGTCAATTAAGGCTTAAATGAAAACTGCCAGACCATCGTTCTGTGGCCGTGTAGAAGCGTTATATGAAAGGCTCAAAAATTTTTCTCCGCTTGCCTGAGAATACTAAAACTTAGTATTCACAGCAAATGAGATTTGAGGTGTTTATGTTGATTATGTGTTTTAAAATCATTCAATACTCGTCTTCACCCAAATGTTATGCATTAATAAAGGGATGTCGTTTCCATTGCCTGATTTCATCGGTTAACTATGCGAGACACGGTGCGTATATTTCTGTAAGCTAGAAAGCATGTTGTGAATGATGAACAATAAGTGCCTAATATATGTAGGTTATTTATAGCCTTTGTAGAAGTTTACTTACCAAGCGTTCCATAGAGCCAGGCTTCCGTTACCCACCGTTGTTTCCAAGTAAGATGAAGCAACTGCAAAATACGCCAACTTCGAATTCAGTGAACATAGGGGGAATGTTAGGTGTACTGTGTGGTGAAAATTCCGTATTTCTGGCTTGTGTAGAAGTGCTACAAATAATTGCTAAACGCTCGTTTTCTTTTTCTTTCTTTTTTACGCTTGATAACAAGCAATGAACTTTGTTTCTGCAGTGTCCTCGATTAACTATACAAGCCACGTCGCTTCTATTCGAAGAAACTCAGAAAAGGGTGCTGGATAATACGTGCGCAGAATTGAAATGGCGTGGATTAATTGTAGCCTTCGCAATAAATTGAATATGCAAGTGCTCCGGAGCTTAATGAGTGTGTTTCACAAGTAACACGAAATTTTTCCGGTTGCCCGGGCTTGACTACAAATGCCTGCGAGACCAAGTTCAGCGAGCTTAGAGCAAAGACATTTGTGTACCAAGCTAAACGCGTGCGCATAAATTGCTGCCTTTGTAAAACAAATCATTTAGCTAGCGCTCAAGAATGTCTCGCTGACGCTTTCGGCTACAATTTTCTACATCGCTGTAGAACTCCTTGTTAGAAAAAAATTCAGTTCTGCGTGCACTTCAGTCAGCATGCAATTTGGCATGCAGACTCAAATGTGGCCCTGAATTTCCACGATTTCCATAGGGGTCAACGTTGCAAATAGTTACTGAACCCTTGCCTTCCCTGCTTTTTTAATGCATGGTGGGACGTTCGCCTGGTGTCCTCGGTGAAATAAACAAGGTAGGGTCTTTACGTTTTGTGAGAGTAAGGACCAGCCAGGTAATGGGTATTACCCATTATTATCAAGGATAATATCTTGGCATTTGTCTATGACAGCAAGGGCTAGGTAATGGGTATTGCCCGTTATTACCATGGGCAATATCTTGGCATCACCTTTGGTGACAGTAAGGGGCAGGTAATGGTATTACTCACTATTATTAATGCTTGAAGAATATGGCAAATCTCTGCGGGAAGTAACATAGTTGTGAATAAAATACAACTTTAGCAAAAAGAATCTTAATCAAGTGTTAGTGTAGTACAGCCGCCATAACCTATGCTTCCAAATGGCCTAACGTAACTGCCAGCTACACCATGTTTACATTTCTCAGAACGGGGGGGGGGGGGGGGGGGTGTAGTTGCAATTTGTGAACTGCAAATGCAACTTGTGAAAGCTTTCACCTTCATGGCCCACTTAAGCGTCACAAATAATTACTGAACCCTCGTATTTTTCATTCCCATTTCCTCGGTGGGCTAAACAAGGTATACGTAGTTTATATTTGCCGGAAATAAAGGCCACCTTGTGGGTCATGTGTATGCGAACTTCAAAGTGAGCGTACCAAACACTGCCTTTGCAGTAACTTATGTATGCAAGCCATAAGGAGCTCCCTAAGTGCAATGTTTTACGGCCAACACCGATTTTATGCCGCTGCCCTGCGAGAACTCTGAACGTGATCGAATTTAGCCAACACCAAAGTGTGAGGGGAGGGGGAAGGGGGACGGGTGGGCACTGTGGCGAATCTTTAGGCGAAGTAAGTTGTGCGCGGATGGAAAACTGCATTTGTAAGTACTCCTTATGAAGTACTGGAAATGGTTATATGCGGGCAAGGTTTCATATAGGGGCAAAGTCTTGAAGTGTGTGAAGGCGGAAGGGGAAGGGGACGTATTTTTAAGGGTCCTTACTAAGTGGACTGTCCGTTTATAGTGGACACTTATGGACTAACCCGCCGGTAAATTCACACTGACGTGTACGCTGACTCATACCCGCTGCACGTTCTTCTCAAAGGTGTAAGAAAGAGTGATAGTGAGTGAAAAAGGGTGCCTGTCGAGGTGAGTATCCATGAATGCCGGTGAGTGCACGTGAGTATGAACAAGGAGTGAGTGGCGGTGAATGGAAATGCACACTGGTATGAGCGAGAGGAAGCGTCTGTGGGTATTGATAGGTGCGAGTAAAAACGTGAGTGAGTAGCGATGCGTGTGGGTGCACACGTGAGTGTGAGACAGTGAGTGAGTGCAAAAAAAATATATATATATATATGTGTGTGACTGACCTCTCAGTCGGCCGTTATATGTTCGTGAGTGAAAGCATGTGACGACGAGCCTCATATCTGATCGCACATCTTTGTTTCGGTTTTCTCGATACTCCTGGACTATCTGCGACAATCAAGGGAAAGAGCCACAGGGGCGGAGTATCCGCAAACGTATTCCTGCGCCAAGTAGTCCGGCAGCGTTTCGCGGCACTTTTCCTTTCTTGGAACAGATTGCAACTTGAGCGGGTGATGGCTTCTCATTTGCCCAAACGCGGAAAGGAAAAACAGGAAAATAAATCATCGACTTAACGCTCTATGGTTGATTCTGTCGTATTTTCTTGCTGTAAACAATATATATACATTTTCTGTTTCCCAGCTTAAGCTAACGCTATGAGGATGTGGGACTTTTTTTCAGAAGCGCTCGTACTTGTGCGCGCTTGTATTCGCTAGCTTTCCTTCCACTGTCACGAAATGTAGTACATAGAAGATAACAAACGATGCTTTAGATGGCCACCCTGCATTATGTTTTACATGGCAATTCTACATTACTCAACCATCGAAGGTGTTCAGCCCAGCTTCATCACTTTTGTGAAAGCCGTTCATCAAGGTTAGAGGAAACTGTAATATGCAGCAATTCATCTCTAACAATTCCATCAGTAACGTATGCCTATTAAGCTAATCTTAGTGAAACAGATCCGGAGTTATAAAATTTTTAGCTTGGATATTTTTGAAAAGAAACAATTATTTGCTGCTGTGAAAATTTTCACAAGGGCGCCTCAACTATACTTTAACAGCGCGACTGATACAAGAACACACAGACACAAGTATACATAGAGGCATAGTATAGTTTTGAAGATGAACCAACTAGCCCTCCGCAAGGTGTTACGAAGGCCCCTCTACGTGTTATTCCTACCAGGGCCGCGCTCCAACACAGCCGCACAATGCATCGTCTAGTGTTAAAGCTCGGCCGCGTTCCTACAGGCATTAAGTTTTCTACAGTTTAAACGCCAGGAATAGTCTATAAAGTACAGCCTAGCAGCGTCTCTTTTGTTTAAAATTAACTTGCTTGTTATTTGAAAGTATTTCATGACCTCGTTTCGTTTTGAAGGAGAAAACAGAGTCGTTTTGGCTTTTACGGGCCAAAACTGTATGATCCGATTATGAGGCACGCCATGGAGGGGGGGGAGGGGGGGGAGGGGCATGGCGTGCCTGACACTGCACGTGGGATTCATTCAGGTGCATTTAAATGCAAGTGCACGGGCGTTCTTGTACTTCCACTCCAGCGAAATGCGGCAATTACGGGCGGGATCAAACCCCCTTTAACGAAGAAAGGCTGGGACAGAGAGTGAAAGAAGAAAAAAAAAACGGCAATTTCGCCCGAATTTCGTAGCACTGACAGCGACGGCTAGCTCTAGTGTTGAGCTCAAACTCCTCAGATTGTTTTCTAACTATAGGCAGGTGCGGCATGTCAGCGCGAGGCAGCGCGCAGGACAACTACTGCTGGGCTGAAGAAACAGCACCCTGGCCGTTGCCAGGCGTCTAACAACGCTGTCGGGGTGAGCAGCGCCGCCAGTGGCGTTGGAGGCGTTGCACCTCCATGGCGCAGGAGGTGAGACGACCGACGTAACACCGTCGGCGTCAGTCGACACCCAGTAAAACAATATGAGATAACATCTTGCCGTTTACTGTCCGTCCCACTCAGACCAAAGCACACGCACAGCATCTCTACAGGTACAGCAGTGTGTTTGCACTGTGAGAAGAGAGAGAGAGAGAAAGCTCTTTATTGAAAAGCGGAGTGATTCTTACAGTATTCGCGCGCACAACGCTCGATCGTGACAGAAGCGAAAGGCAGAACACTGTCCTGGTTCTGTCGCAGAGTCGATTAAATTGACCGTGTCGTCCCAAAGCTTTGGTCGTCCCCTTCCTTTCGTCGCTTTTGGAGTCAAACGCACTCCGCGTCTGTGGAGACCATCGAGCTAACTCTCCGCGCGTGAGACCCGTATGCGCTGTCAAGAGGGCCACCTCAACGGTGGCCTCAACGGCGGTGGTGACAGCGTTTCGGCACCTCGAGCATCAGCGAAATTCATATTGCCGTAAAACAAGGCCACGGTGAGCTCTCCAGAGTCTCACACGCCAGAACGGCGTTCTAGCTGTACGCGATCGCACCCTCTCATAGCTCGAGCGCAACGCTAAACCTTGATGCCCTTGCCAACGTCTTCCCGAAACTGGCAAATGTTTTCGATGAGCACGCGCCTGAGTGAGTCCCAGATCTCGGTGCGTCTGAGTCCGAGTGAGTTCACAATGAATGAGTCCACAGTGAGTTCACTTTGAGCCAACCTACGAGAGGCAGGCTGGACCAGATATCAGAGCGTCCGAGTGCGAGTGGGCGCGTTTTATTCGGATTTTGATAAGCTTTAGTGTCAGTGAGCCCTATGCTTACATAATGTGAGTAAGTCAATGATTTACGTTTACTTTTCCGACCTTATGGATACGATTTCCTGTAATTGTCAGACGTGCAACACCGCGCGCAGGAACCACAAGCTGATACCGAAGATCGAAGGCATATACGGCGCGGCGGACACGACGTCGAAGTACGCGACCAAGACACAAATCGCTGCAGTGGCTCTGCACCCACGCTTCTCCGAGGACGAGTACCACGACGACATCGCCGTACTGAAGGTGCCCCGGGCGTTCGATTTTGGCGCCCAGCTCAGGCCTGTCTGCCTCAACTTCGATCTCGGTGACCTGACCGGCAGGACCGTCACTGTGGCCGGCTGGGGGGTTCAAAAGAGCAGTGAGTACAGCGGCTTCGAGCATGGCGCATCTTTTGCTGCTTTTCCATTGTAAGATGGTAGAGGGTATAAGCGCGACTGAACGAAGACGTAGAAAGAAACAGACACACGCAGACAGCGCTTCTCTGCATGCCTGTTTCTTTCTACCTCTTCGTTCAGTCGCACTTATACACTCTATCATGGATTCAAACCAACCCGCCCGGCAACGTGTTTTAAGTAAGATGGTAGCTTTATTTTTTCTTGTACCAAACACCGTCCGAAAATAGGTTGACAAAAAAAAATGTAGACAATGTATACACACAGATGCATTGTTGTCCCTTATTTGAGAGTAACAAAATACGCAGTCACACACCTTACTGCGAACATCGTAGCATGGTCAACGTCTATGGAATACACAACTCAAGCGCCATTTCTTGCACCAATAACATCGATCCTTTAGTTTATGTTCCTCCTGCTGAGGACGACCGAGAAGTTTTATGACTTCCCGAACTAATTTCAACACTGCAGCTGTTTTTTAACCTGCGGTCACAATATTCACCTCACCCTTCACACTGCCAAACAGGCCGGGGACCCTCGGATAGGCTGCGCTACACGAAGCTACAAATGCTGCAGCAGTCCGTGTGCGAGCAGAAGCTGCAGTCATACAAGTTCAACAAGTCCAGCATGATGTGCGCCTACGGAGAAGACACAGACGCTTGCCAGGTAAGTGAAAGATAGGAAACGGTTTCATTGCATCCCCCTACCCTCGCAAAGAACGAAAACGTCATCCAAAGCACGTGAGCGTCAAGGTCACTATAGTCGTCATTGTCATCCTATAGCTATGACTGATTTTATTAAACCTTTCAGTATCATCATCATACCTTGCTTATCTAAGTCAGCTTAAGGTATCTCTCCCAATGATACCGTTGACGCGGCCCCTCATCAAGCAAAGTCATCCCCATATCGCAAACTTTAATAATCTCATTACGTCACCTAATTTCTTGCCCTTCGACTGCGTTTACGCTCCCTTAGTGTATGTTGTGTAGGACTAATTAGCCATCGGTTATCTGTCCTCTATATTACATGACTTGCCCAGGTTCCCTTCTTTCTCTTCACTGTAATTGCAGTGCACCACGTACCTGCATTTGCGCCCCAGTAAAAAACTGATGGCGAATTCGGCAAATCGCACTGGTGCGCACCGCGGGCCGCCCTGGTCCGATGATGATTGGATAAAACGGCGCATGAGGGCGCCCCGGGGTGCACCAGTGCGATTTGTCGAGAGTGCCATATGTGCACCCACACATTCCGCCTCGCCAATTCCGCGTAGCACAGCGTCACCCAATCAGGAACGAGAACCAGCTGCGTCTCTCGCAGAAAGGAGGATGTGGCACGCCGTTAAGTCCTTCATGATCTTCTTGATCAGCCGGCGTTTGGGCTATTGGCATACATGAATAATCATCGCATAAGAGTTATACATCTGTATTTCCCCTGTTATTTTCTTCCTTGGTGCGTTGCGCATCTCCAGTGAAGGTTCGGCGTACTTATATTTAACTGGGATAACGAAGTCGCGTGCAATAATTCGCGACTATGTTGAGCACCTCACCCGTCGAAGCCGTTCTTTTTTTTTTCTTTTTTTACTCTCCGCAAAAAAAAAAGAAAACTCCGTCGAGCCGGATTCGAACCAGCGACCTATGGATGTCCGCTTTCGGTGAAACCTCTACAGTCCACCGCTCTACCAACTGAGCTATCGACGGAACGGGATATGCTGCCCTGCCGGTTTGTCTTGAAGGCGGCGCCGCACAGTGTGACCCAGTTAAGATAAACTGAGGCGTGTCTCGCACGCCTTATGCGGAGTCGCTTCGACTTCGCACCTGTTTCATTCGTGGCAAAGAATGATCGCGCTTTGTCCGTGTGTCATTGTTCATTTCTTGTCAGTGCTGTGTCTGACGTCTAAGAGGTAGGAGTGTGAACTTGATTCTCCTCCAGAAAGCACTGGTCCCTGGAGAGGAAGGGCACAAGCGCTTTAATTTGAAATTTGAACTAATTGCGCAACAATGTCCGTAATTTGTACTTAATTTGAAGACGCGATCATCAACGCGTGGTCTACGCGCCTCGTTTGTTTGGTTGCAGTGTCAAAAAACACAGCTTTTTTTTTTTTTTTCGCGTACAAAAAATTCATCAGCCCTTCAACTCTGTGAAGGACGAGCAGCGAAGCTGTGGTGTGCTTTACCTCAATCGCACCTATGTATATATAGCTATTACTATTATTAATAATAACCTCTCCGCTCAAGATTGCTGTATTTCACATGTCTCACTGCTTACATGAGTCGAACTATGTTTCTTGTAAATGTACACCTGTTCCATACGTTCATTGGGTGAAATATCACGGAATAACTTGAAACAGGCGTCCGTATGGGGTTTTCATTAGATGGACCCGCAGTACTTTTCGGCCATTCTGAGGCGGCAGTTACTTCTGTTACTTGCTCAGGGTGACTCGGGCTCTGCTGTGATGTTCCGCAAGGGGCACCGCTACATCCAGGTGGGAATCGTGTCGCACGGTGTCGGCTGCGCGCAGGGCATGCCGGGAATCTACGTGCCCATCAGCGTCTACAAGGAGTGGATATTGCAGACCATCGCTGACGAGACTGCCTTCCAGGCGATCGATGGCCAGAACATGGTCAGATGAAAGCGCCCGTGAATATAGGCGACGCGCCTTCATGACCTTTTTTTTTAATTATTAAGAGGCATAATAAACGCATCAATCCCCTTCTATACTACTACTCGTGACACGTGATGTGCTACGGTTACATCTGTATACGTGCCTTCAATGCAAGAGTACTCGCTGCACGTTGTTCTGGTACAGCCGAGACATATTCGGCTTACACCGTGGAAAACCTTACCGCTTACAAGATCGTATGTGGCAAACCTTACGTGACTAAATAGTGGATCATGGACCTGAATTTATTTTTAATTGTATGTTTACTTTTTTTGCTCATTGCCAGTAACTAAACGCGATATTTCCGGTTCCTAGAGAATTTCTCGCAACGTCCACTCTGTGGTGTACAGTCGACCGCAAAAGTTTACGGACCACGCGAGCGCGTGGCCAACAACCTCCTCGAGAGACATCGGCTACGTCAGCTGCGATCGACAGCAGCGCTACGCCCAAGACGCATCCCTCCCTTAATCCATGGACTGTCTGTTTTTCTCCCTCGGGACCAATATTTTTCTCTCTCTCTCTCTTCTTTTTAACGCGATGCGCTCTTCGGCAGCCATGCCTACGTGCGTCTGTCTCGAGAGCAGTATATCAGTACAACTGTTATCAGACGCGTGCCTTTCGGCTGGCATCAGTGTGATTTACGGGTTGCGACGATGGTTATTTGTTCATTTAATGCTGTTCTTTGCTGCTTTGACCTTTTCTTTTGATGTCGTTTTCACGTTTCGCAGGCACCGTCAGCACGAATGCTGCACTGTAAGAGAAAAAAATTAACCCTTGGCCAAAAACCCCGCTATTATGTTGCACGCATAAACTGACAGCACATGGACATTTTTACGTTTTTGCGGCAGTCGTGGTTTAATCGCAGGTCCCCGCTTTTAGCAGCGCAAGGCCCAAACCACAACGCCACGACAGCGGTTACCGGTTGAAAAATCACGTATAACCGAGTCCATGACTCTCTGGACAAATTCATTCATAACACCCACACAGAAATGCCACGTGAGTTTTTTTTAATTATGGGGTTTTACGTGCCAAAACTACTTCCTGATTATGAGGCACGCCGTAGTGGAGGACTCCGGAAACTTCGACCACCTGGGGTTCTTTAACGTGCGCCTAAATCTAAGTACACGGGTGTTTTCGCATTTCGCCCCCATCGAAATGCGGCAGCCGTGGCCGGGATTCGATCCCGTGACCTCGTGCTCAGCAGCCTAACACCATAGCCACTGAGCAACCACGGCGGGTATGCCACGTGGAATGTAAAAAAAAAAAGAAAGCTCTGGTACGATGTAAGTGCCCGCCGTTTTCGGTCACCTTATTAACGCGTGTTGGCATCGACTCGTAGAGAGAGCTAATAATATCAGTTCGAGAACGCAGGGTCTCCTATTCTTGTGCGATCGCCTGCCACAGCAGGTCCGCAGTGCGACCGCGGTTAACTCGTGTCGACAGGCGCTTTTATTCTGTTCAGCATGCCCCACACGTTTTCTATACATGATTCAGGTCATCGCCACATGGAGGCCACTCAGGCCGTTCAGTTTTTCGAGCAATGCGCTGACTACACCTGCTTTATGTATACAGTGCTGTGGTCATGCTGCAAAAGGTAGCAACCGTCATTAAACGAAGCGTCCAAATAAATAAGGAATAAGGGGCCTGACAATAACTTCGCAGCACCACGATGCCTTCGAGGGCTCTTCCAGGCGCACAAGGAGACCAGTGACACCTTTACAAATCGATCATCCCCACGCGCTCAGATGAGCATCGTCCACTGGAGAGTGCACTCTGCTTGTATTGAGGCAGAAATGTGGAGGAAAAAGGCATAAAATTAGTTTACAATAATGAGTCCAAAAAATTTAGCGATTCCTCTTGTGCATGAACTGCGTACGGCTACAGCTACAACAGAGTTTGCAATGAAAGCAATGCTCACATCATCATAACGCCGTCGAAAGTCGCATTGGCAGCTTCGGAATAATCGAAACTATGACGGAACAGTTAGGTCACTATTGTGAACATTCCACCACGCACAGAAAAACCCGGTAAATTTTTGAAGGTCGTTTTAGATGAAACGTATTTGCCATGCAAGACTATTGGGTGTACCAAGATTATTTTTATGCTAAAATTATGCACAAATTATAAACTTACCGGCAATTTAGCCGACGCCAAACACGCCGACGCTGGTCCCAGCGAGTGGAAAAAGTCGACTCGTCCATGAAGATCACCTCAGCCCATTCTTCGGCTGCTAACTCTTCTACGGCAGTAGCGAACGTAAGCCTTTCCAGCGGCTGCCTGCTTTAGAAACTGGTCTTCTGCGCTGCTATTAAACAGTGTAGCCTAAGCTAACTCAGCCTTCTTCTCATTGTGCCTGACGATGCCGTGAGAGAGAGTGGTTCACGGATATCTTTCGCTCTTCGAAAGGCTTCATTCGCGACTGCGGCAGTAATCAGACGATCCACGTCATCAGTCGTTGCCCTTGTACGCCCACTACGCTCCGCATATGCGAATGTATACCGTCTTCACTGAAAGCTTGTATTATCTTAACCAAAGCAGTTGCAGTTCGACTCCTAGTGGTTTGACGACAATTTCACGCTGAGATACGCCTTCTAGAAACTAGCGCACAATGTGTATTCGTTCGTCTAGCTGAACTCGAGGTGCCATCTTCCCTTACTACTGAACCATGCCACTGCACCGATCTTTTAGCAATATGGAATTTCTGTGTGGCCTGATGCCACTCTGCGGCACGCCAAGCTACTTGCACTCAGATGCGTCTATCGTGCATAAAGGAAACTTTGTGCCTGCATCCTTATCACTCCCTTCTTTTTTTCTTGATAGCGGTAAGACGTCACTTTACCCTTTCTCCTTCCATGGACAGAACAGCAACACCCTTTGAAGCAAGATGCGATCAAAAGACGCAGTCGTAGTAAACGTTGCGTAACGAATAAGTATCGTCGCAACTCTTCGCACAAACTGATATCTACCCATCGCTCAAGGCCCAAGGTGATGGCTAGGATACTGCTACCGAGGTAGAACCGCGGCGGCCTTACTGCATATGAGCGCTTTGCGTGATAGCAACTAACAGTGCGCTGCGCGGCAGTAGTAAGCTGACATGCAAGCGAATAACAAGAAGACCCATTTCCGGCCTAGCGCTGCTGTCGACGGTAGGTGGCGCACCGATAGGTGGCGCGGACGGACAGTTTGGCGCGCGCTCGCGCGGTCCGGAACCTTCTGCGGTGAACCGTACAATAATAAACGCATAGCTATATTCAGAGCGCGAACTATTGGGACGCAAGCTAAGGCACAAGAAAAGGCAGAACGCTGCTCTACCTGCAACTGAAAGTTTATTCCAAGGGTTAGAGGATTTATAAACCGTATGCCATCAAACATCATGAAGAAGAGCAGGTAAAAATTTCTTGACATTGCCTTGGAGGACCACAACCGACTTCCACGCGCATATTTTTGACGTCCGGGTCGTGTGAGCATGCACCCAAAAATGGTGCCATTTCTGTTCTTGCATATGCATCATGTTCCTGCAGTTTACACGACTTTATTGTGTATATAGTATTGCTCCGCTTTCAATAAACCTCTTAGTTCCCATTGCTTCCTCCATTCTTGTCAGTTTAGCGCTGTTACTTAGAAGGAGATATAAAATAATTAAATTAGGTCACAACAAACGAACTGTAAAGTGCTAGCGTGCAACACACACTGACAAGAAAACAGGTATTGTGCAGTTTTTATTACAAATAGTGCAAAAGACACCATCAGCGCCGTTTCTGTCGCTTTCCAGCCATTTTGCCGCGTCTCAGCACAGAACCAGTGCCTGGCTTCCGTTTCCGGCTTCTCCAGTCTTCTCCGCGGACCCAAGCATCTCGGTCTCTCTCCCACCTGAGCTGCTTTGCACCTGGTGGAGGAAAGAAGTTAACGGACACAATATCAAAACTGGAAGCACAAACTGTTGAATACAAACTACAAGGAATCCTAGAGAGCTGATTCATTGATTGATTAATTCACAAAGTGTCAAAAAGGATAGTAAACAGAAATATGAAGTTAACTTGAACAGTGAAACTTTGATAAACAGACGCAGACAAGTAGAACTTCACTATAACGAACAAGGTATATCCGAGTTCGTTATATCATAATTCGACCTGTCTCCTTCCCACAAACGCCGGCATACAATTGCTATTTCACACAACTGTCACTGCTTCCAGCACAGGATTGAATGCACGCAAGAACAGAAAGAAAAATTATAATAAAAAATGTCCCATGACATTTACCACATTACCACTGCAAGGCTAGACACTCTGACCAGCAAGTTTTGAGCTCAACTAAGAGAAAAAAAATTACCATAAAGAATAGTTGCCGGCCGTTTCACATTCTCAGGGGCAGAAAACTGCAGCGATAAACAGCTGACAAAAGCACATTCGTAAAAAAAGTTTAAAAAATGTGGTATACAGTTGACTCTCGTTACAACGGACCCTGAGTATCTGACAAAGTTTTGCCCAAAAGGCAAAGCATCGATTGTGATAGCAAATTAACAGACAGCTAAGCGAAGTAAGGATAGCAGTTTCATCGGCTATATAAAGTTGTGAGCATTAGCTTACTAACTAAATTAACAAGCACCGTTTCATACGCACGCAGGTAAACTTCAGCCCATCTCACTCGATCACCGTGGAATGTCACTATCAAAACGTTGGAGTGAGGAAACGAGGCAGCAACAGCGAGCGAATTGACCTTCGTGCTGTCCCTCGCTTCAATGCAAACGAAACGTCGAAAGGACAGTGCATACGAAGCTACCGGCACTGGGCGCAATTTGTCCGCATCGCAGATTGCTTTGAAGATGAGACTGGGCGCCGGCGCGCACTTTGTCCACATCGCAGATCGCTTTCAAGATACAGCGCCTGCACGATTAACCGCTGCCGCCAGAGTGCAACCCTTCTCCCTCGCCTCGTCCCCGTGCCTCGCGCGCGAAAGGCGGCTCGCTTCCGCCCCGCTTACCTCCCTCTGTCTTGCACGCATGATATTGAGTCGCGATCGTCGGCTGACCCTCGCAAGTCAGATGCCAGCCCGTATCGACATGGCAAAAGTCCGTTATAGCGCCCGATTTTGACAAAAATTGCCGCTAATTTCGTCCGCTGCAGCCGATGGTCCGTTGTAGCACAGTCCGTTAAAAGCAAACTTCGTTGCATTAATAAAATAGGTAGAGCAAACTAATGTTGAAATATGGTCCGTTATATTCGAAAGTACGCGGGTCCGCCTTAATGAGCTTTGACTATATTGAGATTTATAAGGTTGTTGGGACCAGAATACAATGATGCCGAGACCCAGCATCCTTGAATTTGAACCTTTTTTTTACTAAGACTACACGAGACTGCATTGTGTTCTTCCTCCTCACTAGAAGCGCTGAGGTGGCAGAAAATTGAGTGTCAGCGTTGTTGCCATCAAAATTCTGGCCACAGTAAGGCATATACTGAGGTATAGTGGAGGGAGATGGTCAGGCACCAAGTGTCAGACCAAACCACAGTTCAAGAGCATGCAACATGTAGGCACGTGTGGCTTTGTTGAGCTTCTTTCAAGCTTCATTGAGCACACACATTTAAGTGGGAGTTCGCAAAGCAGGAGCTTCTCATGAATCATCGGCGTCTTCAAAGAGGGACAACATGGAGCAGTGTAGTGACCCTCAACGTATATTCTCCTGGTACCCCCCCTCACCCCTTCCTACCAACATAGAGTACCTCCATGCACCACAAACGAAATGAAGAATCATCCTTTGCCTTCCTTCCATACCACCCTCAACAGTAGACTTACTGAGATGCAACACATGCAAATGTCCATTACCAACCATCGCTAAAAACAGTAGAACAGATGTGTACAGTCGACCAAAAAAGTTTACGGACCAAGAGACCTGACAAAAAGCGGAATATCTCCGCAGCCTCCAAATGCAGCCGGGTGTTCCCATTTCCAGCCTTTACTGGTATATGCGAACAACATTGTGATGTACGGTTTTACTGGCTACTTTTAAAGGCTGCTCGCATATTTAGCATTTTCTGAGACCCCGTGGTCCGTAAACTTTTTTGGTTGACTGTACATTTAGCGTGCGTTTTGCTGTCAGGTAAAGCTTCGCTGCCAATAGGCTGGTACTGCTTTAAAGCTACAACACATCTTTTTTAAATTTATTATGCACACAATGTTCAAGCAAATACACAATAATTGTTTAGACCCATAGCCAGAAAGCTAGTGTAGTTCAACAGTCGGCAACTGTGAACATGGTAGATGGCGAGAAGACCAGACCAAAAACAAAATTGCTTCCATGTGTTGTGTTGCACAGATAACTGTGCCAGCTTGCTTTTGTAAAGGCAAGAATGTTGTTGCATGCACCTAACTCGCTCAGGTAATATGTGCATACTTGGGAACTTAAGCATTTCTTTTTCTCCTGCGAGTTACGAAGGAGGCGTGGGTTTTATCTTGCATATACTATGCATGGTGTTTCTGCATGGTATGTATGGTACATGGTGGAACTCAGTTATAATGAATCACAACATGCACCGCAATTATTTCAATATATCCAAAACTTCGATACAGCCGCACTTTTACCAAATTTTCGTCACAAGTTCACTGTAGACGGGATAATTCCCGCACAGCAAAGAACAATAAAATACAGTTGATGACTGAATTCACACATGCTCGATAACCGCCTCATACTAACCGTGAAAAAAAAAGAAAAACATTTATTGCAAGAAATTTAGCTACTTTAGCACAAAAGGTTGTTTGCTTGCACTTTACTGTTAGCTGCATCAATGAGGACAGCGTTCACGATACGAGACATGGTTTGCATCAATGAGGACAGTGTTCACGATACAAGACATGGTTTGCATCAATGAGGACAGCATTCTCGATACGATACATGGTTTGGACTAACTCAAGGCCATTCAAGTCAATGTCACAGCAGTTGACAAAGCATTGTTACAGTCGAAAGCGCTCTCCCCATTGCAAATAAATTCTAGCTTCTCGACACGCAGCGAAGCTTGTCGTTGCTTCACCACCATTCCAGGCACATTGCTGGTGGCCATGTCCCCAGATGCGGCCCCACTTTGGTCAGTGAGCATGGCACTTGACAGACACAGCCCTCCCATCATACAGATAATGTGCTATTACATGCGTTTGGGGCGAGATGCACCGAGACCAGGTGACCAAGTAGGTTTGGTGTGTGATCACGTGGCTGGCATGTAAGCGACCCTTAGCCGCCCAATGTGGCCGCAGTCAACCCCACCCTCCTCCGCAAAGAGGACTAGCTTGTTTCATTTTGTTTTTTTCATTTGCGGCTGACACATTTTGGTGGTAGTCGTAGGCGACTAGAGCTCGATGTATCAGATGTGGAGTTTGTTAAAAGGGATATATTTTGTATGTATTTTCGTAAGTTCTTTTAAACATAATTCGCTCTAGTATACGGGTTCATTACAACCGGGCTTGACAATATAGTATTGTCAAGCCCGGTTGCTCCACTCTGCAAACTTACTTGCTTTGTCCTTGTTTGACACAGCTTGCGATGTCGTTGTGTCCACACCACCAGCATTTTCTTCCAGCAGATGTGAAAACTTAAGGTTTAGGGGAAAAAAGATTGATTATTTCCCACTTGCATCACAACAAAATCAAGCAAGAGTTACCATATGAAAATTCTATAGCTTGGGGTATTTCCAAACCAAACATACTGAGCTAATAAAATGTTCCGCTAACAAGCAAAACATTACCGGACGTAGTTCAAACAATCGGGCAATACTAGCACATAATGTTGCCAGAGCATTTTCTCATTGCACTTGTTCTCACAGTGCAATGTGGTTTTCACAGGGCAACAGTGACGTGGCAATAAAAAGAAGAGATACCTCTGCTAACAGCTCAAGATAAACCAAAACGCACCTTTTCATTTCTATGCTCGCCAACATGCACAATATGTGCATGAGTTATGCTCAGACATAGAGCATAACTAATACTCATAACTCATAGAGCAATGCCACACCATGCCCACATGTAGTCACCCACATGCGACAGGCATTCTCTTCAATCGGTAACTGCTCGCATGTCAGCTTAGCCTTCACCAAATTCCTATGATATTCAAGTAAACGTGAGATGTGTGCAGCTTACCTCTTCTGCAGAAGCAACAAGCTTGGACAAGTCGAAACTGAAATGCAAAAAGAAACACGAAACATAGCCATCATTGTTTTCTGTCACAGGCACCTAATACTGATTTGCAATGACAAAATTGAGACACAAATGAATAAACATGCCTCTGAAATGATGCCATCAAATCTCAAACGGACTGATATTTCTGACTTGACAAAAGATGCAAATTCACATGGAACGCAGTGTGCGTCATGTAAACAGGACCAAATAGAAAACTATGAAAAATGTCAAAATTATCGTGAACATTACGTGAACGACTTCTAGAATTTCTTTAATTTATCCGTAAAATTGTTGCACTGTTTCCATCTGCACATAATTTTTCTATGTATGTTTCTATGCATACCAATGCAGAATTTAGAGGCTTAATGCATGTGAAATATTATGTCTTTGTGTGTCCTCATTTGCCTGAATACGCCTTCAGTTGCATGTACCATATGTACTTGCACAATGCTTGCAATCACCACACTGGACATCAAAAACATAGAATATTTGTTTTTCCTCAAGCGATCTTAAAGCCCATAAAAAATGCTGCACCAACTGCTGTCAACTTATTCTGGCTGGTGATGATGATTGCGCAGAGCAGCGAAGGTTTCTGCCATTTCCTTTTCCGAACATTTTCCACCACAACATGCATATGCTCAACATTCTCCAAGTCCAGCAACACAAACATGCAGAGAGCATGAGAAATGTACAATTTCGTTATGTAGCCTGACATTGTAACCTGTGCTCCCACTACAGATGCAAGGGCTGTTTATGAGTAATTTCTTGTTTGAGCTTACAGAGTGGAATGAGAAACCAATTTACCGCCTCTTCATTTTTCTATTTAGCACCTAGAACGTTCTCTTAGCAAGTGGACTGGCCTTTTTAGCAGATGAGTGGAGGCACAGAGCTCAAGCAGACAAGCACAGCTGATACTGCAGTAAGCAAGTGTGTTTTACCTTCCTGCTGGTGTAAATTTCCAGCAGCAACACGATTACACCCCTGCAGAAAGTTTACACCAGCAAAGAAGTAAAATACACTTGCTTACAATAACACTAGCTGTCTGTCTGGTTGAGCTCTGAGCCACCAGGTGATTGCACTGTGCAGGCCATTCACATTTGTGCCTCCACTCATCCTGTAGAACACCCAGTCCACTTGTGTCTACCAGAATACCAGTCATGCTAAAACTCTCTACTATTCCCCTTGTCATGTTGAAAAACATTTTATGAAAAATCATCATTAGCCTTTTTATGTCTGCTGCAGGAAGAAGGCCCATCTTCGTGATCTCCAATTATCCCTGTCTTCCACAAGCATTGTCCATCCTATGCCCACAAACTTTATAATTTCTTCAGACCACCTAGTTCTCTGCCTTCTTTGACTGCATCCCTTTCGACTTGACATTGACTCTGTACTTATAAGAGATTACATGTTATGCTTTACAAGGCCTGCCCAACTCCATACCTTCCTATTAATGTCAACCTGAATATTTGCTACTGCCATTTGCTCATTCACACCACTGCCTTCCTGCCATTTAATGTTATGCCTAGCATTGTTCCTTTCATTGCATGTTGCATGGTCCTTAACTACTCGTGCTTTTTGTAAACCAAATATCTGTGCCATATGCAAGTACTGATAGAAGGTAATGACTGCAATTAATACAGTACTTTCTTTAGTTGCATATTGGTATGACTCGCCCAAGATGACGTGCCATTCAAGCTATACGAAGTGTTTCTGTCACCCAGATGTTTCAAGAAGGCAAGACCATTGAAATTGAACTTTGCAGTTCCACCCAAGGCACCTGCCTCTCGTACACTCTGGATCAGCTGTACCCTCTTGATCACCAAGACTCAGTGGCTGCATGTTGATGGGACTCTGTTAAGGAAATAAGTAAATGCACTGCTGCTCCCCCTCAAGCGATTGCTGTTCTATGTGGCAGAAGAGCTTCAGATCTCCAGTGCTTGACAGGATCGTTGACCACAAAGGATCTTCAAGAATAGTATTGGGATTTGCCCATCTAGAGAAACCAGGGGACATTTCTGGGGCCTAGAAGTGTGTATAAAATAAGCAGCTCCATGTTTCCTACTCTCTCTAATCTCTAACTTTCACCATGTACTATACAATCCATCAAGTTTTGCTAAGCTGCATCTAGTTACTCCCTGGTCCCCTGACTCTAGACGCCCATGGCCAGTCTTCCGTGGTCCACCTACTATGTTGTAACAACAAACTGTCCTAGCCAAAAGGACTCTGGAGCAGCACATGTACTCACCCTTTACTCTTGACCTTGCCCCTGTTAGGTAACTCTTTGAGAGGCCTCTTTCCTCCTGTACTGAACTCGTCATCTGTACAAAAAAAAGAAACAGCACCACATGCCACATCATTGACTGCTGCCTTGAAAACTTATTTTAGTTTTGCACACTCAACTTAATTACCTGAAATCAATGATCGAAACACGAACAGTGGGCTGTGTGGATTTTGCGTAACCGAGATAGAACCACACGGCACAAAGATGTATGACTAACTCTGATGTGTCAGAAAGACCACTGCGACGCATCACAGTTAGTCGTACACTTTTGCAGCCTTTGCTTTTTGCTAGGCTGTGCATTTCCCAGATTCATGTTTCAATGGGTTCATATCACAGAGCATATCCCACTGCTAAAGGGATCGCACAGCTTGTAATCTGCCAACAATTGGAGATATTGTGCAAGGCTTACAGACAAATACGTTTGTATATAAATGTGCATCCAATTATTTGTATCAGTCACGTCTTTCCAATATTAAGGCAAAACATTGTTCTAATTATACTTGCTCTATTACTGGTTAAGGTTTCCCTTCAACAGTGACCATACCGTGCAATGCAAACAATACAAACTGGAGCCCTCACGAGTCAACGTCATCTTCTGCTATCAACAAAGCTTTGGTATTGTCTTTGACACATGCTCTTCAGGCAATTTGCCAGCAACAAAATATTCATACATAACATGTGTTTCGTGTTGCACAAGTTTGCAAACTTAACATGACTGTTTCAATAATGTGAAAATGCCATCAACAGTTATACGTAAATAGCTGCTCCAACTGACAGACTAAAGTGTTGTATAGACACATTAGGCCTCTTGCTTCGTCAAGAAATGTCTCCTAATAATAAAGAATGGGGGTGGGGGAGCGAGGTAGGAGCTAGCCCCAAGCTAAAGCTGGCTCTAGACTGCAGACATTGGCAAGTCTCGTCAACACATTTTGGTGCACAAGGTTTGTGTGCTCTATGCAAGTCTGACATGAGCTTGACATATTTTCACATGTTTATTTATTTTATCAGCAACGAATAATTACCTTAATAAGTTTACGCCAGCTTGAATATAATCAGCTTACCATCATCAGAAAATTCAATGTCTTCCTCTTGAATCTCCGATCCACCTTTGCCAAGGGGCAGCCCTTTGAGGGCCTCCTGGTATTCTTCATCATCTTCAAGCCCCTCAAGATCATCATCTTCATCTGACTCTTCGTCATCAGAATCATCAGACTCTGCCCGGCCTTTCTTGCGTTTCTGAAGAAAAAGTATGACCTGTAATTCCTTACCTGAGTCTGAATAAACACTTTGTGCTTTAAAAAGCTCTCAATGTACACTGTGCAAGTTGGTCCAAGCTGAACCCAGTTAGCTAAGGTTTCCACTTCCAAATTTGCTATAGAAAAGTTGTGTCAGAAGTTCCATCAAATTTTACAATAACACTCTTTTCGCAGTTTCTACAATTGGGGAAGAAATAGTAACACTGACAGTGAATAACATGAGATACCCGCCGTGGTTGCTCAGTGGCTATGGTGTTGGACTGCTGAGCAAGAGGCCACGGGATCGAATCCTGGCCACGGCGGCCGCATTTTGATGGGAGCAAAATGCGAAAACACCAGTGTGTTTAGACTTAGGTGCACGTTAAAGAACCCCAGGTGGGCAAAATTTCCGGAGTCCTCCACTGCGGCGTGCCTCATAATCAGAAAGTGGTTTTGGCACGTAAAACCCCATAATTTATTAACATGAGACTCATCTAGCACGTATTTATTAACCCGTTTACCCTATCTCAACTCACACTCCAAGAGAATGGGTCCAGTACACACTCCAGGAGAATGGGTCAAGAAATAGCCTGTGCATTGAACAGTCGGATGCAAAATGAAAGACGCCTCCACGATGTTGGCAACAGTGCAACATAAGAGCAAGTGCCATTTCCTTTGTCGCCACACGACAGCCGCAGAACAAGTGTTCGCAATGAAATGCTGCTTCCATTGCGAAAGTTCATTCAAAAGGAAAGTTATATTATATGCCAGGCTATTGGCAAGAGAACCACATCGCGCGTTCTCATCATATCAAAGTCTTCCTTTGTAGCAATTGCTACGAACGGGTGGGTGTCTGATTTTCCATTAATTAAAGTCTTCCATGTGTGGCAGGACAAATTGACAAAGCGATTAGTGCAGGCATGGAGTTGTTAGTGGGGTGTGGAATGGGTCAAGAAATGCGGAATATCAAAGGCAGTGAACAACAGCACGGAGGATGACATATCGTGGTTTGCAGCAAAGAACTGCCAAACAGTGACGACAATAAACATTATGCATGATTAAATTAAGATCGTGTGAAAGTTCAGCAGGTTTCAATTTTTTTCTGATTTCAAAGTCAGAGGCATGTTACTTTTTTCTTATCAAAACTGGCAGCCCACTCTTTTCTGACTTTGAACCCATAGAGACTATTTGAATGTTAGATTCGACGGCACGTCAGATTTGAGTAAAAACATATGGCAATCTTTCTTCAGAGCTATTCCTGGGGAGGTATTCTGTAAAAGTCCACCTAGTGGACATGCCCATCTCGTCTGCCGTTGAAGTTGTGATTGGCTGGGCTGGTCTGCGCGTCTGCAGCAGTGAGGTGCCACAGCCAATGAGCATTTCAGCAGCACACGAAATGGACATGTCCACTGGATGAACTCTTACAGAATACCTCCCCATTAAAGCACAACTTTAGGCAAAACAATATGCGATGCAGCTCCATCTATGAGATACTTCAGTATAGGAAAACCCAAGGTAAAATTAAATAAATCATATTTTGGGCTTTCATGTGCCAGAACCAAGATCTCATTATGAGGCTCATAGTGGGGGACTCCAAGTTTTAAGGTTACCACCTGAGGTTCTTTAATGTGCATCGAAAACTGAAACACAGTTCTTTTTTTGCATTATGGCCCCACCGAAATACAGCCATCGCAGCCGGTGCTGAACCTGCAACCTTGAGCTCAATAGTGCAACATGACAGCCACTGGGCTATCGTGGCAGTCACACAAGGTGAGGTGAGAAGCGTTTCAAAATGTAAAGAGCAATTAAACTTTTCCTGGTACAAACAAACATCAGCCTTTTGTTCCATCAATAAATCGATCAGTTTCATTTAGTATAACACTGGTAACAACAAACGGACAAAGTTGAAAACATGTTTTACCAACTCCATGAAGTGTGATCAAAGCTATGAATCATGCCAGCTGACCAGAACAGCAAGCCAGAACTCCCCCTTGCCCACCTGTCATTTTCCTGTGCACAACACCAAATGAATGGCGCCGCAGTAGCTCACTTGGTAGAGCATTGCACGCAAAATGCCAAGGTTGTGGTATCGTTCCCCACCTGTGGCAAGTTGTTTTTTCATCCACTTTGATTTCCATTAATTTATTGTTTCTTTATTTCATTTCTTAAGCTTAAGTAATTTCCCCTATGTTGTCCTTGGTGTCAGCGTTTGTTGGCTTCTCATGATATGACTAATAAAAATCGGGTCCCTCGTTTAACTCCCTTTCTTCTCGTTTATTACGTAACGAGGGTCTCATATCTGGCAACATTGATGCCTTCATGTAGCATGTGTGGGTTTATTGACCAGTTGCCTTCACGCAAAAAGAGGACATTCTCGTGACACCTGCGGCAGAAAGGACGTTCCACTTCCACTGCCAAGGTTTGTGAGTGGTGCGCTGGCTAACACTCCCAGGGTTTTGCTAGGAAACATAAATAGTTAAATACCCAAGAAAGTGGATGGGGAAATGACACCGCAGTAGCTCAATTGGTAGAGCATCGCACGCCAAATGCGAAGGTTGTGGGATCGTTCCCCACCTGTGGCATGTTGCTTTTTCATCCACTTTCATTTCCGTTAATTTATTGTTTCTTTATTTCATTTATTAAGCGTAAGAATTTCCCCTATGTTGTCCTTGGTGTCAGCGTTTGTTGGCTTCTCATGATATGACTAATAAAAAACGGGCCCCTCAGTTAACCCAGTTTCTTCTCGAACATTTATATCCTGTGCAATGAAATGAGAAGAACCACAGAAAGATAACAATTCCTTAGCATGTTTTCTTGATATGCGAGAACCACCTGTTACAATTTTGTTATGTTGCGGGTGTTTATTTACCTTCAAGGTTTTAAAATTTAACCAGTAGTGTGCGAAGAATGGGCACAAATAATTCAAAGATTGTTTGCACACTATATTTATGGCATTTTGCACACTATAGGGGGCAAGCTCCAAAGAATAGCTGAGACAGCTAATCTTAACATTTGGTAACATGTAGGTTTTGTCTAAAATTCACGGACTACTAGCAGAACTGATAGTTGGGCGAGTTGGTACGAATTCATAGTAAAATATTCTTGCGCTCTTGGGCCAAAGTTCGCGCTGGAACCGACACTGTGTCCACCTGCGAAGCTGGCAGCAACGAGAGCCGTTTCCCGACTGGTTCCTGAGGAAGAACGTGCAAGGTGTGTTTCTGAATGTGTAGACGCTATAGCGAAGGCAAAAACTGCATGTGTGAGTCCCAACCGGCTCAACCTAGTAGCAGGAGACTTGGCTTCCAGAGGGTTACGTGTTCTTACCGCCGACAAAGAAGGATATTTTGTTGTGCTACCCGATGGCATGTTTCGTGAAAAAGCTTGTGAAGCTATAGATAAAAATTTCAAGAGAACTGATGTTAAGCCTGCCAAACAAAAACAGCGTGCTATTGAATTACTGCATTCCCTTAATTTAGAAAACTTATGTGCCTCAGTGAAAAAAGCAAAGGGCTTGCATCTTGAAGTGTTTTTCTCACGTAAAACGCACAAACCTGGAGAGCCGTTCAGAGCCATTGTCACTGAAAGAAGCACCTGGCAGCAGCAGGTAGCATCGTATATCCAGAAACAGCTTTCCTCGTTAAGAATCCCAGATCCGTTAGCAATCTGTAATTCTGAGGCTGTTGTACAATATTTGAGGGAAAACAAAACAAAGGGATGCAGCGCCTTCAGTGTCGACGTACAAGATTTGTTTTACTCGATTCCCCACACAGAGCTGCTAAAAAATGTTAAAATGTGTATTTGTGAAGATAATGATGAAGTAAAATTTAGAAATGACAGCGGAACAACCGTGGAAAGCTTTATGGAAATTCTACTGTTTTATCTTAGTTCTACGTTTGTTGGTTGGAATGAAGCAATGTATGTGCAAAAATCAGGTATATGTATAGGCTCCAAGGTAGCGCCAATACTAAGCGACATTTTTCTAGTTCATGTTGACAAAAGTATTCACAGTGCTTTAGGAAGCTTGGCAAAAATTTTCCGATTTGTTGATGATTTTTTGGTTATTTTTGATGGGAATGAACATGGATGTAATGTGGTTAATGTACTGAAAGTGTTCCACGAATGTGGCCTAGGCCTTAAGTTTACCCACGAGATTGCTAAAGAAAAGGAACTACAATTTCTAGATCTTTCTCTGCGATTGCTACTTGATCACACATGCTGGATGTACAGCCCTAGATCAAAAAAGCCCATATTACACTTCAAATCAAGACATTCGAAGATTGTAAAAAGCGGAATTGCAGTGTCTTGCCTTCGGGCAGCGTTGGTAAAATCTTGTTGCCACCGACTAAAAGAAAGCTTTGCTAATCAGGTAACTAGACTAGCCTCGGTGGGATTCCCGGAACACATTATAGTCAGAGCGGCCGAAAAGGTAATAAGAATAGTAAAGGGTGTACATCATACAGATTCAAGGAACAGGCTTAGCACAAACAAAAAACGCCTTGCAGTTGTACCTTACGTACATTATTTTTCCCATGGGCTAAAGAATGTTGCCAGCCGGTATGGCGTTGAAGTCGTTTTCAGCGCTCCTAACAAGGTGCAAAAACTGTGTCAAGCTATTTCCAGAAAATTAGACAATAAGGTGAAAAAATGCAGCTGCGGTATAAAAGACGATAAAAAATTCACAAAATGCAGAATAGGTGTTGTGTACCGGCTTCCATTGACCTGTGGCAGCATGTACATAGGACAAACCGGTCGGTGCATAAACACCCGTCTAGAAGAACATGAGCGTTCCCTTGGTAAAGAAAATCATTCGCACTTGTCGAACCACTGCATTCTATGTCATTGTGATCCGATATTTTTTAACACTGACATTTTGTTTTCAGATAATAATAAACTAACACGTGAAATCGCAGAAGCATTTCATATCAAAAAGTGCGCTGAAAGATGCATAAGCCAACCATCGGTTGTAATCACTGAAAATGAATTCGCTTTCTTAAATACTGGTTGAACCTTCTTAATCTGTGTTTAATCTATGTTTTACTGACCACTCTTCTTGCACATGCTCAGCGCTGATAGCTAAGGTATATATTTTCTGTATCTTTCCGAAAATAAAATAGTTGTGAGTAAGCGCTCGTGTGTCCCCTTCACTGTGTCCTTGTCAATTGTGCGCGCAAGAATATTTTACTATGAATCACGGACTACTAATTGTGTGCGCCACTAAGTCTACGTAAATTATGTTACAATTATAGTGGCTGGTACTCTGATCCTCAGGTTAGTATCAGTTTTTGTTCTTTTGTGCATTTGATATTACTTATAAAGCATTATGATTCCTTCAGGAATGACTGAACTAGGAAAGTTAAGAGATTGTTAAATGCTGCCATAGCAGAAACAAAGAGTAAGCTCTAACACAAGGCCAAATCTAGACTGACCTTGCTTCCAGAGAAGGCCGAGGCAAAGTCCAGCTCTCCATCGACGCCTGGTTCGAACATGTCTAGGACCCGGCCGACGTCGTCGCTGGCCACGCTCTCCGCATCAGATGCAAGCTCCTCCTCGTCCGCCTCCTTTTTCTTCTTCTTCTTGTCTTCATCCCCAACTTTTTCGGCCTTGCGTCGCTCACGCTCCTGCTTGAAGTACCTGATCACCGAGAAGGAAAAAAGAAAAAAAAACCCATGCAACTGTTTGATTTATTCTACAAGGGCAGAGGTTCGACCCTTGTACAACATGGTTACAGAGTTGGGAAGACTGTTTTATATTTAAGAAATAAAAGGTTTTCCTCTTTTGCAGAGGGGGTGCTATGTCACAGCAACAATGCCTATAGAAATACAGTGTGTGCTACTTTAACATATGCCCCCCTAAAAGAAAATAAAGCGATTTTAGGTCTGTATGTCAAAACAGTGATAAAAATTGTGGGCTTCAACATTCCTAAACTACGCAGTGGTTTATAAGGGATGATACAGTGGATGGCTCCAGATTAATTTCGGCCACATGGGGTTGCTCTAACGTGCACCTACATCACACAAGCGTTCTTTGCATTTTGTCCTTATATAAATGCAGGCTTTGCCAGGATAGAACCCATGACCTTGACTTGAGCAGCACGACACCACAATCAGTGGGCTATTATGGTGGGTTTTATCAAAGGGAGAAATCCATGCGTGCTAAACACTCACATGTAACATTTAACGGTAAACTGAACTGTACATTCAGACCGGTCAGCCAGAGTTGCAATTCAAGAGTGCCAGCCCCTCACCTGTACAAGAAGGTCTCCTCAGGTGGAATGTTGGCCTCGACCTGTTGCTGGTACTGGCGACTGAGCACGTCCATTTTGCGCACCCCCTTGGGCACATACTGCCTACGCTTGCCGAACACGCTGGCAGCCTGGTCCTCCATGATGGGCTCGTTGGCGCCGGTTGCCTTGGGGTTTCGGTATACAAACCTAGCGTTTGGAAGGAGAGAGAGAGACAATATTAATAACAGGGAAACAGGACAGCACAGATTAAAGAACAGGCATTGACCGCTGATATTCAAGAGGGTGCAGGATCTCACTCCTGTGTTTTTACCGGAGTGAACTGATGGACCGTGCAATGAGTGATGGATAAAAAAAATGACAGGCGTAATGGATACAGGAATGCCGAAGTGTGAATTGGTGAGCAAAGAGGGGTAGCCGATATTCTAGATGAGATTAATTAAGAGGGAGAAATGGAGTTTGAAGAAGAGAATACAGCAGATTATTGGTGGTTCTTTACAGAACTAGTGCCAAAAGAAGGAAGACGCAGTAAAGGATGATGAAGAACTAAGTTATGCGATAAAATTAGGCCATTTCCAGCCATAGGGTGGAGTCTAGACTAGATTAAATTGGACATCACTGGCAGAAGCCCTCATTTGGCAGGGGCATAAAAGATGCTGATGGTGAAATAACAGACCAGTGATTCAGTGTTTCATGCTCTGTACAGCAGCACTTAGGCATAGCATTTGACAGCACTGACTGCCATGCTAACAACACCTGTAGCAGCAGCAAAATCACAACCACTACCACAATCAAGTTTGAAACACAAGACTTTCCAAATAAATGCCCAGTTATTACAGCCCTCTTTCGAAGAAAACAGCCATACTTAACATTAAAGATATCACTAAGGCTATACAGATTAGACATCACACATCAGTAGATAATACTGTGCTTTTTATAACCCCTACCAAAAATGCAAGCAATTTAAAACAGCAAAGTTGGGGTACATGTTATATGTGAATTTCACCATGACATGTGGCTTCACAACAGCGTGAATTTTGCCTTGAGATGTAGCCTCATGGTAGCCTGGCACACACAGCCGTGAAATTTCCATGGGCGGTGTTTTTGGGTGATATCTTTTGGAGAGAGTTTCACTTTCATGAAACTCGGCACCAGACGCGTTGAACTACATGACCAACAGCATTCTTAGCACTGTGCGACAACAGCTAGCTTAGCACAGAACCAGAAATGCTGTAAGCAGTACGTATACGTGGACTTGTTTGGTGAAGACTCACCCAAGATCTTGTGAATTTGAAACTATATCCCCGAAAATGATTGCCTGGGAATACTACCCCTGAGAAGCACTTTGCTGCAACGTGGACTTGAAAGTGCTTGCCACTGATGATGGTTATCACCATGTTAGCCCTTTAAGGCGCCTTGTACACAATTGTGTACATTGTATTTCTGGTGTTTTTTTTCACGTTTAGGGCGCGCAATTTTCTATTAGGTTGGCTTTAGCGCATTCCCAAACTTTAAACTGACAACCATGTGCATTTTGGGCGCCATATGTCACATTTCGGTGAAGATGTTCATATCAAAACAAGAAATGGCGGACGCTGGAGCAGCAAAGAGCGGTGAGTCACGTTCTTATTTTTTTAGAGCCGCTTTTTTTTATTGTGGCAAGCGAAAAAAATTAGACGCGCTTGTGCATCATATGAAGTACCGAGGAGTTATAATTTAATCCATTCTGAGGAGATGACCGAACGCTAACGCTCGCACGCGCATGTGTACACGATTGTGTACAAAGCGCCGTGGTCGCTGCAGAAATGAAGAACGCTGAGAGTTGCTTTGATTTTCTTTCCAGGTTTTTTGGCCATTCGTCGTTCTTCTTTCTACAGTGAAAACAAGCATAAGAAAACCCAAAAGACAGATGAAAGGCTTTTGGAGCTCATAGCTGATAAATGTTTCAGACGTCAGGGAAAGTGACGAAGAAGAAGCCACGGGTGAAGCGACCGACGCCTGCGTTGAAGCTGCGTTCACCCACCTCACAGAAGAGGAAGATGCTGCTGCAGGGGAAACGCAAGCTGAAGAAGTGGACACTGAGAGTGCTTTTTCCTTTTGTGAACCTGGGTACCTGCAATTCTTTGCTGGACTACCACCGCGACAATCAAATGCTGCCTAGAGCTAAACTCCTATATTTGATGAATTTTCGCTTGCAAGCTGCCGAAGCATTAATTAAGTCGGTACTACCCGCGAAAAAGCGTGGAAGGCCTTCTCTTGCAGAGATCCAAGCACCACAACCAAAGATAGGGCAAAAAAGCAAGAATATCACTTCCTTGCACCGACGTGCACTACGACTCCTTTGACCATTGGCCCGAATCCCGCGACCAGAAGGTGCGAATTAGGTGGAAGCTCGAGAAGTGCACACGAGGCACCCGGATTTTCTGCATGAAATGCGCCGTGCCACTGTGCCTGACGAAAGAGAGAAATTGCTTCCTCGCATTCCACAAGTGAATTTTGTGACCACTGAGGCGCTGTGTACACAATTGTGTACGATGTTGCAAATAATAAAGTTTCATGATAACTTTCAAGAATTCGATGGTTTCGTGTTTCATAGGTCCCAAAAAGAATGTTTATATATAAAAAGATTTTTTTCTATGCATAATTGCAAGTGGCGCCTGAAAGGGTTAGTGATGACGATTAGCACCGCAGTTCCACAAACATTAGAAAAGTGATCAGCCAGAGCATTAATGTGCCATTCAGAGTACACTTCGTTGCTCACCTGTCGAGGAAGCGTGACAGAGTGAAATCCTGCAGCGGGTCACCAGGGTATGCAACGGGCTGCCCTCGCAGGATGCGCTCGGCAAACAGCGCCACTGACGGGTGGTGGTGGCGACTGAGGTGACGCAGCTCCCAGGCAGGGCAGAACTCCGCACCACAGTAGAGTGGGTTGCGAGCCAGAGGGTCATACCTGCAAAAATAATAATATGAAGTCTGCAAGACAAACTCCAACTTTCACAGAAAGAGCTGGACTTGTACTTTAACGCACATGTTCGACTACTACGGTAAGACCTTGTTGATTCAGATTTCATGGGATCGTCAAAAATGTCCAACTTGACCGAATATCAAATTATTGAGGGTATCAAGAAAACAAACGAATGCGTACTACGTCCGCAAGCTTTTATTTACTGAATGAACCGGCACATTCGGCTTCTATTTGGCACAAAATCATTGCGGAAGCTGCAGTTCTCTTCATCTCGTGACTGATTAGCGCTCACTGCAGTGAAGGCCTCGCGACTTCTTCCCCAGCGCAGCCACGGCATGTGCGTCTTTATGAGATGTGTTTTTTCACTACCACGCACACATCAAGATTATTTTTTGGCCAGTGGTCTGGTCACCAACAAATCGTCCATTCATCACGATGCAGCCAGTGCTCTTCATCCTCGACAGGTTTGCACTAAGTAAAAACGAAAGTACTCTGCCACAAACACCACTAATGCGTGCATCGAGTCAAAACTAAACTACTGTTTCTGGCAACAACTGCGGACAAAACAGCGGTCACTATCGGTGCGATCATGGATGGTGACTATGCAGTTATGAAGGCATGCAGCCGATACGCTGTCATGAGCGGCAGTAAACTCAAGAATAAAGGCCTATAAAGGCTTCAATGGCACAAATAGGGACGAAGCGTTCCGGCGTTTCCATCATTCACATATGATTTCCGCTGATGACTATGGCAACGCGGACTCCGCTGCTTCGTTTAGGTTGGGTGCTAGCGCTGTTTTTGGTCATTTGTGTCACACACTTCCGGCGCTCCGCGATTGCCGAGCTCCAACAGTTGTCCGAATTAATTGATGTGAGGTCAAATGTGTCCAAATTAACAAGAGTTCGATTGCATTAAATAATGCATACACATGACGATACCAGAGGACGAGTTCGAATTATGTATTTTCCAAATTAACAACATTTTCATGCACTGCCTTAGCTTGAGATCATCAGCCATTATGAGCATCTTATGTGGAGCCACGATGAACACAACAATCATGATTGCGACAGTAAGCCTCAGCATTCTTGATCATAATTTGTGACTGTCATTTGTAATAGAGCCTGGCACTCAAGATGTATGGAAACATTAGTTGAGCGGATATCTAACCGATGTCAGAAAACCAAAATTTAAGTTTTGCGATATGTACAGTTTGTACAGGTGCTTCTACCTGACCAGAGCCTGGCACTCAAGATGTATGGAAACATTAGTTGAGCGGATATCTAACCGATGTCAGAAAACCAAAATTTAAGTTTTGCGATATGTACAGATTTGTACAGGTGCTTCTACCCGACCAGAGAACGTTCTGTCGAGCTCTTGACTGCATTGAGGTTTGTAGAACTACCGGGTGGGTAATCGGACCATTCGTGATATGGAACAGTAGCTGAAGAGAGTTCTTCCTGGTAAAGAACGTTCTAGGAATCAGTGCGCAAAGCAAAGGCTTCGATCACAGGAATATGAAAATATAGGTTCCAGAACAGTTGGCACGTCTGAATATAAACAACATGCACTCGAACAAGTCAAAAGCTTCCTTCCTTCTCTGCACTAGGTCCTTTTCACTGCGTCAACATGGCGATACATGCAGACTGCAGACCTTAAAGAGCTACTGATCCAAAAACTCCCCTAAACCCTCAAATGCTGCACGGAAAAAAGTACCAGAAGGTGTCACGTACCCAGTTCTCCGTCGCCGCTCCACTGTCATGGATCCCGACTCGTCAACAGTTGTCAACTTCGTATGAACCCAAGAACCTGTGCTCTGCTTTTCGCTGGTTGTTCCCGTCCGACTGCCACTTCGATCTGACCGTGCTGACTTTGCAGCATCTGTAGCATCCTCATTGTCCTGACGAATAAAGAACACACACATGATGTCTTACATGTCAAAAACATGCAAAAACTTTATATGCGTGTCGTCAACGAAGATCTACTGCTGCTATGCTTCACCTTACTGCTGCTATGCTTCACGTTACTTCACCATTCAGGATTATACTGTATACCGCACTGCCACAACTGCACTGCTTTGCTTTCTGCAGGTGACCACTTTAACTGCATTATCATGGTCACCATGTTTACACTTGGTGCAGAATGCTCACCTGCTATATCGGCAACCCTGTGGGCACAGTTATGAACAAGAAGAAGGGGAACATAGGGGCCCGATTTTTTGTAGTCACAATCATACGAAGCCAAGGAAACCATAGGGCAAATTATTTGTTGTACTTATTGAAGTGTAGAAAAAGTAAAGGGAAGTGGATGTGAAAGGGGAATAAAAGTGGGCAAGTTTTTTCGTCCACTTTCATTTCCCTTTGCCACATTCTTCCCAAATTTCAATTAACCTTTTCAGTGTCCGGTTCTTGTCAGAGGCAACGCAGTGTTGTGCTTTCTTTTTCTCTCAAATATTATAAAACAAACACAATGGGTTATTTTTGGTGAAATTTAAGAAATGACACAGACAGTAGCAAATGCTCTCTTGGTCTGGTCTTCACAATCCTATTTGACAAAAAGAGTGTCAAAAAGAACATGGCAGGACAGAAACGCAGATACAAACTGGTGCGTCAGTAACACATAAAGGGTTAAAACAACAAATAATTTCCCCCATGCTTTCCTTGGCTTCACAAGGTTGTGAGAGCACAGTTGTTACTTCTATAAAATGATGGGCCCACGGTAATACGACTGAAAGCACGCAACACACAAACAAATTGTAAATTTGTAACCTGACACGAGTGCCGCAGAATGCTCTGGAATGAACAGTGATGCGCACTCGAGCAGTAAGATTAGCTTCAGCCGCCAACTGTGCTCACCGATACCGTTGTCACAAAAGTAAAATGTTAGGTCACGCAATATTTTCATTTAGTGTCCTTTGAAATGTTGTTTTACTTTCTAACTCGCTGTCACAAGTAAACTTCTGTGCTACTACCCATTTCAGAGACACATATGACACAGAAGAGGCTTCAGACAAAAAATTTTTGAAGTAGCACAGAGACAAAGCACAGATAATACAGTGAACAAGCACAGAGATAGTGCAAGCACTACAATGGTGACACTCACACTATCATCTGGAGCATCATCATAATGCTCTCCATCACTCTCATTGTCGTCCATTTGCACAGCACACTCAGGGGCTTCGTTGTGGCTGTCATCAAATGTCCGAGCATCGAGAAGTGTTGGCCGTAACTTGAGAACTTCGGACACGAGGAAGAGAATGCCACAAGCCAGATGCGGAGACCGGTACAGGCACGCCTGTAGACCAAAAATTGAAAACAGGGTTTGCCACAATGTAATAGGTCATCACGTTTATCACATTACATCGAAGCAGTTTGTTATGTTGGTTTCGAAGCATTCTTGGATGATTCTCAAAAAAACACGAGCGCAACTTGTTTCACAAATAAAAAAAAGAAACAACTTCAATGCGCCACCCGTAATTCTGTGACTATGTTTCTGTCTCTCGTAAGTTTCAGTTTACCTTTGCGTCATTTACAGTAGAAGCCCATTGACAAGTTCTTCAAGGGACCACGTTAAATAAAAATGTAACATACAGGAAAACATAACAGCAAGGAAGAGCGGTAATAGCCACAGTAATGTCAGAAACAGCTCTGAATGGTAGCTAGTGGATTTATTACATGTCTTGGCACTCGTATTGTAACCAGGGATGGCATGTGAGGTTATGTACAATTAAGGGACACTACAATGGTCTATCACAGTGCCCCCTTTCCACTCTTGGTATGATTCACCGTATAACAAGGCTCTATTGAGATGAAGCTGGCAAAAGAGAACTGGCGATTGTGCAATCCAACTATGATCTTTGCAGGCACCAAAATAAATGTAACTCTGCGCTTTGTGGTTCCCTGCAAATTTTAACCGACGCACACTTTTTCGGGTGCTTCACCACCTGCTCTGTGCACATTTTCTCCCGATGATAGTGATGCCCATGGATTGTAAACTTCGGCTGCTTGTTACAATGACTTCGTTGCTTGTCACAACGTATCAGTCACTTGTTGCCATATGCAGATCACTTGCTGCAGCACATCAATCACTTGTTGCAATGTGAGAGAGCAAATTTCCCTCTGCACCACTAAACTTACGTGAAAGCTGCATTCAAATGCAACACAAGATGCGGGAAGATTACAAAATGGAGCCGTATCAAATGAAAATATAATACGTGAAAGTTAATAGGATTTAGGTCGGACTGTATAAGCATGACATAGCAGCCAGGAAAAATGCAACAGCGAGGAACGTATCAATGGGGTTACATTGTATACTTTATTTTATCAGCTAATCAATAAAAGAAAAGTTGACTGAGCAAGAATCGTGTTAAGCTCACAAAATTTTAATCTAATTGCTCATCTATCTTTTCGTAGACTTGTTGAAATGGGTTACTTAAGTATATTCAAAAACAGCACGTTATTATATGCCGCTAAGGAATCCTTGGAGGTAAATGTCTTTCAATATTAATGTTATTCAAGAACACTGCGTTGGAGTACAGAGGCACAAGGACAGGTATGGTGTGGCTCTGTGGACACAGAGCTTTTACTGGATTCTTAAGTTGTCACTGAGTGCAGCCATCACAAAATATGCTCCCAATATAAAGAAATGTGGCCATCATAACGCCATTACCTGCAGCAGTCGCTTTAGAAATGCTTTGACCCGATTGTTCTCGGTATCCCGCTTGAGCGACTTGTAAAGGAGGTTGAGGAACATGGTCTGGTGGCTTGAATGCTCCAGCGCCGGGTCCAGCGCTTTTCGGTAGAGGGCCCCATAGAAGCGGTCCGACAGTGAGCTCTTGGCATCCAGGATCTAGCCACAGCCAAGAGGAAAGTGAAGTGTGAAGAGATTACAGCAAAATAAAATTACCTATGTGATTCTTCATCCTGCTGATGCGAACAAAGAAGACTGCCGTTAGCCAAGATGTGAAAGCCCATGCATTACCCATTCGACCATGGACTACCCAGTAACTTAGGCAGTGAGGAAAAAGGTTAGGTAAAAACACACGTATAAACATAACTAGCCCCCAGAAAGTGCGTGAGGTACCATAAGAATGCTAATGCATTAAAAGGAGTTAAGAAGTGCTGTGTACATCAGGCTTAAATGATTGTTCACTGACCTGGAAAAGTAGGGTCAGTGCCTGTACCGCGATGTTGAAGTCGGTGAGGTGGACGAGACGGAACATGAGATTCACTTGGTCGTCCGGCAAGCCCTCAGCATCACTTGCTCGAGCATAGGGGAACGCTCGGTTGACGCCCGTCAGCAGCACCTTCATGGTGCGAGCATCTGCCACCTTGGAACGCTGGACGCACTTCTTGAAGAAGGTGAAGTAGAAGGATACCAAGGAACGTGCCAGCATCACATCATTGTCCGAGAGAAGGAGCTGCACGAACAAGAGCACCGGGAGTGAGAAGAAGAAAATTCATATCTACTACTCAATCATAACACACGCTTTTTTTCTGATCAAGCTCACTAAAATATGGTATGCATAATAACACCAAGTAGAAAATCAAAACTGCAAATCTTTTTGGCAGAACCCATCTATGATGATTGTCTCAGTTAAGCATGACCAATTCGCACAGCATGCATACTTAATTCGTTTGGTTTCATTGTTTATGTATTTCAGAATCAAAATAACAAAACTCTGGGAACATGGAAACGTACGGGCACTGGCCAGGAACGTTGGTCAGGATCAAATTAACAGGACAACTGAATTAACAAGAATTGAATTAAATGCAGCATCAACAATATTGGGAGACAGAACATTTGAACCATACAAAAAATGAATTAAGAAAGGCATCCTTCAAAATGGAATATCGTGAACTTTCAACTAATGATCCCATCTTTGCAAGACATTAGTGGGCTGCTCAGAATACAACTCTCTAATCATGCCAATTTTCGGGAATCACATTTATAGGCACTGCAGTCAGAGGTGTTAATGAGTATTGAAAACATTTTTCAAAAAGGAATGGCAAGTTGAATGCCAAAGTTTGTCCATCACAACTCGTTCTTACTTTATAGAAGCAAACCAAACAGCACTGGAACACGTGTTACAGACACCTGTAAACATTTCCCTGCTCAATTAAACCATGCTTTTGGCAGAGGCACCTAACTGCACTCACCTGGCTGAGAAAGCAGAGGGCGTAATACTGGGCCTTCGGTGCCACGTTGGGACGGTAGACGAACCGGTCCACTTCGGTCAGTACGGCACCCTTCATGCGCGGATGGTGGTTGGTCAGCTGCGTCAGGTAGTGGGCCACCCGCGAGGCAACTGAGTGCATGCGGTCACCCAGTTTGTTGATCAGCCGTTCCAGCAGGAACTGAAAAAGGCAAGGTTGACAGAGAAACTAATGATATGCTAGAAGTCTTAGGGAGGTCCAGCACAACACAGACACTTTCTGGCTTTAAAAAATTAAATTATGTGGTTTTACATGTCAGAACCGCAATCTGATTATGAGGCACGCTGTAGTGGCACACTCTGGAAATATTTCGACTGCCTGGGGTTCTTTAAGGTGGACCTAAATTTAAGTACACGGGTGTTTTCGCATTTGGCCCTCATCAGAATGCGGTGGCCATGGCCGGATAACGAGACCTTCGGCCTCACTGTTCTCTGCACTTGCTCACAGGAGAAGGGCTGGGCAAGCGCAGAGAACGGTGAGGCTAGAGGTCTTGCCTTATATGCACCGTGTTACCAACGGCTTGAACAAGGTTGCAGATAGCATCATGAGACATCGTTCCAGCGCACAAATAAACATGGACAAGTAGAGAGGCACAACAAGAACACCGGACTTCGACTGAATCTTATTCACGGAAAACAGGACTTAGTGTAGACAGGGAGGCCCTGCTGGTGCACCCAACCGCTCAAACATATTTCCTTGAACCAGGCCACAATCATCAAAGACAGCAAAAACCAAATGAAGGCAAAAGTTTCACGTCACTCATGAACAATCTTGCAAATTTTCTGCTCTACCTAGCCGAAGCGACATGCACGTTGGCCCTGAGATAAACACGTCTTTCTTTCCCGAGCACTACAGAAGGAGCAGTGATGCATTAGTCTTTTTCATTAGAGATACAAAGAGCATCAAAAATCTTCCGTTTCTTTCTGAGTGCTGATGGTGTTGCTTGGTGTTCTACAAATTCAGTACTCAGAAAAAAAAGTCGACAGTTAGCGCAAAAACGATCGTTAGTACACATTGTGTGCTCTGCACTTGTCAGCTCTAAGTGGCCAGACCTGGTGAGGGGCCTTTAAGTGTAACCCCCTGCCCCACTCACCCTCAATCATGCGCAATACTCACCAGTTCTTTCTCAGGGTGGTACGTGAGCATGTGGAACATGCACGTGACCGCACGCAGCTTGAGCTTCTCCACCTGGTCGAAGGAGACCGTCTCCACGGACTGCAGGAACGTCGCATACCGCTGCTTCAGTAGGTCCTCAAAGTGCCAGAGGAGCAGCGTCCGGGACTCGACCGGGCCACTGCCATTCAGGCTCGCCAGGGGGCGCTGAGTGCATGGGTAGCCAGCGGGTCAGGTGACGTGAACATGTGAACTGGTCACAAGGCAGGCAGTAGGCCACACAATCATCTCAAAGTGCCACTTCCCCATAAATAAATTTGGCATCGCCTCCGATATCTTCAATGTGCCATGGGCAAGGCGTAATCTCGGAAATCATGCTGAGCAGCAGGACTAGTTGTCAATAATCTGGATTCTGCAACATTTGTGGCAATTTTTGATGGTGGCGCGTTTTTTTTTTTTCAATTTCGCTATAAAAAATGTATATTTTTGCGTCCTTTTCATGATGCACCCACTCACATTTCAAACGAAGTTTTGGACGGAAGCTGCTCTATCTCTAAACTGCCTGAAGCTAGGCTTTCTTATATCCAAAATTTCATTTTAGTATCAATCTTCACCTTAAAGGCCCAAAGGAATTGCACAAGGGAAAGTATTGACTCTGACTTCTCATTGACAGCTCGGCAAATTAATAATGATATTAAAACAATAACAAACAACGCAATCGGGTACGGAAGAACGTAGTTTGTTGATAAGTATAGGCTACTAGAATGAGCGTTTTATTATCTTAGGACCACAATTACATGGTATGAGTGCAAGATAACTTGTATACAATCTTTAACTAAAAATTTAATTCTGGGGATTTACATGCAATAACCAAATTATGATTATGAGGCCCGCCATGGAGAGGATTGGTTTTGGATTAGTTTTTACCACCTGCTGTTCTTTAATGTATACCCAATGGATGGTACAATGGCGTTTTTGCATTTCACCTCTATCGAAATGCAGCCGCCGTGGCTGGGATTTGATCCTGCAACCTATTGATTAGCAGCGTAACACTAAATCCACTATACAATCTTTAGTTGCTTAACAGTAATAATGAGCATAAGAAGAGGGACCTACAACAATCTACACAAGATTCAAAAATGCTGAAGTTGGCTTTTGATGTGCCAAAGAAAAGCAGGGGCTATGAGAGAGGGCCGTTGTAAAAGGCTCCTGGCTAATTTTGACAAGATTGGAGACTTGCGCAAATGTCATGTACATGAGCAATCGTGCATTCTGCCCCCTTAACGATGCAGAAATCAGGCTGACAACCTCGTGTGCTGCAAAAGCAGGACCTGCCCATCTGCCTAAAGTTTGACAGGGATTCAATTCTACTCCAAATGCTCTGACGTGTTCTCACCTGACAAAAGGCCTTCAACTTCTTATCAGGTACGAGGAGATCAGAGAGAAACAGGTCCCTCAGGGCATCTGAAAGTACCAATAGGAAATGTGTAAACATTGTATAGATACAAGGCATGCACACATCATAGCATGTGTGTATGTGCAATAGGCACATTCACCCTAGAAGCAACGACACATTAACACATAAGTACAGTATTATGAAAACATTCACTATGGTACCCTTACTACAACAGCAAAAACCTGTTTGTAGGTTCTTGGTATTAGATAGTACGTTGCAGTTTTGAAGCAACTATAGGCTGCCTCTTTGGGCCGACCATCTTACATACAGGGTCATGTCAGAATATGTGGTACAGTGGAAACTTGCGATGAGGAAATCCCGCCACAATGAAAAATTTCCGCAACCCCAGCAAACACACATAGCATTCAAGGCATTTCGCACCTCTCGACAACAAGATGTAGCTTTACTACAATTCCGCATAACGAAATTTGCTGGAACGTAACCTCACATATTACCCACTCGAGCAAGGCTAGCAGGCTTTTTGAAGCGGCACGCACGTTGTTACTGACATGTCACGACGGTTTTCACACACCTAGTGCAGTGTGTAATGTGCACCTCGGTGACAAACATGCAGCAAAAAAACAAGGAAATACTCGTACCACCGACACGGAATGGTTTATGGTGCTTGAATGGCAATCGCAGCATGGAGTGCCCCGCATCGGTGCAACGTGACTGAGCGATCGTCCGAGAATACGCATACCTTGCTTCGAGAATGCCGGTTTTGAAGCCACCCGACAGGCATCGTGTGCAGATTTGGCGTCGGGTGTAGATTTGCACGCAGGTGCCGCAATCTCGATCGACTGCCTTAGAGTATACGAGATGCGATCACTTTCGCACTCGGCGCCGGAAGCGTCGGAGGGTACTGGCAACAGCGTGCGCTGGAGAAATGCTGATGCATGCATGGAGTGTTGTTGCTCTGCATCTGGTGCACCTTTTACTGTCGGCAATGTGGTTCTATATTGAAACGTGTAATTCTTTATCCTTCTCGGTTAACCACTTTTCAAATGTTAAACACTATTCCTCAGCGCAAGACGCGCCTCCATGTATTGGAAGTTTCTTTAATGTTATTGATGGTGCCAACCGTTGTTTGTTGTCACCAAACATTGTGTAATCTGACTGTATGCACGAAGCGAATCGTGAAGTACTTTCTGGAAGACATGCGGGCACCAGCAATTACACTAGATCTTTCGACAAGTGGTAGAAGGCAATGTCCTTGACCAACTGATCAGATTTTAATGATCGCCGACTGTGTTCACCGCTATTGTTGTGCTTTGAGTGTAACTTGCTTTTGTGGGCAACAGGTTCACTCCCTAAAAAGTTAGTTAAGCTATTCAGTTTTGCTGCAGCGTTTTTTCACCGTCACTACCATGTGACAATGTCCTCGACCAAGCTTCGCAATGTAGGCTAATGAAATTTTGACAGCTTAAGTTTCGTTCTGCGATGCATTACCTATTTGGGCTGTCTCATTTTGCCACAATGAAATTCTCGCTAAAGCCAATCTTTTCGCATTCCCCGTCGATTTCGTTATTGCGAGGTTCAACTGTAGTGGCTGTGTATATGCCATCCCATAAGTAGAGCAGAACTTCATGAATACACTCCCAGTTCACATAATTCCATGAATCATCCTTTGAGAAGACCCCACCCCCTTGTTTCTTCAGACGGGCTCTTCTAAATACTCGGGCACAATTCGCATAGTTCAAGAAATGCCAACCTCCAGGAGGCATTCTTTGTTGTTTGTCAACAAAAGTAGAACCTCATTCATATTGTCACGTACGAGTTTGTGCCGCTGTGGACAAAATGACCTTGTGAGGTGAAGAGGAAGGTGAAGTGTCTCAACTATCGGTAGATGTGTGTTACCCTGACTACTGAGCTACAACCTCGCAGCAGCATATATTGTAAATACATATATTCCCCCCCGACCCCGTAACAATATGTTTAAAAAATATCAGCAGAACCCATCTCACGGTGACTGTCAATGGTAGTGCGCTAAGCATCGGACCAATAAGGGACACAATGTACTGCCACCCTTGAATCGAGTTATGTATGAAGTGTGCACTGCAGCTGCAGTCCTCATTTCCTAAGAACACTCAGCACCATCTACCGGTGCCGCCACGAAGCACACACGTGGCCTCCAAAATGCAGGGCACTCCGGTTCGTGTGAACACTGAGAATCGTTCCCCCGCTTGCCACACATTCAGTGACAGATACTCATTGACTCAAGTTGGCAAGAGGTTCATTGAAGAACGGTACATGTCCAGTGCATGCATGGCACAGCTCATTAAAGCATTGGTCTGAAAGACGTTCATAGCTAGTGCTCCAAGACGGCATCAAAGAGTTCCTTGGAACAGCGGTACCTACCACTCCTGCATCTACAATGACCCACGTGGCGTGAAAGAGATTCATCGAAGACGGGCACATACGTACACATTGCCACATACTCAGTCATCCAAATTGGTCCCGCGGTTGGTTATGAGCCCTGTTACCTCAGCACAGCAGCCCAACACACTAACCATTCAACCAGGGGCTACTAAACAGTGACCCAGGTAGGCAGGAAAAAGGTTACACACACACACACACACACACAGACAGACACAGACAGATAGATAGCCCCTGGAAAGTGCATGAAGTGCTCTAAGAATGCCAATGCATTAGACATGCAAAAGAAAAACATACTAAGTGGGAAAACGTACAATCCAAAGTTACAAAAAAATCTGGCAGCTTCAACTGTAGTTGTCATCTACGTAATGCGAAGCATTGCTCGAACATCTGCAGCACGAGATGCTGACAAACGCCAAGCTGGTGAGGCTCGAGCGGCCAGAGACACACGTCGTTTTTACAGCTTCAGCAATCTTACCTCTGTGCTTCTCTAATTCAGCCTCCGTCAGCAGCTTTTTCATTCTGACAAGACACGGGTGGGTGAGTTCTGTGCATAAGCTACTGCGGCGGGCTGCTACTGTTCGCGATTGCATGCACTTTGCACTTTTCCTTGTTTACATAAGATGTAGTAGCCAGAAAATGTATCATACAACTGCAGTCTCGTGATGTACTGAGCATTAGTGCCGAAAGATCGTGTTTTCTGGAAATGTGTCCACCAGCAAAAAAGAAGGGTACCTATATGGGGTCATTTTTTGTGTTCTCGATCTAAACGTTCGTGTCGGGAAACTGTATGGAACAGGATCGTATCAATGAGGTCCTACTGTGCTACAACCAATTAAAAGGCTACTGTCCAGAAAGGAAAGAAACAAAGAAAGAAAGAAGCTATTGAATGCTGCCCAGAACTATACCACTGCCACTTCTCCACTTAAAGCTCCAAGTTTGTATTCGGAAGATTTGTAATCTAATTTTTTTTAGCTTGACTAGCACTCTAAACGGAAACCAAAAAACAGAATTCTTTATACCATTTCTTCCGCTCGGTTGCTTTCTCTAGTATGGTTCACATTTTTTGACAGGTTTTCTGAGATTTCCAGGATATTTTCTCAAACTCCCCGAACTTTCCCTCACAAATCCAGGTTTTTCCCTCCTTTCCAGGTCACTTGACACCTCATAAGCCAGTACACTGAGCAGAGACTTCAAATAATTTTTAGATCTATACAACTCCTTGTGGCTTACACCAAACGCCAATACAACAGCAACATTTGATCCCATGCAATCAAGGTGCCCAACATACATGATATGAAAAGGAAACTGATCTCCTGTCAACATACCACCTATGCTAAGCAGGCAAAAAAAGCAAGCGAAAGATAGTCGGGGGTGCCACAGTGACTTTTTCCTCCCAAACAGCTTATCTCCGTGACATACACATCCCATGATTGTAGTCGGCCACGGAAATGGACATTTGTAAGGAAAACACAGAGCTTTTTTGCAGATGAAGCAACCACCAATGTGTCATGATACTCAACATGGCAGCACATGCACACCTAGCCTCCACAGCAAATCTGGATCTATACACAGGTGGTGTCGCGACCTGGGCTTCATTACCTATGATATACACTGGCAGAATCATTTCTCATCTCATCACTAGAGTTACTGTATATGCTCCCACAGAGAGCAAAGATGCACAAGGGTCTGCCATGCTGTGATTCTTTTTAACGAGGAAAAGCCACTCCTTGTGCTTGCTGGAGCCAGGTTAGTGAGCATCAAAACAACCTCTGGCGCTTTATTGTTGATCACTATTACTACAGTGACAATCAGATAACATTTACTGATTTGATACATAAACTCCACCTCCTTAAAAAAGTGATTGACAATATTGAAATGCATAAAATGTGCTGTTACATACAGCTAGTCTCTGTATCTAGCGTTTCTTTACCTGCCAATAGATGGTGCGACTAACCTTTGCACTGGCGTTTTCATGAGTAGTGCTTTCGTTTATGTGGAACAGAACAAGTAAACATCATCATTAAGTGTAGAAAGATTTAGAGTAGGCATGCCAATGACGGTCATCTCTGCACCAAATCACACTGTAAACAAGGCAGGGTACAATAGAGAAACATATGTAAGCGCTGGTGCTGGTCAGTGTTGGTGTTGGTGCTCTTGTCAGTGCTGCAGTGCGGTTGTAGAATTGGCTTCTCTGCTCCACGTGACCGGGCGTGGCGAGTGGCTGTGCAAGCAGCTCGCAGATCTGGCTCCCTGCGGGAGCCTATACATTAACTCTAATTTATCACTGTCGTCGAGACTAAATGTTATGTCAATCAAAGTGTAAAGAAACTAGTGCCTAAGGAAGATCTCCCACGCAAAGACAGCACAACGCTTACGGCTCACCCATTGCGAGGAGACACTCCTTCTTTCCCTTGGGAGTCACCATGGCCAGCAACGCGTCCACGCTCGCCAGGTTGTGCAGGGGACTCTCCTGAATCAACAGCGTGTGGGCAGCCACCTTGTCGGCAAGCACACCTTTCGACAGCACAGTTCGTACCCATCGCATGTCTGAGGCTCGGGCCCGTGACTCCCCGTCTGTGAAAGAACAGCGAGCAAGTTAGATCCATGAATTGTGCTTGGTGGTAACCTAAGCTTTCAGCACAAACTCACTGCTGCCTTTGTTCTTCTGTGTCCCCATGCTCAGAAAACATGGTCCCTGAGAAATGGTACTAATTTACGCAGAAAGTTGGGCTAGCTGGTGTTGATGCATTTGCTGAGACATAGTTACCAGTGCTAACAAGACTAAATGTCCTGTCCCAACCTTTTTCCGTTAGTCTTGTTGGCACTAGTAACTATGTCCCAGCAAAGGTACTAATTTCGCCTCTCTTATATATATCTTGCATCGCTACATTACCTTTTTACAGAAAGCGACAAAGTCAAAGCACATTGTTGCACACTGAATGTACAAATTAACACACAGAAAGATGTTCTTTTAATTATGCAGATCCTATACATTGTGAGTATCCATGTTACGTGGAGCCCTGTCCAGGTAGCCGGCTATCTAGCATTGCTTGAGGCCCAGCAACGTGTTTCCAGATCAAGGAGATCATGACGATGATAGTACAGCAACAACAGCATGGCAAGTGCTTCTTATCGTACTCCAGCGAATAAATGATACAACCTGCTCCATTACGACCTGAGTCTATCCCAAAGACAGTATGATGCTACACTGTGTTTGAATAGCACTAGCTGCTTGAAGTAACAGTCTGGCAAATGTACACCAATCGCCTAGGTAGTGCAGTCTAACACAAGGTCTCAAGGTACTAGCTGGCATGTTAGGAAGAATGGAAGAAACTGGCATGCATTCACTTTTACAAGGAACTTGATGTGCTGTTTGAGGCTCACAAAAGACAGCAGGTCGTCTGGTTGAATGAAAACTGGCGCTTAAGAATACATGCTCTCACTCATGCTATGCAATGTAACGGATAGGCTAGTCATATGAAAGAACTACATTGTCACGTGGTAGTGACAGTTGAGAAGGCAGCAAAACTGTGATCAACGAAATGATAGTTTTATTGGGCGAACTTGTGCCCTCAAAAACAGGCTACGCTCAAAGAATGATGGTAGCGGCGAACACAATCGGCGGTCATCGAAATTCTGATGAGCGGGTGAAGCGCGTTGGCTTTTATCCATCTGTCATCGAATGTTCCAGAGCAATCGCTGGGACCTGCGTGCCTTTCACAAAGTTGTACATTATTCGCGTCGCGCACACTTGCAATCAGATAACACAAGTTGCGGTGAAAGACAGTGGACGGAACCATCGATAACATTCCAGAAACTTCTTTTACATGCAGGCGCGTCCTGCGCTGTGCGATAACATTTGTTAGGCGGCGAGAAGTGGTCGCCCGATAAAGATAAGTGCATGTGTCAATATTTGACATCGGTACAAGAGAACTATGTACAATCGTGGCCTAATACAGTAAAATGTCGGTATAGCAGATACGGACATAACGAATTATCCGATATGACGAAGTAAATGTAAACTGTTTTTCGCCAATATTGGGGTGTTGCAAATATATGCTTATAACGAATATCGAACATAATGAACATATTTTTGTGTCTTTCCTGCTTTTATGTATAGAAAGGTTCAAATGTAGTTAGAGCACCAGGCTGTTGTTCTGGGAGACCGAGGTTCGACCTCACCACTGAACACTTGAATGTCCCCTTCAGGTGCTAATTGATCCTGTCCATTAAAATCTTTCAAAACAAAAGTGTACAGCTGTGGAACAGATTATGTATATTTAATTATACAGCGAGCTTTGTTAGGTTAAGAGAATTAGCACTCCATGCCATCGGGAACTCTCGACAGGAATGTAAAATATGAGAACTATGTATTTTGTGGCCAGCGTACTTGGAAAGCACTTATCCAGCCTCCTGATAAAAAAAAAAAATTGTGATGTAAGTTACCGTGAAGAACACATAAAGAAGCAAACCTGCCACATGATGACATACTGACACCAAGCACATACACTGAGTCATCTACCTTCCAACTCATTTTACTAAATCATTTTGCAAATGTTATCCATGTTTGCAGGACAGGCACAACCAGAAGTGTTTCAAGATGTATGTGAGATGTTTTAAATACCATTATTTTTATCAGTGCGTTTGCCTTTGCTGCACCACCTTGGCATGCATAATTGTGCACAGAGCATCTGGAGGGGATAAATTTTTATAAAAGAGGGAAAAATTATGTGAGACTAGGGTTGCTAACTCTCGAGTAGACAAAGTCGGGACGGGGAGAGGGAGGAGGCAAGTCACGATAACCAAACCTGCCAGTGCCAGAAGTCACAAGTCTACGTGCAACAAATTTGCCATGTCTCAATACCATGCCATGATTCAAAACAACAAAGGTGCTGTTGTCTGGCTAATACAGCTACCAATACAGTTAGAAGTGCTGTCAATGGTTAGGGCCTACAACAGAACTACAACAAGAACAAAAGAAATACGCTTTTTTGTTTATGATAGTGCAATCAGATATGATTGAATCAGATATGCGAACAAAATATGATAGTGCTCCCTGTCTTTCAGTAATGAGGACAAACTTGTTTACAAGGACACAACATTACCTTGGTAAACAGTTAAACTTCAACATAATGTTACGTAAATGAGCCAACATAATTTGCTGGCACTCTTCTACAAATTCCTTTTGAATTGGAAGTGGCGAGTTCACAGCTGCATTCTTGAATTATCCATTTAACATACCACTTATCATGCTGTTATGCTTGTCGCCAGGCTTCTGCTAGTCCAGACCACACAAAGAGGAATACATCCACTGGAGAAGCACAATGCATGTGCTTGACTACCCCTGCACCAGGAGTGGCCATGCAGACACACACACATTCAAATAGCTGCACAGGAGTTCACCCGACTGCTCAAGAGCCACCAAATTAAACGCTGAAATTTGCGAAACTCTCAGGAACATAGGCTGGCTTTTGATTGCTTGTTGTTCCAGCCAAAGAGCACTCGTTCAGTCTCCATAGATGGTAGGTCCACAAGTTAGCAAAAGCTAGCACAATCTTGCACTTGCTTATGTTGCAGCAAACCACATGAAGACCCACACAAGGTTCGGAGGCTGTAGTTCAAACATCTTTATGTTATGCTCTTTCATCCTAACATTGTTGTCTCCCTCTTTTTCAAAAATAATTTGTTACTTTGTGTTGCAAGTCACTGCTGTGCCTGTGTCAATGAGCTTACGTTTCTTGTAAAGTTCCTTGTCATGCTCAAATAGGGCTTCCGCCAACTTGCGCTTGGCTGAGACCAGTTCGGGAGGGTTGTCAGGAACTGTCGTGGAGTCCCCTACTGGAAGCTGCATAGATCAAATGATCGGAAAGGTCACATCAGTGACGACCATGGGAAGACCCCACAGAACTTATCAACTACTGACACGGTGTGCCGGTCCACCAACACTTTCACTCGCCTTACAATGTCCATGTTCAGTTTTCTTGAGTGCTTTACATATTAAAAAAAAAGCAAAAGAAAAACAAGTGAAGTGTAAAAGAGCTGAATTGGACTACAGCGAACCAGACCATAAAGTATTGCCCTTTACCTTTAAAGATTACGAGAACACTGGCAATGAAGATGACAGCAGCAGTACTTGTTACGACACCTTGTTGCATTTTGTTTAACCAAAAGTCCTACAAACACTTTTTCGATGGAGGGTGGTCACCAAGGAAAAATAACAAAGAAAGTGTATGTTAATCATAATGTTGCCATCACGGTTCTGTGTCAACAACTAAGTGGAATATGGGTTGTCAACGCAATAATAACTCTGTTCTCCTTGCTTAAACCAGTTCCACAAAAAGGTGTCACAAGCTCGGATGCTTACATTTACATAAGCAACATTCCGTAAAGGCACAACTTTCTAGTGAAATTTTCGAGTGACACTACTGCAACTGCAGTTACTGGACACCGGAAAAGCTTCTAAGTGCCTGGCATGACCTTTGATGCGAATGGTGTGCCTAATTGAGTGGCTTGAATAGGAAGGATGAGGAAAGAAAGCTTGCTCAAATGCTGTAGCCTCGACATTTATTCACGCTCTCTATGACTTCTTCCTGCTTGGACACCATGACATCGTCAATAGCCATTGTCGTCTTTGAATAACTGGCATAGTCACATTTGGAAGGATGCGTTTAGTAGTATGCAAAGAACAGCGAATTACCCTAATGCCTAGGAAGCACCAGACTTCAGAGCTTAAGATACAACTGTGGTGATAATAAGCGATAAACCTACATATGCTAGGTGAGAAAAGAAGCGTTAAGATTATATTGATACCAATAAGAAATTTACGCAAGCAACTTTGACCATAATTTGACAGGAAAGTACAACCACATGGCTTTCATGCACGCACGATCCTAAAGGGGTCCTGAACCACCCCACGGGCTTGGTGAGATAACTTAGTCCGCGGGCAGCATATCTTCTTGTGACGACCTCAGTCAAGTTTTGCTGTCGTATGCAATGCGTGGAACTCGCAAGCGGATCGCGAAGTCACCTTTCTCTCAAACGCTCTCTTTTCAACAGAAGACATTGTCCTCACTCTCTTCTAGACGCACTATTTCGTCATTTCCTTGGACGGCTGCTATTGGCCGATAGCCGACATCAAGCTGCGGTAGGCTACATAGCGTAGATACCGCGGCTGCCGCGGGGTGCCGCCACGAGTCCACTGGCTAAGCGCACTGCGGCTAGCTGAGGACAACTCCGTTTGGCTTATGTTTAGCGCGTCGTAGGGACCAACGGCAGAAGTCGTGGCGTATACGTTAACATCCAAAATGAAATTTGAACTGCGCGCCACGGTGACATTAGAAGGCGGAGCGTTGTGGGCACGCCCCACTGCGCCGTAGCCTTCGCAGTGCAACGCATTGAAGAAGGAATCGGAGCAAATCGGAGGCCGTGTTTGATTGCCAATAACTCCGCTTCGGCTGAACGCATTGAAGTACTTCTTGCGGCATAGTATTTCTGAAATAGTTCATTTTCACTTCAAGAAAAAGTAGTACAGGGCCCCTTAAGACAGAAGCTTGATGTTTTGTTGATAAGATAATGTGCTAATCACCGATAAAAAACATGTCATACCTTCTAACAATGTCCAGAGAGATTTGCGTGTAAACGACAAGAAGTGTTCTCGTTGTGGCCACGGTAATCCGTCAGTAAAATCCACACTTTCAAAGGACATTCGTTGACAACAGATGTGATCCTTTAGGACAGGCAGTACGCATTGCCCGTAATTCCTACGTTAGGTAATCTGCAGCAATCTAGAGACAACCTGGGAGCCGTTTCACTCAGAATGAATAGAACTATGCATCAGCTGCAAACACGAGGGAATGCGACGTTCTTACCTGCTCGTACCACTTCTTGTTCGGCTTGACGAGCATCTGGTTGAACTTGACGGCCTCCGAAGCCTCACTGCCGAACGGTGGCTTCGACACATTGTTATGGAACTTTGCATTTGTCTTTTTGAAGATCTTGGGTCTGGGTAAGCTTTCTTTTTTATGCTTTCTACGCGCAGTGCCACTTGACTGCACGTCGTCAGCCATTGCAATGGGCGCAGCCATTGTACCTCTACGTTGCCAGACGTCATAGTTGTGAGCAGGCTGACTTTGTCCTACAAACAGCACATCCTCGGGTGCGTATCCTCGGGTAGTTTCCTCCCTACGAAAGTATAATGCCCACGGTGTAGTAATTATGCCACGGAAACCCAAGTAATGTTTCAAATAAATAACACCACATTAACTGAATTTAACTTGCCTTGGCGCGAGTTGATTATTGGCATTAGTTTCTTCACAATGAGGGAACGGATTAACACGTATAATTGAAATTCACTGACATGATACCGGTGTGACACGGTGTACTTTCGATCGTGATAACACCCGATCAGAATCGAATTTATGGACCACGATTGGCCCCATTACGCAACTTGCGCAAAGGAGCCAATCGCGATCGTAAGTGCACCGTGTGATTTGCGGTACCATGGAGTTTCCTTCCTCCATGGCGGTACCACAAAGCGCATATATTAGCGATCGCAAGTGAGCCGTTTGATTCACAGTGTCACAGACTGCATATATTCGGTCGCGATCAAGCCCAATTGGGATCAAATTTCTCAATTACGATTGGCTCATTTGTGCAAGCTGTGGGATGGAGCCAATTGAAATCAATACATTAGATACCGATCAGAAATGCACCATCTTGTTCGTTGACATGAGCTTGGTGCGCCAACCCGACCGCTCACACTAAGCACCGCAACTGAAATTTAATAAATGCGCCAATTCACCTTTGAGCGAACCCAAATATCTTGCATTACCTCTAGTGGGAATCGCAGAAGCGATGGGGTGAAGTTATATAAAGCAGTAAAAAATTCACCGATTATGTGCACGATACTCCCAAATGCAAAATTTGAGCGCAGCTCTACGGCGTGCCACACAATCAGATTGTGGTTTTGGCACGTACAACCCCATAGTTCTGCCAACACTTCTGCTGCAATGCGATGTGTCATGTGAGGCAACGACAACGCTCAACTCTCTCACAGGTTATGAACAATGGCGCACAACAAGGCTTCACGCAAACACGTCTCCCTGTGTGTTTTGTGCACTGCGCAGACAAACAGCAGTGGTGCATGCAAATTTAAGTAACGTTTTACATCAACTCACCACTGTGTTATTGGACTAAACGTTGAATAAATTAAAGATTCGCCGTCAGCGTCACCGCTAGTTATCGTCAATAAAAGCAAACAACGCGGAAAGCTTCTAGATCGGTTCCCACGGTGCGCATAATTTCATAGCTATCTTTGCTGACTCTGAACATATACGGCGCGCCTCAAGCAGAAGCTCTGAAACGGATGCCCCACATATATGCTCCACAAGAAGCTCCAGCCTGACGTTTCAATCCCTCGTTTGCTTGTATTGTTAATATCTCGAAGACTATGTACATATTGAATTCTCACAAGCCAAAATATCACGCATGCCAGTTGGCCTAAGGCAAAGAGTTTCCGGCACACATCGGTTATTTTTATCCTCTCCGATGTTTACAAAAATTAGCGGTCCCACAACGGCATTTATTGATGTATGTGGCAGATGTTCCCAGTTAAGAACCTCTAACAAGCACTATTTTGATTTCGTGAATTAAAAATAATTCAGCAATCAGACAAGTGGGGAGGGAATCGTTCGTAATTTGATCAGATATCAATTTACTACGGAGTATTCATAATTTGCAGGAATCATACTGCATACCATGCCGAAGGAAAATAAAAAAAAATAACAGGATCAAGCAATGAAAAAAAAAATTGTTTCCGCCCGGGATCGAACCGGGGACCTTGCGCGTGTGAGGCGCACGTGATAACCACTACACCACGGAAACCGCTTGAAGCAAGCCTTTCATCGACACGTAGTGAACAAAAACTCATCTGAACACTGCAACAAGAACAACAATTTCGACACAAATTTTGTGATTGCTGCTGTGACAGGAAGTCATGTTCTGATGCCGTCAGAGAACCGAGTGCTTGCTACATTTTGCACTGGTATTTAGTCTGGCAAGACACGTGTACCAGTTTACAAAACAGGAAACTAAAGCGCTCATTGCAATTACGTTATTAATGGTCATGCACATGCTTATGCGCCTTCTTAACGAATTTATTTAAACCGGCAAAAGAAAAATGTTTCCCAGAGGAAAAAAAAAAAGATTGTAGCAGAGCGTGGTTTCGATCCACGGACCTCTGGGTTATGGGCCCAGCACGCTTCCACTGCGCCACTCTGCTAAGTGTTGCATGAAGTTCTTAAACTTATTTTTAAACAAATTCTTAGTTCACATTGTTTTGCTTGATATTCATCGTTGTTTTGGCACGTCCTATGCCCTTCTACAAGCTTTCACAACTGCATCTTGTCAAAGAAAACAAACTGCGCACTTGTTCCCTGCTATTTCATTCGTGCATCTCGCGTAAACAATCATGGCAGCGCCCCATCGGCAAGAATCATGGTGGGCTGCTCGGCCCAGCTGATGCGACGTTCTTGGATCTTAACGTAGTTTCTGCCTCCTATTGCGTTTGCTTCTCCCTACTTCTTGATACCGAGAGATTAAACGCTGCAGCGCACTCGCCCTTGCTTCTCGGGCGGCCTCGTATTGAGGTCTGGCCGCTAGCGCGCGCGTTTTATTTTGAGACCATGGGGGGGCCACGTGACGTCCGAGGAAACGGTCTCGGGATTACCAAATTTGGCTGAAATCCGAGTCGGCGACCTCCGGCTTGCCTAATATGCACCGAAGCGTAATGGAACCAAGGCGGCCGCCGCGTTTTGAGGACGAACACGACGGCGCGTTGCGGCATTTCTCGCTCGAAGTTGTTGGGCACTGTGATATCGGCACACCGGTGGTTGCGTGTATTCGTCGCGCGGTGCGGTGATACGCGAACTCGCTTCGGTGGCATCTGTTGTGACGGCGCGGTTGGTGCGGCGAAGTGATTAGCGAAAAGTGACTGCGACGCTAAGTGACAGTGGAGTGTTCTCGGTGCGCCAAAGCCTTCAGACAACCAGGTGAGCAGTGCGCAGTCGCTGCATCAAACCAAGTGTAGCTCTTGTTTGCGAAATTGGAATTTTTTTTTTTTGTTCCTGCCCTTGCATTTTCTTTTGCTGTAAGAAGGAGAATGCGAAATAACGTAGAAAGAAAACTTGTCGTTGCAGCGCCTCGTGCAAATTCTGAGTTCATAGAAACGAGATTTGATTAATGACTTTTATTTGCCCATTTGCAATGATCGAAATGTGTGCCACACTGGGCAATCACTGTTGTAACGTTGGCGCGTACCGTGGCTGCCGTATTTCACGCCTGTCATATATAAACAAGTGCAGCGATTTCCGCGTGATTTGGTGCGACCAAGTCACTGTCTCAGTGTTGTTATTCCGTGTTTCGCAAGTGCCGGGCTATAGAGTGGCCTGCCAGACGTGGAGCTGGGTTTCTTGAAATGCGAGCGGCGCGTCTCCTATCTGCATTCGTGCTCTTCCAGATACGAAACTTGCGCTTGCGGCTTTTTGCAGCTGATAGCGCGGCTTTTATCAATCGTTGTCGGTGAGTGACCCCCACACCGAACATTGTTTTCTTGCAATGAGCAGCTCATTTTCATTAGTTCTGCTAGATACTAGGTCTTCTTTTTTTTTTGCACAACTCCAATCTTTGGGAATAACATACACACTCTAAATAAAGTTTACACCCTTTGGGGTGTATAACTGCCACACAACAATAATCGTCATCTGCCTTGCTTGCGTTTCTTTTCTTGAAAATGCCGCGCCCGCTACTCTGCTGTCGGCCTCGCAGCGTTAAAGAAAGGAAATGCGGGCAAGACAGGTGGTGATTATCGTTGTGTGGCAAATATACACCCCTAAGGGCGCAACTCTTTTTAGAGTGTACGCTCTTAAAAGAATTACACCCTTTGGGGCTTATCTTGTCCCACAACGGTAATCGTCATCTGTCTTGCCCGCGTTTCCTTTCTTTAGCGCTGCAAGCCCGGTACTTCCCAGTCACGAACGGCTTGCGCGTTATCAGTGTGACACAGAATTCTCGACAGGAAAGTAGCGAGCGCCGAGTTTTCAGGAAAGGAAACGCAAGCAAGGCAGATGACGATTATCGTTGTGGGACAAATATACACCCCCAAGGGTGCAACCGTTTTTAGAGTGTATAGTGTATATAAACGCACAGAAAGTCACGTGGTCGCCTATGTCACATATTGAAATAGATTTAAAAACCAGAGATGTTTTTTTGAGATAACTCCTGGACCAATTTCGGTGAGATTGGTTGCATTTGAAGTAGAAAGTAAGATTATAGTTACTTTTAGAAGCGGAATTTCGATACTTCCTTTTTCAGGAAATTGCAGTAAATTGGTAACTGTGAAAGAAATATAAGCACGAAGTACAAATTCGTAACTCCATACCAAGAAGAAATATCGCAGTTCTTTCAAATGCATCTACTAGTGCGTCTGAAGCAGACAAACTTAATATATTAGTTTACAGACCATGTGAATATGTTGCTGTGGGTACAAGGGTTTTGCAAAAGTCCTATTCACAAGTTAATACGTTTTGTCCGCTTAAAAATTATTATTGTGTGCAGTTTACAGAATTATTATATCGGTTTTCATTGCCAATCGCATAGTTATAAACTTCATAGGATCGTTTTTCTAAATTTTGCAATATTCAACAAATTTTTGTAAAAGAATCGACTTCCTAAATAGAAATTGGCTTTCTGCAGTCACTCGATTTTAACTTTTTTTTCTCTTAATTGTAATAAAACTAATCATATTTGGTGCAGCCGAGCAAAGCGATTTCTCATTTCTCATGTATTTAGATAGGAAACCCCGAGCTAAAGCTTCCTCGTGAATGAATTGCGTTGAGTTTTTCGACCCAAATTAACATCGATTGGACTTGCTCTTCATATAGGTGCAGGAGCAATGTGTGGGTCTCGGCCTTTTATTTTTCTGCTCAGCTGAAGACACGTGCATTTTTAGACAGACTTCTGTGGAAGCCGAAATGCAACATATTTGAATGTCGGGGTAATAGGGTCACGGTGCCCCAGATGTGTCGGTTAAAAACACAACTGCGCTCATATGTGCGTACGTGTTGCTGTATAGTGTTGGTTATGCACAGAACAACAGGGACAGAAGATATTAGAACCTCACTGAACCATCAGTGTCCTATGTGCATTCACGGGTGGCTTTCTCTGGAATATATACACACAGATTTCATAGCACAGATTTCATAGCAAGATGTCATTTTATGCTCCAGGTCGTCCATAATAGCACTTGACACAGTTTTCTGAATTTTCAAGGGAAAGAAATCGTAATGTTCGAAATATGCCGGGTATGACGTCACCCGTTTGTGCCGTCGTTTGCTTTATGGCGAAGCATGGTCAAGACTGGTTTCTGCTTCTCGCCCGCTGGTGCGATTTGGACATTGCAAAGAAGCGCGGAGGAAGCGAAATTCTCATTTTGTCTTGAGAAAGCGGTCAAGTAACGCTGCTAAATGTTATATTCAATGATCCGGACACCAAAATGTGTTCATGTTGCAAAGTTGTGTGCCGTATAACAGAGCAGCGGCAGATGCGATTTTTTCAATTAGATTTTTCCTTTGTTTCATGACGTGCTGGGAAAGACGCACGTCTCCGTGATTTAAGTGAATGGTCGTCACAGAAAGGTGAAACAGCCGAAAAAAATTTTGCGTCAGTTCTGCATGGCCTCAGAGACTGCGACTTATGTGTGGCAGTCTCGAAGGCCATGGCTTTGGTGTATTTCGAATTCGCCGTTCGACCATAGACAAATGGTCGTGCCTCGGAAGTGCTTAAATGCACGGAGATGGCCTGAGTTTCTTCTATAGAATTGAAAGTGAAGCGTCACGTGTGTATAGTCACGAGCCTACTTCGAAACATCCGCTGTCATTTCATGGTCCGTTTTGTTTGATATACCATATTTGGTTGCCATATTTGTCCTGCTTAATCCGAAACGAATCCTAATTGTACGCAGCCCTGTGAGTGCTCACAAGAGCGAATGCTAATAAGTACCACTGAGGGTAACTCTGGCTGCCCCTTAAGAAGATATCGATCCCATTTCAATACATTGGGACTTTCATTAAAATTTGGTACGAATTTTACTCAAAGTTTACTGAGTCAATTATTTCATACCAGGAAGATTTTAAGCGTTTGCCCTTAAAATGAAAGGTGTACTATAATAAATATTTGTATCGTTTAAGGGATTAGCTTGTCCTCCAACACATTGCCTCTGAGATTCACGCCCTGTCTCGGAGACCATGTCCAACATCTATTTAACACAAAAATTACTAGAGGCAACTCTGGCGCTATTGTTCTGTGGGAGCAGCAAACATGGTTGCTTAGCCAGCACGTGAATGACGGTTAGTGCAGGGATTTGCCTAACTTTCGTCCTTTCTGCTTCAAATGGCTTTGTGACTTTGCAAGGTGATTATCCTCGACAAATCATTGCGTTATACATGTAACAATTGCATGTGCGCGCTGTCTTATGGCCTTGTGTTAAAAAAAAAATAGAAAACTAGCAAGTTTGCACCCTCCGCGTCGTATGGTGTCCCGCAACAACAATTCTCTTCTACCTTGCTTGCGTTTCCTTTTTTTAACGCTGCGAGCCCGGTATACTTGCAGGTCGCGAACGGCGTGTGCGTTATCAGCGTGACACCATTCTCGATAGGAAACTAGCGAGCGCAGATTTTTCAAGAAAGGTAACGCAAGCAAGGCATATGCTAGTGTTGTGGGACAAGGTATAAGCCCCAAAGGGTGCAAACCTTTTTAAGAGTGTAACACTCTATTGAACAAAATACAAATATCCCGCTTACTGTCACCTCTTTGCAAGAACGCTAGGGGGGCTGTCGTAACAGTAGACAATTCTGTGTAATATACATTAGAGTCCCATCAAGAGGCACCCGGTTATGCCGAGTTTCCTGATATGAGGAGCAATGTGTGGGCATTTGGTTGGTTTCCAATAGACACACTGAAAGAAGATGATCGGCTTACGACGAACAGCTTGTTAGATTAAGTCGAACTTATGCAACCGCCATTGACTCCTGTTGGACAGGCATAGCGAGAGGACCGAATCGGTAGACTTGAAGGAGGCGTCTCTGCTAGCTATACGAGGAGCAAGTAGTGTTTCTGAGGCCATAAGCAGCTGCTACAGTTTCGATGATGACGTGGTGACCTGCAGGACTGACGCCATGGAAAGAACAATTGAAGAAGCGTCTTCGAGGTTATATAATAGCTACTGCACTAAAACGATCACAGACAGGAGGGAGAGAGCTAGCTGGCAACTGCTACCGGTAGGGGTGGAAAGCCTGCCTGCTCTAGAAGGTAAAATGTACATGGAAAAAGGACTGTGAGTGAACAACAGGAAAGATATTAAGAGAGAGGGAGCATAGCGAATGAAGGAGAGGATTGAGCGCTCGGAAACTCACACGAACAAGTGTAGCGCCTCTGAAACAGCGGAATGGTGGAGTCACCACATTGCGTTACAGGTTCAAACGGCACATGTGATAGCGGCAGTGACAAATGTGAGATTGTTGAGCTTTCTAAGTGGAACGGTTCTGTCTTAACTGGTTAATGAAGGGTTTCGGTGCATAACAATCGTAACTCTAGTCATCTGGGCATCATGTAAGTGCTTCTTGTGAACACTTGACAATTTCTTACCTAATCTTTCGTTACGCGCTTTACAGCGAAGCCGTTTATGGTTAGGGTTCCGTGAAATTTTCATGTGCGCGAGCAAAAACTATCATCATCAGCAATGGCTCGTGCCACTGCTCGCGCATTGGTCGTCGTGTTCTTCCCCAGCTGGCTCCGTCGCCGCTCACCATGCCAACGTTTCCATACGGCCCCTCGCGCTCGTGCCAATACACGCGCCTTCGCCGTCTTCCACAGCTGGCTCCGATGGCGCTCATCATGCCAGCGTTCCCATACTGCACCTCCCTCTGCGAAGGTACTGACGGCACTGGCCCGCTGCCAGTCACTGCGGTGATTTCGGTCTCAAATTATTTGCCTTAATATATCGCTCGCGCCTATGTCCTCGTCTTCTTCCACGGCTGACTCCGATGCCGCTCATCATGCCAGCGTTGCCATGGTTACCCTCCCTCTGCGGAGGCGCTTACGGCACTGGCCCACTGCCCGTGGGTGCCGTGATTTCGGTGTGGAATTCATTGCCTCAGTATATGGCGAAATGAAAACACGAACGTTTATAACGGATGTTTATAACAAATGTATAGCACGAATGAGTGCGAATGCATAAAAATGTGCGTGTGTACCTTTCGTCAGGATGACCACCGATCAAGACAGTAAATGTGTTCGTACCTTTGTACAAAATTCGGTGTCACCTCCTTGTCGTTTGCTACACAGCTTCGCTGGTCATCTACCTTCACAGAGTTGAATGGCTTTAGATTTTTTTTTGTATTGTGACTCATTGTAATTTTTTCTTATTACTAAATGATCGTCATGGGAACAAGTAAGCATCGAACGTTATTACATCACGCTTTGTTGTCATTTGGAATATTCATCTCAAGTTGTTTTATGATGCAAGCGAAATATGCTGGTTTCTTTGGTTAACGGCAGTTCATTTATATTATTGTGCCCACATCTCTCTTTCCAGCATTCTAATTTTCAGCATGTTGTCGATGCTCTTGTTGTGACACCTGTTCTAATCTGTTCCAGATTCCAGTAAGGCTTACAACTCAACACCTATCTATGAGTCTCAGGACGCCATGACCTGACGTATGCAGAGTGGGTTTGGCTCATCTAACGAATTGGAACCTGAAGCCAAGATGACGGTACTGGATTCTTCTTGCAGCACCCTTACTAAAGATCAGACAGCTTGTTTGTAAGTCACAGATGCATTTCTTTATTTTGTCTTGATGATTTATTTGCTGTCGCGACAGTGAGGCTCGGGATTTTTTTAAATGGAAATAAGAGACCAGTCACGTAATATCTCGAGCAGACGGTAACCACAGTTGTGCTGTAAAAAGGCCTTCTGGAAGATAGAAGGCTTGACAGCTTGTAGAGTACGTGGTGATGTGACGTTGCTTTCTTGCTGTTCCCGTTGCAGCACGCACGGTTAACCAAAGCATGAACGGGATTAGCGCTACTGCTAGCAAGCCATGCATATATAGGGCGTCTTGATGCCTGCCATAAGAAAACATGTTTACACATTCTTCAAACTGTTTCTAGGCATATACCTTGCCTCCCTGAGGGTTTTATTGCAGTGCCAATTATAAGGGTATGGAGGCGCGCTCGCGCCGCCGCCGTGCTGTCATGGCATCAAGGGCGCATGCGCGGTCCGCGCGTGGTGGGGGGGGGGGGGGGGGGGTGTGCGCAGTGTGTTTGGCTGAAAAAAAGCGCTCCGTTCAATTGGCTCTGCAGCGGAACCAGGGTAGCGTTATTTCTGCTTACTCCCTGTTGGCTTTAGCGTTGTGCTCACGACTGTAGCGTTCCAGTTGAGCGACCGTGTGCATTACCCGCCCCGGCCGCGCTGGAATTAACGCTAGTGCTCACGTTCCAGCGCTTATGTGACCCCACCGGGGCCCGTGCAGTGGTCTCAGAAGAAGAGAAAGAGAGAGAAAGAAGTTTAATGACACGAAATGCCGAGAGGTCGGCCTGAGGTATATTCCTCTAGCCAGCTACTCGGCATTGGGGGAAGGGGAAGAGGGAAAGAAAGAGGGAAGAAAGAGGTGCATGATGGGTGACGATGACGATTGAGGCCGGTAAATTTACGAGCTTGGTTTTGCTCGGTTCCGTCACGTGCACCTTAGAGGTGGATAACGACCGCAACGTCGGTGGCTGTGCTCATCACGACAATAGATGACGGGGCTTTGCGCCAGCGTTGTGAAACGTCTCGTAGTTGCCAGGGCGCTCTCTCTCTGCTGCACAGCAGCAGCTGCATCGCCTGCAGTTGCGTTGCGCCACTATGTTGCTCTTAGGACACCGTCCGAGGAGCTGGAGAAGAAATGGCTTCAATTATTCGCTCTTCGGCCGAAACTGCACAACATTTTTTCCCCTTTAGCCTTCAGACCGTTTCCACTCGAGGTCACAGACGTACGTGCTTACCGTCGCTTGCAGCTGCCGATGTTTCATTGAGACGGCGCCAGAATGTGCGCCTATTGTCATAGCCATGGCCTCCAAGATGTCCAACACGTGCTCTTGCCGTCCAGTTTTGGAGGCTTTGGCCGTGTTCGTCTCCACCTTGTTAACTATAAGTTATTTTGCTGGCTCGTTGTGACATATGATTTATGGAACGTTGACGGAACGAATGGCAGGTGGTGTTTTTGTGCCCATGCACCGGCGCGCCGTTGTATATACAGGTGGACCCGGGACACTACTGACGCCCAAGGCCACTGTAGGGACTGTCCCAAGCCCGGGACCCAGATAGCTTGATGCTGCCAGTTAGGTTATCTTCGTTATTCCTTCGTGCCTTCAGTGTCGCTGATAATGTTCGCGCTTCTCGTGCTACGAGTGGCACAGGATCTTTTCAGCCTTGATGAACTTACTGTACAGTGAACCACGAATGTTTACGGAACACGGTATCTCGAAAAACGTTGAATTTCCGAACATCCTGTAAGAGTAGCCAGTAAAACCGTACATCGCAATGTTAACTGTTCGCTTATGCTATCAGATGTTGGGAATGCGAATACCTTTCGGAGCTATTCAGCTTTTACTCAGATTCTGTGGCCCGCAAGGATTTGCGGTTCACTGTACGTGGAAATGGACCCATCTGCTGTTCATCTCAGTCTGAGATTCATCTCAGTCCACGGATTGACCATAAAGAGATGGCTCGTGCGGATTATGACCAGTGCATCGAAATTGACCAGCTTGATAAACTGCGTTGGTAAATGCGCACAACCTTTCACGTGTATAGCTTTGCAAGGTACATATTAAAGTGCCGTATATCGACGCAGGCATGAAGGCGCCAAGCAGTCCGAGCTCGCTTCCGAATGTATTCGGGGCTTTCAGACGACTGACGTGACGTCACGGCTAGGAGTATCCATGCGGGCATAATTGCGTCACCGAGGAGGCGCTGGGCAGAGACGTATACCGTCTTTCGTCGCATGGCGCCCATAGGAGTCCTGGAGATGCGAAAACAACAAAGGCGCGAGGTCATACGGGGCGGGGCGCAGTATGCCATTTGGCAACGCGGCCTCGCGATGTCGAGGGGGACGACGAACGCGGGGCTGCAGGCCTAGGGAGGAATGCACTGTGTTCAGTGTATCATCTCTCGCCGTGCTTTGGAACTTGGCCGCGAGCCAGGGCGGAGTAGTGCTATACACGCAGGGTCGGTGGTCGTGGATTCAGAGAGGGCACTGCTATCGCACGCTTACGACTGTATAAAGAGAACTGCGTTTTTTTCTTCTTCCATTGCAAATAAAAGAAAAGAATGAACGACTTGTTGTGCGCGCACATATTTCGGAGCCACTGTTCACTCCGATCCACTAGGCGCCATAGCTGGTGGCCACATCACACCCACCCTGCCCAAGCAGCAGTGGTTTCCTCAATGACGGAAACCAACGTCCAGGGTCGCGCTTATAGCCGTGATGTAGGCGGAGAGTGGACTGTGACGTCACAGCCCCTTTATTTCGAAGAGCAGTTATACTGTGCCAGCTTTTTTCTTGAATAGGCGATTTACATGTATCAATCCATGTACCGCTCTCGGAGACAATACGTATGCCGTTGCTTATCAGTGAAGGCCGAATATATTGTATACCGTTATGGTATACCCGGGGCTCTTGGCATAGCAAATTTTAACTCCATTTTTGGCGCTGTGAATGCTCCTGTTTGGCTTTGTATAATCTCCTTGTTCGAGTCGACCACCGATTCGCGGGTCTGCGGTGTCGCGGAACGCACGTTCCTTCTTCCGGGCGCCTCGACGAACTCCGTTGCGCTGCTGCAGAGCCCGAGACGCACGTCTCCCTCTTGTCTGTCTTTCTCTCGCCCGCGGTTCAAAATCTTGCCAAATTCGCTGACGCACTCAGTGCCACATGTAGGTGCGGGAGAGGAGTTGCGGGGCTCTCTCTCTCTCTCTCTCCCCCTCTCTCCCTCCCTTTCTCCCCTCCCTCCCTGCAGGCTCCGCCCTCAGCCGCGTGCCAGGCGGCTGCTGCCGTGCCGCTGAATGCGCGTAAATCCGTCCCCTGGAGAGAACGGGTGCGCGAAACCCAGTTCCAGAATTAGCCTAAACGGGAACGGAAAGAGCCGCTGGCGGGCACGGGACGAACCACAAACTGCGTCAGCGGCAGCACCACTGCCATAGAGGCTTGCCGGCTGGGCTATCCTTGTACATACGCCGTGTTGTTGCTGCTGCTTCTTTCAAGTGGCTCGCCTCTCCCTCTCCCTGTGTGTGCGTGCGTGCGTGTGTGTATGTGTGTGTGTGTGTGTGTGTGTGTTTGTGTGTGTGTTTGTGTGTGTGCCCCCCTGTCCGTGTGTCTTTCTCTGTGCCTCTCTGTCTGTGTGTGTGTGTGTTTGTCGGGATGTGGGCCAAATGTTCTTCGTCGACGGCCATTAACACGCTTCCCCATCCGTCTCATCTCGGTTCCTTTTTCTGCTATTCCGCTCCGTTTACTTCGTGTTGTGCCGTAGGCTTACGTGCCTCCCCTCTCATTTTCCTTTTCTTATGTGTTTCCATAGTTCTCGTTTTCTAGCAAACAGATTGATTGTTTCTTCTTTGGTCCATGGTTGGCGGCATGGTTGATTCTAATGGTGCTTTGTTTACCTTGCCTTCTGTATGCGTGTTGAGTGGTAATTTACTTGGTCCAGATCTTTTTATTTTAGGAAGTTGTGGAATTTTGCTGCAGCAGGTTAAATGGACACCAAAGAGAAGTATTCAGCTGTCTTGACAGTTTACGCTTTTCAGAAAAATGAGCCCTATACGTAACCCGACCAGGCGTCCCGGCTTAAGCGGTACTTGCCCTCTTTTAACGCCGTGGTCCCACTGTCCCGCGGCTTACGTGCGGGACTTTATTTTGTCGCGCTTTGGCCTCTCCGGACCCCTGGTTGTCCAGAAAGGCTTGCCCCTCTTTTGAGAATCGGCTGTAGGCTATATTGGGTATGATTGTGCCATATTTATGTATACTGGAGAGGCCGGTGGAAAAGTCGAACAATACCGGAAGTGAGGCACACCATTTGCTACCTTTTAAATGTTCAGAAAGCGAACCCTTCGCTTGCTCTCGCACGATTTGCCAGAATATGCCTTTTCCTGGCGAAAGCGCGATTCTGATCAATGAGGCAAGGGCAAGCGAAGGGTTCGCTTCTGGTACTGTTTTAAGATTGCACCTGAGGGTTTCAACGCACAACCATTTTCTTGATCCAGTTAAGAGTGGACTTCTTTAATACGTTGGTTAACGTGCAGCAGCCAAGCCAGAGTACACTGAACCAACACTAGGTGGCGTTGACTGGACACGCAGTCTTCTTGCCGTCTTGCGTGTCACGTATGGGTGTTGGTAGAACGTCGAATAATGCCGAAATGCTAGTGCAAATTTACTGAATAGCTTGGAACAGAGTTTTTGCTAACGTAAACGAAACTTGGAATAAATGTTGAGTCCTGTTTCTATCAATCTGCTCCCGGTCCTCTCCCTCCCGTGTCCCACTTTGGCGTCCTTGGAATCTGGTGAAATTACCTGTACGTGAACATTGGATTGGTAAGCAAGAAGGTAGTCGCTGGTCACAATTAGTGCAGCTACCTGGCCGGTTTTTCACTGGCACGACTGGTTTTGTTCCCTAAAGACGCCGGCTTTTGTTTCGGTACTCATACCGGCACGACATTTACCGGTTTTATGGTTCTGCCGTAATCGGCACATTGTAAGCTGCATCGCAAGCGCTTTCACGTGTTCATACATATCAGACAATTGAATCGTCGCAAACGGATTCGTTAATAACTCCTTAAGCATTCTTTCATTCCTTAAAGCGTCATGCATATTATTGCCATCTAAACTGCCACATATTGCTGTGTTATTCATAAGACATTGATTTACCTTGTGAATAAACTATTTGTAGCTACACTATGAACATAATATTGTACAGGCTGAAAAATGCCTGACACGCTGCAGAACTGAAGAGACTGACAGGACAGCATTGGCACCGTAGTTTCGTCGCTTCGTATACTTGCCGAGTTGTTACCATGTGGCCTATAGCATGGTCTCCTAAGTATTATAGCTGCAGTTAACCTAAATTTCAATTTTACCCGTAGCCTTATGCATACATCTTTACCTGCGAAGTCCTTCTGATCAGCTTTTGCGCCTTTCTTCGGCAAAAATTTCTTGCGCCTTGACAAACTGCAGTATTAGAAAATCAAATATTGGAGTTTCACGTGCCAAAACCACGATATGATTCTGAGGCACGCCATAGTGGCTGGAGACTCCGTATTAATTTTGACCACGTGGTGTTCTTTAACGTGCACCCATGCGAGGTACACAGGTGTTTTACAGCGAAGCTGTTAGCCTCTAGTCTCTAGTCGGTCGGGACTAGAGACTCTAGCCTCTAGTCGGTCGGGATTTTTCATGGCGTGCTTGCTCAAAAACAGCAGCTGGAATAGGGGTTTGTGTTTGACTTTCCGCGTAACAGAATGATGTTTTCTCGTATATTCGAATTACAGTCGGATGGTAACATGTCCTTAGCTTGTGTGTAAGTTGTACTTTACGAATTTTCTGTCATGTTTTTGTTTGAGAAATTAAATTAGTTCAATAACGCATTTGCGCTATATAGGCAGAGAGCTTACAAAAATGACAATGTACGCTGTGCTAACGCTATCGCCACCTAGCGGCTGCAGCAACCTAGCGGCTGCGGCCACTCAGGCAAATCTCCAACAGCAGCCGGAAAAGCGCTTTGATGATGATGTGTAGTGTTTTATGGCGCAAGGGCCAAGTTTGGCCAAAGAGCGCCATGACAGGTGGTAATGTTGACGATGTGTTGTGGATGACGTGCACAATGATAGCATCATGGTAAATGAGATATGGCTGTAAAAGGGCCTAAAAACTTCCGCTGTAAGTGGGGTAGAATACATAGGTGCTAAAATAATGACGCTGACTAGGATGTGATGTGGGCTATGGCAATCGGCTTTCGTTAAAACATGATGCAATAAAACTTAACACTGACAACAGAGTTTCAGGAGAGCCCTTGAAAGCAGGGCTGTTAGTCTTGTGCTTAAAAGTTGCCTGGCCAGATGATCTTCAGGGTGTCCGTTTCGGCTAAAAACTCTAAGACTGTTTGCAGATTAAAAGGAGGTTCATCGCTAAGAAAAAATGCAGGGTGAAGGGGTAAATTCTCGCGATATGCAGCAGGGAAATACTTTTTCCTCTCTGTTTCTAATGCAGGGCACTGAATAAGAGCATGGAGGACAGTGAGATTATTGCCGCACTTAACACAAGTTGGAGGATCGTCCCCAGTCAAGAGATGAGAGTGGGTTCCGTATGTGTGGCCTATCCTTAAACGGCAAAGGAGTACTTCCTTGTACCTTGCTATTTTCCCATTTATCCAGTTCCCCAGTTTTGGTTTTATTATGTGAAGCTTATTCATTGCCTGTGTGTCCCATTCGCCCTGCCAGTGATTCCTCAATTTACTGCGTAGAAAGGGCTTTAGGTCTGTGGCAGGGATGGGGATATTTGAATCTGCATGACTAAAAATTACTGACCTAGCGCTTTCGTCAGCAGCTTCGTTGCCTTTTATATCTTTGTGGCCAGGTACCCAGCATATGACAATCACTTGATTGCACATATATAGGGAGCACAACAGACTGTACAGCTCACTCAAAACTGAGTTCTTGTATTTTCTTGGACTAAGTAGGGCTCTGACTACACTCAATGAATCTGTAAACACAATAGCCCTAGAAAGTTTTGTGAGCCTTATGTTTTGTATAGCCGATAGTATAGCGTAGGCTTCAGCTGTAAATATACTTGCGTGTGGATTTAGTGCCCCAGATTCTGAAAATGAAGGTCCCAGAGCTGCGTAGGAAACTCCTTTAGAGGACTTGGAAGCGTCTGTATAGTATTCTGTACAGGAGTACTTCTCCTGAAGTTCACGAAAATGGAATTGTATGTGTGCTTCTGGTGCCCTCTTAGTTATTTCTACGAAGGAGACGTCGCATTCAATGGTCTGCCATTCCCATGGTGGGAGCAGGCGAGTGGGTGCCATTTGGACATTCTCTGGGACTAAGACACCTGTTTCTTCTGCCAGTGTTGTCAAACGAAGGCTCAACGGAGGTCTAATAGTTGGGCGGTTACGAAATAATCTGGCTGTAGACTCTTCATGAATAAGTGAGTGACATGGATGCTGAACATCTGATTTGACCTTGAGAGCATAGGAAAAGGTTAAATATGTCCTTTGGAGATGTAATGACCATTCATTACACTCCACATACAGGCTTTCTACGGGACTTGTCCTAAAAGCGCCTGTAGCCAGGCGTATACCCAAGTGGTGAATAGGATCTAGCATCTTTAAAGCACTAGGTGCAGCAGAGCTATATACTATAGCTCCATAGTCGAGACGGGACCGTATAAGGCTTTTGTAGAGGCTCAAAAGGCATCTCCTGTCACTTCCCCAAGATGTGCGGGACAAGAGCTTTAGCAAATTCATTGTTTTCAGACATCTCGCTCTTAGATATTTAAGGTGAGGGACAAATGTTAGTTTAGAGTCTAAGATGATTCCTAAAAATTTATGTTCGTGGCTGACAGATAGCCGTTGTCCATTAAGATAGATAGCAGGGTCAGGTAATACACCTCTCTTTTTCGAAAATAGAAGGCATGTGCTTTTTTGGGGGTTTAACTTGAATCCATTCTCGTCAGCCCACTTAGATATTTTGTTTAGGCCAAGCTGTATATGTCGCTCACAGATAGAAATGTTGCATGATTTAAATCCTATCTGTACATCATCCACATACACTGAATAAAACATTGTTCGTGGAATGACGCTATAGAGGGAATTCATTTTTACTATGAAGAGCGTGCAGCTCAGTACACCACCTTGTGGCACACCTGTTTCCTGCGTAAATTGACGAGATAGTACTTTACCAACCCTCACACGGAACGTACGATCAGAGAGGTAGCTTTGAATGAGGTTCAAAAGATTGCCTCTGACACCCATACTAGACAGATCACGAAGAATTCCAAAACGCCAGGTTGTGTCGTATGCCTTTTCCATATCTAAAAATACGGCTAATAAAAACTGCTTGTGCACGAATGCATCTCGGATATTCGCCTCCATGCGGACAAGGTGATCTGTCGTACATCTACCCTCCCTAAAGCCACACTGCATGGGGTCTAGTATTTTGTTGCTCTCAAGATAATGAATTAGGCGTTTGTTTACCATTTTCTCAAAGAGTTTGCATAGACAGCTTGTCAGGGCTATAGGCCTGTAGCTGCAGACCGAAGTTGGATCCTTGCCCTCTTTGAGAATAGGAATGACGACTGCTTGCTTCCAGGCAGATGGAATGTAACTGGCAGAGAATATGGAATTAAAGAGTGATAGTATTGTTATGTGTGTTTCGGCGTGTAGGTGTTCTATCATTTCATAAGCTATTCGATCGCTTCCAGGAGCTGATTTATTGCAACAGTTCAATGCAGCCTGAAATTCCACCATGTTAAATGGCCGGTTGTAAGGTTCATTTTTATTTCCTTTCCGGTTCAGAGGCTGTCGTTCCGCTTGTCGCTGATATCTTAGAAATGTGTCTGAGTAATGGGATGAGCTCGAGATGTATTGGAAATGTGCCCCTAGCGAATCAGCTTGGTCCTCAATAGTGTCTCCTTGTGTGTTTACTAAAGGTAGAGGGTGAGTTTCACGGCCTTTTATTTTGTTGACCCTATTCCAGGCTTTCCGTTCGTCTGTATATGAACTGATGCTACTGATGTATTTTTGCCAACTTTCCCGTTTGGCCCGGCGGCGTGTTCTTCTACCTAGTGACTTTATTTTCTTGAAATTGATAAGATTTTCGGTAGTTGGAGATTCGCGAAGGTGATTCCAAGCCTTATTTTGATTTTTACGAGCTTCTTTGCACTCCGCATTCCACCAGGGAACACGTCGCCTAGTGGGCGAACCATTTGATTCAGGGATACACAGTGACGCCGCATCTACTATAAATGCTGTCAGATATGCCACGGCGTCATCAATAGAAAGTGCAGAGATGTCTTCCCAGGTCATGCGGGTAAGTTCTTTATAACGTTTCCAGTCGGCTGACTCGACTATCCAGCGGGGGACGCATGGGGAGCATTCATCACGTTTTGTTGATTTTATGACAATTGGAAAATGGTCGCTGCCATATGGATTCTTAAGCACGTTCCACTCTAGATACGGTACGAGTGTACCAGATGCAATACTCAAATCGATCGATGAAAATGTTTTGTTTGCCACGCTATAGAATGTAGGCTCTTTATTATTTAGCAAACATGCACCTGTAGTGAAGAGGAGGCTTTCTACTAGGCGTCCCCTGGCATCACAACGACAACCTCCCCAAAGGGTGTGGTGTGCATTGAAATCTCCGACGACAATATAAGGTTCCACCAGTTCATTGATAAAGCTTTGGAATTCTGTTTTTGAAAGATGGCAGTTTGGAGGGATGTATACTGAGGCAATCGTTACTAGTTTATTAAACAGTATCGCACGAACTGCAACTGCCTCTAGGGGTGTTTTAAGTTGTAATTGTCGGCAAGCAACACTCTTATCTACAATTATTGCCACGCCGCCGGACGAGGCAAAAGCGTCGTTGCGGTCTTTTCGGTATATGGCATACTGCCGGAGAAAGTTCGTGTGTGAAGAATTAAGATGTGTTTCTTGGACACACAGCATCTTTGGATTATAGTTATTTAGGAGTTCCTTAATGTCGTCTAGGTTGTGGAGTAAACCCCTGACGTTCCATTGTATTATCTGCGTGTCCATAATGTATGTGTTTTGTGCTGCGTGTCAAAGAAATTTAGATTATATAAGCTCACGAGACCTTTTCAGGCCCCTTGATGCGAGCTCTCTCTTTCTTCCCGGCGCGCTCGAGGGAGCTGCGCCGGTCCTTGGGCGTCTGAGACGCCGGATTTGTGCTTGTATCCATCACCTCGTCTGAGGCGGTGGATTGTGCCCGCGGAGCAGGCACTTTCGCGGGAGTGGTGGGCCGATCTGCACGAGCAGTGGCCCTGGGTACAACAGGCCCGGAGGTCTGCTGGCCCTCATTTGCGGGCGACGGAACAGCGTTGGCTGTTCCAGTCAGGGGGGCGGATGGCGTGACCGCCGTCACTCTCCGAGTGACTTGGGCGGCCGCCGAACGATGTGGCGCTGCCCCCCGGCGTGCCACCTCGGTGTAAGAAGGACTGGTCTGATTGTTGGAATGGAAACGTTTGCGTGCCTCTGGGAAAGTCAGATTTAGTTTAACCTTGAGTTCTATTATTTGTTTTTCTTTTTTCCACGAAGGGCAGGATCGCGAGTAAGCAGGGTGATCTCCTTCACAGTTGGCACAGTGGGTTGCTGAACTGCAAACGTCAGAAGAGTGTTCGACGGAGCTACACTTGGCACATGTAGCACGCCCTCTGCAGGTTTGGGACCCGTGCCCAAAACGTTGACACTTAAAACATCGCCGTGGGTTTGGAATGTATGGCCTGACACGTAGCTTGCAGTAACCGGTCTCGATTGATTCAGGAAGAATGCTGGTTCCAAAAGTTATGATAATGTGCCTAGTTGGTATTTCTTTGTCATCTCTTCTTATTTTAATTCTTTGCACCTTGACAACGTTCTGCTCTTGCCATCCTTCTAGTAATTCACTTTCACTAAGTCCCAGAAGGTCATCTTCCGAGATGACCCCGCGCACTGTATTCATTGTCCTGTGTGGGCCTACTGAGACGGGAATGTCCCCAAACGCTACAAGTTTTGAGAGTCTGTCGTACTGTGGCTTGTCGCGAACTTCGAGAAGAAGATCACCACTTCCCATCTTTGTTACTTTATATCCTGGGCCTATTGCTTCAGTGAGGGATTTCGCTACAAGAAAAGGTGATATCATACGGACAGTCTTAGTTTCGTGTTGACTGTGAACGACGTGGTATTTCGGGAAGGACTCTTTTGGTTGCATAAAAAAACTGAAAGGTTCATCGGTGCGCCCCCTCTTCAGGGAGCGATCAGGTAATAGGGGAAAAGCTTCAGCCATAAAAAATTGGAAAATTCGGCGGCGATGGTGGCCACCCACCACCGAGCCCAACAAGGGGACGCTACAAGGTCGGGAAAATACCTGCAGACGCCAGCCATGCATCGCCGCTATAACCTAATATGCGATACCCAAGGTTGGATAACTACACCAGGTTAACCCTCGCCACCTGGAAGTCTGGAAGTAAGAAGAAGCGAAGAGAAGACAGGAAAGATTGAAAGTGAGAGAGAAAGACGAAGATTGAAGAGGAGGACAGGAAAAGGTGACTGCCGATTTCCTCCAGGTGGGTCAGCCTGGAGGTGCCGTCTATGTGAAGCCGAGGCCAAAGAGGTGTGTTGCCTCCGCCGGGGGGCCTTAAAGGTCCAAACACCCAGCATCAGCTCAACCTCCAGGATCCCCTTTTCCCCAGACACGGCTAAGCCGCGCACGGCTACACGCGGGAGGGTCCAACCCTCGTGTGCTCGGGTACGTGGTGTCGCAACACACCAAACGCCTGCTGACGCAGACGCCCCTGCGGGGGGAAAAGCGCTTTGTCTTTCAGTTTCCGCGAAACAAATTCATGATTTCTCGTATATTCGAATAACCATTCGAAGCGATCATGTCTGCAGCTTGTGTGTAAGTCGTACTTTACGCATTTCTTGACGCCATTTTCTTTTAAACATTGGTTGAGTTCAATAAGACACTTGCGCTTGGCGGACGGCTTCGAAGAATGAGGATGTGTGCTGCACTTCCGCACGCATCCGTGCGCGCCTGACGTACGTCGATTGTGGTGATGGTGCTTGTGTAACGTCGCCAAACGTCAGTTGGTCTGGAGGCACTTGTTTAACGTCCAGCCCCAGCTTCGTTGTGCATTCGCTTTCATAGGTTGGAATGGAGGTGGATCTTATTTTTTTTATTTCTTTCGCGTTTCACCCCCTATGGAAATGTGGGTGGCGCGGGCCGGGATTCGATCGTACGTCTTTGGGCTTAGCAGCGCAATGCCTTAGCCAATATGCCACCACGGCAGGTAAACTGCAGTATAATTTGTCGTTTAGATGTCTGCCGCACTATTGTCTTTCGCGTTCGGGCGCTCGTCGATGCGGTTTTATATTTTTTTTTTTACTCTATCGAAAGTCCCGTAAGCGTGCGCGCTTTCGGTTTCTGGTCTTTGCGGAGGTGAACCATTCATTTCACCGATTGAGCAACATTGAGCATCATGCCGAGGACACTGCCGGTGTGGAATTTTCCAGTTAAGTTAGAGATTAACATGGGGCGGGGAGCTGCGTCTCCACAAGCCAAAATTTATTGTAGAACCTTTCTATTCCAACCTCCGTGCCTTTTATCTCAAGCGCTGAGGGGGTTCGCCGAGGTACGTACAAACGCATCCCGCAGTCGCCCTTCAGCACAGTGAAGATTGATACAATCGGAGGTGACCTAAATTTCGTTCCATGTTACGATTTTATTCTGTAATTAAGGGCAGCAGCGTTCGGGCTTCGGGCCGTGGTCTCCGCAGCTTCAGTTAATATCTTCCAGACACGTCGTACTGTACTGCGCTGTTGTGGCCGTGGAGTGGTCTACCGCTCATCATATGGGCACGTCTTGTAGACGACTGAAACACTCCCTCGCCCTCTCTAACATTTTTCGTTTCCTCGTAGGTGAAGCAACGAGAATGACGACGCTCTATGAATAGTAGCAGAGTGCCTGCAAACGGGCCCGGGCCACCGAGCTCCTCCGCTTCTAGCCTGCCTACTCTCCCTCTCTCCCCTTCCTTCTTGTGCCCCGCTGCGCCGTTGCCTTTCTTTTTCAAGAAGGCTGAAACACGCACGCCAATGTGGGGTGGGGAGAGCCTCGAAGTGACTTGTAAGGGGAAAGAATGTCTGGGCGCGCGAGCCGCCTGGCTGCGGTGAAGGCTCGGGAGCTCGGGCACGGGGCCCGAAACCTTCTTCTATCGCCTTCTCTATCCCCTCTCTCATTTTCCTTCTCGCCCCTTTCTCCGCCTTCTTTGCTCAGTCACTCAGTCACTGATGGCAACCTCGCGCTCATCGGCGGCTTCCTTTCTTCTTCTTCCCTTTTGGTTCGTCGGAGGAGCCGTCCTTTCTCCCTCGCATGTTTTTCTCGAGGTCTTGAGAGAGGAGGAACGTGAGAGATGTGTGTGTCTGCACGGATGATGATGACGAGGAGGAGGAGGAGAGGAGTTGCGATCCTCTCTTGCCCCGGCGACCTGTAGGCTAGCGGCGTCGTTCGCCCCTTGGCTGACGATCCTGCGCCACGCGCGGCGAGGCCTGACGAGGGAAAGGAGTCTGCGCAGTTGGTGAAGAAGATGGTCGGTGGTGGTGTCGGTGGGGCGGCTAAATTTGGCCCCAGTTTGGAGTTTTCGGCGGTGGCCGTTTCGTAGTGGAGCAAAGAGGGCGCGGGTAGGGGAGGGGAACGGAAGCCGAAGATGGCGGGGTGTAAGGGGGGCTGGGGGATGGCTCCGAGCCCTTGCGTCACTCGTCCCCGGCACTCCCCCTTTCCCCCCTTACTCAGGGTCCTTCTTCCTTCTTGGCTCTTGGCAACACCCCCCTCCCGCCGCTCGCTTTCTCATCTTGTCCCTACATGTCGGTCGAGATGCGCTCAGGTGCCTGGATGACTGCGCCGTTTGGGCGCATACTGGCAAGCCGAGACGTCAGTGGCTTTACTGCGCTTCTCTGTGCAAGATTGTGCTGCCCGTGGCCGCTACTGTGATGTGTTGTGATCCCCTCCTGCGGTGACCGTACGTCCGTTGTTGCCGGATGTGATCGTGTGGCCGCACTATGCAGCGCGGAAAATAAGAGGCTTCTGTAACCAGAGGTGTCGTTGAAGCTCCACGTCCTGCGTTCTACAGTGAGTTCGCTCTCTCACCGTAGTTGTGCAATGGTCGGTGCCGACCTCCGGTCCCGGACCGGTTATATTTTTGTGTGTGTGTGTTTGTGTGTGTTTGTCTCTCTGGCGAGCTGACGCGTGAGACTTTGGTTTTTCTTTTTTTTTTTCGCGTTCTTCCTTACGTTGTTTGTTGGTCCTAATAACTTGTTGATTGAGCCCGTCACGATGAACTAGGCCTACCAAGAACGAGAAGTGTGGTGGGGCCCTCTCCTGACCAAACGGGATCATTCCACGTTGTGTCCTTCTGGATTGGGCACGTCATCTGTGCGAAGAAACCCCACTGACTGGGAGTAATGGCACGCTCGTTTCCTTTTGTGGACATTGCGAGTCCGTTCACTGTGACCATCGGCTTGCCGTGCAGCAGTTCCTTCTAGGCCCGTTTCTTGTTAACGTTTGAGAAGCTTGGGTACTTCGACATGTAAGCTTTCTTTATTTCAGTTCTGGAACTAAAAAGAATGCCTCTGGTTGCAGGCGCGATACCGATGTTGCTTGCGCAGTCGTCATGTGTTCCGATTTCAAGGAATCACCGATACAGCATCGAACGCTCTGACTCTAATAACATTGAGTGAGCCTTGTCAACTTGAGCACTGCGTGTCGCGCTTCGTCCAAGAGACGGGATCGCAAATTAACGAGCATGAAAGGTGTGATTTTAGGTAATGTGATAGGAAACTTAATTTTTTCGTAGGCATTTCTTTTTGTTCTCTTTTTTTCGGCGTGCTAGTATACGGACGCTGCGGAACGTGCCGAACGTTTTGTATCGTGAAATTATGTACTCTTGACGAACGTGGTCTCCGGTATATAGACAGGCATCTTTCCGCGAATTCCTTCTCGCGTTCGCCGCTTGGAGTTGGGTACTCGACTTCGCTGACATTGGGCCAAGGCCTGTCTGTCTATATTTGGTCGTCTGTCTGTCGCGTGACTCGCACTTCGGTTTCCTGCTTCCGTCCATCCTCAGACGTGCGTGCCCAGGCCTCGCTCAAGGCATGCTCCTAGTTCTTCGAAGATTTCGTGTCCGTGCCGTACGACTTTGTCCACGTCGTGTGCACACTCAGCCGAATCAACACGTTCTAGATGCGATGACGGCGTAGTATGTTCGGCTAGTTTTCGCGGAATGTGGAATGCTTGCCTCGGACGCTCGAAACTTGCGCAAGTTTCCAGGTTTCGACCGAACGCTTTCTCTTTGTCGGTAAGACACGTGTTTCCTCGATGCGGCTGCGTCCTTTTTTGCTGCTCGCTTGAATCGCTTTTGCTTGTAGCTGTGGTACAGACTGGCTTCGCAGCAGCGTAGATGCCTAATGTTTCTACCTACCTGCGTACCGTACGCTTCGTATAGCAGTGACAGACTGCGATTCTCTAGGTTCTGCGTTTTCATCGCCGGTCTTCAACTTCAGCTCTTATAAGCCTAATTGTTTTGTCATCTCGGAAGCGCACCCAGTGGTTCTTTGATCAGAGTACTTTCTTAAACGCTATTATGCACTATTTTACCTTGGCGTTATGCGGTATACTGATGTTACTGACTGCTGCCACATCGCATGCGCAGATGGGAGGTAGCGACAGAAAGTTACAAGAAGTGACAAAAAGTGTGCGATGCGTTCGAAACAGGTGTTTGTCGCATTCGCCGGCCTACTTATGTGCGTAGTTGCCATGTGCGTTTTTTTTATTAATTTGGTGCTTCTTCGGCCCGCTCGTCTCTCCATCTGACCGCTGCGTCGCGGGACATATTTAGAACGCGCCCGCGCACCCTGGGTCCTCCGGTGACTAAAGCAGAAGCGCGTGATCAGCGCATTTTGTTGTTGTTACCATACATGGCCATATGACGTCAATGTAGACCGCGCGCTGCGCAGAACAGCGCCGTCTGCACCGACGTCGTCTGCGTCGCACATATATCCCGTTTTTTTTTTGTTAAGTTCTTGTCGATCAGTGTTTTATTTCTTCGTTACTCGCTCGTCGCCCACGTGCCTTGACAAAATCGCGATGCTTTATGGCTTTATGCAGACGTGTTTGCTTGATGCGTTTTTGGATTTCGATTCAACGCTTTAGAACTGTGCAGTTCCCTTGCATTAATCAATTCATGGACGGAGATAAGCCAACTTGTAAACGTGCCTTTCTAATTAAAAGAGAATTTCTATACATGTGCCAGCCAATTACGTTCGCTCGTTTTCTATGACCTAATTCAAGGCGTAGGCGAACTTCTTTCAGCGTCTGCGTCTCGGGGGAAATGTGTTTATGAACGCTAAGACACGCTAGGCAAGTGCGCTGCAGTTATGTTGACGGAACTTGCACTGAATTAGGTTTCTTTAAAAAGTATGGTTACATTGTATTGCTTTGAAAAATATGCGACAGATCAGCAATATGCAGTCTATACATAGTTGTTTCTTTGTTTTTGGCTATACTCAGTGACAACCAAAGAATTCAGTACAAGCTCCGCCCACAAAACTGTACTGTACCTGCTCTCGTAGCTTCCGCCTTTCAGAACGTACACTTTCTCGAGAAACGCCGACATTGAGGTGAGCTCGCCTTCGCTGTGACGTCACGGAAACGAGCGAACGGTATTGGCTGGTGCAAATGTACAAATTCTCTCTTGAGGCAAACAGCGATGTATTTGCGAAGTGCTGCACTCTTGCGTTGTCATCAGCCGCAGCGGTTTCAAATAAAAGCCGGGGAATATACTTATTTTATTCATGTAATATATTTATATTTCAACGTGCTAAACTAAATATTCCCCAGGTCAGCGTACGTGCTAAGAATTAAGTGTGGCATATACAGCGCAGGATGTGTCCGACCTGTCAGTCAAGTGTGACGTAACCCACAGTGCCATGTAATGCTGACGCAGAGAGAAAAAAAATGCAGATCAAGTGACAGCCTATGCACATAAGCGAAACATGTGGTTTTATATGGGAGCCGGGGATATAGCCACATAAAATTCCACAAGTATGACCGTATAAGAAGTCCATGTATAGACATATGATAAATTGGGCAAGTGTTGCCACGCATGGAAAATAAGGCCCCCTATATGTTATATATGTTCATTAGTGCCCTATTTTACCATTTACGTTCATATATGGAAATTTCGCATCAGTTCAGGTGGGACATTGTAGCAAGAGTATGCACAAAAGGCTTGATCTTGTTTGCGTTCTTGTGCGCGTTTGGTCTTGTGCGGAATGTCTTGCCCCGTGGAAATTGCCCGAGTTCAAACCGAAGGAGTTCTTGAATGTACCGCTTTTCTTGCAGAATATTACTGCATACTAGCGACCATTTGTTTTGTCGTACTACTCGTACGTGTTGCGCAATCGGATTCATAATTTCAGTGGGAGCTAGGGAGCACTGAGAAGCACTGAGAAGCGGAGGAGGGAGGATAACCGATGGTCATTAAGGGTTACGGACTGGATTCCAAGGGAAGGGAAGCGTAGCAGGGGACGGCAGAAAGTTAGGTGGGCGGATGAGATTAAGAAGTTTGCAGGCACGGCATGGCCACAATTAGTACATGACCGGGGTTGTTGGAGAAATATGGGAGAGGCCTTTGCCCTGCAGTGGGCGTAACCAGGCTGATGATGATGATGATGATGATGATGAGAAGCGGCCACGGCTCTTCTGTTTTCCACTTTAAAAGTAAGGATCGCTTGGCCTTGATGAACCGAAGAGGGCGTTATTCAGCATCGGCATGCCTGCGCCGTGGATTCGTATTATCCAGTCAACATGTTCCTATGGGTGGGCAGCGCAACCCGGACGAAGGACGAGAGGAAGTACACAATACGAGCGCTCGTATTGTGTACTTCCTCTCGTCCTTCGTCCGCTTCTTTCGTGCCTTCTTTATCTGTATGTGTATTTTTTGCGCAGTATTTGGAATTTACAGTGTCAGACCAACTAGCCCAACAGCCGGTCCTTCTAAATCTCTTGAAACTACACGCACTGTAACGTCCCGCAAAGGTGTTTGCGTTTAACCTATACGTGAGGCGACAAATGCTATTCTAAAACTGTCTATCAGTTAATCTTACTTTCACCGTCATACTCGTTAAATACTGTGGGTTGCGGCCACTTGTATGGCCACGTGTTTAAGTGCAGATGTGCTCCCCACGTTGACGGTGACGTATAAATAGTTTGTTCTTTGGCACCTTGTGATGCCTACATATGTACAGCCCTTCGCCACGATTAAACATTACCCTTGCTAGTCAGCCCTTGTGTGTGTTGTCGGATGTTTCCTCTCATTCCTCAGCCAGGTCTAATAAGTTTAGAGGCCTAGCCAGGGATATCTCTTTAAGAGGGCGCGGAAGGGAGGCTCGCACGTGATTAGAGGAGGAGGGCAGGGCAGTTGGGGGTTGCACGTTTGATTCCAGATATCCCTGGCAGACATTTTTTTTTCTTTGAGGGGGTAGGGCACGTACCCCAGTATGCCCCCCCCCCTCCTGGCTATGCCCCTAAGAAGCTAGATGTAGCGAACTACCAGACGCTCTAATGTTTCAATGTGAGCACTAGACTAATTTATCTTCAACTGCGAAGGCTCTTTTTTTACAAGAAACACAGTCAAGATTTAATCGTATCCGTACAGTTGAAGGTTCCGCGCACAGAGTCCCTTAACCCGTGCCGACTTCGGCCAGCTTCACATCATTAAATTGCCCGCACCTGACACGTTATTTGACCAACAGCACCTATATTAAAGTGTCGCCTTCCTCTTTGCAGAACTGAGGGCGGTGCCGCTACCAGACACGCTTCGGGCAAACCGGACAAACAGCATCAGGGCAGCGGCTACTTCCAGCAACTCTTCCACGCCCCCAATGGGAACCTCTTCAGCGTGCTCTCACCGCTGCAGCAGCGCGGCGGCCGCTTCTGCTCCATGAAGCCTGCGTTCCTGTGCCGCCAGCCGGCGCAGCAGCAGCAAGGCCAGCGTGCCACGCGCAGCCGTAGCGGCCGGCGCGGTGGCGGCAGCCGCTGCCTAAAGTTCCACAACTTCATCCCTTCCGAGAGCATCACCTCGGAGAAAGACGATGGCTCGCACGACGACGTCTGGAAGGTGCACGCCGAGTGCAAGCTCCAGGAGGAGCACGGCACCAAGCAGATCATGGTGTCCCAGTGGTCCGTGTCTTCGTCAGACGCGCCGCCGCCTTCGTCGTCGTCTTCCTCTTTCGTACAAGCGGCGACGGAGTCAAGGCACTCGGCCGGGAACGATACCGCCGCCTCGACCGAAGCTGAGAAAGCTACGCCGTCTCAGCTGGCTTCCAGATTGCGAGCGGAGGTGACTCGGCGGCAGCCTTCATCGACTTGCCCACCGCCCGCGTCGAGCCCAACCAACAGAGCTGCGGATGTGCCAGGACCGAGCACAGACCCACGGCCCCAGCAACAAGTCCAGGTCACTTATCAGGCGGGACCCGTGGTCGCTGCCGTCACAGCTCCACCGCCCACGAATGTGGACGAAGAAGCGCTTCGGGCGACGCCCGGATGTTTTATTCCTTCCAGAAGCAGCGAGCTCCTCAACGAGCTCGCGTCATCATCGTGCTGCTCCGAGGACGTCCCAAGCAGGAATGACTCGGCGCCCGCGTCGCCGAATTGCGCGGTCGACGCGAGCGCCGACACTTCTGTCAAGCAGTCGGAGATCCTCTTCGAGTGCCTCTCCAAGCGGCACCGAAGAAAGCCCTCGCAAACGCGCAGGGTCGTCCCTTACCGAAAGTACCTGTCCCTCTTGGAAAATGATGAAGCTTCGAATGCGTCGCATCCTCTGGACTTGTCCATGAAGACAAGAGTGCGTGCGACAGATGATGCTGGTGCCACAGTTGGCAACAGCGACAGCTGTTGTTTCTCGCCTGCAGTGTGTGGCGCGTCGTCTTTTGTGCCCTGTTGCTTACCGGCCTGTTCCTCGCAACCGTACCTGCCCAGTGTGCCCTCAGAGCACTATCATTTTCCTTACCAGGACCCGAGGACGTCCGTGTCTGGCAGCTTCGAGAAGTCTCCTCTCCAGGTTGCATTGGAAGCACCTCTCACAACTACACCAAAACGTAGACTCTACAGTGCTTTTTCTCAGCCAAGTCCACTTGCTACACTGGGTCACCAGTCTATGGTGTCCGCATCTGTGGTGCCTACGACCCAGTTGCCATTTGGCTATGCCCTCTACTCGACACCAACGTCAGCTTCGGGTGCTGGTGTCAGGCCATCACACCCTCTTCAACCACAGTCCCATACAGACTGTTCAGGCAGTGGCAGTAGATCAGCATTGATGGCGGTCCTGCAGAATTGTCGAGACCCGAGGACCAGCAGTGGCCATGGTTCATCAACAAGCCCGTCACCCTCGGAAGCACCACGGGGTCTTCGCAAACCAAGCCAGAGGTCACTGATCAAGCAGAAGCTGGAGGACACGTTTAAGCAGAATGGTTTCCTCGTCAAGACCAAGCAAGTCTCGGATGGTGACGCCACCTTTTGCAAGTTCCGTCAGCTTCGCAAGTACACACGCTACTACCTCAAGAGCTGGCACCACCACCTTCCAGCAGAAGTGCACAAGCTCTGGAAGGGTTTCCTTCCACCTAAGACACTTCCTGGCCCTGGGAGCTCAGTTGATGATGTGGCCAGGGATGCTTCGCAAGGCTCACTTTCTCTACCACAATAGAAATATTGCACCGTGCTACGAATTTCACCATGAAATTGAAGGACGTTTCTTTTTTGTTTGTACAGTGTTTGGCTTGGTTAACTCGTCATGGTGGTGTTAAGCCAACTTGTGTTTGAGTACATTGCCCTGGTTGATGAGACTGGATGTGCTCAACAATGTTCTTAAAAACAAAATTGCTTTTGTTTAGTTACCTTATCTGTAATTGACTGTTTATCCTATGACTGATTTTTTGCAGTTTCTACCTAAGTAGCTAAGCGTCTTGAAGTTTTGAAAGCCAGTTCACTCACTTCTGCAGGCCCTGAGCCAATTGTGTTAAATAAACATGGAACAATCTTGCATGAGAACAAACCATTCTCTGTGATAAATTAAGCTCAGAACACAGGAGTATTCCTGTAAAAGCTGTGAGGCTATTTAGGCCTTAATTATTGAATTGTTATTATGTTTCAAAGCCACTACAACAGTGCCTTGTGTTCGTTATCAAGCCATGACCCCCCTTGTATTTCATTTTTCCTGAGTAATAATAATTTATTTTCCACCAGTGTAGTGTGATGAAGGAGGTGAGAGATAAAAGCAGCCATCTGCTTACATATTTTTATCTGGTATATTTCGTTCTGATCCTCTTGTATATTTCCCGTGTTTTTGCAAATAGAATATTGCTTATGGGGGAAAGCTGCCTTAAAATTTACTCCATTAGTCTTCATTCTAAATATCAATTTGAGCCCACGTTTTCTTTCCTGCCACTTTCACAGTGGTTGTCATGCAGTTTTTAATCCTGTGGTGAACACATAGATTATGTAAAAGTGAACAATAATTTTGTGTTCACAACTGAAAACAAAACTTTTTTTACTATGAGCAGCAGCTCTAAAAGATGCTTTTTCCTTCTTGCAAAGGTATAATTTCTATCATCATTTCAATTCTTTTGAAGTTTTGGATGCTTGCACTTGGAGTGATAATTGTGTAACATGCATTTTAAGTTCATTTTTCATGCAAGTATACAGTTAAGGAGAATGTTGACAACTAGCCCACAAATGGCTGATGAACACCATGGAGAAGCTTCGTTTTTATGATTGGGTATGACATGAGCGTAATTATGCTATAAAGACTAAGCAGTAGCATAGTGTGAGGCACTAGTGCTTTTGTGTGCTTATCCTTTAGGTCAGAAGTGATGGATAGCCTGCCTCCACCATTTCATGATGGTTTTATTTATACTAATTATAAACTATGTTGTGAACACCAAGAAAGAGAGTGAGCAGATGGTGCAAGGTGTTCACAGCACCTGTGTTGTCTACTCCATCAAACTTGTCTTGTGCCATCCAGGGTTTAGATGCTCATTTCATTCTTTCATTTGTCTCAAAGGTTGTGAAGGGCTAGGGTGCTGATAACGGGGACTCTATAATGTGAAGCAGTGATCTTTGTTCATTTGCTAAAAATGCACATATTGTGTATTCTGCCAATTCAACCACATGCTGACTCTGATTCTTTAACAATGCCGAGCATTCTAAAGAAGTGTTTTCAAACAGTGGTCTCGAGAAATTAGTATTCTAGATTAGAAAAATAGGCAGTGGACTGTGTATGGCATTCAGTGTAATGGTTAATGTGCAGGTGTGTATTCGATGTCACTTATGTTAGTCATGGAAGAGGGAAGTTTTTACAATTACACACAGTGCATCCTAGTAGTCTTGCAAAGTGGAATGCGGCTTGGCTTGGGCATTTGCACACTGGGGGCTGACATTGATGACATCCCTGAGTAGCCACTAAAGTAATGGCCTTCGAGCAGCAAGTCTAGCAATCCTAGTACCATAACGCTCATCTGAAAGACAGTAAAAAACTTCATTATTCAGGGCAGAGAAGTGAAGTTGAGCTGCCCATGTCAATATGTGTGACCTTTGATGCAGGGTATGGGGGAAATGACACTTGGACTTTCAGAATGAAAGCATAATTCAGTGCTTATTATTTCATCGCACAGCACCAAACGAACACCACGCAGCTGCTGCTCATTTCTGTAGAATACTTCTCGTGCTCAATTGCAAAAATAATTTTCCATGCTTCAAACCATTGTGCTGTATGTGACTTGTGCAAATGTCATTGCTGCTGCCATGTTGGCAGTCTGTTGTGAGTGATATTCTGCACTTTGATCTGTGCATGTTCAGCATGTCTTCTCATCTCCAGTAACCCTGCCAAAGCCACAATTTGGCTCTGTTAAGATGTTTGTGATGCCTTATGCAAGGAAGATATAATGTGAGAAGCTTAACTTTCTCATAGGACACTTGAAACTTACAGCGTGTGCTTTCCACGGCACAGCACTGATTGTGTATTACATGGCTCTCTATTTTTTTCTGTGCTGTGGGGGTATTCACCACAGGGAGCACTGCTGCTTATCAAACCTCTCTGCAACACCCCTCACCCTCTTGCCTTCATCTCTTCTCCACATTTACTCATAAGCAATGTGATAAGCTGAAAGACCTTGCCAAGGCATTAACCCTGGAAAAATTGTTCAGACATCAAGGAAAGCAGAAAAAGCATTTGCCAACTTGTGCTCTTAATTTAGTTTGCAACGTTGTTCCAAATTGCTAGCCTTTCGTGCTAGTCCAATGGCTCTGAGGCAAACGCATCCCTCCCTCTCTTAGTACAGTGGATCTTCTTCATAATTTTAGCCATGACATCTGCTCACCTGTTTTCAGTAGGTTTGTTGTTTCACACTGCACAGCTTTTATTGCCCTGTGATCTCCTTTAACACGTCCAAATGGAACTTGTTTTGTGATGCAATTGCTGTTGGTGAGACTAGTCAGAGACTGGGTGCTTTTGCACATATTGTTAGGTGTTGTTCAGAATTCTAGAATTTTTGACAAGATGCACTCTTTTGATGTAAGGACAACTAGCAAACACACCCTTCCCCAAAGAGAACTATACATCATTATCTAGGATCTGCTTCGTTTATTGTGTAGGATTCACTTGTGCAATATTCAGAAGGAAGCACAACAGAAACTTTCAGAACAAGCTACTGTTTTCCAGGAAGTTATGTCTCTTTCCTTTTACTGTAGACCATTTCATAACAAACTCTATGGCCAGTACTGTTTTCACTGCTGTGCTGGAGCGTCATGGTGCTTTATACATATTTCTGTGTTGTGAAGATAGAATATATCTTTAGGGGCAAGGGCATGTGCATGCTTTAACTTTTTTGCCCTCGTTTCTATTGACAGACAAGGTGGCTATCTAGACAACAGTAGCTTGATCTGTTAGGATTCCTAGTAGCATCTGCTTTTTTATGAGTGTCCTTTTTACAAGACTTGCTTCATTCTTTGGAAGGTCAGCTATGAGCAAATATTGTAAGTATCGCATTGGTCGTTTCTATTCTTTGTGCAGCTGTTTTTATGGTGGTTGTCTTTTTAGTCACGGAGTGTCAATTGCCTTGTTATGTATGGACTTCAAGTCCCCCTTTGTGATCAAAATGCAGCCATTTGCAAGCATTTTGCTTGCATATGAGTGTCACTCTGTCATCTTCTGTTTGGTAGTGTTGAGGCTTAGACTGTCCCAAAGACTTTTTCACCATTTTTTTTGTACATAGCTGCAGTAAAGCATACCTTGTTTAAACATTGATTTAAGCAATTTTTTTCATATTTTTACTAATCTCAGGTGCTGTGGTGAGGTAAGAGATTTGTTTCATTGGAAATTTGCAAGTTTTCTTCATGTTTAAATTTCCGATCTGCTATGTATATTGCCTTAAGCAGTAAACTGATGTAATGTCTCCCATTGCTGTACTGGGGCTCCAACACTATGTGTGGGATTTGTTGCAGCCCTGAATAACTTATGAGTAGTTAGGCATAGTGCTGCATGCAAGCAACAGCCATAGTGCCTTTGATACTGCTATTAACTTATTGCCAAATGTATTTACAGTTCACCTTTCTTTGTTGTTGAGTTTTTGTTTCTAAAGAGTTGTTCGTGATGTTAAGTTTTTCTCATAGGTTTTAAGAACAGTGTGCCTGTTCCTGTTTTTTTCCCTTGAATCTATCAGGTGAAGTTGGTTGCTGACACAAAGAAAATGTTTGAAACGTCCAGTGTATAAACATTGTTCTTCCCACCATGTGATGATATTTTTCTAATGCGTGTTTTTTTTCAATATGTTGGTCTGCTAGGCCGATCATGCACAAAGCACAAAAAAGAGTCCTTCATGAGCATTGTTGTTAATAAATGTTTCCTTACCATGTGCCTGTTCCTTGTTTATGCTCATCCTTAGAATCACATGATTCAAATGAGAATGGTACAAAAAGCTGCTTATTAGCCTATGGTTGAGCGAGTACTGCTTTGGCAGCTGCTTAATTGCCTCGCTTCAACGGGGCAGCCTAAATTGCCTTTTACCTCACAATGTTCATAAACTTGAAAGCACTTTAAATGCGCACTAAAGGAAATATTAAGTTGAGGTGGAGTGAAAGATTAGGCTTCTGTAATAACGAATCCGCCACTCATAGCAAGAACCATAGAGCTAGTATATTGACTCTAGGGCAGAAACTGCGCGAAAGAAGTGGGAACCGCAATGACGCCCCCATGTTGATACCCCTCATTTTTGTAACGCTGAAAACGATCAAACTGTGATGCAAAAACAAGCATGTGCACGTGCATGCGCAGGGAGAATGTGTAAAGTTCATTGCGTATATATTTTTTAGAAGAGTCCAATGGCTATTTGTAAATTTCCGTGTAAAATTTACAATAAGTACAGGATGCGCTTGCACGTGCTGAACTACATGGCACACACCATAGCGAGGGACGCTCGAAACGAATGTATGCGCGTCTCGTCAAAAATCGCATCGCGTCGTTGCGCCTGCAACATGGCAGCGCCCCTGTGGTTACCGATTCCAATGCATGGGTGCCATTGGGAGCTTTGCCTCTTGAGTTTGCTATATTAACTCTATGGTGAAAACAAGCCTTTTTCAAGGAAGAAAATGGCGAAAATAAAAAATCGGAATGGCGCCACCTCTTATGGACATTGGTATCTCATGTGACGTCAGCACTGACTTATCCACAGATCAGATGATGATGATGATAGCAACTTTATTGTACCACCGGATAAAGAGGCAGACAGATTACGTCAGCTGTCCCTTTTGGCGCGAACGGTCCAAATTGAGCAACAGCGGGATCATCGGCGGCGCTGTTATACGCAAAAAAAGTGCAACATTGTCACAGAAAATCATCGTAAACGTCCAGACGAATAAGCCATTGATCTGGCTTGCCAATATTTTTCTGTAGTGTTCACCTAATAACCAAATTTTGTGGTAGCATGCAAGAAGGGACATTCATTACACACAAACAAGCCTGATTATTTGTAGCAATTTGCTAGGATGAGAACCATCGAGGCTTCTTCGGAAATTCTATTGTCAAATAATTAGTACCCGTACGTTGACTAGGCCAGAGGAAGAGAGTCGAATTCTGTGTTACGCGAGATACGAACTCGAGCGTTTTGCAGATCAGTTTGAAACAACGCTCCACGTCTTGGCGTTCTTTGTTGGTTATCAAGATGGTTGATCAAGCATAGCGAGGAGAAGCTCCCCCGCTGACCAAAGCGCGCAGGAGCCCAGCGAACAGATCGAGTGGCTGGTGTCTCCGTGCGTGCCATTTGCCACCTCATATGACAGGCGGGCAGGCGCAAGTTGAAATTTGTTAGCGCAAGACGGGCACTTCGCTGGGAAAGGCCTTCGTGCCTGATACAACAACGACTGTTGAAACACACCTACATGACATCTTAACAGAATCCTGTAACCACAAACCTAACATTACAATCACCCTGCGTTGGGTGTCTGGTCATGCTGGGATCGGGGGAAATGAGTTGGTTCATCAACGTGCCCGCGAAATTAACCTCCGGGCGCCATCGATTCCCTGGCCAAATCCAACGACAGTGGAAGACGCTGCCACGTACAAAGCGCAAATAGCTGAACACTACAAGAACATCAAGGAAAACGGTACTATTTTGCCCCAACCTCACTCAACACGGAACAAGCACATGTCCTTCGTACAGTTCAAACGAACACTCTTCTCACGCCACTAATGCTCTACAACTTCGGTTGGCGTAGCACAGCTCACTGCCCCAACTGTCCGGAGATAAGGGCAGGTGCAGAACACATTCTGTACTCATGTAACACTGCCATTACCTCTCCTCATTTTCCTTACCCTTCCCCTCCTTCCTGGAGTGCTTGGACTCGGAGGATGAACAACGAGCCTTAGCGGGGCAGGCGCTCTACTGCACTGCGCCTTAGTGTTGGCCTTAAATAGAATTTTTTTCCTTCCTTCCTTCCTGCGATGGACATAACAAAATAGGCTGATGATGATGAGGATAGGTACGTGCTTGGGTGTTGTACTAATGTAGCAAACTCGAAATGCTGAGATGTTCTCTCCGGGCTACCGCTCATGAAATATGTTGTACCTAAAGAAGCCAACTGCCTGTTGTCACAAAATTATTTATGCGCTCAGCTACTTTAGAATGTCGCCTGAAATAATGAAAATCAAAGAAACTTCGAAGTTTCGCAAGACAAGTAAATGGCAGAGCGCTGAAAACATGGACTTCCAGTTACTAAAACTGTGAGTAATGATATAGAAGAGTGAGGGTTTGAGCTAGCTAGTGAAGTTTATTCAATATTTGCTGTCAAAAAATAAATGTTAGAAACTATACACAGGAAGAGGCTGCCAAACTGAAATATTGGTAACGCAACCTCTTATAAATAGTGCCTAAATAAAAATGAGATAATCTTGTTTGTTTGCTTTAACTTAGGTTATAGCAAAGTTAAAGCAAACAAACGAAATCCATAGCAAAGCAATGCCAAAAAAATATTTGGAAATGAACGGTAGCGTCAACATCTTTTTAAGTAACGACAAGGAATGGTTAACAATAAGGTCGCATACTGATTATACATGCCTAACGAAAACATCACTATGGCGATTATTCAGAATGCAACATGGAACGTAAGTACATACTAAACTCTTACATATGCGAAGTTATGTTGTGCTAATTACAAGTTAACTACTGAGGAAGAAACGTATGACAGAGTTCACTTAAATGATGAAAATGATAGCTTAGTCCTAGTCTCGTAAGGGCAAAGTATTTCATAGCTTAAATAATTAAAAAAGGCAGCTATATTGAGTGCCGTAATGCGATGTTTTGGCAGAAGTAGGTTATTTCGTAATGAATGTGGTGTTATGATTATTATTCTCATGATTATGGATGAATTGAAGCAGATCGCAGTTATTGATACGATAGGCGAATATTTCGACATCGTAATTAACCAAATAATCAATACTAGGTATACTGAGTTAATGAAAAATTGGAGAGATATGAGAATAGCGAGGACTCCACGTAATAGGATTGATAGCTTCATTTTGAATTCGTTGAACAGGAACTAGTTGTCTTTTGTATATTAGTCCTCAAGATGTAAAACAATAGGTGAGTGTGGTGGAAGGCATACCAAAGTATGATTAAGGTATGTTGTCGGAAATAATTTCTTACTTTGAGCTTCTGTTCTTTAAGCAACTATTCTTTAAGAAGCCTTTAAATATGCTATGATCGCAATGTAACAGAGCTGACAAAAGATGGACACAGAAAACGGCAGGAAGTATGAGTTATGAAATGAATATGCAAAATGGCGCGTGTAATCTCCATAGATGGTGTCCTAGAAATGGCAGGCGTGATCGGACTGGTCCATTTGGCCACCCAACAATATGAAGAAAACATGTGCTTCGAGATTTGTGTCTATAGCGTTTCCATCATCCCCTTTCTAGCCGCCGCAATGGATGGTGGTGGCGGACCTATACTCAAATCTAAAGAAGGAAGTATAGACAGTAATCCTGCACGTAATAAATCATGCATGCAATTAACGGGGTGACCGATGCCAGTGTGAGCTCCGCTCGAAAGCTGAACGTGTCAAGGTGAAAAAAATGAGGCTGAAGAAATCAAGGACGCCGTTAATTTTGTGTGACGCTAATTGTGCTTAGCGAGTGTGCTTGCCGGACAGGCATTATGTGCACAGAGGACTTTTTCTGGGGCGCAGTCATCTCTAGCAAGCTCGTGATATTTGAGAGTTCCCGGATAATGAACCGAATATGACAGTTTGGCAGTACGGCTAAAAATAATGGTCCCTTACCTGACATTCCTGGGACCTTGCAGTTTTTTTTAGCTTGGCTCAAGCGGAAAGTCAAGTGTTCAAGGGGGAGGGGTACACGGCGAGTTAGTTCCCAAGCGTAAATGCCAAGGTGGTGACCAGCCTTGAGAAGACGTTGAGGCTCTACAGCAAGCCTATACAAGTTTCCTTTTTTTTGTGAAGTCTATATATTGTGCATACACAGCCTGTGGATGGGTGATATTGCACTTTTTACGCGCTAATATTTGCAGCTTGTCTGCAATTAAAGAGTTCTTGGCCTCAATATAGACAGCAGAAAGTTGACTTCTCAACAGGTCTCGTCTGTAAGTAGCATGTAAGCTACGTGCCACAGGGTGTCCCAGCTAACTTCAGCCAGTTTAAAAATATGCATATGCCACGTAGCTGGACAAAACAAAGGTAATATTGTTTGCCGTCGCTTGGAGATAGTCAGATTATTTTTTTTCGTTCTGCCGAATTACTTGATTAGTCCGTATTAATTAATCAACTTCTCAAACATTTTAATTAGATGAAAAGTGTCAATGAGACAATTGTAGAGCGACATGAAAAACTCCCGATACAGCTTTTTGTTGCTTAATACGCGCTACATAAAAGTGTTCGGCCGAGTGTCAAAGAAGCCCGCAAATGCACGCATAATGTATTTTTTTATATTTTTTATAAAGAATAGGGGCCAGATGCTCCAGCATCTGGCCGCTCGATAATAATAATAATATTTGGGGTTTTACGTGCCAAAACCACTTTCTGATTATGAGGCACGCCGTAGTGGAGGACTCCGGAAATTTTGACCACCTGGGGTTCTTTAACGTGCACCTAAATCTAAGCACACGGGTGTTTTCGCATTTCGCCCCCATCGAAATGCGGCCGCCGTGGCCGGGATTCGATCCCGCGACCTCGTGCTCAGCAGCCCAACACCATAGCCACTGAGCAACCACGGCGGGTCTGGCCGCTCGAGGCACTTTTGTATACTCGCGGGCTTATTTCACGCTGGGAAAAACACTTTTATATAACATGTATTGAACAGCAGAAATCTGCATCGGGAGTTTCTCATGTAACTCTACAGTTGTGCCATTGACACTTTTCATCTAATTATATTTGAGAAGTTGATTAATTAATTACTTAAGACTAAGGACCTAATTTGGCGGGAATGAAAAAATAATCTGAGTATCTCCAAGCGACGGCAAACAACACTGTTTTGTTCTGTCGAGCTACGTAGCATTTGCATATTCTTTAACTCTGGCTAAAGTTAGCTGAGACAGCCTGTATATCCACGCACGATAAGCCTATGAGGAGGCAAACCAGTGTAAAGCAAATTAATATACTTTTAGACTGAATTCATTCTTATCAGGGAAGTACCATCTTGACGCTTGAAATGGTACCCACGCCTGGTCGCGGAAGCCTTGTCACAGTCGCAGAGCTTGAGTTTAAGCCATAGGAGGGCACGTTGGCCGGCTGGAGGCTTTCTAACATGTGACGCAGATACAACACACATATATGCAGCGTGTGGGTTTTGCTTGTGGGAAGCAACGAGGCAGATTAACAAGAGGTGGTTGTGCACAAGGAGGCCAATTTCACTTGTTTGAGCCCAGGCAATGCAGAATCACTCGATGTTCTGGACTATGCAATGATGTTGAGGTTCTTGCACTGAGCAACAAACGCAGGAGGAAATTTCACCGGTATTCACGCGTAGGATAGAATATTATACCCGTGAATAAATTGATATTACGACACATTGTATTAAACGCGGTACACTTGACGTGATAGAAAGTGAAGAAAAATAGAACAGAAAATCCTGAATCGTGTTGCAGTTACTATGCTAAGCGCTGACGAATAACTGTCGATTCAACAATGTTTAAGAGAGAGAAAGAAGCACAACACTAAAGAGGTGTACGTACTAAAGTATTTTATACTTGCGCTCAACCTCAGGCTCTTTTATGGCACATGGGTAAAGTTGCGAGTACAAAGGTCCAAATGTGTTTAGAAAAAAATACAGATCCATCACGAAGCATATTGCAGATAGCTGAATATCTAGGATTGTTTGGTATTACGCACTTTTACCAGGTGGCGCAGTATGTCCATGTCTATACCAGCAATTTTGTGTGACGACAGTGGTAAGATGGTGGCACAACGACGACAATGGCTTGACAAAGACGACAGCATAATGGCGATAGCGATGGCGATAGTGCGTGACGAGTAACATATTGTAATTCTGCGAAGGAACGCTACAACCTAGGTCGACTCCGAAGGCGGTTCGATGTGGAGAGGCAAAAAGAGAGTGGTAATGTTATTTTCAATTCATTCGTGTCATGAATGTTTGTACTCTGATGAGTAGGACATCGAGTTATTTTGCTGGCGCACTCTTGTTGATATCATTTATTCTTGCAAGCAAATTTTTTTATTGAGCGACACCTTGTGTGAGACCACACACTTCATTTACTCGACAAGAGAGCCAGCACCTGTAGACAACAGGAGAGACGAAAAAAGGTTCGTTTGAAAAAATAATTTAAAGAAATGACGATCAGAATTTTGAGACTCACGATGATGACTCTAAATCACCAGTAGAACATGCAGGAGACATACAAGGAAAGCGACATTTACGTCAAAAAATATGATGGAACCCATCTCAGGATTACTGTCGGCGGTAAAGTTATTAGCAATAAGCAATGTAGTTACGGACTGTGATGCCGAAGTCACATTTATATCTGTAGCGGTCATTCTGAGACTCCTGTTGCTTCGCCTACATTCGGCCAACACTGTCTCCAGTGTCGGCCCACTTTGCTATGGCACCCGCTTGCCAAGGTCCCCCATGAACATGACTGCACGACCTATCCAGCTAGAGAACAGTCAAGCCGCACCATCCACGTTCACAAAAATCTGGATTGGTTCGCAAAAAGCTTTCAAAACTAGGCTTGTCATCAGTTCATTGCTGATGTCGACTTATACAGCGGTTTGCATGGTCTAATGCGTGCGCATGTGTTCACTGAACTGAAAGAGCTGTACGCAGCAAGAAATCATGCACCTTAAGGGCACCTTTAAGCGTTACCCTTAAAGGTGTAGCCAACAGGTGTTACCCTTAGGGGCGCTGGCTTGTCTTATACCTAACATCGTGGGTAAGGTCGAATTGTTGATGAAGACAAATACAGCTTTCTTGATGGCGGCCTTTGCTGCAAGTAAACGTAATAGCAGTGACAGACGACGGGAACTGCATAAAATAAACTTAAATATATAAACTCTCGATTGCGTCACAGATTTCGGCGTGAACTAAGCGGCTAGAATTCAAGTACAGTTTTCAACTGCAGCGTTTCTCATCGCAGGTGTAGTTTGGCCTGTAGATGTAGTCGTGTACAGGATTTCTTTCTCTCACAGCTTTACAAACCAGCACCCAAAAGGGCGAATAACCTTTTACTGTGTGTGTACATTAGTTGTCGCCCCGATGTTCACTCGGGCGGCTTGGTGAAGTCCGCACACGACATCAAGGAGGTAGCGAATGAGGCATAACAGATGAGCGTCGAAAAGATGAATGGTGCCTTTCGACGATAACCGCTCCCAGCTGGAAAGTGTGCCTGTATCCGTCTTTTCTCTCGTCTGACAGTTTTCGGGGCCACTAGAGCAGGTTGTCGTCGTGCTCGTCGCTTTCCGACGGCGTCCTCCTTTTTAGTTCTTTCTTAGCTGCCATAAAAAATGGCTGTGGCTTAGGTAAGGTTAAGCCCAAGATGCGAAGCATACTAGCCTTTATTTTAGTTGTTGAACCACTGTTTAGCCTGGTGAACTGCTGTTGCTTGGCTATATTTGGTTCGGCTAGACGAAGAAACAACTCATGCATTACTGCTTCGCCTTCAAGAGTGGAACGCGACAGCGTTCCCGTCTACCCGCCAAGGGGTGTAAGACAATGGGCTACAGGGCAGCGACTACGCGCCCCGCATTGGACGCGGTGAGCGTCGAGCAAAGCAGCGTTCGGCGCGGCAACGAAATGTGCGCCTGAGCAAGAGACGCACGCCTTAGAAACAGCTCGTTTCTAAGGCAACAACGGATTCACTAGAGCCGCTTTTGTACCGCTTTGAAGCATCGTACTCGTGGCTCAGTGGTAGCGTCTCTGTCCCACACTCCGGAGACCCTGGTTCGATTCCCACCCAGCCCGTCTTGCAAGAGTTGAGCCAAAGCCACTTCTCCTCTGTCGTGACGTCACGGTGTCACGTGGTTTCAAGGCGACACCGCCGCGCCTGAGGAGCTGGGTTGAGCTCTCGTAATACGCTTCGCATAAAAACTTTATAGCCGAGGAAAGGCAACCTGTGTGTACATGACGTTTTCCGTACATAGGCCACGTGTTTAAACAAAGGTCCGGGCTGGCGCAGCGTACTTGATGAGCTTGTGAGACCGCGCGTGGTGGAGATAAAAGAAATAACAGGAAAATGAGGCCTTCTACGTGGTGCACGTGGAAATCAAGAATAATGAGGCAAAGAAGGCCACGATCGCGTGTGTGTCCATGCCGTCGATAAAGGGAGCACCTGAATGACCTGCAGCGATAGTCTGCAACGCCGCGTTGGCAAGAAACCTTGACGATGTTGCGAAGAAAGGAGGTGGTGTTGTGCTGCGCTGCTTTGGCGCTGATTGCCTGCTCCTGTTGGGCTTCCGTGCAGCATCCCGCCGTGTCATCGTGCCAGAGTAAGCCTATTGATTGCTTGATTAGGTAATTCATTCATAACGGTTTAACGTCCCGAAGCAATTGCACTGAGTTTGTGTGGAGGTTGTGGAGGCTCTGGCTTAAGTATGACGACCTGAGTTTTTTTTTCACTTTCACATAAATGTAAGTGCACGAAAGTTCTCGCATCTCATCCCTAATCAAATGCCCACCACGGCGGCCAGGTATCGAACCCTGATCCTCGTGTTTAGCAGTAGAACGGCATGGTCCCGGAGTAAACGCCGTGGATCAGTGTAAGTCGATGTGTTTAGGCAGCTCTCTCAGAAGACATCTTGCAGCAATATATACCACGCACGTATTACTTACGCACTCCGTCAATATATGAGGGAAAACCGGATTTGTGTTCAAAGCCGGTAACATTCCTTGTGCGCGCTAGTAATGCTGAAAGGTTCCATAAGTGTGATTCTTCAACAGGGGAAGAACATAACAAATAGCAGTACGTGAGGGTCGGACATGAACTTTGGTAAGAATGGCTGTTTGAACGCAAATGAAGTGTTTATACTTTTGCATTGGCGAAAAGTATACGTGCGATATGTGTGCGATATTTGTACGTATACGATATACATTTACGTAAACGATATATATGTACGGTACGAAGATATACGTAGCGGGCAACGCTGCTAAGGTCATGAAGGGAGAGAGTAAAGAACGAAAAACAGGGCGACCCTGCACTCGCTGAAAGTGTTAAAAGGGCGATAAGAGAGAAATAAAGGCTCAGAAATCGGGCGACCTACAATACGTGTGAAGGCGCGCATTGATTGATTATTAGAGGTCTCGGAGACCAGTATGATTGAGGTACACTGCAACAACACCCTAATTTCTTTTCGCGAGCCACTGAGGCGCACGGCCGCGGTCATGGAGCTTCGCCGCCGAAAGTGGTCCTGAGTCCAGCCGGTTCCGGTGAGGCAAGCCCTATACATCGCATCGAGAACAAAGGCGCAAGGAGTGTTAAACAGTCTCATCGTTACCGCAAAAGTCGCAGATGCACTTTTCTTTGGAGACAGGCAGATCCTCGAGAGATTTTTAGCACTTCCTACGAAGTAAGAGCACGCGTTAGGAAGACAAGAAACAGGAACGCGTTACGTCCTTTGGTGAAAAAAAAAAATGTCACAGGCTTCCGCAGAACACGCCGCACATTCACAGCGTAAGCTGCAGGAGCGGCTCCATAAGAGCTGCATTTTCGGCAGTAGGCACTAGAGGGTCATCGGGGTGATGTCTTTTCGCATTGCTTTCCCGAGAACGATCAGAGCTGTCCGCCTGGCGTCGACGGCGAGCTGCAGCTTGTGCCGCTCTCTGCACAGCGGTCTGCTGAGCTCGATGTTGCTTGGTTGCAGACGCGTCTGTAACTCTACGATTCGCTTCTTCAGTAGTGGTTCATACCTTGCGAGGAGGCGCCATAACGTGTACCGAAGAGTAACCATGAATACTTTGTTTAGCGAAGAACAACAGACACAAGAAAGACGACAGGACAAGGCGCTACTCTCAACTTACGTCATTTTATGGCGTCACTCCTTTATAGACAGCTGAAACTAGAGGAACATGTGCAGTGAGCACCGCGTGGTGGAGCCACCAACATCCGATCACAAGAGCGCACTCATGCGACAGAATCCAAAAAAACAAATTAAGCTTTTCAGATTTCAGATTTTTTTGGATTCTGTCGCATGGGTGCGCTCTTGTGATCGGATGTTGGTGGCTCCACCACATGGTGCTCACTGCGCATGTTCCTCTAGTTTCAGCTGTCTATAAAGGAGTGACGCAATAAAATGATGTCAGTTGAGAGTAGCGCCTTGTCCTGTCGTCTTTCTTGTGTCTGTTGTTTTGCGCTAAACAAAGTATTCATGGATTCGCACCAACCAGCCCGCGCCAACGCATTGTGCTGGACCGAAGAGTAAACACAGGTATCCAGACTACGCGACGCGCACGTCGGATCCCTTGACCCGTGCCATGATACGATGCTGTGGGCAATGACGATTATTTATTTGCATCCCTTTTGAAACAGGGCGGTGAAAAATATTCACCCAGCCTGCTTGAGTTAACCAGGTCAAGCTACATGCAGCATGCAATAGCTACATGCAGCTGCTACATGTCGGGACACCTGGTGGGAAACAATGCAATCGTAATGCAAAGTTTGCACGTATCGACGCTACGTGGCGCGCATGTCACATGTCGTCATAAATGGCACGATAAGATGCTAATCATGATTACGATTTATGAGGGCTTGCTCCAAAGCGAGGCTGAAGACGACCAGCGTCGAGCAATCCACCTGGCCGTTGAGGCCGTGAAGACTCACCGTCCTCAACGCGCGGGGACGTCTTCGTCCTCACCCCCTACCTGCACCTAGGTTAAGAGGCGGGCATCCCAGCTCGGTGGAATAATACAGTTTTCAATCAATCAATCAATCAATCAATCAATCAATCTCAGGCTTAGCCTTTGCGGGAGGCTCGCTCGCATGACCACGTCGGATGCAACTTGGCCGCATAAACTATAGTTTGCAATATACGAATTATGCGCACCGAGCTCAAAACGCGGGAGGGTAGCCACATGATTCGAGCTAGTAATTTTGTTAGGGAAGAAGGGCCTGTCGTCTTGGCTTATTGCAGATATATTCTGTTTGAATTTTCATTTCGCACGAGTTCCGTACCTTAAACTCAGCTTCTACTTAATCGAAGATCACGGCGCAGCTTGACACACAAGTGTCTGAAATGGCTGTTGCAGTATTTTGCACGGCGTTTCAATCGATGATCTTTAGCGCTTCCTTTGGTCTTCGTTAGAACGCTCTTGTGCATTTCCGTGTGTCCGTAGAACTCTGTTGAGGAAACACTGCTCCCTATTATATATGGCTGCTACTTTATGTTCTCAATCGCTCGGGAGCACTGTTCCAGCATTGAAATTTTATTCAATTCAGTCATTTTTCTGTTCTAATTGTCTGTTCAGCAAGGAGCACTCCTCGCCTATTTAAGGTGCTGGAAGGTAGGCGCGCAAACACAGACGCGCTCTATATTCCCCGCCTCCCGGCCCCATCTGCCCATATACTACACTTTGCCCTGCTGTCCGTACACGTAACTACACCTTCTCTCTCCCTTCTCTCGCTTCCCCTTCTCCCTTCCCCCAGCGTAGGGTAGCCAACCCGACTATTGACTGGTTAACATCCCCGACTTCCTATATTACTCTCTCTCTCTTGCCCTCCCTTTGGGGAAAGGAGAACACCTCATCAAGAGTGAGCGAGTAAGTGAAGAACCTGGAAACATAGAAGTTGTTTAAGGAAACCTAGAGATGTTTGCGTGGCACCTGCACAGCATTATACCGCATGTTAGTGTGCGTGCGCATATTTCTGTGCTGTTTGTGCGCGCGTGTGTGTTGTGTATGTATGCCGAGTTTCGTTTATTTCATGATCATTTCCTTGGTCATCGCATGCACACCCGCAAGGACGACTACTGTAGCCGTTAACGCTCTCTCCTCGTCGATACATCGGTGCCACCTTGAAGGGTATCCTTCCTTGTTTACAGCTCGACCGCATGGGTTGATAGAAAGCACAAAGAAACGAGGAGATGATGGAAAGGCGGGAGTGCTAGAAGCGTCATCCATGTACTTTTCATTTCGCCCGTTCTTCCACATTTTTCGGTTGCATGACCGTTCGGCGCTGCCTATCGCTATATTCGTATACTGAACACTCACCTCCGTCTGTATACCGCAGCGGAGGCGAGTTTGGTCACCATCCACAACTTGAGCATCGAGGACGCCAAGGTGGGCCGAAACATGACCATACACTACGTCGGTGAACTCCACGAAGTACTGCATGGTCCGGTGATCACCAAGTTCACCATGTGGAACTCGAACGGATTGAAGATGCCTTGCGTGCAAGACATGGGTTCCTGGTGGGTGTCCTCCGCTATAGCATGAGAGACATAGCTGAATTTTAAAATTTATCCCTCTTTTTCTGCTCATGGAGGAGGGGGAGGAGGAGGAGGAGGAGGAGGAGGAGGAGGAGGAAAAAACTTTATTCTGGTCCTGTACAAGGTGTTGCCACCTGCCTGGCTAGTCCCATGTCGGGACCGGGAGGTCAAGCCTCCTAGCCCTATCACGGGCGTACTGGACAGCCAGGACTTGAGGGATATGATCTGAAGATCTGATCATTCCTAAAAACCGATTCCGGGAAATGCCAGGGCGAGCGACCCACGCTCCCAGAGCAGATGTTCAAGCGTGCATATCTCCTTTTCGCATGCTTTGCATAAAATATTCATGTCTGTAATGTCATACCATTCCTTTATTTTTGCAGGTGAATAATAAGACTGTGTTTGTAATTGCCGAAGTGTAACTGCTTGTGCTCTGTTTAGCCTATAGTGAGGGGGTGGAAACTCCCTCCTTTCCATGTAGTAATGCTCATTGCAAAACGTCATCTGCAAGTTTGGGAATATTTATGAAACGGACCCGCACAATACTACGAGGGGCTGACTGGTGAATGAAGCTTTAGAAACTCTCCTTCAATTATTTTACAACGAGATTTTCTTGCTTGAATTTCGCCTTATTTCCTTTTTCCAATATTTCCTTACTGGCTGAAGCGCAACACTTGCAGCTACCGCCGATATTTGTGCCATAGTTCCTTCCTGCATAAATCTTGTAGGAAACTCTGCGGTTTGGGAATGGCCTTGAAGATCCGGCAGCGTCTGCGCGATCTAGTCTCGGAAGCCATGCCTCGTTTAGAGAAAGCTTCAGCTCGTGTGCTTCTTTTTAAATACACGTAAAAGGAGAATTCGTTTTTCTCGGCAACCACTGCACCAAATTTGACGAGGTTTGTTGAATTTAAAACAAAAACTTAAAATCCAGTGACTGTTGGTTTCCAATTTTCGAGTTAGATAGGTAATTCTTTATTACAAATTGGAAAAATAAAAAATATTTAGAAAATGAAACTATCAAGTTTACAATTCTCTAACTCGGCAAGCGAAAATAATATCACAATTCTGTCAGTTGCATCTGACAGTACATCGAAAGCGGACAAAATTGATATGTTACACATGAATTTAAACAAATTGAGTAATATGCAAATACAGCTTTTGCAGAACCCTTGTACACAACGTAACAAATTCACGTAAAGATATAAATTGACATATTGAATTTGTTCACCTTGGATTATCTAATGGATGCCGTTCAGAGAACCGCGATATCTGTTTTTGATGCAGAGCTATTATTTGCGTCTATTTGTTTCAAACTATCGTATTTTTCAAAATTCTATTCATAAAATGTAGGCCATAAATCGAAATTCCGCTCCCAACAGTCACTAGAATTTAACATTCTCTTAAGTACAACAAACTTATTTAAAATCGATCCAGGGATTATCTCAGGAAAGCGTTTTCTTGCGTTTTACATATGTATTTGAATAGGCCGCGTCGGAGTTGGGGCCGAACTAAGGCTTCCTCTAACTGGGATAAGCATTCCCTGGGGACAACACCCGAGTATGCATCTATCCTCTTTCACAGAGCCAGTGACCCCTAGTTGTCTACTAGCTCAGGTGACTGGGACGAGTAAGCTAGCTGCGGTGCTGGCTTTGGTCTTGCAAAACAGACATGGGTCCCTGGGTAAGTGCCCGGATAGACAACTTGGTGCTGTCGGGCCTAGTAGACAACTTGGGTCGCTGGGTATGTGCAAATGGGTGTGTTCTCGTACGGACAACGTCGGAACAGTTTTTCAAAGGACAGGTCAAGCGGCCGGCCGAGTCCAGTGGGGCCCTTGACTAAAGGGGCTCCGCCCATTACACGAAAATCCTATTAAAGGGGCCCTGAACCCCCCATCGGCTTTGGTGAAATAGCATAGTCCGCGAGTAGCACACGCTGTTGTGAACATCTCAGCCAAGTTCTGCTGTCGTACGCGGTGCAAGCAGCTCGCAAGCGGAGCGCGAAGTAACCTTTTTCTCAAACGCTCTCGTTTCAAAAAACCCACGCTCCTCGTTTTGTGTGTGCTTTATTTCGTCATAAAGCCCACTCCAATACGCGGCTGCTATTGGTCGACGCGCTCGGCTACACCGCGGCCGCCGCGAGGTGCCGCCACGAGTCCACTGGCTAAGCGCACTGCGGCTCTCTGAGGACAGCCGCGTTTGGCTTACGTTTAGCGCGGCATACGCACCAAATCGGAAATTTGAACTGCGCGCCACTGTGACGTCTCCGCCGTAGCCTTCGCAGTGCAAGGCATTGGAGGAGGAAGGTGAGCACAGCCGAGGCCGTGTTTGATTGCCGATAACTCCGCTTCTGCTTAACGCATTGAAGTACTTTTTGCGGCAAAGTGGTTCTGAAAGAGCCTATCTTCACTTCAAATGTCTTTCTCCACTTCGATAAAAAGCGGTTCAGGCCCCTTTAGGCAATAAAAGTTTCTCTCTCTCTTTTTCTCGACGCTACGAATGTAATAACGGTATGTGCCCATTCCAGCGTGGCCACTGGATGGATAGACACTGCAACCAAGTTGCAGCCCTGATGCTAGGAATGCGGGGGCTGCTACAGAATTTGAACCAGGGTACAGTGACTAGAGGAAGATATACTGTGTCGCAGGATCACTGGACACTGCGGTTGGTGGCGAGATTGTCACTTCGTTTGTCTGTTTGCTGATGAGCACGTAACGTCTTGTTATTCAGGGATGGCATGTTAATACAAAATTGATCACAATCATCATCATAACATATAAAACATATAATCACTAATTACGCACCCACCACAAGATTGCCAATCACTTCAACGTCGCCCATCGTCTCCAGAGGATGGATGAGCCACCAATTTTCGTTGAGAGCGCTGGATCGTACTTCCGATGCTGGTACTCGTGGGGATTGAGCTTTACGTCTTTACGTTTTTTATATGATCGCTTCTACGGGCTGCAGTCTGCATAAATAATGACGGCTGACTCCATAGCTGTTCAGTGCTGTACCAGAAAGCGCGGGAAAGTTAGCCAAGAAATGGATGCTGAGACTATAAGAAAGACACCAGACGACTTTATATAAGATTAGTGAGTTTTTAGAGCAAATTCCGTTCGCTGAATTCAGGGCAACTTTCCTCGGCAATGAAGCCAAAACTACGGAGGCGGTGCTGGCGCACGTGTGTCAGTACGCAATTATAGTCCGCTTATCAGATAAATAAGCATTTTAATTTGAATACGAGTGCTCGGAATGTGCTTTCCAAATTACTAAATTCGCAAGTATACAGTTAGGGCTACGAAAACCTTAGGACTATGGACGATACTAAGGAACTACTTCGGCGTGCTCAGGAAGGGGATGTATTTCGGTTTTGTAGCTTTGTTGTCCCCGAGTGCAGTTGTGCCAATCATTTCGCGTCATGCTATAGTGTACGTTGACTGCCGTCCTGACTCGTTTACCACGTAAGACTCTTGCTTGGGCTAGTTGGTTCATGCTTGAAGTAGTAAAGGCAAGGCGCAGAAGACCAGGACTTAGGAAGAAGATGGCACCGGTCTTGTCGTTTGTGTTCTTCATCCTAAGTCCTGGTCTTCTGCGCCTTGCCTTTACTACTTCGTTTACCACAATTAACGTTGCCCTCCCTACTACGCTGCGCAGTACATACAGAGGCTGTGACGGCGAGTCTGACATGGAGAAGACAATAGGGGAGCCCTGGAAGAACACCTGCCCTATTCCGGCGGGTGTCTACTCCTCCAGACTGGTGTTCTTCATCCACCCAATAATTAAAGCCGTGCTCGCGGTGAGTGCAGGTTCGGTGCAGCAGGAAGTATTTTTTGAAGAGCAGTGGGTCGTGGGAGCCCATGGATTTAATCACATAGGCGTCAGTTCTGTTATGATTATTATGATTATGATTATTGTGGCGGGAAAGAGCTTCGAAGCGTTCTGGTAAAGGGGCAATCACCCCATTCCCCCTAAATTTAGAAGAAAGCTAATATTAGCAAGTCTCAGAGCGTTCTACATGATTCATTAGATTAGTTTTCTACTAACGACTTTCGGTTTCGGTTTCGCAGGAGGTACGTGTGTGCCGTGCCACTACGGTACAGAAGATGGTCACGTGGGAACAGGTTATCGGACGTTTCGGCACTCGCTCCAGTTCTCTCGGTGGTCTGTTATGGCGGTACGCTGCCACGTCGCGGCTCGCAATGAGTAGCACTATAGCAGACGACCGAGCTAGCGGGAGCGATTGTGGAAATGTCTCCATGTACTACCCCCCCCCCCCCCGTGACCACCTTGCGTGCCATGACGTCATTACGCACGCACGCACACACACACACACACACACACACACACACACACACACACACACACACACACACACAAACACACACACAAACACGCACCTCCCGTGACACCAAAACCGAAAGTAGTCCGTGGAAAGCTAATCTCGTAGATTATTTATAGCGCTGTGAGGTTTGGCATTTCGTTTTTCGACGGACGAAAAAAAACCCAAACTATCACAAATGGTCAAAATTATAGCGGAGTCCCTCGCTATGGCGTACCTCACAATGAAATTGTGATGCAGCGTGTATTCCTTCTCTGCGTGTGTACTGGTTGTGCCACACCGAAAAACATTCCTGCAGGCACCCCGCGCTCAAGCTTTCCCCAGTTAACCGCAGCGTCCCATCAAATAGCCTAGCGAGTGGATGAAGCTAAATCTGAGGCACTTAATTCCAATATGCGATTTCGCTTTCGGTCGCGCATCACTATATAGGTAAGAGTGCCCGAGACCGGCAAATGTTAAACTTTGCTGGCCATGGTGCCATGAATAGCACGGTCGCACTTGAACACGCAGAACGAAGAACCCCGAGCATGGCCTTGGGACGGGGCAAAGCTCGACGCGTAGAGCTCTGACAAGGGATGAAGCAGGGGGAGCGAGAGAGTAGAGAGAGAGTACTCTAGGCGTAATACTGGCAAAGTGCTTTGGGGTTTCTTTCTGCTTTTGAGATACCACTTCAAACGTGCAATGCTGCAGTTAGCTGGGGATGTTCGCGCCTGCAACGCGTATTGTTGCTTAATTCATATTTGTTTTTTCTCACGTTTCAGAACGGCACGTTTAAGGTGCGAATGGATGTGACCAGCGGTGATGTCAAAGTTCACTGTCGAGTACTTGACGTGCATATTGAAAAATAAACATCAGCAAGAAAGAAAAAGAGGAACGGTGCTCTCGGCGTATCATCGTTGCGGCGCACGAAATAAACATGTAGGTTAGCGCGCCAGTACAAACGCTTAACCAATTCCTAAGCGCGTCAGTTCACGGAACATCTGAGCATTGTAGACGTGTCCACCAGCCCTGATGGCGTAATCTTGTGATCATGACGTTAAGTACAGCACATAAAGAATTCTAAGTGCAACAACCATGTTCGACTTACGATTTTTGCTGCGAGCGCCTTCGCGGCAGCTGGTAGGTGTGCAAGCACCTTGCGCTGAAGCTTTCCATAGTTGAGAGCAGCTGGCACCAGTACGCAAAGCCAGTACCGAGCAGCAAGAGCAAAATGGGAGGGGCACCTGAAACATTTGCTGCGACATCTCTAATCACCTATCGCTAGGGGAGATGGTCCGAGACCAGCAAATGTCCCAAGTGCGCATGCTCCACTTGACTCGGCACGCTCGCGATCCAGATTAGAAGCGTAAGCAGTGCCGACCTTCAGCTTGGCGAAGATCGGCGCTCAACAACTAGACGAACGATGAAGTGTGAACCTCATTTTCTTCGCATCTATAGTGGCCGACGTCGGCAACGCTGGGATGATAAATTACAGCGTCGTGTGGCGCCCTGTGACCGGTGCAAGGTGCTCATAGTGGATTAAATTTCTTTCGAAGCGAAAGCTTTACTGGCCGCGAACTTGCGATTTCGCCGTGGCGGTGCTCCGAGGAGGCACATGACGTCACAACGCGCGCCTCGCCCAAAACTCTCCAGGGGGTGTTGCCTCGTCGCGGATATTTCTCTCTCTCTCTCTCTCTCACTCCCTAGTCACTACTGCGCATGCGCCACTAGTAGCACCGAGCCACAGGTGTTTCGCCGCTGCGCAGCGCCACGCCTTTCCTCCACCGCCGCTTTATAAGACGTCACATCCCGTTCCTCGTCGTTGCACTCGCCTCCGCTCGCTTCGTTAGCTGCGTCGCATGCCTGACAACATGTAGGAGGATTGAAAAGGAGAGTTCGCGTGCGGCGCAACCACAGTTGAGGCGGCGGTATGGGCGGCGACAATTCTGATAAGCAGGAGGAGGCCTGGAATCGACATCGGAACGAGATGAAGAGGAAACGAATCGCCCGGGAAACGGACGAACAGCGCGCCGAACGACTGGCTAAACGCCGCAACATAGCTAGTTAGACAACCAGGCTAACCTGGACTTGCAATCAATATTAACCAAGGCTAACCATGCTATGCCTTAGCTTTCGCTACGTATATCCTGGCATAGCCAAGCTAAGCCACGGCCAATTTATTTTTGTTTTATCCCTTACGTGCGATAAATGACACAAAACTTCCCCTCTCCAAAAACAAGGATAATAAAAAAAAAACGAAACGCCACACTTCTCTGATGCCTGTTCATGTAGGTAAAACTTTCTGAGTTTTTGAGAACGGCTCATTGAATAAACACATCTTATGTACAATGTGCAGCTCTCTCGATACACAGCTTGCGAAGCGTCCATGGTTTGGGGAAGTTCGTTTTCTTCGTGTTCAGCAGCCGTGTGGGTCTCAAGAGGGCGCCATTCACAATTAACTGATATAATTAAAGGGCTTTCTGTAAGCTTTTATATACGTCTGATGACGTTAATTGTTTCTTCCTGATTGGTTAGTAGTTCAGAGCAACGTTTTCCGATTATTGGCGCGAGCCAACTGTTCTTACTACTGTCAGAAAACGCCGCGCTGACAATTTCCGCGCGTTTAGGTCGCTTGCTAGTGTGCGCATGCGCAATGAATGACACGAGCGTACTAAGAACGCATGTGACACATAGCCTTCAGTCAAATGCCACAGTCGCCCGGTGCTGATTAGATATTGAGCCGAGTTAAGTGCACGGAAAGGCTGAAGAATGTGTGGTTCATAAGGAATGCGCGCGCATCAAGTCAACAGCGGTTAGAAACGAACACCTCACTTCGGGGAAAAGGTAAACAAAGCTTCACCTGGAAAAACGAAAAAAAAGGTCCCAAGGCTTTGTTGCTGAAAGCGCCACAAGATAGCCTTACCAGCGCTGTTAGGGTCGGGATCTTGGATGTTCCAGTAAACCGTAAGACACAATGCATCTGTCCGCTGGACAAGGTTTTGTGCTCTTACACATTACAAGGTCGATCCAAATAGGTCGCGAAGCTTCGGGCGAAAAGCGGTTCAGTACAGATTGTCACCGACATCAGCATGGGGGGTTACGGGAGCAGCGATTGAAGCGCGACTATGTTTGGAGGGAACAAACATTGGGAAAGAAAAACGCGTTTCTTAATTCAAACGAGACACACTTAGATTCATTCAACGAAAATAAAATTCCTAGTCAATTTTATATATTCTTGATGAGTTAGGAAAATACGTTTAATTTTATTATTATTAATAAATGCATTTCTTTTCAGCGCCCATCGCTACAGGGGGCGTTGACGCCACTATCACTCGCAGTGCAATGCACGTTATTCTATGTGCACGTCGTTCTTTATTCCATGTGTACGTCTTGAAATGGACAGAAAGGCGCACTCGTATCACCTGTTGAAATACGTCCCCCTCACAATTTGTGCTTTCTTGCTTGTCGAAGTTTGTCTGAATTTGGTGACGCGGGTAGCTTCACTACTTCTTAATCTGTTCAGTCAAAAGTAGTGAGTTACGACGGCCAGATAATTGTGTAGTTGTTTTCGTGCGACTGCGCTGGCCGACGGGCTTGGCATCCGACAATAGGACAGAACTCTACACCTAAAGCTTTCGTCGGTCTCCAAAGAAAGTATGTTCCATATGTTCTGTGCAGGGATGCGATTTCGACAACCGTACGGCTGGCCTTTTCCTGCATCGCTTTCCACGCTGAAAGCTCGAAACGCCCATCAAGTCGAATGGCAGGGAATTTGAATATATAGCTCCAAAGGAAGAACAACGAAACAAATTTCGCGCCTTCGAAAACAAAATGACGTCACTTTTGCTTTTAACGGACATGGCGTCACGTTATTTTTTCTTCCGCCGGAAGTGTTCCCACCACATACAGATGGCGCTAAGCCCCATGAACCGGCTATGGACCGCCATGTTTTGAACGTATGGGCTCCTACCGAAGCTTCTCTACCAGGTATATTTACCTTGCACATTATTTGAGCCCGTCGAGGTGGGCATGCCACGGTAGTTACAAAAAGCTTGCCCCAGCTAACGTGAGCCAAGTCGTTTGAAGAAAAAAAGTATTTAAAATGCACGGAACAAGATATGACTTTGAGGCCTACGGTGTTCGTTTCTCAGGACGGCTGACCACCCAACACTGTAGGTGTTAAGAGTGTACCTTGCACTACATTTTCTTACTAATTGTATTCGTTGAACGGCTTGGACAACGTCAGCTAGGACGCACGGTATATCCTGTGCATTCCTCACAGACCGCGCCTTTGGATATTCATAAAAATCATTCCAGCACATTCTAACACATCAGTCTTCACGCATGTCCAGCTGCAACGTGTGGTTGCACTCGCACATGCATTGTCAAGTTCACAAGCACACAAACAGAGGCACACATACATGCTGCCGCATGTGCAAAATTTGCACACGCAGATACAAGGGCACGTATACAAACATTTGTGCACACGAGGAAACACAGATGTGCTCATGAACGCGCCAGAAGAAGCACCCGCACCTCATGCTCACACAACCGCCTGTGTACAATCAATCAATCAATCAATCAATCAATCAATCAATCAATCAATCAATCAATCAATCAATCAATCAATCAATCAATCAATCAATCAATCAATCAATCAATGACATGCAGCATGGACATGCACACGCAGACCCCTGCACATGTGAACGTTTCAGCAAAGGATGGTTGGCAAAAACGGATGCAGTGAATGCGCGACAAGGTGCTTCACCATGCAACGAATGTGCGCGCGGCGAAGAGAAACTCACAATGGTCTAGAACCACGCAGTGAAGCAACCGGTGCAGGTTTGGAAGGAGCAGTGAACACTTGTACACGGCGAAGGAGTTCGTGATAATAAGCGTAGGTATTTGGGACCCTGTAGGCATCACCACCACGCTTCATCCGTGCGTACGTAAATAATTTTGTATCCAGAGTGCAGGCAACTGTTGCTACATATAGCTTGTACAAAAGTGAATCGTGAAAGAACCAAGGTAAATATACCTGGTAGCGAAGCTTCCATAGGAGCCCATACGTTCAAAACATGGCGGTGCATCGCCGGTTCATGGGGCATAGCGCCATCTGTATGTGGTGGGAACACTTCCGGCGGAAGAAAAAATAACATGACGCCATGTCCGTTAAAAGCAGTAGTGACGTCATATTGTTTTCGAAGGTGCGAAATTTGTTTTGTTGTTCTTCCTTTGGAGTTATATATTCAAATACCCCACCACTCATCTTGATGGGCGTTTCGAGCTTTCAGCGTGGAAAACGATGCAGGAAAAGGCCAGCGGTACGGTTGTCGAAATCACATCCCTGCACAGAACATACTTTCTTTGGACGCCGACGAAAGCTTTAGGTGTTGAGTGCTGATCCTACTGTCGGATACCAAGCCCGTCGGCCAGCGCAGTCGCACGAAAACAACTACACAATTATCTGGCGGTCGTAACTCACTACTTTTGACTGAACAGATTAAGAAGCAATGAAGCTACCCGCGTCACCAAATTCAGACAAACTTCGACAAGCAAGAAAGCACAAATTGTGAGGGGGCGTATTTCAACAGGTGATACGAGTGCGCCTTTCTGCCCATTTCAAGACGTGCATTGCACTGCGAGTGATAGTGGCGTCAACGCCCCCTGTAGCGATGGGCGCTGAAAAGAAATGCATTTATTCATAATGATAAAATTAAACTATTTTCTTAACTCATCACGAATATATAAAATTGACTAGGAATTTTATTTTCGTTGAATGAATCTAACTGTGTCTCGTTTGAATTTAAAAAACGCGTTTTTCTTTCCCAATGTTTGTTCCCTCCAAACATAGTCGCACTTCAATCGCTGCTCCCATAACCCCCCATGCTGATGTCGGTGACAATCTGTACTGAACCGCTTTTCGCCTGAAGCTTCGCGACCTATTTGAATCGACCTTGAAAGAACCGTGCGAGAACGGTTAGAGACATCGATAGGCAGGTAAATAGACAGACCGACAGCCCGCCCACAGGAAGTGCCTGAAGTACCCTAAGAATGCTAATCGCATCAATAGCTTTTCTGCAGCCAGTTTCGGTTTCGTTTCCCAGGAGGATACTGTGACATCATGGCGTCACATATCCGTCATGACGATCGAAGCAAGCGGTCACGTGGGATAAGGAAATTGCGACCTTTTGAGACTCAATCCTGGCTCGCTCGGTAGACTCGTATGCTGCTCCTTTCTGTGAGGCCCAGTGTAGCAGCGTAGCGGACGATCGAGCAAGGCCAAGGGAGTGTCATAACGTCTCGATGTTCTGCTCCCACGTGACCACTTACTTCGTCATGACGTCACAACACTATCCTCCTAGGAAATGAAACCAAAAGTGTCTGTACAAAAGCTGTTATATCGAACTATTTACTGTTGTCTGAGGCCTCTCACTATTTCTTCTACGGTTTAGACTTGCCACACCTTCATTAGAGCAATAATAAAAAAAGAAGGACACACAAGGTACGTGGTGGTGACGCAGCAGTAAAAAGCACCAATGCAGAAAACAAAAAGAAGTAGCAGGTTGTTATTTGTAAGATCATGAGTAAGAATACCGCAGCATTTTCATGTAAAGAAACCAAACGCGACTATAAGTTCTGATATGCATGAAATTAAGGATAATTCAAAGCGCCAGAAAAAATAAAGATGTATAGCACTTTCAACAAACTGGATCACAATAATACGAATGAGGAAATTAACCTGCTTAATGAAAACGCACTCTGTCGCGAGTAGTTTCAACATTCCTCGAGACACGCTCAGCGACAGTGGGTTCGAGTAACTGTTACATTCCTCTTCGACACCCTCTCGAAGACCAATAAACATCTGAAAATAACGATAAGCTGAGGGATTCCTGTTAAAGGTGGCAAAATACTCTGGAGTCAACCCTTTCCTTTTAGTTTCTCTCCTTCCTCTCATTGAGGAAAGGTTAGGTGCTGGCGCCCTCTTGTCTACAGCTTTGGAAGCAGATGCTGTGAAAAACGACCTCCGAGATCAGTTGGCACGCGATAGAAGTTATGCTTGAGAGAACAGTAGTTTTTCTCCTCGTTTTCTTTTTGAGCACAGCAAATGGGACGCATTTAGCCTGAATTGGATGCTGAGTCGTCAGAGTGTCTGAAGCTTTGTGTGCAATTGAGCATACCATGTCAGAGCGCCACCACAAACAAATAAACATAATGGAGTGAAACGTTTCTGAGGGGCTGCTCATATGCGTCTCGGTGTGTGACTTAAAGGGGTGTCAGAAAGTCGCAAAACTTCAGGTTGATATTTGGACGAGTCGTCGGGGATCCGTTGTAGTAAGGCTGGCGAGAGATGGACGAGAACCAAGAACAAGCGCTCGGCTAAGCCTTGGACCGCTTTTTCTAGCAGGAAGAAAGGATACTCAGAACTGGATTTGCCTTGCAAGAATTAGATTATCACAACGGCAGACAGCACAAACTACACGATGCGTGGCGCATGTGCAATTAAAGTACAGCTTGCAAGGAAGTTTCTGTTTGGTTTAATTGCTTATAAATGAGAAGCCCATATTACTCAAGCAATCTTGGCGAAGCGCCTGAGCTGGTAATTGCCAACTTTTTTTTCATTTGCAGCCTTGAAGTCTAATAAAGTTTAATAAGTCTTCAAGTTTAAGAAAGCCAAAGTCAAAGTCAAAGTAGCGCCTAAGCAGACAAGTGAACTTGGCTCTTAGACAATAGGGCTGATGTCTGAGTACATCGCCTCCGAAAATTTTGGGTGTATCGCCAGCAGCCGTGGGCACCCCCGAATCTCGGAAGTCGCGAAAGGGAAAAATTGTCATCCACCGGAATGTAGCACGAAGTTACGAAGCAAATCCATACTGGTTTCTCAGGGAGAACGCCTCGCAGTTGACGAAGAATTCGTTCTGGTCCGGGACCCAAACCTGCGACCAACGCCTTTCTGGGGTTGTCACTCTACCAGAACTGCGAAGCGTTGTCTCCGAGGAACCCGTGCAGGTTTCCTTTGTAGCTTCGTGCTGCGTTTGGGTGGATGATAATTTCTTCTCTTTCATGATACTTCCTCCACATTGCGGCATTCTGCAGAACTGATTTGCCATATTGTGTGTCCCTGTGCTTCGAATTGTCGATTAATTCGCCATCGAGCTGGGATCTGCTAGCCGCCCAGTTAGCTCAGTTGGTAGAGCGGCTGTTCCGGAAAGGCGTTGGTCCCGGGCACGGTAGTCCCGGGTTAGAATCGCGAGCTAGCACACATTTTTCGTCAACTGCGAAGCGGAAACCCGTACGGGTTTCCTTTGTATCTTCGGCATGAAAAACGCTTATTCTTATGCGCTCTTCTTGACAAATCGAGTCGTACTTCAAAGTTAAAATTTTGCATGGAGCCTGCTCTTCATCTACACTATTCGAAACGGTGCGTTCTACGCGCCCCGAAATATTATCGCAGTTGGCCTTCAGTGCAATTAGGTCTGTCTTTAGAGTTGGTTGGTTGGTAACAACTTTATTCATAGTCCCGCAGAGCTTTCGCCCGCGAGGCCTTAGGTCTGCCACGTGTGGACGAGTTTTCATTTCTACAAGCTATCTTATGGTTCTCCCAGGTTCCTCAACGCCACCTATTCTGGTCGTGACCATCCCAGCGAGAATCGGGACCCTCCCTCCACATATAACGAGATAACAAAGCACTTTTATCTAGACCGCAGAATATACAGCGCACCTCACAATAAGCTCACCAGACCTCAAGCCCTGACGTTCAGAATGCTTCAAACAAACACGTACCCCACGCAGAACAGACTACATCACTACATGCCTGACCTATACAAAACATCATATTGCGAAAATTGCCATAGCACACTAGACGTACATCACTTGCTCTGACCGTGTGGTGGGACCCACGCAAACAAGAATCAAGACTCTGCCAGGCTACAAGAAGCATTACGCAGCACGGACCTGGCGGAGCAGCTCTGGGCCGTGCAGCGAGCCCACGATGCGGCCAGGGAGTTACAACTCCCGGTCCCAACGTGGGAGTAGCCCGTTCTATGGGACCTTGCGTCCCGTAGCTCGCAGGACCTCTCATTAAAGTTATTCAATCGAATCCAAATCAATGAGCACGTACCATAAGCTTAGATCATCATCATGGCCATCGTCATTGCTGACATCCTGGGGTTAAGACGACGAGGCAGAAGCATCATGGCCGATTCCGCGGAGCCCCCCGTCTCTGTGCTCCCAAAGGAGAGTAAGTGGTTACGTGAGATTTTGCGGTATTCGAGGGCATAGCGTTGGCGCGCATCGAAAGTGTAGCACTCTTCTTTTGTTACTTGCAGAACACGGAAGCACCTTGCCCACAACGTCCGGATCGAGTACCGAGTTTGAAGATGCCGAGCCATCCGGTTTGCCCGAGAGTAGCAGTGAGCGCCTCTTTTATCTGGGGGTGTTAGAATAGCGATATTCCCGAATCGAATACGAATGTCGGAGAAGCAATCCTTGGAATATGGAATTGAATATAGAACATTTTCCCTTCCTAACCAACAAAACTGCCGGACCATTGTTCTTATTATCGTTTATTTTCTTCTTCTTCCCTAACCAAAGTTAACATGGGGCAGAAGCTTTAAGCAGAGAAGCTTGAGATGAAGTTAAAAAATGCGCAACAAAGCGATGAAACGAGAACTATTAGGCGCATAGCCTTAAGCGACAGGAAGACAAGCTGCGTGGATTAGAGAACAAACGGTAGTAGCCCATGTTCTAGTAGGCATCAAGAGGGAAACATTTGGAGCTGTGCAGGCCGCGTAATGCGTAGGGCAGGTATACTAGGGGTCCATCATTGTTACGGAGTGGGCGCCAATGATAGGAAAGAGCTGTGGAGGACGGCTGAGAAACTCTAAGACGACGCGACCAAATGCATGTTGCTCACATTTGTATGCAGTGTGTCACGCTATTTTTTGTATTTTGCTTAATTGGATAATTAGTCAAGATTATTTAACCATCTTCTGAAGCAACAAAACTAGGAAAAAATTCAAATTAGAATGTTGCAGAGTGGTTTACAAAACATCCGATTAAATAATTTCTAACTTCCTATCTACTAGGCATTGGTGTTTTTCCTCTTACTGCAGATGCTCGCGAAATAAAAATAATACCACATGACCTGTCCGCTTGCGCGCCGTGATTTCAGCGCTCCCGAACGCTCGGCGTACAAATGAACATAGCATTTAGCCGGGTGTACTGCCGCTGCGCCTGCTTATTGCTATCATGAAACGCCGCGAGGGGAGCACATCGGTGGCGTAAATCGCACAGCCAACGCCTGCCCTGTCGTCTTTTAAGCGGCAGCACACCCTGCTAGGTGCTATGTTCGTTTTGCTAGAAATGTTTGGGAGCGTTGCAATCACGACGCGCAAGCGGGCATGTCACGTGGTATTTTTTTTTTGTATTTTGCGGGCATCTGCAGTAAGCGGAAAAACACTAATATTGATAGAAAAACATAAAGTGTTTATTCAGACGTTTCGCAAACCGCTCTGCAACTTTCTGATTTGAATTTATTTTTCCTAGCTTCGTTGCTTCAGAACTTGGTTAATAAATCTTGACTAATCGTCCAATTAAGCGAAATACAAAAAAAACAGCGTGACACACTACAAAAACGTGAGCAACATGCATTTGGTCACGTCGTCTTAGAGTGCATCGGCATATTAAACTCTGGCCAAAGTTAGCTGAAACACCCCGTGTAGATTAGGTGGAGTGAGTATTGTAAAAATATTGGTTCACTTGCCAGATTTCATAGGCGCACGTACTGCCATTTGCCACTGGATGCCCAGAAAAACGAGCACATTGTAAGGTGCCTTCACTTATCTGAAGCACCATGCTAATGACACCAATTAGACAAGGAAGAAGCACGTCCGCGCGTGAACGTAAAATGTTTTGTTCGTTGAAGGACAGAAGTACGATACTGCACCACTGAATATTGTTTCACAAGCAAGCGAATGTGATGAGGCTGGTTAAATAACAAGTTGCTTTGTGAAAACTCAGATAAGAAATTGTTATACCGGCTGCCTGAGGCGTCGCCCACACTTCGAACGAGTGCAAATTGTTAAACGCAAGTCATCCGTCCTGTGCGCTCGTTCGGGAACTGGTGCCTCCGCCGCAGAATCTTTTCGAAACAATCACCACGTGCATTTAACTCTCTTCGAGGCTCTAATATGCGTTGTTGTAGCTTATACTAAATCAGAAGCGAATATCTGTAAAATCATAACAGCGATTTATTGTTTGTAAATAATTTATTATTACTGTTATTATTATCGACGGCGGGTTAATAGCGAATTATCGAACCGAATGCGAATCAAATGGAATGAATGCGTTGTACGGAATGATTCAGGCTAAGTGAAAGAAGCACACACACACACACAAAAAAACAGAAACAGAAAACAAATAAAACTTAACCGATATGTCCTTTACACAATCGCCACCTCTCTGCTGTCGCGATACGTGAGGTAACTTGTGAACGAAATAGATTCCCGTAAACGTTAATATGACCTAGTGCCGATAAGCTACCAGTCGAGTTTCTTTTTTCGTCAACCCTGATGGCATTTGTATTGCGCGCTTATGCAGACCATGGACTGTGCACCTACTTCCTCCTGAAATATATCGCTTGTTTGTGCGCGCTTGTTCAGTTTCCTGTCTTGTTCATGCTTCATTGGCGCTCTTTTAATTTAGTCAGTACCATCAATACCGACTAAATTCTGACTGATGGTACTGATTAGTTTAGTCAGTACCATCCCGCAACACGTATTGTCACGAATTTATTGATGGTGCAGAAACGCTGTCGGAAGGGTGCAGTGTCAGGCAAATAACCATTCCTTGTTACGCAGTACGCAGTAGCCGCGTAAGCATGCCCTCTACGGTAAAACGTGGAGCTTGTGGATTGATTACCTGCATTAGAGACAGATGTGACGGAGCTTCTAATACCCTTATCTATTTCTCTTTTCTTGGCCTTACATGCAGCGCCTCCGCAAAGCGAGCAAACAAAGTTGGTTCCTCCACCTAAAGAAGTGGCCGAGAAATGCCCTCCGAACCTGATGGAGGAAGAAGTGCCAGTGGGTAAGTGCCTTGCCGGAAAGAGTACGAAGTAGCATCAATCAATCAATCAATCAATCAATCAATCAATCAATCAATCAATCAATCAATCAATCAATCAATCAATCAATCAATCAATCAATCAATCAATCAATCAATCAATCAATCAATCAATCGAAACAAGCAACAGTACTGTCTTAACGTTTAAGCAGCTAACTGCAGCGACATCGACCTTATCTTGGAAAGCGTTACATTTTGGGCGAGTTGGTTCTACACAGTTCTTATTAGACTTTTGCGCGCACAATGACTGGACGCCGAACGAAGAAAGGACATACAAGATGCGCGAAATTCAACTGGCTTTTATTGTGACAACGACATGTATACACGCTTCCACAATCAGGAAAAAACAAAGGCAAGAAAACAAACAAAAACACGTGCGAAAACTGCATAGCCACATGTGCCCGCGAAACTAAAACTTGTCACTGTCATACCTTTTCACCATCCAGAAACCTCACTTCCTTATCACTTAAAGCTACAGACGGGGCACACAACTTTGATCATGCCGAAGAATTTCTCTGGCCTCAACTATCTTCCTGGTTAACCGATTCATGTGAGAAAATAATATAGTGCACCTGTTAAAGATAGAATAACAGCCATTGCATGACTTGTAGTGTTCTGCCATGTGGCCTTCGATGCATTGCTTTGCCTTGCGGCGATGTTCTGCTAGCCTCTTGTTTACGCATCGGCTGGTTTGGCTGATATAACACTTGCTGCACGATAAGGGAACCCGATATACTACACCTTCTTTGCATGCAATGAACTTGTTTTGATGCTTTATCATGCATTTTGGTTTCTCATTCTTAATCGGGCAGCTTTTCCTGCAAAGTCTTTCAACTTTTTGGGGAGCCGAGAACACGACATTGACGTCAGAGCGAGATCGTGTCTTCTTTAGGTGATGTGAAATTTTATGGAAGTGTGGAATGACAACCATTCTTTCTTTTCTTCTGGCTTCTGTCTTCATTGCTATTGCTGCGGCGCGTTGTTCTCTTTTCAACCTTGCCTCATTTTTTTTTTGCGGTACATGCTTTCAGCGACTGCTACAACAACCTGTTTCGGGAAACCTGCCTCTTTCAACCCAATATCTGCGAGTGAAAACTTCGGTTCATTAGGTGATGACATGATTTTTCGACATCAGAATTGTCTTCGAACCAAATCACCCGTGCTGGATGTATTAACCCAGAACAAAAAAGCCTCTGTTTTCATTTTCATCTGCGCACTCAAAACTGGTGAAAAGAAATATTGCGCAATTATGTTTGTCGAAAGCGCTTGAAAAGTCATGCCATCACCTAATGAAGCAAAGTTTTCACTCGCAGATAATGCGGTTGAAAGAGGCAGGTTTCCCGAAACAGGTTGTTGTAGCAGTCGCTGAAAACATGTACTGCAGTTTTGGCACCACTTTTGACCACGTCAACACACCAACTAGCCCGGCAAAACACATTGCTCGGTAATTCTCCTAGTCAAGCGATAGTTTCCTGGTGTAAAGACTTGCTCGGATATTCTGCCCGGACATTTGCTGGTTAGCTCAACTGGTCAAACGGTATCAGTCGTTTTCGTCCGCTACTCGCCATGTTCGTCCAACGCAACCTTAACTCGGGCTGATCGATATTCTCTTAGCTTTTCAACACTGTATCCTCACCTCTAGTCCACGAAGCTCGACGTCATATTTTGTAAATCTCAGAGCTGAAGAGGCGGACCTCGTCCAGCTCGGAGATGACGCCCTTCCAGCAGAAAGTGGCCAACGTCACCTGCTGCTTAAGCTTCGGCGTCATCCTGGTCACCGTCGTGGCGGTCTTGGCCCTCGCGCTCGCCAACCGGTCGCCGAGGCCCAGGGGCGAGGCGCTCAGGGAGTGCGGCCAGGGTAACTGCAGTCGCGAGCTGCGCTACCTGGACGCCGTCGCGGACGCCACCGTGGACCCGTGCTCGGACTTCTACGCTTACATGTGCAACCGCTGGAGCGGCCGGCGCGCCGGCGCGGGATTCCTGCAGGACGCGTTCGACAAGTTCTTCGGGACCCTCGCGACCGCGGTGCTGCAGACGCGGGCCGCCGTCTTCGGCGGCGAGGCTCAGGGTAAGTGCTTCTGGCGTGGCCTATCTGCCTGAACGAACATCTGATAAATCAGCGGAGAGCATTAGATTCCAACGTTTGTCGCTAGATCACTCACTTCATTTAGCAGTTTCGTCACTCCCTCGCTCGAAAAAGCTTGTGCACTCACGGACTCTGTCTCGTGCACTCCGTCACTTGCGAATTTGCGTGAATTGTCGATAGCTCAATAATTGATGCAATCGTTTTCCCAGTACTTCACGAATACGCTCGCCCGTTCGCTTGCTCACTCACTGAACTGTTTCACTTGCTCAATGGTTGCGTTAAGAATTTGTTTGATCTTGTGCTCAAGCACTCCGTCACTCTCAAGTTTAATAGCTCACTTACTGGATGGCTCTCTCGCTTGTTTACTGAGCGGCACCCTTGATGGATGCTCGAATGAATTAATGAATGAACGAATCAATCAATCAATCAATCAATCAATCAATCAATCAATCAATCAATCAGTGTGTGGGTATGAGAGAGGACTTTCAAACAACAAATCAATAGCATGTCCGTGTTCATTAAAGCGCGTTTAAGCAAACACACAAGAAGTTTCATAACCTCTTTATTGCAGGCTGGGTAAGACTCGGAGAATTGTTTTGAATGGCTTTGATTTATAGGGGGCATAAAGATAAGGAGTGGACATGTCGGTCCTTTATCGAGAATGCACACTTGAGTTCTTAACGCAGTATTGTTTTATGCACTACGTTTTATTTTAGCTTTTATTTGAATACTTTCTGCACGCTCTCGTGGGCAGCTGTAGGTACCACATTTACGAGTTTCTTCTTCAATTAGTTTGAAGATGAACTCACAAACTCTCTTCCAGTTTTTCAGGTGGGAAAAACTTTGCTCCAGGACTGCATCGGTTACATGAACGCGGAAAAGCCCGACCTGCAGCGGGACGTCACTTCCGTGCTTAATGTCCTCAACCTATCGACCCTTCTGGCAAGCAACTCGTCCAGGTCTGCCTTGGCGCTCTCCCTCAAAATCTCATTTGCAACAGGCTTGCACTGCCTGGTGGCCGTCACGCGTAGGAAGAAACGCCAGGGAGGGGTTGCGTATCTGTACTTGTACAGAACACCCAGCTTGCGCCAAGAGTTTCGGGCGCAGACAGAGGATGACGGCCTTTATCTTTATATTCAATCTCTGATAACCCTGATATCGCCGTCCGAGGAGAAGGCTGCAGCTGTCGGAGCTCGAAGCGTCATCGACATCGACAGCATGGCCGAGTCTCTTGACACGGACGAGAGGAAAGAGACGTGGCTTCTTCCGGAAGTGCTGAAGAGGGATACGTCATTTCCGGAAGGCGTGTGGAGCGAGGCCTTCGACTCGTTCAGCGTCGGAGGCCTTGCCAATGTTCACGTTGATGAGGTCTTGTTCAGTGGCTACAGGCAGACTGGTGACATCTTCAGGCACCTCAACGACACTCCTGCACAGACGACGACCTGGTACTTGGCGATGCTCTTCCTTGCTCAGGTACGTGCACACAATGCGCGAAAAGCAAGGCAGTAGAACTCGAAGCACAGCAACATAGGGACAACTCGGAAGAACAGGAACGCTAAACATGACGGAATTAGACCTCGCCGGGAGTCCTTAAGGTGGATAACAATTCATTTAATTTATTTACTATCGAGGTAATAGTATTGGGAGAGGAGCGGATAGTCAAAACACATCGAAGTAGAATTCTATCGGGTAGTTGTAAATGACTGTCTTGAAATTGCTGGCATCTATGATGGAGGCGATGTCGGTGGGAATGTTGCTCGATTCGGAGCCTGTGGTTAATAACAAAGAGTTAAATGCATATAACTACGATGATTAAGTACGTCAACCTTTAACCGGCAGTCGTTGCGAGAAGAATTGTACGAGAACGGCATTACAAGTGAGTCACGTAAATTGAACCGGTTGAGATGATATACCTTATGGAAAGGAAAAAAAAACCGAGGAAATATAGGACGAATGCAATACTCAGGCAACGTAAGAGACGATTTTATTAATGTAACATTTGCAGTATCGGAATAGTTCGACAAAAAAGAAAGGAAGAAACTCATAGATTGGTTTTAAATGACTTTGATGCAGAGGGATAAGCAGAGAACATCTGAGTCCTACACGGAGGGTGCTCACTTGAATTTCTAACACGCTAGTGTTTTACGCACCAAGAGCTTTCTCATAGTAGGGGCGAGGAAGATGTCGCGCTGTAGGTAACAGGGCGCACGATAAGCATGACTGTCTCAATATAGGTTCAATACGAGTTTACCTCGAATGGTTCTTGGAAATTAAACGCCAGTTTATTTGTGAAAGGAAACTGGCCGGAGACTGTGCAAAACAGAAAATGAGAAATAACTCTGGTGGCGCTATAATCTGGTCTTACTCAACCTTGCCAGCCTCTGCAGGACTGATTAAAAAAAAATTGGTGCGCCTACCGTAAACATTATGACGTACCTCATTTCTGACCAAATGAGGAAAATACACAATACAAGTGCGAGCGAGCAAAAATGGATGTGGTATATCTTCCAGAAAGAACAGAGCGTCATAGTAAGATTCGTTTTGCTTCCTTGTGCTCTTTACTGCACTTCATTTTGACTCATATGCAGTCATCTTTCGAAGAAGTGACTAACGAGCTGTCGTGCTATGTCATCGAAGACATGACGCAGCCGAGCGCAGTGTTTCATGTAGGGCAGCACGAAGAAATGTGGTCATGTATGCGCATTTAATTTTGATATTTTGACACCGTAATTGAGAATTCTTGCGTCTGACTATACGTATTTTCATGTGAGGCATACATGAATATCTAAGAAGTCAACAACAGCGCTGGTCGTGCCATGTTGAGACATTATTTCAAACAGGATAGGTAAAGCTATTGTAAGGCCATGCTATTTGCAAATCCATCCCTGATGTAAACGTAAGAAGACATGACTATGACTGCAAAATGACTTTCTTTTCCTTCGACGAGAGTATCAGGAATAGCAAGAAACGCGATAACGTTTCTTGCGTTTTGTGGTTCGAAACATGATCATAAGATGTCGCTACCATCGCTACTGAGCTGTGGTCAACAGGCAGTTTTAGCACAGCGTTACCTTATACCGGCTGGCACGAGTGCGCATGCGCGAAGTTAGCGGGCTCCGGTATAAGTTTACCGTAAAATCTCCGCCGTATACCGTCACAGTGGAACAACGCGGCAACACTGAGCCTTTCCGCTTCGACCCGAACACGCCCGTGATACTTGCTCTCCTTCGTCACAGCAAGTTAACTAAATGGTAAAATCGGTTATCACTTAGTCTCTTCTCACACCGAGGCCAACGTGTGAGCGCTCTGCTGTCGTCAATATTCAGATCGGTTGTTTGTTTTGGGATGTAATCGACGCGGAAAAGTGCGTCGATTTGTATCCAACAGATGGTGCCACATGACTGTACAGCGTTGATAGACGCTAAATGCAGTGGCGCATTTGCAGTGGTGCAATTGTTAGAGCTTCCATGGCATCCGATATCGGCTGGTGAAAGCACGCGCGACTCCTCTAGGCCGCTAGGCCGCGCGCACACACACACACACACACACACAGACGCGCACGCAGACACACACACACACACACACAAACACACACACACACCGCACACACACACACACACACACACCGCACACACACACACACACACGCACAGACACAGACACACACACACACACATACATACCGCACACACTGCACACACACACGCACACGCGCACACACACACACAAAAGCAATACGTTTACCGACAAGCCACAACTCCATATCGCGTGACAACCTTACGCGGCCGCGCAGGCTCTACGCGTCGATTACGCCAGACGGTACCAATCTGGACGCACCCGAGGCCAGGAATATCTCTGCTTGGACGCCGTCAACCGAGCACTCGAGCTTCACTGGCACAACCTCCTGAGCAACCTCAGCTTCGCCGGTCTGGTTGGCGACTCCGAGCTGGACGTCATGTTCGGGCTACTTCGCGAGAACGTCGTACCTGCCTGGCTGGGCAACGAGACAGCACTGTTGGCTAAAGCGAAGCTCAGTGGCTTGTCCTACAGGGCATACGTGCCTTCCGGTAATGACGCCTCTAAAGGGACGCCAGGTGAGCAAGAATGATTGATGCGGTTCAAAACACCAAAGGAACAAAACTAGCGGTTTACTATGCGTTGCTTCTACATAGCCAAATTCAAGAAACGCAAAAATAGGTGGAGACAAGCGCCACCTACAAGCTGCAGTTTCTATAAGTTGTGGGCTCGGGTTTCCCACCGGCGACAAGCGGGTTTTTTTCGTCCTCTTTCGTTTTCTGTTGCCTTATGATTTTGCATTATTTAAAAACGAATTATTCCTCATATGCTTTCCTTGGCTTCATTAATTGTTGGCTTCATAGAAAAAATAATGGGGCCCCTTGATTGCCTTTCTTTTCGTTCAACTATATTTCCTGACACATAACGAAGCCGTGCGCGCATGTGCAAACCACACCACTGTAACACCACAGCGTATTTTGATTTGTAGTGAAGCCTAATGAAAGCGTATGAATATATGCGCAATTGAGGTAATAATTGCTAGGAGTACATAGAGAACATATTAAGACAGTGGTGCGCATTGTAGAGGAAGTGGGTGTAGCTGACATTCTAGTTGGCAATAAAAGGAAGAAATAGAGTTGTATAGACATGTAATGTGTAGGGCAAAGAACCAGTGGTTTATAGAATTACAGAGCAGGTTCCAAAGGAGGGGAGGCACAGGTTAGGGTGGCAGAGGGTTAGGTGGTGACATGAAATAGAAATTTATATGCATAAGATCAGGACTGCTGGCTCAAGACAACGGTAATTTGAGATTAGAAGGAGAGACCTTTCGTTTTTCAGCAGGCATGACTAGGCAGCTGCTGCTGAAGACTCTCCAAGAGGGGGCAAAGCGCAAAATGCACCTGACCGGGCCAAGCCCCTTACTAGAATTAATAGCATTTGACAGACTGTCAACAGCGATGCCGCTTCACAAAAGAGGGAAAGTAGTCTGATGAGACTATCTAGGGAACACTTTCTAAAGACACAGATTGAGTAACAGCGTCCAGCGGCATTAATGCGCAATAAATTTACTATTTCTCGTTAAAAGACAACACCAGTGATCTTTAGATGTCCACTGACGTTCATAAAACCTTTAATATACGTTATCTTCTATACTCTGGTTATCTGTGCCAAACGATACTACTGCAAGTCATTTAGTTTTCCTAAAGATGATCTTAAAGATTGGTTGCGTGTTCGTGACTCATGCCCACGAATGCATGGCTTTTTACTGGCCACCATGTGTTTGTGATGTCAGAGTTTACACCGCCAATTCGCCCAGAAACGACGAAGGTGGCTCCTTTTTATACGAGACGACGCCCAGCCATCATCGTTTTGACAGGCGTGACGACCGGCGCTTCTTTTTGTCTTTGCGTAGCACAACGCGTTGAACTTGGGACACGTCAGCTGCCCCGCGCGGTGGTGGTGTTTCAAAAGCAAGTGGCGATCCTGCAGCGCTCATATTGTCGCTGAAATCGCCGCTGTCTTGTTCGAAAGAGCTGGAAAAGCTCCCCGGCCGTGTAGACCGGAGACATCGTCAGCCTCACTTTTCTGGCGCTAGCACCACGTGTACTGCGTGTTTAGCACGGGTTCTGCCTGTTTACATTACGGTGTTGTGGGATCTGACGTCATTGATTCATCGTAGACGTCACACGAAACAACTGCCCCTTTACGTTTCCGTACCTCGTTTATCGGTTGTTTAAATATATTGATGAGTTTCTAAGCAAACTGAACCACCTTACCGGCGACAAGACTGTCCATGCCATTTGAAAATGACAATATCCTAATATGGTTAAAAACGCCGGAGTTGTCATCCGTACTGACACGTTTCGTTCAAACAAGCACACTTTTGAAGAACATAAGGCAGATGAAAGAGAAGAGTCGATGAGCGGGAACTGAGTGACTCGAAGTGACAACGAAATAAAGCCAGCGTTTCCCCTGACTCCTCTTGCCCATTGCATAACTAGGGTGTAGAGCGTGGCAACTTTGATGCCATGAGATGGCACAAGAGTGCTTATTGGCGTTTTCTTGTCCTAAGTTCACGTGCTACCTGACGTCGGCTGTTGAAAGGACGTTCCACATTTGCCGCCATGATAGCGAAAGGCTGACGTCGGCTGTTGAAAGGACGTTCCACATTTGCCGCCATGATAGCTAAAGGCAGTGACCAACACTACGTGCATTTCCCGACTTGTATTGACTGTCTTCTACAGCATTTTCTTAGCACGTTTTGTAGTATTAGACGCGAGACTTGTAAACCTTGTTATAAATCGCGTATTATTACATCTGCTCTTCTTTCGTGAAATTTTTACGCACCTATTCACGCACCCATTCAATTCAATAGCAGGTGGACACTATATACATGTGCGGATACAAAAATGTGCTAGGAAAGCAATCCGGATTCGCGGATTGTTGGCTCAGGTGCATCTCCATGTCAATCTTTGGTCTCCCGGTTTACGTAGATTCAGGCACTTCTAGGTGCATGATCAGTTCCATCAATCTCACATGGACGTAAAACCGCAATATCATTGATGATGTCCCAGACACTTAAGAATGGCTCCATGTACGACAGTGTACAATAATGTGTTGGGTGATAGGCACAGACATGTTGACCACTGTTTCGGATAACACTACTTAACTGGACCATGGTTTCGCATATTTATTGCTATATGCACAATAAAAATTAAGGCGTGGAAATGTTTGGAAAGCAATTGCACATAACTTGCCATTTTCCATTTATAGCCGGAACCTAAGCAGTACGATAATAAATGTTTTTAAAAAAATCGCTCGTATAGTGTGTCATTGAAAAAGAACCCACACACACACAAATTGCAGTTTTGTTAAAAGCACTCTTGCGCATGCCTTATTATTGCCCCCTGTAAGGGTACAACACGGCGTACGGGGCACAAGAGGCCGACGCTGCAGTGAGCCGGCCTTTTCCCGGAAATTTCGTGGCTCTGCGAGTCATGACGCAACGGGAAACGGTGCTGGCGAGGCCGCCCGACGCAGCGGAAGCGGAAGTGGCGAGGCTCTGGGCTGACCCGTGGCCCGTCTACAACGAGGGCCACGGCACCGTCATCCTGCCCTCGGCGTACTTGGACAGGCCCCTCATGTACACCCGGTCCGCAACTCCGGAGGTCAACTACGCCACCGTAGGAGTGGTGATGGCCAAGGCATTATCTGATGCCATCGGTCCCAACTCCAGGTTCGTTGGGCATATGTTGGGGGGGGGGGGGGGGGGTTAGAGGTAGGGTGCTGTCATAATAAATAAATTATGGGGTTTTACGTGCCAAAACCACTTTCTGATTATGAGGCACGCCGTAGTGGGAGACTCCGGAAATTTCGACCACCTGGGGTTCTTTAACGTGCACCTAAATCTAAGTACACGGGTGTTTTCGCATTTCGCCCCCATCGAAATGCGGCCGCCGTGGTGCTGTCATCTCATTGTATGACAGTAACTATTATAGTCCTCGTAGGCAGTGGCACAGCCAGAAATTTTTTTAGGGGGGTGGGTGGAGTGATACGCGTGCCTAGTCTGCCATTTCTTGGCTGTTCCACTGCTCGTATGTTTGGCGTGCCGCCCCTTGACTAACCGCTGCACGAGGGGATTCATTTCTTAAGAGCTGTTACCACGAACATTCCGCAATTTTAAGCCTGTTGCATGATCCTACGCCTAAAAAAAAGCAAGTGTCGCTTATATCAGAGGGACACCTGGTTTTTTTAGTTGTCAACGTGACGCCGAACATGTTACAAAAGCCCCTCCCCGCCCCCCCTTTTCTTAAGCGGGAAGAATAAAGGAATCCGAGGGTCTACTTTCTTTTTGGCCGTGACAGATTCTGAAGAAAATGACGAAGTCAGAGAAAACACGGGGGAAACTGATTGTTGCCTTCATTTATTTGAAAGGTATAAATATTAAGAAATAGTGAAAGAGGACGAAATGACACTTTTCGGCAGGAGATAGCCGCTAACGGCATCCACATTACGCGTGCAAAGCTATGCGTAATGCGGGATGCGTGAGCTCGAAAGCTTGCTGTGGCAAATCGCCTTGCTTGCCTTGCGAGAGATAATGCGAAATGCAATGTGTGGCATTTAAAAAAACAATGTGATAAACCCAATACAAACGTGTGCGTAACCTCATTAAGAAACCCAATAATTTCTTTTGTATGGGTAATGCACATATAATGCAATTTAAATGCTAACGCATTTGTGAATACTTTCACTGCTCCTATGGCACACAGCTACCGCCGCTTCTGCGGAAGCCTAGTTTGGTTCAGAAATTAAATAGGCCTTCCCCGTGTTTTCTCTGACTTCGTCATTTTCTTCAGAATCTGTAACAGCCAAAAAGAAAGTAGACCCTCGCATTTCGCCTTGCTTGCGCATTTCCCTCTTCCTCGGGATTCCTTGCATGTCAATTGAATAGAACACTTAATTTCCTCTGTGCTCTCCCAGCGTTCGTTGTCTGTTGGCCTCTATGTGCTACGTGAACGCGCAGGTGGAACGTGACGTCTTCCGGGTCCTGGTGGGGAACCGAGGCCAGCTTCTCCTACTCGATGCTGGCGGGCTGCTTGCGTCAGCACTCGGACCCCAACGTGATGGCCAACCCGATGGACACGCAGCCCAGCAGGTCCCCGGCGTTCAAGTCGAGCCTGTTCTCCTGGATGCGCGCGGCCAGGGCCGGGATGGACGCGCTCAGAGACCAGTTCCGCGGCTCGGACCGCGGCGAGGAGCAGTGGGGCCGGGCTCAGCGAGTGTTCTTCAAGCGCTTCTGCCTCCTCTCCTGCGGTTCGGAGCGGTGGGACGCCATGTCTCCGCTGGAGCGATGCACGTGGCCTCTGCTCAGCATGCCGGAGTTTCGGGACGCGTTCAAGTGCAGGAACGACACGTTCGAGCGCTTCGACAGTGCCTGCGCGTCCATCTGAGTTGACGGAGCAATATTACTTAGCTACGTTAACTTCTCTGTCAGAAAATTAAAAAAATAGAAAATTTGGTCCATGGTGGTTAGTGTGTCGGTTTGCATCGAGCTATCAGCATGACACTAGAACAGCATATGTCATTATACATCGACCAATAAAGCTTGATTTCACATAGGTTACAACATGTGTGATAGTTCTGCATATTTTCTTTTTTTTTGTAAAAGCACAGTTTAAGAAAACTGTTCTTGAAAACGGACTGTCTCGCTTCTCCAAGCGCAGTGAAGCAAAGCCTACTTGCGCCTGGCTAACGACGTCGTGCTTCCTATGTTGGTGCTGTCACTCGTGTGGCCCTGAGTTGTAGCCAAGCACTGAATGCAGCAGTGGAATGTAGCATCCCCCTGTACTCACCTTTCCAATGAAAGGAGACAATAGAGCTCAGGACGTGGAGCATTCAGCTCCCGTGACACGTTCCGCTCCCTCCCCCCTCCAACCCCTACCCCCAAGAAATTAAAGGCTTATTTAATTTCTAAACCAAACTAGGCTTCCGCAGAAGCGGCGGTAGTTGTGTGCCAGGAGCAGTGAAAGTATTCACAAATGCGTTTGCATTTAAATGGCATTATATGTGCATTACCCATACAAGAGAAATTACTGCCCATGCACCCCGTACAGATGGTAAACCAGCGAAACTGAGATGTGCGGCCCCGGTGTTTATCGCTGGGTTAATCCTGACGATTTAATAAAGTCTGTCTCAATTAATGGATACGTATTTGGGTTTCTTAATGAGGTTACGCACACGTTTGTCCTGGGTTTATCACATTATTTTTTTGAAATGCCACACATTGCGTTTCGCATGATCACCACCATGGAAGGGTGCAATGAGCGGTTCATTGTGTTAATCAAGCGAGTTCATCAAAGTCTTTCTGAATTATGTTACGAACTTGTGTTTCGTAATGGGTTAGTCATAGTGTTTATGACTCGATTATGCACTGGCAATGCAACGCTCATACAAATGCAGTGGCTCATAGCCCCTGAACAATGGCTCATGCCCCCGAAGTGGCGTTTCTGTGGTCGGACCACGAGTGTATCGCCTAGGCGTACACAGCTTCGCTGTAAAAGAAAAGTACATTTTGGTGCATCTCAACAAGAAACGTGCAGCGGACAGCCGTGATCAACGTGTCTACAATCGCGGCCTATCACCCTTAGCCCAGTCGGCATAGAGACAATACAGCGCTGCCACCGACCTCAGCACGCTTATGCACATTCGTATGCCATAAAGGTTCAGGCGACGAAGTCACCCCGCAACTCGGTGGAGTGAGTAGACGATAAATATGATCGCTTTGGCGCAAACAAGGAAGGACGGAAGGGAACAAGGGGAGCGCTTCCCTTGTTCCCTTCCGTCCTTCCTTGTTTCCGGCAAGCGATAACATTTATGGTCTACTCAGCAAATATGAACCGACTAGCACAGCAACGTGTACTTCGGTGGAGCGAGCTCGGGTACTTTTAGCCGCTTAGCCGAGAAAGTCCGAGTACGAAGATGGGGAAAGGTCCATAGACAGGTAGTCGTTAACGGGAGAAACAGTCAAATAAATCTATTTGGTTTATTAGAGATTTCTCTAATACAATATGCCGGGGGGGGGGGGGGTATTGATTGCTTATATTTATTTGTTGCGGGGAGGTAACTTACGTGCCGTTTGTTGTGCCGTTGCGTAATTCCGCAGAAAACAGTGCCGCCGAATGGCGCATGCGTAGCGGTAGCACAGGTGCCTATACGCATAAGCTGATTCCATATGTTTGGTCTCTTGTTTTGAGCCATGTCGGGCGATGACGTAGTTTCCTTGAAACAGAAGTCTGCAGGCGATACGTACAGAAAAAGACACTCCCGCGGTAATAAAACATTTCTATCTCTCAGTTCGTCCACACGCGCTTCTGCTCTCGCCTTGCTCTACTGTTGGGAGCTTGCATTTGCGCCTTAAGGGTACGCAGCTGTGCGTCGCCATGCGATTGATGGTTAGTCGCGAGGTCCCCGGATGTGCTCAAGCACAGCCGCCACTGGCACAGCTCGGCATATACTCACTCCCGAGTACCGCATTGACTCACGCTCATTCCGCACTCGTGCCACAAGCTTGGGAGTGATCATTAGTGAATGACGAATGGCACGAGTGGACGTGTGGTTAATAGGAGTGAGTGCCGGTGAGTTTGGGAGGACGTAGGTGGGGGGGAGTGAGTGCCAGTAGACGCAAGTGCGATCGAAAGTCAGTGACAGTGAGTTTGAGTGGACGTGAATATAAAGCAAGTCCTGGCCGGTGCGAGTGAAAACGAGTGCCGATGAGTGTGAGTGGACGGGAGCTTGAGTGAGTATATATACATAACCCGCCAAAATACTGGCGAGTGAGTACGAGTGAAGGGTGCGCTTATTCTGCCGATCCCTACGGCTTCTGGTTCCGCGTCCTGCCGCTGATGTTGCGGGTCGAGGCTACCGCAGGCGATCAAGTGCCATTCATCAGTGCCTACACCACTGGGCTATCGAGACAATGCGGTGATTGCTTTCTCATAGATTTGATCACATGCCATCTAATGTATGAAATCCCAACTTGACATGTGTACCTTTCTCGGTCCACATAAGCACAGGTGTCGTCCCAGACGCTTTATGTGCCAGAAAATTCTTCATGGCAAAGCTATGTTTTTTAATTAGTTGAAATTACAATCTGAAACTGTCATGTCTGCAGCTAATACGTGTACCTATACTTTGCCCATTTGTTGATGCAACTTACTTTTGAAACGTTCGTGAATTCAGTATCCCACTTGTGGCTGGCGGAATGCCTTGAAGAATGAATACACTGCACTTCCACTTGCGCGTGCATGTGCACATGCGTGCAGACACGATGTATTTGATCTTCATGTGAGGGCGTTCTGCCTGTTTAATGTGTCACACCGCGTCTGCTGCGAATGTAATATCGTTACAGCGAGCACTAGGCAGACTGCACTGCTATATGCCAGGCGGTCGGGTGTGTCCGTGGCTTTCACGGCAGACCAGTTATGAGGAGTTTCAATCTGACATGTCTGCGCTCAAACACCCAGGTGGTAAACGCAGGCAACCTTTCTGCCACATAATTTGGACGACCGGTTGTCGATTCCGGGAGCGATAATACAATGGGTAAACAGGAACACCTCGTGGATGTGGCTTATGTTCAACCAAGAACGTCCCATTGACGTTAATGCAACGTGTGTGGTTTTTTTCGGATACAGTTCACCCCCCGCTGTTGAGTTCTAGGTCCCGTGTTCAATTCCGACCGAGGAAGCCGCATTCCGATGGGGGCGGAATGCAAAAACGCCAGTGTACTGTGCATTGCGGGCACGTTAAAAAAAACTGGCGGTGAATAAAATTAACGTTTATCACATACTGTGGAATTGAGGTCCGTCGTTGTTTCGCATGACGACACAAACAGCGAACCTGCAGCGATTACGAGGCATCCTTTTCAAGAATGTGAAAGCGAATCGTAGGTCTTTCGATTATTATATTTTTCTTTTTCTTTTTTGAAATTTAGAGGTGAGGTGGAGGGGGGTAAGAATCGTGTGTTATGTTTAAGGAGGAAACCCGGGGAGGAAGCGACATCTTGTTGTCCAGCAGCCCAACGTTCGGACCGACACAGAACGGCAACTTCTACGAACGATTAGGACGAGCAGTGTTCGCTTTTTAGGCGCAATCGCTTTATTTGACGGAGCGAAATCTCTCGCAGGAGCATGCACAGGGCGTTTCACTTAAATTGAGCGAGACAGTAAAGAATAGATATGTAGCGAGACAGATCCTCCTCGCCTTGTTCAAAATCCGCATTATCTTTTGCTGTCATATGAACGCTGTCGGCGTAACGGGCGCTTATTCTCGTTACCTTAGCTACGGTCGAGAACCTTGACTATTGGTGAAAGTAATTACACTTGAACCCGCTAGCCTGCGACTCGTTCGCGCCAAATCTTGTTCGGCTTTTGGGGCACTCTATTGCTCAGCGCTTCCAGTGGCCTACCTTATACTAGAGGTTGTGTATTCACACATACAGACAAGCACACACACACACACACACACACACCACGCACAAACACACACACACATTCATATATATATATATATATATATATATATATATATATATATATATATATATATAACTTGAGTGGTGGTAGAAGGTAAACAGAACAAGCATTTAATTTCAATAGTTTCGATCGGTGGACCGATCTTCATCAGGGTTTACAAGAAAATGGCAGTTCGGGCCTGGTAGTGAAGACACCAGACCGGGTGGCGTGTTTCTATTTGCTCCCAAGCCCAGCGCTTGATCGCTGCGCCGCCATGCGCCGCCCGCACGTACTACATTTCTAGGTACTTTTTCGGCGAAGCGCCATGGCACGCGCCTAGATGTATTTGGTTTTGCGTCCTTGGCTGTGCCAGGACGCGCGGTGTGTTTGGGCCAGCCCGCTTTCGCAGAGTTTAGGCGGTATAGGTAAATTTTAATTCTTAATGCTTAAACAATTGTATGCTTACCCAAAGAGGCAACCCTTCCTTCGTCCACCCCGTAATAAGACGACCGCTTTCGAGATAGCGCCCGCAGCAGCGAACGAATTTGCCTTTGCGCTGCCTTCCGCTTCAACGGCAACGAAGTGGCGAAAACACAGGGCTGGCGTTGCTCGAAGCGCATCATTCTGCAACTTTCGCAGATCGCTTTGAAGTTAAGCGGGCCCGCGTCTCTTCAAGACTATGTAAGCGGCAAGAACACAGCGCGCGAAGCTATGAGCTGTTGGCACTGTTTTGTGGGCATCGCAGATCGCTTTCAAGCTGCGTCCCACGCGGCATTGCCGTAAGAAACCGCCGCCTGAGTACGTTCATGGCTCAATAATAGAGAATTTTAGAGCATCCAGTATTCCGGCAGGCGCGGGCGGTTTGCCGGGTGAACGGGGGCCTAAACGTCAGCGGCCAGGTTGGTGGCGCCAGCTGTTGGCGCCAAGCTCAACCACACAAACATGGAGCCAATTGCTGTATTCTGCTTAGCTGTTGGTGTAAATTTTGGAATGTGGCGTAATTGTGTGGACAACTAGGTGACCGCCAAAAGTTTGCACCAGCAGCGAAGCAGAATATAGTAGCTTACTACAGTTTTAGCTCTGTGTTTGTCTGGCTGAGCTCTCCCGCCCATCCAGCAATCCGCCCAAACCACCCCCGTTTAGCGGAATACCGGACACACTATAAGTTTCCAATGGTTTCACGCGGATGAATAAGGCGCTGAAGAGCGATAACGGCTTATAAAATGATCGGAACGGTCATCAGCGCACCTCGGCCCTCCACCTGCAGTACTTTGCTTGCGTCATCAATGCTCCTTGCGCCGCCGTCGGCACCAGTTCGTGTCGCCACTGAGCTGTCGTTAGTAATGGCCTAATCATGTTACATAACAATGGTGATGACACCGGGCTGCGCGGAGATGAGCTAGTGGCACAATGCTTACGCATAGTCTAACTCCCAGACGAGTTCCTGCGAGATTTTTTTTGTACCTGGACGTTTAATATACGTCGTGTATGGCGCCAGCGCATTGCTATTGTTTCTGCTGGAAGAGATATAGTGATGTCACTAAGGAAAGGAAGCTTGAGCGCAGCGATGATGTGGCTGGTGGTGCGAGAAACCCTCTATGCCCCCCGATTATCCCAGCTTTTGTAGATCGAAGCGACTCGCACACCACGACCAACTTCTTATCACATCCCTTTATCCCCTTATCCAAACTGTAAGAAATGTCGTCCAGTGTTACGTCAGCTTCCGCACGGAACTCTTATTTCGAAGCAGCCTAGGCGGCCTGTTTTGAAAAACCTATTTTCTCTTAGCGACAGCTCGGTGAGCAGATTGTGCGCGCCCAGGCATAACATCTGCCTAGTACCACCAAGTACCTACAAGGATCTAGGGCGCTCGCCGTGGAGCTTTGGGGAAAAAGTACCTAGGCACGTGGTACACGCGAGCGGCGCATGGTGGCGCAGCGGTGGAGCGCTGGGCTTGGGTGTAAATAGAAACACGCAACCGGGTGCCCGGTCGTTCTCAAATACATCAAACCGAGAGAGGCAGTTGTGACAGTGACTGACTTTCGGCGCTTTGGCAGATTTACAGCTGCCTTTGGCAACTATGCAGGGCAAGAGGAAGGCGGAGTCCCATGTATGTAGAGCAAGACGGTCAGTGAGAAGAGAAAAAAAGAAAAAGAAAGAAAAGAAAAAGAAAGAAGCACACAGGAGGAGGGAGACGTAAGTCGGAGAGTGAAGGGGGCGGGAAGTAGCGGCAGCTAGGTTCCCGTTGGCCCAAGGCAAGGAGGAAGAAAACGGTCGCTGCGCAGCACCAGTGCGCGTGCTGCCGTTGTAGCAGGAGAGAGGGCAAGCTGAATCGGGCGGCGGGAGGCACAATAGAGAAGGGGCCCAGAAGGAAGAGAGAAGAGCGGCAACTTGTGGAAAGAAATACAAAGTCACAGCACACATATACAAGGCACTGCATATATATATATATATATATATAGCGCTTCAGCGTCTACTTTTCTCGAGTAAGGCAAATACAGCTGGCGCACGGGTGTTCTGATAGGTTTCACGCTATGTGCATGGCGCGAAAGGGAGTCAGTAAAGAATATTGATAGCCTATGCAGGCGCCATGGCGCTGAAAAACAGACGACAGCGTCATGACCGAGTGTAACTATTTTTTTTAATGGCATTTACGATGATGCTAAGGTGCGAAGTGTACAGCGACTAGGCACTGTTCAAAGCGCCTGCTTCATCACCGAGTAGCACTGGCACTTGTGAATTGAAGTGTGCGGCTTTGCAGCCGGGAACGCGCTTTTATTGGGCATTGTCGTCACTGAGCTTCTTTTTTTTTTTGAGTGCATATCCGGTTCAGGAAGAGATGCCTTTGGCTACTTCTCGGCGATTGTGCAAGGCGTCCCAAATCAAGGCTTTGACTGCGGTGGCTCTGGCGGTGGTCGTCACGGCAACTTTACGCGCCGGTACAGAAGTTGTACAATGGCCCAAAGTGACATCGTGCATGAGTAAGTGGACCGGATTAAGGTGGACGATCAGTAATGTTTTTGAGACCGAATTACATACAAATCGAATAGCGCCAGAAGCGAATCGGAAAGGGAATACTTTGTCGAATAGCTTTCGAGTAACGAAAATCCATTTACCCAGCTGTTAAAGAAAGCAATGTTCATATCCAAGCATTGTCAACGCTAACAAGTTTCTGTCATTACATCAAACAAGCTGTTACTTCTCATGCACAGTACTCTTCGAGGACTGCGAGGGATCTATGTATAGCCACTAAGGTATTGCACCCTAAGCGATGTAGCCAGCTATACTACACGAAGCTCTCATGTTTTATGTCTGTGTACTATGCCCACGAGGAAATTACCGTAATTTTGCTCCAATTTTATGCTTACAACGCACAGTTGGCAGTTTGAAGTATTGAAGAACTATTCCAAGATATTTGTGTCTACAAATAGTGACTGTTCGATTAGAACCTCAAATTTAACAGGACACTATTCAATTGGTTATTCAAAAGTTTCGAATGTTCGTATGCCGCTAGAAGCGATACTCTCAGGAGTGGCCTGTCGTCTTAGTGATATGTCTCGAGCTGCTGAGTGATTTGTTAGGCGAATCAGATGATGTACGTAAGGATGATAGAAGCCGTAACACTCTGTTCTTTTGTCCTGCGGAATACGTTGACAAAAAAAACAAATTGTGGCAGTACGCTGAAAATTGGGATGTGTACGAAAATACACATGTTAAAACACGCCAGTGAATAGTGCAAAGTGAGCCCTCTCAAATGAGCTTTCGGTTTACCTGAAGATTCATGCATTGCTTGTACGAGCAATATCAGTGTGATGTTAGCTAATTGACGATGTACGACCAACTTAACTTTTTAATTACCAACTGTAGCGTACGTGTCTCAATAGCAGAATTGAAGCCGATCAGTTATGACGTGATTCCTATTAAACACAAACATTCAGCTTATTATCAGTCTTAAAAAGATACGTCACCGATACCTGTGGCGAAGCGCGCTGCGGTTCCGTTTACGTTTTATCAGCACTGTGGAAAAAGTCAGCGCTGATATATGTTGGCCAGAGCGTTATGGTAAAGCGGCCGATTGGTGTGTTTGGACGGAGATATCAGCCGAAGCCTTCCGAACCGTCTGACGCATACTTTGGGATGTCACAGTTTTTGATGTATGAACAAGACATGTATGGACGATGTATGGGCAGACCTCTATATGGGGCAGCCATCTTTTGCCAGTGACTACAGAAACTGGCAGAAATAACGAAAGAAGCGCTGCCATAAAGCTGAGCCTACGCTTATCGATTGCTTGGTCCCTGTGTTTGTTCGCCATGGCTTTGTAGTCAGTGGTTCCGTCATCCGACCCGCAACTAGCTCAATGTGGGCTGCATCGACAGAAGCCTACCGAGGTTGAGTCTAGGCGCTGAGTAACAGATTGTAGACTTTACAGCAAATATGTAACTCTGGCCCGAGTGGCTTGGTACACAGAGCTTCCCACTGCCCCAATTAACGACCCCTTTATGTTGTTGTTTTTTCAGCTGGAAAGCATGGCTTTCGCCTCAGAGACTTCTCCATCCAGGACTCAAAGGTGGGCCGCTACATGCGTGTCAACTACACGGTCGACGTCCTCCGCGAGGGCGATCGTTCCCCGGCCGTGAAGTTTACCGTGCACAACTCCGTCGGGCTGCGAACTCCCTGCGTGGACGACTTCGGCTCCTGGTCAGTGGTGCAAGAAAAAACGCCCGCACATTACCTTCTCAATCCGATTGATCCATTCGTTGGATTTAGTGTCCCCAATGTAACACTGGAGCTATGCGAAACGCTATAGGGGAGGGCAACGGATCAATTTTGATTCCCTTCGGTTATTTACCTGTGCTTCAATATAAGTAGTGTTTTATTGCATTTCGCTCCAAACAAAATGCTGGGAATCCAGCGTGCGATCTTTATAGTCACAATTTTTTCCCCTAACATTAAATACAGGAATATTCACATTCACAATTAATTGGGGGCCACAAACAGATAGCCACTCATTACAAAACCACGAATGTGAGTATCAGTAGTAGATGATCGGCTTGAAAGATCCGGCACAGGACATTATATATATATATATATATATATATATATATATATATATATATATATATATATATATATACACAGCGAGAAAAGCACAATGAGAGCGAGGCAAACCGGATGAGTACTGACCACAGGTGTTTAGTTTTTTTTGTAATGCACGAAATATATGTTGCCTTGTGCAAGCGCCAAACCTGACAAAAAAAAAAGGAATATACTGTTGTGTAGATAAATGGGCAGATAGATAGATAGATAGATAGATAGATAGATAGATAGATAGATAGATAGATAGATAGATAGATAGATAGATAGATAGATAGATAGATAGATAGATAGATAGATAGATAGATAGATAGATAGATAGATAGATACTTATGGTAACAAATGTTAGGTTACCATAAAAAAATTACGACTACAGGTGAATCATATATTCAAGCCCTGACGGGTCTATCCTGTCTCCTTTCTCCACCTATCTCCGAACGTCCTGCTCCTTATCTGTAATTTCTGCGTAATGATCTCCCACTTGCAGCTTTAAATGGCGATGCTTCCTTGATGTCTGCGTTTGCCTCGTCGAATTGAGGCTGAACGAAATCACTCTTAAGACATGTTTTATCCTATCCCTGGCTTGCATCTGCAGCAACGAAAATCTCATCTACGCAGTCAAGCTTTTATTTGCAGCCTATAAGTCCTCTAGCTCTCAGCCCTGACCCCATAAAGTTAAGCACACTGCTTTGAGTTGACAAAAAAAAAAAAATTATTCGCTATTGTCTTGCTTAGCCATCCTGCATAGTTTTGATGCTTTTTTTACCTTGCGTTTTCGTTCTCCGGTATTCCCTCTAGTGTGTACGCTTTGCGCTCCGTTTTGACATCCATGTTTACTTGCAATCCAACGCTCTTGTTTTTTTTTACTATTCGATATATACAGTGCAGCGATACAGGTGAGCATAGAAACTCTCTTCTTGCAACCCTTGTCCCCCATTTGCCTTTTAACCGTTCGTCATACTGAAGCTTCTTTTTGTTGTTCATCTCGCACTTCACACAATGAAGAAAACGATCCTCCTAGAGTTTTTTTATTTCTCGCGCTGTGATGGTCACCTAAAGCTACTCTATACCTACCGATAGCCCTCTGCCTAATTTTAAAGCTAAAATGGCGGTATGATTCCAGGTACACAAATGCATTTACAAGCGTGAGAACCGGTATCATTCCACCCTTCAACTATCCGCGAAATACTGTGCAATATTACACCTACGGGATTCTGTGCTTTATGAGCGCAGTACTTAATGCTTCTTTCCTCTTCGACCGCTTTCTATGTTGTCGCATGTAGTCCTTGTCGTAATTTATACATACGCCAAGTGCTACATACCTTTACCATAGATGCACAGCGCCTGATTTTCACATTACCATAGCATCACATTTTTCTTTGCCCCGCTCACTTGCAAGCCTGAGATATGTGTCTTTGGAACATAAATATAAAGCAATGTTGAAGACATCAATCTACTGTTTGCCGACGGAGTGGTGAAACTGAACAACGTTTCAAGATTTTCTGCAGTCGCTGGAGGGCTGCTTCGCTCATGCGGGCGGTGTTCCTCAAGCTTCGCTTAAGAGTTCCCACCAGAAATGATACGGGCTTTTATAGGTTAAGCCATCCTCGCACTAAACGCACCCCTTTTCTTTCCCGTTGCAGCACATACAAGGCCTGCGGAGGCACGAAGTTGACCGAGCGCATGATCGGCGCTGGCTGGAACAATAGTTGCGAGAATATTCCAATGGGCTCCTATCAGTCGTCGATACTTCTCAAGGTCATCCCTGCTGTCCGGCTCGTAATGGGGGTAAGTGTGCACACGGCCTTAACAAACCGACTCGACGCTATTTACCATGGATAATCATTTCCTTATACAAATGTGCACTCGTCGTGTTTAGTGCACGTTTTTTTAAGGAGACAATAAAGGCAAATATTTAGTCAAGATAAAGTGATAGATTAATTCTTGAGAACGTCTAAGACGTCTATATTATCGATAGCAAACCTTTAGTAATTTATAAATTGAAGTTATCAGAGGTCACGACTTAAGACTCCACCGGGACATTAAAGTACTAGCCCGATGACGTAGCAACTCCTGAATGCACTTCTGTCACTTGTGCTCGACTACTCATCAAAGTCGGCGTTCCAACCGAAAGGCGAAGTAGCGCTTGCGATGGAATTAGTGAATAGCTGAACGAAGTAAGGAAAGTAGTTTTAGCGGCCGGATAAACTTGTAAACATTCGCTTAACAACTAAATTAACAATGATAGAATGTGTAAGCGCGACCGAACGAGGACGTAGGAAGAAACATATACACAGAGACGGCACTGTCTTTGTCTGTTTGCTTCTTTCTGCGTCCTTGTGCAGTCGCGCGTACGCGCTCTATCATGTATTCAAACCCACTAGCGCACCAACGTGTTTTAACTACATTAACATGCACGGTGCCACGCGCACAGGTCAACATGAACACATCTCACTCGATGAGCGCGGAAACTCGGTGTCAAAATCCTAGAGTCAGAAGTCGCGGCAGCACAGCACAGCGCATACGAGGCTACCGGCGCTACGTGCACTCTGCAAACATTGCAGATCGCTTTGAAGATGAGGCCAGCGTGGGCGCGAACTTTGGACACGTCGCAGATCGCTTTCAAGACCACTCACTCTTACACCATGCATGTTCAAGAAACACGAGCGCCGGCACTACGCCGGCCTTACTACGCCGGCCCGCCGTAGTAAACGCCACCATTCGCGTGTCCGACGTGGCGGTAGTTGCCGCAGTTGTCTCCACACTGTACGGATCGGTGGGCGAGGAGGATAATGAGATAGCCTAGCAGCCGCCGGAGAAGAACGCCACTCCTCCCTCGCCAGACGCTCCTGCTTCGCGCGCGACCGTAGAGGGCACATTGCCGGTCCGTGTTCTTCGCTCGCGGACGCGAGATTGAACCGCGTTCGCCGGCTAACCCTTGCAAGCTTTCACTCGCACATACAGCATACAGCGTGCGGCGATGGTTTTATCGCCCTTGGACTTTTACGGGACTTCACGGCGACGGCGACGCCGACGGCCGAACTGCGCCTGGGGTGTTCATGTAATTGCTCACGCAGTAGTAAGGAAAGATCATTGCATTCCGTTATAATGCGGAATAAAATGTTACTTGTCTGCTTGAAGGAGCCCTATAAACATAGTACTCTGTATTCGGATGTTGACAGGAGCTAACTCTTTGTTTTGTGTTTCTTTTTTTCGTTCACAGAACGGCACATTCAACATTCGGGTGGAGGGAATCACTGATAAAGGACGAGTTGAGTGCCTCTCTTTCGACGTCTTCATCGAGGACTGAGCGAGAATGTGGTCGGTCGAAGGAACGAGCGCTATCGCCTTCGGCGTTTCCCTTGTAAGGCGTAATGAAGTAATGAAGCACCGCAGACACGCGACGGCCACTCATTGACTTAAAAACCGCAAATCGCTATTAAACCTGTTTTGTTGAAAATTATGGTTTCGGTTGCTTGAATACGGGGTAACAGCTTGCAATCACAGAAATGTACTGACGTGGCATTCTCTATCTGCCAAGGTACCCCAATGGCTATGACAATGTGTTACTGAATGCAATTACTGAATGCAATTTCATCGTGGCTGTGACCGCCACATTTTATACAGCGAAATGAAAAAAAAAACGCTTGTGTACACCCGTGAGCAAAACTATACGGACGAGGAACTGAACGATAAAGCCGATTCATTTATCTGCCCGTAAATGCAACATAATATTAATAACTGCAGCACAAACTTGGCATTGCGAACTTTCCAGTGCACTTGTCAATTTCAGTTTATGCACGTTAATTACGAAGAAATTCAGTTTTTTCGGCGACCCTGCGACCCGTATACTTTTGCTCACGGGTGTACGTAAGTTATGCGCATGGTTAAGAACGCCAGGTGGCAAATTAATTCGTGGTTCTCCAATAAGGAGGGCCTCAGAATACACTACGGTGTTGACACTTGAAGTCCGAGAATTTAATTTTATTTGCCATTGTATTAAAATTTGGCCAGAATGACCGGCATTCATCCTAAGAACTAAATGCTCAAGGATAAAGATAGATTGGATAAGCGTGGTTCGGCACCGCTTAAATAGAGCAGACCATGCCCATTTCTACTCATTTGGGTAGCGCTCCCTTCGTTATAGGACGCAGAATTTCACAAAGGAGGAAAACTATAGTACTGGCAAATATGAGCTCAGAGATTCTACAGAATGTCAGTGGACTCACTCCATAATAAATCGCGAAGTTTTCATGTTTGGCCAAACAACGTCCACAAAGCTGCAAATAAAAGGACCGATGAAGTCTGGTGATTTTGTTCTGTAGTGGCCCTTTGACTTTCCTCTACGAATTATTTATGAGAACTAGTCGACAAAAATTAAGCAATTACTACACAGGTTGTCCATAGACTACCGAGGCCATATAATGCAAAGGAAAATCGCGCCTATATTGCCGAAACTGGCAAAAATGCCCCCTGTGGCAATTTTGCATATATATGCGGGCTACTTTATTGCTCGGAAAAAAAAAACTTTTATGTACCACGTACTGAGCAACAGAAAGCTACATCGAGAGTTTTTCATGTTGCTCTGGAAGAGTGTCAATTCCGGCAGATTATTTCTGAGAACAATAATAAAGTTGATTGATTGTCTCATTATTAGTCAGCGATCTGGGGCCCGTGCCTACACTACACGGTCGATGGAATTCAGAGTCCAATATCGATCAGTTCACTTTATATTTTCTTACTACTCTCGCCATACACCAGTTTTTCAACATTGAACAGCTTATCTTAAGTGCACCGTGTCTCATCAACTCATCAGCCACCTCAAGAAACTTTTCTTGCGTGACCCCGCTTTTATATAAGAACCTTTCATACAATCAACCTATGTTTGTCACCATGCATTGGTTACCAACATCGTCGCTGTTCCTATTTCTTATAGTAAAGTGTCCTGAGACTGCTGAATACGTAAGCCTTTGCCGGTATAACGTAAAACTATTCGATTCTGTTTTCATTCCAACTCGGCCATCACCGCTCGGTCATTGGTCCAAATTTTTCAGGCCGCACCCATTTTGCCTGCCTGTCAAGCGACGTCAGGAATGATAAAAAACCGACACGTCAATGTGACGTTTACGCACTAATTATGCTTAATTGTGCCGAAGAAACCCGCCGAAATCGTGGAATAACTGGCGACTGCCCCGTTCCGTTTGGAATAGAAAATGGCTGCCTTCCTGATTGCGTTGGCGGCGGCGGCTCGTCAGCCCGGGCGCGGGACGAGGGAGCCCGAGGATACGTTTGACATGCCAGATGACCTGCGTCGGCGGCACTTTCGCCTGAACAAAGAAACTGCGCGGTGGCTGTGCAAGGAAGTGGCGGAGGAAGTCGGAGGCGTGAGAACAACAGCGCTGTCGGTGGAGCGACAAGTGTTGTGCGCGTTGCGATTCTTCGCAACGGGCAGCTTTCAAGCTTCGGTAGGGAGCGAGGAGACGATCGGGGTGACACAGCCTGCGGTCAGCTAGTGTTTGCGACGCGTGGCGAAGGCGATCGTCCACGCCGGGGCCCGCAACAAGTCGGTCCATTTCCCGAGGACGTTGGAGGAGAAGGTGGCCGTGAAGGAAGGGTTCCTTCGATGCGGCACCGCTCCCGGCGTCATCGTATGCGTGGACGGCAGCCTTATCGCCATCATCGCACCGAAGGGCGAGCAGAAGGCGGCATTCATGTGCTGCAAAGGCTACTACGCCCTCAAGACAATGTTCGTAAGTATCTTAATTTTTTGTGTAATTTGCCCGCCATATAGCAGCGCGCGGCTTATGCTGTGCGCGCTCTCGTCAGACCTGCGACGCAGGCATGCGGATCCTCGCCGTCGACGCTCTGCGACCGGGGTCAGACCACGACGCCTACGTCTGGAGAACTACGCGGTTGCGTCGTCGGTTCCAGGAAGGACATATTGCCAAGGTCGGTGAGCACCTCCTCGGTGAGCAGCGGGAAAAATTTATAGAGTTGCAATTCTGGCAGCCTGCAGTAAAGCGTGCTTGCGCCGTACGAGAATATGAAGCCCGAACCGCTTATGTTATAGTAGGTTATTAAGTATAGGCAAGATGTAGAAATTTTTCAATGGTATCTGCGCGAAATAAAGTGACAACACGCCTGCGCTGTACTTTAAGCTAATTTTTAATGTGTGTACAGCGCACATGTGTTGTCACATTCTTTTTTACACTGATAGTCATTTATGAATGAAGACCACACAACTCGCGAGAAGAGCTGCCTTGCTGCAAATAGGGATGCTACTATGTACGTCCCAGCTATTGTTATCTGTGATCATAGCTGCGTCAGGTGCTCAGCCTGTATATTTCTTTATTGCAGCCTTTCTGTAGTAGGTGTATGTTACATGACCCATGCTTCGCTTACTCAACTCTGTATAGAGATTTCATACCATTTTTATGGTCATGCAGCTGACAGCGGCTACCACTGGGAACCATGACTCCTGATTCCGGTTCCAGGTCATCCTCCCAAGCCCACTACAGAAGGCAGATACAACACTGCACATGTTGCCATGCGGTCCATAGTGGAGCAGTACACTGGGCTTTTGAAGAGCCGCTTCCGCTGCCTTCAGCGGTACCGCACCCTCCACTACGAACCAGACCATGCTACCAACATCGTTGCAGCATGTGCAGTGTTGCACAACTTGTGTCTTGATGAAGGTGACGTGTCTGATGGTGTCAGTGATGACAGCAACAGCAGCAGTGATAATGAAAATGGCAACTCCTCTCCACTGAGTTCCCCGAATGAGAGCAGCACGCATAATGTACCTGAAATGTGCTGCCCGGGAGGATGTTATTAGATCGTTTGGCACGACTCGACAGCAGCACCAGCACTACCTTCACAGGGTGCGAAGGCGGCTGCGTAGGCAGCAGCACTAAACACGTGCCTCACACTGCAGGCAGATGTTTATTACTGCTGTCTACATTCCTAATAGAGAGCAGGAACAAATGTGAAGAATTGTGTGCAATCATTGGATAGCGTGCTGTTTTCTTTATCGAATCTGCTCAATCATAACCAGCGTTTTCACGTCTCCTCTGCCAGTGAGCTGTCACTACCGGAGATGATTGCATCATTCCACTGTGACACTACATGAGGGCCTTTCATTTAGTACCTGTGGATAGAACAGTTTGTGTTCATCAGCAGAATGTTGTAGCCACTTCTCTGGGCCACTGGGGTTTGCCAAATGCTTTGCTGCTGCTGGTGTTGCTTCTGTCATCTTTCTTCATCTTCTGTCTTTCGTCATCTTCTGTCAAGAAATTTGCTCCGTCCTGCGTAGAGGTTTTACTGGTTCATTATCAGGTGGATGCCCAGAAAAGTAATTCCAGCCGCAAACCATTCGCAAAATGAACAGTAAATTTGCGTCAACAAAAAGGCACTACAGCTATATAAAATGCTGCACTGATAGTAATTTCAGCTTGTACGCTACAAAAGCTGCGTTATAAATGGTATTAATAGTCGAACAGAATGTTGTTCCATTTTGCAGCGACATTTAGGCAGGCACTTTTTCTTTGCCACGTAAATAATAGAAATACATAATTTCTGTTTAAAAGGTTTTAACAGACACTGCTTTGTTGCTTTAAGTGATGTGTTCGTATTGCAATAGCTGCTGAAGTGCTTTACGTGCAGTGCCACTTGTGCTCGGCTCGGTGCCAATCGACACGTGGGCAGCTACTGGTGGGGCAGGGGCCACTGGAACGGCAGCAGGACGCTCTTCGTCACTGGAGCTGTTCTGCTGGAACAACAAAGTGCAGTAGACGTAATGTGATTAGGTTCCATCAACTGCTTGCAATGTCTATTTCACTTATAGCTTTTCAATTTCTACAGAAAATTCTTAATGCAGCATGTGACATACTCGTGACTTAGAGTTTTCACAACTCTTTACTAATGCTTTACGGAATAACGAGCCATGCAATCCATCACAACGTGTTTCTTAACAGCATTGCTTTAACAGCAGTGGGGCAGCATTTCAATTTCTGCAAAGTGCTGATATCATGTGCTGGCATGCGTGCTGAACTGTAAGAAAACACGCAGAAGCACACAACGGCAATATATTCACCACCACCGAACGGTGTAGCTGCCCCAAATCGGTACACATAGCAACAAAAATTGCTACGAACCTCGGCGTCGTCAGCGAAAAAAATCTACCGGAGCGGAAGCTGGGCCGGTTCTCCCAAGCACTTCAAGCACGCGGCACTCCAGGCCGCCCAGCTTCCTGCCTCCCGTTTTCCTGCAAATGCATGAACACCGTGAGCTTATACGTTCCGAAGATGTTGCTAGCCGCGGGCTCACCTCTTCTCGGCGCCCACCTGCGCCGCGATCCTCCGGCAGTCGTAACAGAGGCGCGCCCAATACAGCGGCCAGCGCCGGACCAACCGCGTTCAGCGCCGCAGCGACTTCCTCCCACAGAGCCTTTTTCTGAGCAGCACTTATACTTGGCGAGAGGCTTGTGGCATCTCTTGCCAAGCATGGGTGCTGCTCAATAAACTCCATGAGCATGGTGGCCTGTGCCGCCGAAACACGCGCGCTTTTCGGTGGAGCCGCCATTTTTTTTCTTGCTCGCAATTTTCGCCGGGCCGCAGCGAATTAATACCAGCGAATCGTACCGTTTCAGATATCACCGTGCTGTTAAAAGATAACGGTTACATTTATTTAATGTGTTGTTACTTTACCACAACATAAGTGTTACGTTAAATTAACACGTTGAGTAACAAAAAAAAAATGCTTTTGTAGTGCAAGTTATGTCCAGCAGAAGTATCTGTACAGCCCGCAGGGGGAATCCATCATTGCGAAGGCAGTGATACATATTCTGCCACTGCGAAGGCAGTGGCAGAAAATAAAGAGCCTCTGTTACAGACCACCTTCGATTTAAATGAGAACCTACATTCGGAGATAGTTACGATCGTTGATGCAAAAAGTTTACTTACTAGCTATCTGTTGAGATGTACTGCCTGCCAACCGTCATCAATTCTTCCGTATCGTATGTGAATAAAAGCAAAAGTGAACACCATGCGATCACCGCAGATGTTCAGATGCTACTGCATAGTCATTAAGCACAAGAAAGAATGATGTGTTTACTCACTGAGCACTAGGGTTTCACAGTCTCCATGATGTTCACAGCTTCCAAAATTATTCTCGGGTGAAAGTACCTCTCGGGCGCCGAGATTTTATCTAATCGGGCAGCGTTACGGACAAAAATACACCACGTGCGGCCCACAGAACCGATCAGCTGTTTTCATGTAGCCGCCATTTTACTTGTGCGTAGCGAAATGGATTGGATGCGGGATTGGCGCATGTGTGGCTATGACTCGAAAAAGGGAAATATTTGTGTTTACGTTCAAGCGCGCTTCAACATATTTTGCGTCAAAAGATTATAAAGCAGTTTTACTCTCAGCGACAAACAATTGTTCTTTTATAGGCGTTTATATCTAAATTTTAGTTGCTGTACGGTGCCCTTGCAAGTAAAGAACAAGCAAAACATGCTTCCGGCAACGATGGAGGCTGCTGATTGGCCAGATTGAAAAACGTCGCAGGCTCCCGCCCCCAGACGCATAAACAGCCGCGTCATTTTGACTGCCGGAGTTTGGAATACTTTTCGTTTGGAATAGAGTTACGTTATCGCGCCCCTTGTTCGGACTCTGACCACCTTCACCGCTGCACTGCCAATATCGAAGTTGCCGCGTGATTCCAAGTGATCTTATCGTTCGCATTTTGAAATTATCAGCTCTTATTCTGTTTTCAGCCATTTGTATGCCCTATAAATTATTTTTGTAGACTGCCATTGTAGATTCAGTTACTATTGGTGAGTTTTACCTTACTGTTTTTTTTTTCTTTCAATGCGCCCACTCCACTAAGAAATGGCCTATGCACCCTACGGGTATTGCAGGTCATGGACAAATAATAAATATGTGAATGAATAAATGAAGCACCCTTTAAAAATTATTAAAAGAAGGAGAAACAGTAAAATAATTATCATGAATAGGTATTCGATAATTATGAAGCATGGGTGAAAACGGCATCGGCAAGGGAAGCCGAGCTCGCGAAGGTAAAGTGGTGATGACACGAGCAATACCGTTGCAATGTCTCGCTGCTCGAATAAAGCAGGAAGCTTTGAAACGGCTGGTCCAGGCACGTGGGCGCTCAACATCAATTTGATCCCCGGTGCGCTGAAATAGAAGCGACGGGTATATCTCGTACAGCGGATGAATACGGAAACAGTAATAATTTACCTTTTTTTGAGGCAGCCAGACTAGCAGTAATGGCTTGGGCACTTGAAAAAAAGAACCAATGCTGCGCTTGCAACAAATAATAATAAAAAAAAAGCTACGGCACGCGCTATAGGTGAGACATCGTTAATCACTCAACGCATGTCTCCCATTCATCGCGTAGACGTTTTCCTGGTGGGTGCGTAGCACAGGTGCCCCAAGCTTCAGAGTACACAGTGAAATGTTTTTAAGTCCATGAGACGTCAACGTATGCGGAAGAAGCAACCTCTGCTGGCACAAACACGGCATTTGGCGACGCTCTTCATCCAGCGATGCTGACACTCCCGTTGGTGGCGATATTCTTCTTCGCGTCCACGCTTTCAATGGGCCAGAGCGAAACCCAACGGCCCGAGTTGACGCAATGCCGCTGTGAGTCCCCGCTATTGACTGACATTCGCGCTGTCGGAGCGAATCTGACATTGCCACGCTGGCAAGGAGCTCAGTCAGGGCTGTGCGCAGGATATTCTGCTTAGCACTAGCAATATATCCTTACCAGCAAGGTGCCTTCTCGAGACGTTGCAGAAGCTATTTTGTCCACAGTGTATCAAGTCTCGAGGTACACAGAGGTACCGTACACCCCAAGACAGCAAACCACAGACTTCACAGTCTGCGAACAGATTGCCACAGCTTTAACCATTGGCATTGTGACACCAGCGTATGGTATAGTGGCATAATTGACCATCTTTCCTGTTGGTTCATTTGTGTAACCCATGGCAATGGCTCAGTGGTACGCAGTTTTGTTGCGGAACACAAGGTCAGGGTTTCGATTCCGGATAACTGCAGGCTCATTCCCGTGTAGATGAAATCCAAATACAGAAGAAAAAGAGAGCTCGTTTACCAAACTTTGGTTGTGGGCTGGAGTACTCAAAGTATTCGAAATTATTTCGAACCCCATAACTGCGTCGCCTCGTGTTCCTACTCTAGATATGGGACGTCAAATCTTGTTGCTCGGTTGGGGGTTCTCGTGTCTCGCGAAAGCCCTTGCATGGTACGTGCACAGTTTTTGATCAACAGTGCTCAAACGAGGGACGTCTCTGGAGCCAACATTTTGACAATGGTACCCTCATGCTTTAAAGTGTGAATAACAGCGCAAGGGCAGCAGAGGGGACAGAAGAGAAATAGCGTATTTTCTTTTCAGAAGGCATGTATGTTATATAGCCACGCACTGGCACACCAGCCATGCGCAAAACACCACGACGAAGCCACGCCAAATTAAACGATGACAAGAAGGTGTACCCAGCCACGACAAAGCCACACAATCTTGTGGGCCTTTGTCGTGGCGTTCTGCGCATGGTTGGTGCGCTAGTATGCGGCTATATGACTTGCGACGTTTTCTGAAAAGAAAATAAACTGCTGAAAGTAAGCGCTCTGTCCTCTCTTCTGTCCCGTCTGCTGTCCTTGCGCTGTTATTCGAACTTTAAAGCATGTTTCCCCAATAAGCCAAATCCTACACCCTTCTTAATTGCCCTTATGGATGCTTTGGCTTCAGAGACGCGACATATTTGACCATGTTAATCACTTCATAGAGGGGTTGAAATCTGGGCCAGTTGGTACATACTTGAACGAAAAAACCAGTCAAAACCACAAAGGACAAGAGTCGTGAACTTCTTCTCTTGTCCTTTGTGGTTTTGGCTGGTTTTTTCGTTCAAATCACTTCATGTCCCCAACTTGATGCTTATCGTTGTCTTATGTGCATAAACTTGGTGCTCGAAGGTGCGATTTGATGACAAAATGGAGTTTTATGGGCGGGCATGCTCTTATGTTATTGGCCGTATTCGTCATTTCTTTACTCTGCTTAGCTTTTCCTAACTAAACACAAAGGCCTGTCATCTCACATCTTCCAGACAATGCAAAAGGTGTGGAATCATGTTCACTTGCGGCAAGCTGTCTTTTTGTCAACTTTCGTTTCCCCCTTTCGTATTATTTATACATTTTATTTATACACAGCAATTATTTACCCTTATGCTATCTCGGATTCATTGTGGTTGTTTTTTCATAAGGTTTTGCCAAACAAGATTCGGGCCCGTCGGATCCCCTTATTCTTATCACATTCGAGAATATTCACGAGCATTAGAAAAGTTCGCGACTTCTGAGGATGCCACGGTGCTCTACACATAGAACCTGGTTAAAAACGAACACTCTTTTTTGTGGCTTCGTAATCTCGCCTTTGAGGATGCACTTACAAAGAAAAATTTCCGGCCCATATCTATTTTACTTCAGAATTGTTTTGTGCTAAAGTCACCGGCATGTGTGCCAAACACCGACAAGCTTTGCTGAGTTGCATAACTTTGTGTCTCCTTCTTGCAGTTACTAAGAAAGCCATGGAACTTAAGGACTTGGTCGTAGAAGATCTAGCGCTCGGCCATGATATGAAGCTCAACTTTAGTGGGCGGCTCCTGGAAGAAGTGGTAGGCGAACCATCTCTAAAGTTCACGATGTGGAATTCCTACAACGTCCGAATGCCTTGCATCGAAGACTATGGTAGCTGGTAAGGACTGCGTGATTCGCGCAGTCGATCTCACTTTCTGCTGTCACAGCTGTTCACAACTTGATTTATTACAGCTTTGGTGCCATCTGTCAGAAGGATCATAGCGTTATGCGGTAAAGAAAAATTAACATCGGTACGCAGTAACGCCAGCAATCACAACCTACAGGTTTGCAGTTCCACGGACATAGAAACATACAATGCTCCTTAGGCATGATTTAGGAATCATTAACTTTAAGAGCAACTTTGACCTGTTTGTTAGAAGGTGCACTTAACGCGCTGATTAGCTTGACGGAACTGCTAGACTATCGACGCAGTGCCACCTTTGCGATATATCATTAAGAAAGTTATGGGAAATTGTACTGACTGATATCTACTTGCTTCACGAATTTTATGTACCATCAATTACCTTTATAAGCAGTATTTTATGTTTCTGTAACTGGTAAAGAAGTTAGCGTGATTAGGACTTCTCTTTGCATTGTGTTTTTGCCACTCCCGCACAGCACCTACAAACTGTGCGGAGGCATCAAGGAGATCGAGAAGATGGGAAGCGTTGGCTGGAACAACACTTGTCCTATTTTACCCGGAATGTACGAGACTTACTTGAAGCTGCCGGTGATAGCGGCTGCGAAGTACGTCCGCGGGGTGAGTAAGATTTAGAGACCTTCACATTTTTTAAGTAAAACAGGCACGATGTCAGTATAGCGAGAACTCCTACGAGAGCTTGATTAGTTTGCAGCTATCATCGATAAGGTTATTTCGCGAACTCTCATCATTATCATCCTCCACAGCGATCTCTAATTACCCCTTCTCTTGCGCTAGCTGATTCCTAGCTATACCCCCAAATTTCCTAATCTAATCGCACGCTCCAATTTTCTGCCGTTCTGGACTGCACTTCCCTTCCCTTGGCACCCATTATGCAATTATAATAGACCACCGGTTATCTGCCATACATACTATATTGCCTGCATAGCTTCATTTTTTTTACTCTGACTGTCACCTAGATCACAATGTCTGTTTAATAATTGAAGACATAGCGATTCTTTAAGAAAGTGCAACCGCTTGCATAAAAGATGTTTCCACAAAATGGCGGTAAGAACTGTTCAAAAACAGACCTATATTACGAAGGTCCTTACGTCAATGGGGCAAAACGGCATGACGAAGGATGATCACGCCACTCAACAACTGGCATGGTTCTCATTTGTCTGAAAACAAGGACTAAACTTAGCCTTTCGCTATCCTCGCCAACCATTCTTTCTTTTGGGGCGACTTCACTGGGATCCAGCCACAGGGATGCTTTTCTAGCAGTTTACAATTTCATCAGAGACACAAAAAGAGTACCTTGCTGAATTTCTAAAATTATCCATAATTTATATTATTTCATTTCTTTACGTTTACTTATTTTATTGGAATTCCTAACAATAAGCAATTAAACTTCTAATTTACAGTACTATCGTCCCACGCTCCACTATACAAATCTAGATTGTCTCTACTTCTAACCATGCGGAAAACCGCCTGCTTCTTGGCCAATCCCCCATAGTGGGTACGCGCCACTCTCGAGGCCACAAGACAAGACAAGACAAGGACACCTCTCCACGAGTGCGTATCGGCTACGCTGTGATGCAAAAACAGGAACAAACTCTGTTAAAACCGAACTAGATTAAACAGAAAAGAAAAATACTCTAATTACAGGGAAACCAATAAAATAGCGCCCATTTGCTGCGTATTTTTCCAATTTTATTTACGTATTACCGTGCTGGAGTATTTCAGTGAGTCTTTTTCAAATGCCTTTCTTCACGTTTTGTAGGTCATTCCCCAGCGCACATGAGAAATGTTATTTTTTAAATTCTTTTTCAGAATGGTACCTTTCGGGTGAAGTTCGAAGCCATGAATGGGAAAGAAGTGATGGAATGCAAGACGTTCCATGTTTATCTCGCACTAAAGTAAAAGAAAACGGTTATTCCGATTGCCACTGCGTTGCTTGGCCCCGGATAAAGCCAAATTAAGTCAAAGTTTATTTCAAGCAGCATAACGGTTGTCCAAGTGCGAAAATATGTCCCCCATATCTTGAGTGCATCTGTAGAGACCTGTACAATCGGCACCAGCTGTTAGCTTGAATTCAAAACAGGCACAAGGTACTGCAATCTAACGTAAATTATACGCCGAAAGGTGAATGAAAACAAAGTATTAAGTCAAAACCAAGCGCTTGCGATAGATTTGGTGTAGCTCCAAATATGCCAGGTTGTATTTGAACTCACGCAAGATTGAAAAAATATCCAGTGGCACATGAAAATTCTTTTCTTTGAGCTGGGTTGCTCCAAATGGTGTACATTACTAAATAGAATTGCTAAGTAAACAAATTACACGAATTAAGTTATACCTTTTTACGTACTCAATTACGAATTCAAGATGGTTAGCTTGAAAGGCATATCTTCTGAACAAGAATTCTGAAGATTGTGCTGGATGATTGCACCTCTGCATCAAGCTTTGATGAAATGGGGCAACCTGTGTTAAGGCATGAGGCCAAGATCCCCTAAAAAAATAAATTAGAAGATAATGAGTACATAGTAGAAGTCTGTGTTATAGAGCTTACCTTTTTGGACGAACAACAGCCTCATAAAGTATGTAACAATACAATACAACTAATAAATGTGGGTCTCACGCCAACACTGATAATATTAATTCGCCTCATCACCACAAAATTATTTTAGTCAGCAATATAAGTGACCCTACGAACTGTGCAATGAACCAAAATAACCAGATTCAGTGAATCTTCAGGTCACAGTGATTAAATACCCAAAAAATGTGCTTTTCTAACTGACACGCCTTGCTCTAAAAGGGCGCCCTATTCAAAACTTGTTCTACGATTTTACTTATTACGGTTTTTTGCCCACCCAACAATGTGAAAAATAGGTGCGCAATGTATCACAAAAAATACTATTAGCACACAGGTTCGCTTGTTCGCGTATGAAAGAACTGCAAAATAACAGCTTTTGAGAAAATCAACAAAGAAAGATTTCAAAGAATTGCATCGCGCACAAAAGACACTCATGAGAGCTATTAGCCCCCGTTTTTGTAACATGTCTCGTCTTAAAACTTGTCCTTGTGTGCTTTAGCTCGTGTGGCACTTCGTATATTTTTCTAGCTCGTTGTGCATCCTCAGCACTTTGACGCCGGGTACGCCGCACCCTCTGAAGTCTGTGTGTAATTAGAGTAAACATTTGTTTTCCTCACCTCCCCGCTCTGAAACATTCGCATGCTGTGGCTGCCAGTATGAAAGGGAAGACGACAGCTTGTAAGCACCTCTAAACAAGACAATCAACTGGTACTTTGACATCTGAAATAACTTCCAGAACGTTAAGATGTTTCTAAATGTAGTGCGTCTTCGTTGTGAGAGTTAATGCTCGTTAAAGATAAAAACATGCTGAAAATACCCCTAGAACATTACTTGTTTACACGTATTATCAATTAGAAATAACAACAAAAAAAGAGACCCTGGAAAACTGAAGAACTCGGGCATCGACAGGCACTTTCAGGTTTGGTTTCATAGGTGCCAGGTAGGGTTATACGTGTTGCGATATCTTTCGTACGAAACTACATAAATGTTTTTCTGCAGAATGTTCCTGGGTGGATTCCACATCTACTACACAAAAAATTGCATTTCGAAAACAAAAAGAAGCGATTGAGATTTCAACTTGGCCTTTCAACCCTAATGGAATAGTTGGAACGCAGACGTACGAATGTTAGCTCACCAAGCGGCCACATCGTAATTCTGTGTGTTCACGTTTTTCACCGTTTTGCACACTACGTCAGGGACATCTTTCAAGCGGCGGGATACAGGCTTTCAAAATATATACTGAATGTTGCTGTGGGGTGCTGTGTCCGTATGGAGGCCCCGTTCTGCAAACTTGAAAAAAAAAGCTAATTAAAGAAGTAAAAGTTCCTAATCTGCTTAGCAAGCTGCACGCGTTTCATGATTCTGAAGAATGAAGGAATTTCGTGAAGACAAATTTTTAGGGGCAAAATTAAACAGTGGCGGAAGAGAATAAAACTCCTGCTTTACATTGAAGAACAAACTATGAAGAAGGATGACGCAACAATCAATCAATTAATCAATCAATACATACATACTGGGCATTCGCATAAAATCTGCCTGAAAATGAAGTGTCGTTATTTTTGGCTGGCACATTTTATGAAGTTCATGCTTGTAGTTGGGCAGGCTGGGCGGCACCGAGGCCCTGCAACTTCGAACAGAAAGATAGCGCGTAGAGAGTACAGTTTACTTCCAATATGATTGTATAAACAACTTTTACGAAGTTGTCGCTTAGGCTTATCGCCATTTTGGCCATAGCGGATAGGATCAGAATGATTCTGTTTGCTGATTGGCTTGTCAGATGGCCATATTTCCATACTATGGCTACTCCCCATATAGTTTTTTTCCTTAAAGAAACTTCTGTGTTAGTGTGGAGCAAGAAGACGCGCGATGGCGCTGCAATGCTCCGCTCCATGAAAACGGCAAGGGGAACTTAGAGCTTTAGCCTATTTGATTCCTTCGAGTGAGATTACTTATTTTGGGCTTGGGAGGTAAAAGGGCATATCAGCTGTTAAACGCTCATATGGCCTAATTTGCGCTTACAGCGTGGTGAGCGACATGAAAATACCCAAATAATCAGCACGTCGAAACCAACCCGAGCGCACGGCCACCCGTAAGCCATGGACGAAAAACGCGAGAACGACCACCAATGCCCATATGAAATTGGAAATCTTTCAAAGGGTCGTTGCAAAAGTCAGACTGTCGTGCTCGTCACCGCGCTCGTGTAAGGCCAAGGCACACCACTATGCTGAACTTGTTGTTCGTGCATTTTAAGTATGGCATGCACCTACGATGGGTAATAGGCAAAGGTTTCCAGTGGAAACCATAAAATATGACTGCCTTCCCAAAAATTATAGTATTACATGCAAAGAGCAGGGCATATGAATGCGACATATTGTTTTGGAAAGTTCTATGAGGTGTATTAGTAAAAAAAAAAGAAAGAAAGAGAGAGAAATGGGAATGAAAACGCGAGGAAAAACGCATCGTAAACGAATTTCAGTATTGCGCCGTATAGGGAGCGTGTTCGTGAGTCCACGTGGTCGAAGTTCCGAAGGTGCCTTGCGAACGCTACAAATACACTAGGTATTGCAAAAATAGGATAACTAATATATTTTTCCTCGCTCTACCGTTAAACGCACAATTTTACATTCTCTAAACACAGCCTCGATGAAGACGGGTAGCGTCCATAGGGCCCAGGTGCCGCAAAAACATGCGCCACACGACGACGACTACACGTGTCAGAAAGGAGCGCACGACTCTCGCAGGTCGTTGTAAGACGCGTTTCGACAGTCGAACGCCGTCGCAAACTCGGGCATACTCAGGAGGGGCCAGGTGCAGCGCTCCCAGGGCTTCAGAGCGTCCCGCCTCTCGGTTCCGCAGGCCATCAGGCAGAAGCGAGAGAAGAACTGCCGCTGGGCTTTCGGCCAGTACGGGTCTTGCGCGGAACCCTCACCGCGGTCGTTGTAGATGGCGCTCCTCATGGCGTCGTGCGCGACCCTGGCGGCGCGTATCCAGGCGAACGCGCTGCTCTTGAAGGCCTCCGACGTCTTCGGGTGGGGGTTCCGGTTCGGGTGCCGAAGCACGTCCTCGTCGGCCCGCGTGCGCAGACATCCCAGCCGCAGCTGGGCGTCGAAGAGCTTCGGGACGGTCCACCACGAGACCTGCGACCTGTGCGGCGAAGTGGCGTTCCACCTGGGCGAAGGAACGAAAAAAAATGGCCAGGCTTAGCTTGGTTAAGCCAAGAATGCGTTGTATATTGCGCGGCCGGGCAATATGCAGCCGCACGCGACCGCACCAGTTGGGGCCTAGCTTTTCCTCCGTGACGTCACGCGCCAGCGCAGCCCCCCTAGCGGGAGGGGCGGGAGTCAGGTGGTGGCTGCGGCCGCACGCGACCGCGCGAGTTGGGGCCCAGCTTTTCCTCCGGCTGTCGTGACGTCACGTCACGTGGTTGCGCTCAAGGTCAATGGTGGCTGCCCGGCCGCGCCCAAGGGCTGAACTGAGTGATTGCAATATGCAACGCATAAAAGGAGAGCGAGTACGCGAGGATTGCGTGGCCGCCGAGATTGAAAGTGGTCGTTTTAAATCGCGTCTGCGCGCCGAACACTGAAGCTCGAACGTTGAGACATCTTCGCAGACTAGGTCAAGCGTTCTGCTCACGTCAGAATGCGGCAGCAGCTGCCGGGAGTCTCACGCGCGACCTTGTGTTCAGCAGCAGTACACCAAAGGCGCTGTGCCAATGCTTCTGCATTTTTTTTTCTCTCGTGGATGAGACGAGAGCATTAAGGAAGTTCCACGCGTGACTCATGTGCTGGACTCACTCGGAGATGTGCCGAGAAAAAGGCGACGCAGCACTTGTCTGGACCAGTGACAAACAAAACACACGTTATTGAATTGCGAGGGCACGTTAGGGCTTTATTCTATGGCCTTTAGTCTGTGCCTCCTTTGAATATCTCACTCAGCAAAGACAATCGCCACTCACTGGAAGCCAGTGAACGTCAAAGAAATATACATTCGATCGTGCAGTACCCCACCCACAATTTACACGCGCCATTATTTTCTAGCGAAACAGTTGAAGAACGCGACCCCTTCCGTAGAAGGTAATTATCAACGGGAGGTCGTGGTTAAAGGGGCCCTGAATCACGCCTCGGGTTTCATGAAATAACACAGTCGGCGGGTAGCAAATTATGCTGTGAACATCTCAGCAAGGTTTGGTGTCGTACGCGGTGCATAGAGCGCGCAAGGAGATCGCGAAGTCGCCCTTTCTCTCAAACGCTCTCTTTCCAACAGAAGGCCCTGCCCTCACTTTCTTCTGGACACTTTATTTCGTCACCAGACGCTTTAGTTTGTCATTCCCTTAGCCGCTATTGGCCGATAGCTGACAACACGCTGCGGTCGGCTACATGGCGGATATACCGGGGCCACCACGGGGTGCCGCCACTAGTCCACTGGCTAAACGCACTGCGGCTCGCTGAGGACAATTGCGTTTGGCCCATGTTTAGCGCAGCTAGGGTGGCTAGAATTCTAGCCACCCCAGCGCGTCGTAGGCACCGAATGCGCAAAATGGTGGCGTCTACGTAAACATCCGAAACTAAATTTGAACTGGGCGCCACCGTAACATTTAGAAGGCGGAGCGTTGTGGGCACGTAGTACATGACCGGGGTTGTTGGAGAAGTATGGGAGAGGCATTTGTCCTGCAGTGGGCGTAACCAGGCTGATAATCATGATGTTGGCACGCCCCACTGTGCCGTAGCTTTCGCATGCAAGGTATTGAAGAAGGAACGGGAGTAGAGTGGATACCATTGATTGATTACGAATACCTCCACTTCTGCTTAACGCATTGAGGTACTTTTTGCGCCAAAGTATTTCTGAAATAGCCTATTTTCACTTCAAATGCCTCTCTCCACTTCGATAGAAAGTGGTTTAGGGCCCCTTGAAGTTCCCGTCTCAAAAGATTCCAGAGTGCGCTACACGTCTGTACCAACCTGCCATATGGACCAATGACGTCGGCCAATGCCTTAGCCAACGCAGCCCCAACAGTGCCGTAGAGAAATGGCGGCGTTGTGCGTTCGTTGTAGAACACGGGGCTGTCGAGGTATGCTGCCGGCAGGAAGATCTTGTCGTAGAGGGCATCGTACACGGGCCACGGGTCAGCCCACAGCGACGCCATGCGTGCGGTCACCCAGTGGGGCGGATTGTGCAGCATGCCCTCTCTCTGGGAAAGCGCGCGGAAGGCGACGTAACTTCCTGGAAAACTACGATCCGATTTTACCGCCGAGGACTGTTGCGGCACCCGTTGGAGGTAAGTAGTGTTCGCGTTATTGACGTCGCCATCACCGGCAGATGGCGCCAGTGTCTCTAACGAGGTCTTGTTGACCCTTCTGCGCGCCAGAGCCGCCGTTTCTTCGTCGAGCCAGTCGGGTATGGTAATTCGGTGGACGTTGAAAAACATGGAGTTGAGCTGGCCGATTCCCGCTGCCGGGTGGGTCACATCGACGCCCCGCAACACCAAATGCCAGTGCAGATGTAAGGCTGCGTTGACAGCATCGAAGCAGAGATTTCCAGTGTCCTGGCCACCGGTCGGGTGGAAACGTCTGGCGAAGTCGTATTGAAGAGCCTGCGCGAAAACAAAAAACAAAGGATGAATTATGCGTAGTGTAAAAAAAAATTACATGATGAGCTAGTACAGATAATTTTTTTGAGTGATAATTTACGTTTGATTCTGGTATGCGTTTTCTAGCTAATATTGGATATGGCTTTGATATGGTATGATGCGGTTTGTTTCACACGTGGCAGTAGTATTAATTTTCGCTTGCACCACGCATAATTATCCCTGTACTTTGTTTCTCTAGAGCTGAACTCTGATCAGTGACTTGACAATGTTCAGAAGTTCGTAGTCTTGCTCTCACTGTCCCCTACAATCTCAGCCAAATTTAAAGAGCTTCACTGCTTGGAGACAGACTGAATGCTGTAAGAGTTAAACGCTGGTTGATTCTGGTTGAGGTTGAACAATGTTTACGCATGTCTTCCGCTTCGAGATAGCTTCTTGGCTGGACCGTTTTCTCGGCTAGTTAATCTACGTCGCAGGGGTAATTGGAATCCAAACTTGAGCTCTGATTGAAAATAATAAACTATATTCCTTGACAAACCAAGAATACAAGCTCCGATGACAAAATCACACTCGACCTGCCTTCTCTATTCCCGTTCTGCGAGACGTAGTTCCCGAGATACAGTGTTCGTAATAGACCCCCGACATAGCACTATTGGATTGAGTCACCTCTAGTTTGATTGTATACAACAAGCGTTTTATCTTCCAGATGCCAGTGCAGGCTTAGGTAACTGGAAATTTCCGCGCAATAAAAGCGCTGTTCGAACACGTGTAGTTGCGTTCCTTGAATTTCGTGCATGTACAGTCGCGGACAGAATAAAATGGACCACGGGATCTCCGAAAACGTTCAATTCCCGAGCAGCCTGTAGCAGTAACCAGTAAAACTGCCCACGACAACGTTGTTAGCATATCCTAGTCGAGGTCCAAAATGCAAATACCAGATTGGGTTGTGAGGTTGCGGGGATATTCAGCTTTTTCTTAGATTTCATGGTCCATAATATTCTGTCCGCGACTGTACATAAGCGATGTCATGGATGGATTTGGTGTTAAGTCATTGTAACATCTAGGGAGGGACAGATTAATGTTACCTGAGCGAGAATGGTAATTAAGAGGTACCACGTGGTCGTTCGGAGCTGAGCCTGGGCCAGATGTTGGAAGACTTCCCGGGTCTGCTCGTATCCGGTGAAGAGCAACACGTCGACGTCGGTCACCGCGAGCCCTTGGTCGGTGAACGCACCAAACGCCTGCTTCCAGACACCCGACGGAAAGCCGGCGTCAATCCTCAGTTCACCAGCGGAAAGCCGTACGCTCTTCACATCCCCTTCAGCGAAAGTGTCTACCTCGCTGTCCACGTCAAACACTTCGCGAGCGATGTCTACGGCATCGGAGGTCACGTTCAAGTGGCGTATGACGTCGACGACGTAAGCCTCGACGTCATCGTCCGTGGGTGCAGCTCGCAGTTCTCGTCGTATCGGGGGCGCGTTGGTGAGGTGCAGAAACGTGCTCCGTTCATCCTTCCTTCGTGCGACGACCACGGCGCTGTGGAGACCCGTCGCGAACGAGATGTTTATCGCTCGTACGAGAGCGGTGCTGTGCGAATCGCTTTCCAAGAGGACCGTCACGTTCACCTGCTCCAGCACGGACTCGAGGTCGCGCCGAAGGCTGGAGCCCGTCGCGTTCATGTACGCGGTGCAGTCGTCGAGCAGGCGCTTGCCGATCCGGATAACTGCGTAGACGCGAAGAGCGAAGAAACAAATGCACGTGCGGGTTGAAAGTCACGCGGGATTCGGTGATTCAATTTGCACTGATGCTGAACGCCACCGTTCCCTATCACACGCGTCGAATGCGGTCCACAGCAAAATCCTTTACAATGCAACCCTGTTAGAACATTCCCTTAATAATTATGTCATTATAGTCAGTGTGCACGTGCAAAGTGCAACCGCAAGCACCATTCAGCTAGTCGAGATGACGTTTGCATGTTCGAATAGTATAGAAAATTGCAATTGCAATTTGTATTCCTGTTAGGTCCCCTTGTGCTGGCTATTGAAATATTATTTGTGTTATCTCGTCAGTGTTTGGTGATAAGAAGCCGTCTCGCAGAATTCATTTCTGGACCTCCTCCAACAATCAACCATGTGCGTGCACAACGCGGGTTGAATCGCACACATGAGCGTTACCTTGATATATCAGTTCGCGACTTTACGAAAACGTCGCCTACCATTGCTTAGAAGAAACGGAAGTCAAGTACCACAACGCCTGTAAGAGCATTGTTGGAGCTAGTAGGAATTTCAGTGTTATAATCAATGTTTATGCTCATTACCGCCTGAGCGCACTTTATTGCTGCGATCTAATAGACACATTGAGTACCTCTCCCTATACTCGGCTTGCCTCCATTGTTATTACCTGCTGTACTATTTGCTACCCAATCGCGCGGGGAATGTTTACTTGCCAACGTAAATGTCGCGCGAAGGCCAAAATTAGCTTCTTCCCAGTGCTTCAACGTGTAGTGGTCGAACGTGGCGTGCAAGGGAACATTGCCGAAAGACTTTGCACCGATAGCAACACCACTCCGAACAGACCGCCAAGCGCGAATTACCGTGTTACTGATCATCCGTCAGTCGCCGTTGCATGTATGCAACGGTGTTTTATCGTATTTGCCCGCTAAGCATCTGAATACAATGTGCCAGCGGTTACACCAGCGTATCGTCTTGAAGGGCGATTCCAGAACACCTGAACAGGAAGGCGGACGACACTAGCCAGCTGCTTCGCTCTTTGCTTTCTTTCCGTCGGTACGATGTCCTCGATACGAGAGAGAGACAGAGAGAGAGAGAGAGAGAGAGAGAGAGAGAGAAGTTTAATGATACGAAATGCTGAGAGGTCGGCCTGAGGTATATATCAGCTATTCGATACGTTCCCAATGAGACAAGCAGCTCGAAGTTAAAGCGCAGTTTATGCGATTTCACTAATAGTTAACTTCTTCGTATTAGTAAACGCGTGTCTGGCGCATTAATGACATGCCTCCACCAATCGCATGATGCCTCTATAGGCGAGTGCTATGGACTGCTCTCGTGTTCACGCAGTTACAGGTGGTAGTTTAGTTTAGATGAATGTAAAGATAGCGCGCTGTGTAGTCTTGCATTAAAGGAACTGCAGCACCCTCTTTAAGCATAAACAGTTCGCTTCGATGACGCAGCACTTTAACCTACAGCCACCACATGTATATTGTAAAGAAAGAAGCCAGACTTCTCGAATCTGTATAAAAGGGGGAGGTGAGCATGGGGTCCCATTTAAAATTATCCATTGGAGACATTGCAACTGCGGAACCTTCATTGTAGAGACATCTTTTGGTTTAGGCAAAAGTTGTCAATCAATAAACTCACACATCTATTTTAAACATTACCCGGGAGGGCTATTTAAGGCTGAGTGCCCAATGAAAGCATTTGACGCCCTTGCCTCCTGCTTTTTTGATGTACAAGATGCATCGAATATTTCCGTATTAAATTGCCATTCATCAACCGTATAATAAACTCAGTTTCTTTTTTTCACCCGAGGTTCGCAAAGCCCATGCGCACCATTCAGTGTCAGTTTTACATGCTTTTACCCGACAGCCTCCGTGCCCACGCGCGCGGTCGGATCTCAGAGGCCATAGAGTTTCGGCCTACCTGGTGCCATCCGGTCTCCCAAGACATCGTCGAACGAGCTTTGAAGCCGGCGTCGGAAGCGTTGCAGGAACAGGTGCAAGGCGTCCGGCACGAAGCCAACGCCCCGCCGTCGGCTTGTCCACCGGCTGCACACGTGACTGTACATGTCCACGCACGGGTGCAGGTCTTGCTCGACCACGGAACGCAGGTAGAGGGTTGCGTCCAGACACTGCTGCGACTTGCATCCCTGCGCCAACACTTTCACACTATAGCACTATCTTGAGCTGCTACAGTCTCAGAGCCTGTTGGTGGCGGTAGAAAGTGTCCTCTAATATTCACAGTGTGGGTAAGGCAGTTTGATGAATGAAGGTAATTTACTAGATTTCTCTTCTTAGTTTTACTTATGGGCTCATTAACTGACGCTCTATGAGAAATTGATTAGTATTACGCGAAGTTGTAATGTTCCATGTTTGCCTTTTTAGTGTGAATGATGCTTCTTTATTGGAGTGTTGAGCGAAATTGATTAGCACTGAATAAAAATTTATTGTGCGGCATGTTGTTCCTTAGCATGACTGACTGGTTTATTGATTGAAATACTGAGCAACATGAATTAGTTGTGTGGTTTCAATATTACATACCTTGCTTCTTAGTGTAACTGATGGTTTCGTTCATTGGAGTATTGAGCTAAATTGATTCGTACTGATTCAAGTTTTATCATTATTCATGACAGTTTCTACGATTTGGCTCCTCTGGCGCATACCTAATGCCCTTGGATTCAGTGATGGCATGGGGAAAGTAAACACGTCCGCTACAGAGATTAGAAGAGACGATAGGAGGTTTGGCGGCAGGAAATTGGGGACACTAACAGAACCGTACAAAAACAAAGTTCCAAATAGTGGTTCAGAAAGTTTGATGCTAGGAAATATCGTTTTCTTTTTATAAAGAAATCTAGGTAGGACATTAGGCAAAATAAGAACAGGAGCTTGGTGGTGCAAATCACCGCCCCCATTTCAAATTGAACGTTCATAGCATCCATCCATCCATGAAGGCATCTTGAGCTCCCTTCATGGATGCATTCATGAAGGCAGCTCCTTCTCCTTCATATGCGTCTACTCCACCACGCCAGTATTACACCACTGATTTCGTTGTATTATTGCGATGGTAAATATATAGGCACTCCATGTGAATCTTTGCCGTCTACGTCTAAGTGGAGCAAGAGCTTCCAGTCGAAGATCGTTTAGGGATACTAGAGTCAGGCTTACTGCATATTACATTTCACCGGGTATAACATCAATGCTTTGTTACGGGTGAAACTGCAATTTTTTTCTCCGATCTCGGTACGGCTGAAAGATTTATATACTAGCTAATTGGTTGGACGATTCTTTCGAGTCACACATCGCCTTGACAGTCACGGTAGTACAAATGACCATGCCTGTGAGCCGTCCCCCAACCGCTTTGCTTGATGTGTCAGCGCCAAAACCAGGATGATCAAGGCTGCGACGCCGATGACACTCGCGCTGCAGCACAGGGTCATGTTGACGACCTTGCTCTGGAAGGGAGTCATCTCGGCGTTGTATTCGGGTGCTGCGAGAGCGTATACACTGAGTCAGTTTAGGCAGACGAGGCCCTTTTTGAAAACTATATCTTCCCTCATTTCGTAGCAATAGGTTGTATAATAGATAGGGCAATGGGCAAATCCAGGCTTCTAGCTCATGAATTTTGTGGCGAAACCTTATATCTCCACCACGCCAGTATTACGCCGCTGGTTTCGCTATATTATTGCGACAGTAACTATATATAGGCACTCCAAGTGAATCTTTGCCGTCGACGTCGACGACGCCGTGAGGTTCCGTACATTTTAGGCATGCGTATGCTAAATGCCGCGTCATGCTATACGACGTACGGTATATCCTGGTTATATTGCCACACCTTTCTATGACTAAAATTGCTCATGGCATTTCTTACACTCTTGACAAAATGATTCCTAAGAAGTCGAGAACGGCAGCCCACGCACAAAGGTCACGAAGCAAACCACCGACACCGCATGCCTTCTGTCTTAGATCTCCTCAGACTTAAATATTGAAGGCGCGAAACAACAGGAGAGCCCAAACCTGAAAATGATGCAATTTTATTGGCGCGTCTGGGCTCTAACTTCGGGGATCGGCCCGGGAAAAAGGGTTGAAACACACCCCACCGACACGAAAAAGTGCCGGTGAAGTCGCTAAGAAAGACGTTAGCTTTAATTAATAAACGCAAATGAAATTGTTTGATCGCAGGATTCAAACAGAGGAGCACTAGCACAACAGCTCGTTTTTACTTAGCTTAATTTTACCTAAATTCATATTGATACTACAGCTACGATTGTTACACTTCGTGCAATATAGTCTAACATGTTTCTATCGCATTCATTGTTTCTCCCTTATGACGAAACGGTGGTCGGTGGTTGGTTTATGGTCGATAGATGGACTAAAAAAAAAAGAATACGTTCGCTCGCTCTCTAGGGCTCTCTCCCGCGTTCGTCCATTCGTCCACTCGTTCGTTCGGGCTAGTCGCTCACATTAGTAATCATCGCCGATGGTGTCTGCAAAAAAAGTTTCGTATTTCAAATGTTGCAGTTCGGTAAAATTTACCAAAATTTGATAAGTTCAGCCATCAGTTGCTTTAGAATACAGTGTGATTCATCTGTACCGAAGAAAGTTAAGTAAACCTAAGGAGGCGCCACCATCACCTGTTACATCAAGAGGGGCTGGTGCTGGAACTTAAGGCGGCGCCGTCACCGGTATTTCGTTTTTGCGTCTTTTCAAGCTTACAAGTCCTCTCTTAAGTGTAAGACTTCATTTATTTTGTTATTGCAGAAGGTTAATTTAGAAATAAAGCTGAAGCTATTCTTTAGTGTCAGTAGGGAAATGAGCTGATGCAATGACGGACGTTTATTGTTTTTCAAGTCCTTAAAATAAAGTTAATGCAGATTTTTGGAACATCGGCACCAAAAGTTAGCGACCTAAAGGAGCCTTGTGGATGTCGACTTCGGGGAAACCGATATAGGTGATTTAGAATACTTTTAAGCTGCTGGTGTGACACCAGGTACTTGTAGCGGTACTGCGGCTGTAAAACGTAGCGACGATAGATAATAAAGCAAAAACTACTGATAAAGGACTTCGCCCTACTTCATCGAGTCTTTCGTCAGAAAGTTTAGTGTCAGTGTAGCAACAGCACTATTCATTGCGCTTAGTTATGAGTGACACACTGATTCGCCGTGATCAGGTAACACAATTCAAGTTAGGTGTAAACGCCAGGAGAAAGTATCCCGCTTGAGGCCTGCGAGATCTCCAATCGACAACCGAATTCTAGAACGGCGGTGATTTAACATTCAATGCGGCAAGTCAGTTCCACGGAAATCCGCAAGCTGCGAGTAGTTTCATCAAAGAGAATAATGTTCATTGACTTGAGAGTAGCACGAAGCTACAATTGTTTCTCGTTCAGTTTATGCGATCTACCTTACCTGACATGACCCAACGTGGTATCATTTGTAAGCTTATCTTTTTTACGAAAGTTCTACCATTACACAAAAATTCGGCCGGATTTGGTGCTGTCGAGAGCCACCGTTTCGTTATATGCCACCTTGTCTCTTGATTCGAATTCGTTGGAGCAAGTGTGGGGCGTCTCAATATAGCCAAAGAATAGCGTGCCCGACACAACATCCTGAGGAATGCTTAATGGAATTTATGTATATTAAGGACTTGTTAGGATTGATGCAAGATGGCCTCCGAGACTCGATGGCGCACGGTGATGTCGGAGGCCATGAAGCAAGAATAGAGTTGTCTGCGCAGGTCGCTCGAAGGTAATCTGGCGCTAGTTTCTACAGGTGGTGTTTTAGCCAGCATAGGAATGACGGGCAATAAACGGATTTCCTTAAACTTCGTCCTGGTTTGAAATGACGGTGTGACATTGCAAACTATCATATGCAAAAACATATTGCATTGTAACTGCGAAAAATTACAATGTTTATGCAAGTACGCTTACTCTTGTGCCTTTATTGTTCTAGAAAGATGTGATTGATCGAAAATTTAGCCACATATACGCAGATATAGTGTACTAAGAGCACAAGGAATGCATCAAGCCACAAGTATGAAAAGTAAGCGAACCCATATCAACATCCGCCAATCCCGTAGTAGCTGAATGACTGGAGCGTCAATGTGGCATGTAGCAATTTAAGTAGGAAACTCTATAGATGCGATAGTGGATGCGAGCTTCTGATTATTAACTTTAATTTTCTTTAATACTGACCCCGAATATTCGTCAACGCCTACCGATGCGTGCGTTCTAATTATGAGCAAATATATTTGTTAGAGAAATTGAGGTTGTGCGCTGACTATTACCGTTTACTGGAACGGCAGTGCATTTGGCCGAGCACTGAAAATTATATGTCGAGGCTAGTGCAGTCCTGAGAATTCGTTCCAAGTGAATGCACCTTGTGAAGCCATCGGCTCTAGCTCGCAGATTTAAATTTGCGCCGTAACGTATTTTAAAAGTTGATTAGTGTAACTTCGTTAACAATTCAATTAGGCATTTTGATTTCTCATAGAAGTAACGGACGCCGCATCGATTCATTTAGATCCTACAAAGGGTTAGAATTGTACTATCTTCCACAGGCGATTTTTAAAAATTTGGTGCAGCTAAAAGAAAGCACCCTATATGTCAAGGAGCAGGTTTGTCTATGGGCAAATCTTACCGATCGAAGAGTACTGCGGCTGTTCCTCGGACAGCACTCCCATCTCTTCTTTCGGAGCGGCACTATCTTTTGGCAGCTGGTTCTCCGCCTGATCTGTAAAAGTTGCCGTTGAGTCCCCGTTATGCGTGGTATTTATTAGAGCGAACCTTGTTTGCATCTTTCCTGGGCTACGGCGCCCACCTCCGTTCCCTCACCGTATATATTTACGGGTATATATAGACAACTAGGGCGTACACGGGTTGCTACCTTGTCGAGTAGACAACCTGGGCCCCTGTGTACGTGCTTGATTCACAGCTTGCTGCGGGATGCTCTCAGGTCTACCAGAGACAGCTCGGAGTCATTGAACAGGTACGACTGGATGTGTGGTGGAACAGAAAACTTGGGCCCTAGGCGTGTGCCACCCGGTTATGTGCCGCTGGGCCCGTACTTATTCTTGGTCAATCCCCCAAACTTGATGTGCCACTGCGACAAAATGGGTCTCAAATGAATTCAGATGCATGCCCTACCTAGTGCGTACACTTTCCATAGACGTTGTTTCTTTGACAAGCATCATGCATCGTGTTCGTTCTCGTGATGCAGACAGCTAACAGCTGTAGGAGACGAGGTTGTGCTTGCGTCATCCGCTTCTGCTGCTGCCCCGCTAACTCAAATAAACTTTGCGTCATTTAGGTTCCTACACTGCAATGCATCTACACGTTTTTTATTCAGTTATTTGTATATTTACTTAGAACACTTCACTGCCTCTGCAGCAGCCTCACAGAAAACATTGGTACATTCAATTGTTTCATACAGCAGTCTTGAACCAAGAAGGCTTGGCGTTGCCGATAATAGAGGCGCAAAGGTGATTCCATGCGGCTGAAGTCTTCCACGTGAAAAACTAAAATAGACATTGATGTGGGGGAGGTCTTGCACTGGGGTTTTAACTTCATTCTCAAAAGTGATGAAATGTAGGAAGGCGATGCAGGAAGTTTGTGTTTTAGCTAGTGTTGCTGAAACACTTAGGCAACATACACAGGCGAGCAACACTTTTTAAAGAGTGTCTCAGTTGGTACATCTATTGCATGCCCTTATTTACGGCATATTTGCTCTTTACTTTGCTCTGTCGTATGGAGTCATACACATATCGTCCTGTCACAGTGTGCCGCGGCTGCATCTAAACATATCGCATAACTGCAGCGCGATATAGTATTTTATATTTTAAATGCATAAAACTTCGTCCAAACATGGACAAATTGCCACATTTTCTTACTTTGACAGTAAGCTGCGTGTTTTTACCTAAGTAATCGCAACCTACGCAAGAATTTAGATGTTCCTGATATTTTTGTCAGGTTTAGAATGGGGCTTCGACTCCAGAATTCTTGAATTAACCTTCTAAAAAAATCCTGAGCAGTTTGTCAAAGTTGATTGTGTGAAATCTGGAAACTTGTGTGTTCCCTCTTGTGTGCCTTAAGGATCAGTGCTGGGATGCCTGTTGTTTCTATCTACGAAAATGACATTGGTAAAAGTTTGGATCCAAATGTTAGGGTGAAGTCGTTTTGAGATGACTGTATCATTTATTTTGTTAACTGATCATGCTAGGAAATGCCTAATAACAGACTTCGTAACCTCACGGAACGGTGCAACAGAACAGCAATGGTGACAAGCTTCTCTAAAATAGCGTCAATGACAATAAAAACAAAAGAAAAGACATTGCTTTATTCTTATCACATCGTAGAGCGGAACGTTAAATCTGTTACCTATGTAAACTAATTAGGTTTAAGAATAAGGAATAACCTAAAATTGGACATCCATGTCGACAATATATGCGGGAAATCATTGAAAAATTACTTATTTTTCTACGTTGAACATTAAAGAAGTCTTCAACTTTCAAGCTACAGGCTTATCGCTCCCTCGTGTGCCCAGTCGTAGAGTATGCTTTCATAGTAAGAATATGGGATACACAATTTGGCAAAGAAATTGATAAAGGAGAGTGAATCGAACACCCTGGTGCACGCTTTGTATTCTCAGATTACAAAATGTCATCGGGTTCTCGCATGTTCATGCAAACTCGGGCTGAATCCATTCCACATACGCCGTATAATAACCAGGCCCAAATTTTCCGCTTGCTGTGGCATAACCAAGCTGCTTTGATAGGTGCAAAATATATTTCTCTAGCTTCACACAGGTCATCGCGTATTTTTTCATTATATCGTACTACAAGCATATTTCTCGCCTTTCCAGTCTTTCAACTTATGAGCGAAGAGTAGAATCATCTACCTGGAAGCGTGGCTCATAACATTATTCTCTATCAAAAATGTTGCGAACTAAACTCCTTTAGCTCTCACCTACTTGAGTTGCACTGCTGCGTGCAGTATTGTTTAAATAAAAAAGGAAGGCATAGGTCAAAAGTTGGCATCGATGAAAAATTTCTGAGAATGACCTGCGCATGCCCTGAAACACCAGAAAGTAGAGCCCACCAATTGTTGCTAACTCTGTAGACCACTCATCTTACCGCTGAGGTCCTGAAGAGCGCTCATCTCTCGCACCCCTGGCAGGCTCGGCGATTCCAGTGGGCGCTCAGGCTCACTCGAGGGCTCAGCATCATGCGTGACATCTAGAAATGCCAGAGAGAAGCCAAAGATGCCCCAAATGGGGATTTAATGCAAGCTGCTAACACTTGATAAAAGAACGACGCTCAATTAGACATAGTTTCCGAGCACGTACGTGTCTCTGAGGAATAACTAGCAGGAGCCTCCGATGGAGCGGCCATTCCGAATCTGCTGCTGCTTTCTTCTTCTGCGTCTTCTTACAATGAAGTGAATCTTATTGTTGGTGTCTATACCTTCGAACAAGGCGCATACCAGCTAGAGAGACTGGCTATAGAAAAAATATATGTACACGAAATGGTTAGCTATAAATATCAGGGTTTAGAAAAATAAAGTCAGAAAGAAGAATATCTTATAAATGTAAACCCTTTTCCCACTTCTCAAGTTCGCTTCTCTGCTCTGCAGATTTGCCCAGCTAATGGGGACACCGGTAGTCATTCATATGAAGACAAAGGGCTATAGATGCACACTGGTTGAGTGCACGTTTCAATCCATCCTGTGTGGCCAATCCCCTACGTGGGTACGAGCTATGTTTTGAGGCAACAAGAGCAACAGCAACAACAACATTATGGAACTTGTCTCTTTCGCATGGTTTTATCGCAAGACCCTCGTCTACATTATCCATGTAGTAGGACAATCAAACTGCGCTAGTACAGGTTTGTTGCGAAAAATGACTACACGGCAATTAGTTGGGAAAATTGTGTCACAGGAGAGTTAGCTTTACACTTATGAAAAAAGGTTCTATTACGGCACATACAACGCATTTGTTGGAATCAACGAAGTTTGAGACGTTGATAGAAACACCTCAGTTTAACGTAATGCAAAACTCGGTGCCCTTCCACTCTGTGAAGAAGGATGACCAGCGAAGCTGTGTATGTGAGTCCCTTAATGGCGAACTGCACCTCCGCCGTAGCCCGGCCTGGCATTGCACTATCTTTGGCATCGGCCCACGTATGGAGAGTGCTTAACGCCAGCGTCACTTCTGCCGCGGATCGGTCCAGCATTGCACTGTCCTCGGGATCTGCCCACGTATGGGGAGTTTTGTGTCTACACGGGGGCACGATGCTGGGGAACTAGCTCTTAACAGCGGAGAGGAGAAGAAGAAGCTCGAAGCGTGCAGACGTGCTTTGCATCGGCTCCGTGATTTCAAATTTCCCAAGCGCCCAAAATCTCCTGGTACCACCGGTATCAGCGGAATATTTGCAAACATCAAGGGGATTCAACGGAGCCGAACTTCGGTGAGCCGCAGTTTTAAGACCAACGAGAGCCCTATTCGTTCGGCCACGCCGACGGTAGGGTTAGCCCTAACGCCGAACGCTGGCGCGCGGGAGCTCGGAGAACCGCAAGCAGCCACCGTGTCTACGGTGAGCTGTGGGGGCGACCCAGCCCGGAACGCTACGATCGCGGGAAACCCAGGCATCATTGCCCACCAACCCACCGACACCGAAACCATGGAAGTTGTATCCGAGAGTCACCCGAGACCCCTGCCTGACGGGGCCTTGCCCGGGCCGTCTCCCGCCCTCTCGGAGCAGCTCCACAATCAAGAATCCCAGTGGCAAACGGTCGTTTCCCTCCATCGGAAACGCCGTCTGCAAAAACAACAATGCACTGGTGAGCAAGACCCAGTCGGGCAAACCCCGCCATCGAAAACCACACCGTTAGGGCTAGCTCTAACCCAGGCGCCAGCCGCCGCCGCGAAAGCCACGTCGCAAGCTACCTGCGAAGAGCGTGGAGCCGGAACACCTATTTCTGAAGACGCGGCTGCAAGGAGCAGGCCTCGCCGACGCGCGCCTCCACTCCCGCGCACTGACATGAAAATCATTATCCGACCGACCCCGGGCCTCATCGTTCGAAAACTACAGACCCACCAAGTGGCCAAGGCGATCGTACAAGCCACCGGAGGTGCGCCGACCTGCAAGGGGGATGACTTCATCGTCCGCCTGCGACACGGCTCGAACATCATCATCGTGAGCACCCCTCACGAGGCCACGGCGGCCACCCTCATGAAAATTATAAGCCTCACCTGTCACGGACGATCACATCCTGTGAAGGTGTATCTATCAACACCCGAGGGCCTGCTTAAAGGTGTCGTACACGGCATCGACGCAGGCACCGGCGAAGAAGAGCTTATGGCGAATCTTCGGGTCCGCACACACGGAGTCCGCATCGTGCGGGCCCGTATGCTCGGACTATCCCAGACAGCCCTACTCCACTTCGAGGGACCCCAGGTGCCTAGATTTGTATACTATTATGGAGGAGAGATGCCTTGCCGAGACTACCAGCCGACAAGGCAGTTCTGCTCCATCTGCAGAATCACCGGACACCGACCAGACGTCTGCCCCAACCCAACGGTTCGTGCGTGCAACGTTTGCAACAACATTAATCCAGACGCCAGACACACTTGTGTTCTGAAGTGCGCCCTGTGCGGAGGGCCCCATCTCAGGGCCGCAACAGGGTGCAACAATAAGCTCAAGCGCATTCCACCCAGATGGAAACCTGCCTCCACCACCACACCCAAAACCCAACGACAGCCCCGCCCGGTCACTCATTTGACCAAGGCGGCTGACCTTCGCCCGCGATGGTTCAGCTCCGAGCGGGAAGACTCCGACTTCGACTACTCGGAGTCTCCGAGCATCCACGGATCCCGGTCCAGTTCCAACCAGAGGTCCAGGTCCCGCTCCTGCTCTCGTCCCCGGTCTCACTTTCGGTCGCCCAGACGGCGATCCCGGTCGACGCCCAAACAAGGACATCAGGCAGCACCAGCGACCACGGCACTCAAAGGCAAGGGGCCCCAGCAACACCACCTAAAGACCAAGGAGACCTCGCTCAAGAGGGCTACCACCAAAGAACACGAGGTAAGCTGGGCAGCAGTAGCCTCCCCTTCGTATAAAAAACCACAGACGCCACCATCTGTAAACTTGGAACAGGAACTCGCGGCCATGCGCGCACAGATACAAACACTCGCACAAGAAAACAGACAACTCAAACAACAAGTGTTACAGCTCACACAAATACCACAAGAGATGGCTCCACACAAGGACATCCTTGACCTACAAACCCATGTCGATGCCATCCGCACCCAGATGCAAGCCTTCATGGACGCTACACGCACCCAATTGGAACAAATCACACAGACTGCAATACAACGCACAGAGGCAGCAATAAAACACATGGAAGCCACTGTAGACAGCAAGCTTAAGAACCAGCTTCACTCCATAAAACTACGTAAGACGCTACGACAGAACCTTTACAAGGCCACACCTGTAGCAGCACCGAACCAAATTGTAACATCACCGACCACAACGTCCAACAATGCCTAGACCATACAGGCAAGTCAAAGAAAACTTAGAAATTTGGCAATGGAACTGCCGTGGGTACCGGAGGAAGAAAGGGCTGCTGACACAATTTATCGCTCATTCCTCGAAGCCACCTGGGGTCATAGCCCTACAAGAGCCCGGTACCCGACCAACACTACATGGCTACGAAGAATACCACACAAGTCAAGACGACAAGTGGAAGGTAGCCACACTAGTAGACAGAAACATCACAACCATACAACACAAACCCATAGACGACGTGGACATACTACATGTACTTCTCGAAATAATATACAAAGGCAACCAGAAACGGAGCGCCTTCGTTCTCAACATTTATTGCCCCCCCAGCCAAAGGCGGGCAAACATAGGGAAACTCTTTGGGGACACTCTCCGCCTCGCTAAAGACAGTCCCCTGGTAATCATAGGCGACTTCAACGCTCAGAACACGCTGTGGGGATACCAGAGGCAGGATTGGAAAGGTCTCCAGCTACAAACACTAATTGAACAGTGTCACCTCACACTCATCACAGACCCGACCATACCGACGAGGGAAGGGAACAGCGTAACACGCGATACCACTCCCGACCTCGCCTTGATCACCCAAACCACGCGAGCCGAATGGCTCAACACACTCGAAAACCTAGGCAGCGATCACTACATATTAAACATAACACTACAGACTGGACGCCTACGCAGGCAGATCGGCACAGCTAAAATCACTGACTGGCGAAAAATCAGGGAAGCCCAAGAACAAGACGCCGACATAATCACGAACCTGGAAGACTGGTGCGACAACCTCCGTCGACATAAACAACGCCACACAAAGGAAATCGCCAGAACAGAAGAGACCCCAGAGGTGGATCCCCACTTACTACACCTGTGGGATGCCGAACGGGGCCTTACCCGCCGCTGGAAAAAACAGAAATATAACAGGAAACTGAAGACGCGCATAGCACAAATAACAGCGGAAGCAGAAGAATATGCCATGCAACTCGCCTCCGCGAACTGGTATAGATTCTGTGACTCCTTCGGTGGCACGCTGGACACGGCCAAGACGTGGCACATCCTCAAAGCCATCCTGGACCCCACCAAAACCAAAGGAGAAGGACACAGGGCTCTGGAACGGTTACTACACACCTACCCAGGTCGCCAACAAGACCTCATCGATGCCATCAAGACCAAGTGCTATGGAGATCCCACTCCCACACAAGCATGTAGAACACCCTACACCGGACAACCCAACCCGCTAATGGACGAACCTACTACCGAAAACGAAATGAGAGCGGTCATCGCAGCCACCACCCGTAACACAGCGGCGGGCACGGACCAGATCACGAATTCGATGATCAGAAACCTGAGCGACAGGTCTATCTCCGCGCTCACGGCCTTTGTCAACCAACACTGGGAACAAGGTACGGTGCCGGCGATGTGGAAACACGCACGAATAATCATGATCCCCAAACCGGGCAAGACATTGGCAATTGAAAACCTAAGGCCCATATGGCTCACGTCCTGCCTCGGCAAGGTGTACGAAAAAGTTATAAACGCAAGACTACAGAAACACTTGGAAGATAAACACCTGCCGGACACCATGTTCGGTTTCCGCGCAGGCCTGTCCACACAAGATGTGCTACTCCAAATCAAGGAAGAAGTCCTCAGTAACGTTTCCCGCAGCGGCGAACACGTCCTCCTAGCAATCGACATCAAAGGGGCTTTCGACAACGTCAGCCACCAAGGGATCCTAGAAGGGCTGGCCAACACCAACTGCGGCGAGCGAACGTACAAGTATGTTCAGAGCTTCCTGAGCCACCGCACGGCGGAGCTGAAGATGGGAGAGATCCAGACTCCAGTGTACCACCCTCCCAACAAGGGCACACCACAAGGTGCTGTCATCTCTCCCACGCTGTTCAACGTCGCCATGATCGGTCTCGCAAACAAACTGCAGAACGTAGCAGGTCTTCGGCACGCAATCTACGCAGATGACATAACACTCTGGACCAGAACAGGGTCCCTCGCTGAAAAAGAAGAACGGCTGCAAACTGCAGCAAATATCATCCAGGAATACGTCAGCCAACGGGGACTACAATGCTCCCCCGAGAAATCTGAGCTCCTACGAGTCTGGCGAGGCCGGGGTAACCACACAGTCCCCACAGACCCAACAAGAAGACTCGAGGTACGCCTCAACGGGGGCCTCATACCAGAGAAGCCATTGCTGAGGGTGCTGGGCATGTGGCTGCAATCTAACCAGCGGGCCACACACACCCTTACACTCCTCAAAACCAGTGTCAAGGCGATATCACGCATGATCTCCCGCGTAACATCTAAGAACAGAGGCATGAAGGAAAGCGACACCCTGCGACTGGTCAGTAGCCTGGTGGTGAGCAGAATCACATACAGCCTGCCTTACTACCACCTCACACAGTCCGAGACGAAGCAGGCCGACACACTTTTAAGGATGGCTTTGAAGACCGCTCTCCGCCTGCCGATGAGTACATCGACTGAAAAATTATTGGCGCTAGGGTTGCACAACACCCTCAGCGAACTGGCAGAATCCCATTACGTCTCGCAACAACAGAGACTTGCGCGGACTCGCACGGGCCGGCAGGTCCTACAAACCTTGGGGTTCGCAGAAATAACAACACGAACCCAAGAAACCTGTTACATACCTCGTCACGTTCAGGACAGGTTTCATGTTGCCCCGATACCGCGCAACATGGACGCTAGCCTACACTCCGGCAGGAGGAGAGCAAGGGCCCAGTACATGGAGAAAGTGTTCAGATTCAATACCACGGCCCGTTTTACGGACGCTGCCATGTATGGCACGAACAACAAGGGCGCAGTTGCGGTGGCATGCGACTACCGAGCCCACGTTACCTCCGCTGCGTCGACCCGCCCCTGCACGATTACGGAAGCCGAGGAGCTGGCCATCGCGTTAGCCATCCGCGAGGGCCTACACGCAAACCAACCACTGACGATCCTCACGGATTCCCAGCGGGCCTGCCGCAACTTCCTACAGGGAAGAATTGGAAGACCTGCTGCACAAGTCCTAGCCGAAATACTCAAGGAGGACCCTGAGGACTTCACCATCCAAACCATCATCTGGATACCGGGCCACACAGGCATCACGGGCAACCTGCAGGCCGACAGAGCAGCTCGGGGATTTGTACATAACCGAGCACTCAACACGCCGGCTGCAGAAGACCTGGACCCTGTCGACCTCGAGTATTCAGCAATCGTCAACTACCACAGAGGGCGTCGTCTGCTATATCCACCACCCCATCGAAATCTAAACACAGAGGATGCCGCTGCCTGGCGTAGGCTCCAGACAGGCACTTACACGAACTTGCACATATTACATAGGATACACCCCACAGCCTACAGGGACGAATGCCCATGGTGTGGGGCCACACCAACCCTATACCACATTACGTGGGAGTGCGCACTACACAACATGGAACACCCAGACACGAACACCACCAGGGAGCAATGGGAGGCACTGCTGTCCAGCTCGGCCCTCGACGACCAGCTCAAGCTGATAAAGAGAGCTGAGAAGATGGCAAAAGCCAGCGGAGCCCTGGACTAAGGGCCCCGACCATTAGCTGTTTTTCTTTTATTATTATTTTAATAAAGTTTATCTATCTATCTATCTCTTAACAGCTTCGCTGTAAAATTGGTTGCATCTGTATTTCCTAATTATTGAAGACGACGAATGCGGGAACAGTGGCACGAGCGCGTTCGCGTGGTAGCGCCGAGGGTTGCCAACGAACCAGCTGTGGAAGAAGACGACGACGCTGGAGCCAATCGTGATGATGATAGTTTTGTCTTAACACACGGACACGATACTGAGGGAACTAGTTCTTAACAAATATATCAATATATCAAAACGTTTATTTAAAAGAAAAAAAAATGCAGAAAGCGAGTGGGTGGAGCCCCTAGTCCAGGGCCCCACTGGCTTGAGCGGTCCGCCGTGCTTGGTCGAGAAGCGCTAGTTGCATCTCCCGATCCTCGCTGGCGAGCCAAGTCTCCCACTGCTCCCTTCCGGAAAGTTTGCCGGCTATTTTTGGTGTATTAATTTTGGGTGGCCTGTTCTGGCAGTCCCACGTAATGTGGGCGAGAGTTGGCCGGCCTCCGCACCAAGGACAGCGAGCGCTGTACAGCGTTGGGTGAATGGAATTTTTCAAATAAAGGTTTGGAAATGTGTACGTCTGTATTCGGCGCCAGTCATAAGAGTCCTGCCTGGATAGGTCAGGGTGTGGTGGACTGTACTTTCTTCGCTCGCGCCGCTGGTGCTCAAGGATTTCTCGTGGTAAAAAGGGGTTTTCGTCAGAGTGGTCGGCCGCTCGGTTGACAAAAGCACGAGCTGCGCCGTCGGCTCTCTCATTGCCCTCGAGTCCTGCGTGACCCGGGCACCAGACGATCATGTGTTTCTGCGTTAGGTTGGATCCTAATAGGTGAGTGGTGCTGTGTGGTAGCCTACCGGTGAGGAATAGTCTACATGCGACTTGGGAATCTGTAAGAGTTATCGACGATTGTCCCAGAGCGTCCTTAGTTTTAATAGCTAGCGCGATGGCTGAAGCTTTTGCGGTATTCGCAGATGCAACTCTAGCCGTGGCGCAAGTCACAAGCCCTTGATTTGCAGCCGCTCCTACCACTGCGAGGGCGTATTTGTCAGCACCACATCGAGCGACATCTGTGTAGACTGTATCCGGGTCAGCTACGCTGCAAGAAGTGCAGACGTGATCCGGGAAATTTCCCTTTATTTCCGAATGGCCGGATAGAACTCTTCCCGTTATTCTTCCATCGCACAAGGTTCCTGTCATTTGGCTTCTCAGTAACAGGTGTGTAACTGTTCACTCTCTGCAGTCCCTTTTGGAAGATAACGAATACGTGTCGCCCCGGCGAGACTTAGAGACGCTAATACTCTGACCATATGACCTACGTGACCTATGTGACCGCGAGTTGCACTGTCTCCGGGGTCCACCCACTTTACTCGGTGACAACATGACCAGTCAGACGCGCCAATCCTTGTTGAGCGAATTAGTTGGAAAGAAATAAAGTAATCGATGAAATATGTGTTAGGAAAGGAAGCTTCGCATGAACTAAGTATGAGCTTCAAGGCGGTTAGTTGTGGCAGTACGATGTTTAGATTGCGTTTGTAGGTTCCGTAGGCGTAATTCTGCAAAGAACAGAGCTGGCCATCCGCACAACATTATAGGGGTGGATGTCCCTAGAGTGGGGACATCCGTATGCCCCAACTCATTAAGTCCTTCCCAGCTGTTACTACTCTTTTTCTCTGAAGAGTCAAGAAAGGGTTCATGAATTAGGAAGAAATCTCACCAGTGTCTAAAAAACTCGTCATCGTCATTATCAACCACCATCTCCAAGTCAGATCTCTCATTGAAAGAAAAAATACGCTTCACCTGAGCCTGGGAACAGACGGCTACATAAGATAATTGTTAGCTTTACAATGCCCTGGTGCTGAGCTGTTCAGCAAGACACGGTCATCAAAGTCTCGCAAGGCTCGCAAAGAAAGCTTCCTTGTAAAACCACGGCAGAGACGGCTCTCCTAGCAACATAACCCCTTGGATGCTTCTGTAATTGCCCTGTCGCTTGGACCAAACTGCTCCCTCTGACGTGACAGGCATTGACCCGTTTGACCTTGGGTAATATGATCTAACTACAGGTAATCTATGGCACAACCTCCTCGAGTAGAATTCAGAATGGTTCCGTTCTTTACTGAAACGAAAAGGAACACCTTATTTACCTGACAATCTCATATTTAGGCGAAACAGGACCGTCCAAACCGGGAACGCTTATATCATGTAGTACAATCGGCAATAGTTAAACAGAACGTCAAGGGACCAGGTAAAGAGGTGTTATTTAAAAGGAGTTACATTTAGCTTATATTTGAAACGGACAGATACTTTATTGTCAGGAGATGTTAGGGTGAGGCAAGTTGACTGTACATATTGAATAATTGCAGCGTGTTACTGGGAAATGAGGTGGAAGATGCAAAGGGCGCAGACGGCATGGGACAAGGGCGACTTCGTTAGTGTCGTCTGCATCCACTAATCTCATTTCACCAGTATTTTGTCGCCATCATTCAACTTTATTGTCAACAGCAGATATATACAGCAGTTCTGCTAGCAAAGCTTCTTCTTGCAATGTTTCTACTTGCGCAGAGACGCTTCACTATAGCTGGCAGCATGAAACATAACTGCGAAAAGAAAGAATCATTCAAGTCACAGGATAGCTGTTTCAGTGAAGCAACCGTTATCGAAGCAATCACAACCCTCGTCGCCTCCAGCATGAACGCATTGTGCTGGTGACTGCGTGCCACCATCTGAAACGCAAAGAAAACTCACAGTTCCCCGACATTGTCAGCACAAAGAAACCACAGTTAACCACAACCACCGTAGAGCTAAGCTATAACCAGGGTAGTGTTTCTAACCACGGCGCAAACAAAAGCGAGCAAACGCACACCTTGGCCACAACTTCGAGAACTGGTGAAAAAACAACCCACAAAGGAAAGGTGCAAACAGCGCCGCTGATATTTGCTGCACAGCTTCATTTTGGGCAATATATTGAGCTCCGTTTGCCCAGAGTTGGAGAAATATACTGTCCCGTTTAACAAACATTTATTTTGGCATTGCCCTAATACAAAACCAAACAACCCTGTCGATGTTGTTCCGCTTAAGCGATTTCCGTATACCGAGCGCCTGCTGTATAGTTGGAAGTAGTCTCAAGATGGCAACATGGACACTCCTGTCCTCGACGAGAGCTTGTTCTACCTGCAACAGTGATGTCGCGAACCGCAACTTCTTTGACCGACTGCTTGAGTTTTGCTTTCTATGTAGTGTTTTTGACTCCAGGTATAATTCCAGTGTTTGTATATTGCTCTAAATATACGGCTTTCTGTATTGGGCTGTGTTATAGCACAACATAATATACAATGTAATATTCAATAGGAGGCGCTAGAAGAGCAAACCAACTTCTTCCTTAATTTCCTGAAAGAAATGTCGCCACATCCAACATTCAATCACAAATTTTGTCACCGGCGCATTTAGGTTTCACGTGTGCACTGCGTCTATTGTTTTATTCGCTAATTATATAATAAAATATTTTACTCGCTGGAAAGTGACGGTCACAAAGTGCAAAAACGGAGCATGAGCTCAGGGTTCGGAGTGCTTCACGGCCAGATGGAACCTGTAACCCCTGGTATGGCCGGCACCAAGTGAGGCCTAACTAGACCAAGTGAAGCCTAACTAGACCCACCGCCCTATACGGACGGCAAGTGCGTCTCGCAGTTGCTCGCGGCGCTGCAGTTGCATTTGTAGTCTGCGCCTTCTGCACAGCCGTACGCGTGGATAAAGTCCGGCATAGTCCGGGACATGTCCCTGCAATGGTTGGCGTCGTCTGGGTCCCCGCATCCGGAAGCGCAAAGCACCAGGTATAGCAGTTTTCGAAGAGAGCGAGCGTCCAGGCGCCGGGACGTCACAGAGTCCTTGTCAGTCATTGCCATGGCCGTGGCCACTGCCCAGCGGCCTCCCATCAAGGACTCGATAGCGTCTGCAAACGCACGCCAAGTGACCTTACTTGCAAGCAGTATGGGGGCTTTGGTGGGTTCTAAGCGTTGGCGCACACGTAAGGGCACGATATATAACGCTTAGAACATTGTGACAAGGAGGGCATGACTGCAGCGTATGTTATTATGACAGCTGGGCCGGGTACCTTACGAAGTTATAATTTTCTGCTGTTAGTATTGAAATCTTAGGCAGTTTCCGTGTTGATCTCCTCATTGTTGCCATGGCCAACACTTGCGCAGGAAAATCGAACCCTAAATTTAAACCGCAGTTCCCTTGCCGTGCGAAGCAGCTTTTTTTTTTTTTGCCGTGGCGCCTCACTGTAGAAGACGGAGTCAACAGAATGCAGCAGGAACCCGCCGCGGTAACGACTACAGTGTTGTGCTGCTGAGCTCTAAGTCCCTGGTTCGGTCCCAGCCATGGCGGCTTCATTTCGATGGTCCGTATCTCTCTCCCTCTCTTTCACTGGGCTTAGCTGCTGCGCGCGCTTGCCGCCCTTGGTGGCCGCTGCTGCTTCCTCAGCCTCTCGTTGCGCAGGACGTTGGGGGCATGCGGCGTTGCCACCTGGCTCGTGCAGAATGTACCGCTATGGTAACTGCTCGCAGTGCAAGACTCTGAGGGCCGCTGAGCGACATTGAATTGGGCATTAATGCTTTCGCATTCACAACTCATCAGAAGTGCTCAGGTGTCCTCAGGTTTTGCTTAAAGGGACACTAAAGGGAAAAATGATTTCTTCTGCATCAGTAAAGCACCGTTCTACAATACCAAAAACACCACTCTTACAACGATAAGACGTTTGGTAAGCCAGAAAAAGCGCAAAAACGAAATACTGGTGGCGACGCCTACTTAAGTTCCCGCACCTGGGGGCAGTGACGTCTTGGATTTTGATGGCATCTTCTAGGGCCTACCAATTATATATAGCGGTACAGATTGACTACATTGTGTTCTAAAGCAACCAAGTATTAAACATGGCAAGTTTCGGGAAGCTTTATTCAGCCAACGCGGCCCAAATGCGAAAACATACTTTGGAATCCCTGACGTCACGCTGACGTACAGGCACTGGGGTTTCGGCGTGAAATTCAAATACTGATACTTGGAACTTCATTTTCTCATCTAATAATCAAACTGTCTTTTTGAAATGACTGCCTGCAGGGTTCTCAAACAATGCTGCATTAGTCTATACTTATTTATCGTTTCGCTTTAGTGTCCCTTTAACTGATTGGCTGACCAGAGGGGAGGAGCAGGCAGAAGTGCAGAGGGTTTGGATGGGGGCGAGCTAGCGCAGTGAAAGCAAAAAAAAACCGGATGAGAAGGGCGGCGCCGGCGTCTGTGACTGATCCGATCCGCTTGCATAGTTGGCGGTGGCTGGTCGAAAATCGCCGCGACGTGGAACGGAAGGTTAAAGATGCTGCTATAACAGATGATCAGTGAAGGGTTGGCAGAGTGACGTTGTCTACGTGCCGGAAGGGTTCGACAACGTTATACTGCCACGCGAAAATATTTGTGGCACGCAAATACATTCTGCCTGGCAGCGCCGAGTGTAGCGCATGCCACAGGGATCGGCGGATAGCCATCTTCTGTTCCTTTTGGAATGAAGCAGGCCCTGGCTATCCGAAAAAAAAGTCAATTTTGTGTGGCATAATTATGTCTATTTCTTGCGTACACGTCCCGTTGACGAGGTGAATTCTCGCAGTTTTCGGGACGGCGTGCTACAGAAATGAGAGATGGAATGGCGAGAAAAATGTTTGACCAATCGCGGGGTGCTGATTGCAGCAATGGAATAGAAACGATTTAGAAGAGCTTGATGTTATAATGCCGACTGTGGTTCTCTTCTGCATTTGTTTATGGATTCTATACAGTGTCGCTCTGCGGACACGGCAAGTACCATGATGCAATGCTTCCAATCTGCTTGCAGCCAGTGATACTTATGAAAGAAGCAGTAGGCTCACCTTCATCGAGGCTCTTGTTGAGGCTTTTCCTGAACGACTGGCCAAAGCAGGACAGCACGTAGTCAGGCATGCTAGTAATTCCGACAGCACGTTTTGAAGCTGCCGGGACCCCAGCGTCTTGGTACGTGGCCGCCCTCTCGTAGATCGCCCTCAGGATCAGGTAGCGAAGCGCGAACATGCCAACGTCAACCTCGGGGACCTGAAGGGACAGGAAGCCTCTGGAGGCGACCAAGGCAGGCGGTATGGCAAACTTTGCCTCGCGCCTTTCGCCGTAACCGAGTCGGCCTAGGACCAAGGCATCGCTCTCGACGAAGACTTCCTCTCTGTCGGCAGTGCCGACCCGCGCTGCTATCACGGCCGCCATGTTGGGCAGGAACGTATCATTCATCGCCGCCGGAAGCGGCTCTGTAGACGTGGCAAGGACGTTGCTGGGTTCCCCTGGGTACGAATGGAGAGCCTCGTACTATGTGCGAACGCTTACACTGTCGACTTCAGCATTTCAAAGGGAGCACAGACTATGGCAGACCGATAAACGTTTCTGGCAGCGAAACCAAGGCTAGAGCCGAGATAAGAGGAAGTAAAAGGGGAAAACATTCCTGTTCGTCCGCGTTTGTTTGTTTTCCCTAAGCGCTTGTCTAAGTTACTTGTTCTTATCACTTTGCTAGTTAGTCGTTTGCCATTAGTCTACGATAGGAACCAACTAGCCTGGCAACAAGTTATGATTCAGACGGACGTCTTTAGGGAGGTAGGGTGAAGGATCGTGCGGATTAATTTTCACACTCTGAGGGTAGTTGAAGATGCGCGTGAACCGAAGTATTGCACTTACAGAAATACCGCCACTACGGCCTGGATTTTCACCTCCAACCCCGTCCTCAGCAACGGCACGCAAGTGCCTCTGCACTATTACGTCGGGTTTCATCTGTGACAGAAACTTGGCGAGATACTTTGTTTTCGATTTAATAGGGACAGCGAGGCGCAAGGAGAGATTGAATACAGACTGTTAAGGTCAGCTCTTTTAGGAGGTTTAGGTGATTCAGTCACTGAGAAGTTGGGCCTATAAAGGAGCGCGCTTCTACATTTCCAATCACCTGCTACCATGGGGTAAACGCTATGCCTGTTCCGAAGGTGCATGTGCGGAAATGCTGCGTGTGGTCGGGTAATCTCGGTGGTCATGCGCTGCCACGCGTTACCGTGTGCTGCCATTCAAAGTTTCACAAAAAAAAGGGCGCCACAGCCCGTAAGAAGTTCGAAAGGTAGCAACGTGAACAGTTAAAATTTGTCACTGTTGTAAGATCGAAAAAATTTGCAGTATTGTTTTCTTTTCGTGTTAAGATTGTACATAGATTTCTCTTTTGCAAAGAACGTCCGACAACTCTAGAATCACAAAAGTTACATTATCTGTCACCTGAAGGCAGTATGTTATCCTACGGTTGTTGTGCCGGTGCTGTCCTACGTTTAGGCTATTTTCTAGTTTACGAAGGCTCCGTCTCACGACCAACGTGCCGTGGTGAACTGTGGAAGCGGTTAGATTAGTATTAGTCGTTACGAGTTGACGAATGGCGTGCCCAAGCAAGTTAATCATTTCAGAAATAAATTATTAACGTATAAATATGATAAATTTTCACTTTTACAGGTATGTCTAAGCCATTAACAACTAAGTAAATAAAAGTTTCTCTATGCAGGCAAAAACGACATCTGAGGGCACCTAAGCACTTAATGTTCTCTCTCGGCAGCTCTCTCCCTTTCCTCACACTCACGAGCAGCAGTTTTTTTCTCCTGAATAGCCTCATGAGCTTCCTGGGCGTCCTCGGTTGTCATGTTCCTCTGACCCTCGATAAGCGCCAGGATGCGTTGTTTCCGCTTTGCGGGACCAACTGACAAGTAGTCCAAGTTTTGCGCCGCGAGTAATGTACCACAGCGGTACGTGCTGCCAAAGCAAAGCAAAGCCAAGCCAAGCCAAGCCAAGCCAGCCAGCCAGCCAGCCAGCCAGCCAGCCAGCCAGCCAGCCAGCCAGCCAGCAAGCAAGCAAGCAAGCAAGCCCAGTGGGTATGAGAGAGAGAGAGGATAGAGATGCGGACTGCGCGCGAGCTTCCGGGGTCGAGACGGCGGCACCAGCACGCACGTGACTACCTCGCCGACGGCAACCCGTCTGACCCCGCGCCGTCGCGTAGCCATGTCGGCTCCGCCGACGTGCACCGGTGACGTGGCATCGCGGCGATGCCCTCTCCCCTCACGCAACACGCTTTCGCCCAATCTGCTTCGTCGAGGCGCATTCGTGACGGGGCGTCGCGCGTAAATGGGAATTTAGGTGCCGTTTCGCTGCTACAGACGACGGCTTTCTCGCTCAATCCGCCCGTTTGAAGCTTTCGCGTCAAAAAGAAGAAAAAAAAACTTGCCCTCCTTCTTCAGCCCACCGACGCACAAAAAGCAATTTCTTGTGAGGTGAAAACAGAAATTCCGTTTCTTGGCATGACCAGTCATGGACCTGCCGCGGTTGCTTACTGGCTTCGGCGTTATGCTGCTACGCACGAGGTCGCGGGAATAAATCCTGGCCACGGCGGCGGCTTTTCGGTGGGGTCTAAATGCAAAAACGCCTCTGAAGCGCACACTCAGTGCACGTTAAAGAACTCCTGGTAGTCCAAATTCATACGGAGTCCCCCACTACGGCGTGCGTCATAAAGAAATCGTGGTTTTAGCACACGAAACCCCGAATTAATTTTTTTTAGTTTCTTGTTATGACTAAAGACGGGAGGTTTTCTAGTCCCTACGTGCAGCTCCGCCCTAAATGTCATCGTCCACCTGCGTAATTATGAGTCAGATAACAAAGATTCCTTTCTTCCAGGGCCTTTGAGCGCGTTTCCTTTTCCTTTGTATCCATTAAGTCATCCTAAGAGAACACTGCCTGCATGGTTATATGAACGAGCGTTCTAAGTACCGCCCACCTCGGATGGTTTCCGTGAATTTCAGTCAGAATATTATCCAATCTCATCCGGTACCATACCTCGATGTCACGCCTATCATTCCCCATTCCAACTCCCAAACATGCACTACAGAGTGGATAGTCCAGCGTACCGATGATATTAAGCCATGTACGGCTTAGAAACGTCGACTCGAGGTAGACGCCAAAGTTGACGACGTTGTCCCTCAGTACAACCTCCATGGTCTCGTTGAACGCTTTCACGAACCTTGCCGTCGAACTGCTTTGCAAGAAGCTGCTGGCCAACCAGGCAGGGAAGAGATTTCGGAACTGCCACGCCGTCTGGCGAAGACACCACCTGACTCCCATGAACGGCTGGTCGAAGCTCACATAGTGGGCGTAGTACGAAAGCTTCATTACCTGTCGAAAACGAAGCGAAACATGTACGCGCATTTGAGAAAAACGAGGGCGATACAGAATTAAAAAAAGAATTCTCCAGTAAGGCTGGCATGTTGCGACAACATAAATTTGGCTTTGTTAACAAATGGTTGCGCTGAAAAGCTTGCACCGAGAATAAAACCAACTCAATGGAAACGAAGAGCGGGTCGAATTTGCAGAGTGATTGGTACGTAACAGCTGTTTGGCCATTATGGGCTGCCTTCGGTAATACGCATGCCCCACACCACAATTGGCTGACAGACACTCTTATGCAAAACCATAGTGCGAGAACTTTCTTGGATATGGGCTCTGGAATCATATATCCCTAAATTTTTTTTTTCCGACGGTGCTGTTCATAAGAACGAACACCAGCCAATACGGACGTTGGACGTATTAGTCATAGCGTTTGGCAAATCAGCACAGATCAGTCACGAAGGAAAAGATCTGTGCATTGGGCCTCGGATTTTTAATGCACTCATGAAGAACGGAAATAGAAACACAAATACAGGCAGTATAGCATGAACACTTTTACAGACTCCATAATTCATCTCTACAGAGCTGCTCACATAATTTGCCATTTGCTTCGCGGTAACAGTCTCTCGGATCGATGACCAGAAACCCTGTTCTATTAAAATTGTTCAGAGCAAGTATAAACCAATTGGGACGTTGGACAAGTTGCAACAATGGGGATCAGCCAGTAGCAAGCAGCTGTTACGGAACAAATAATACCTTTGGGAATTCGGCCCCTTGAAGTAAATAATGTCAACAGAGAGGCTCTGAAAGGCAAACGTGCTGACAGACATGTGTTTTGCATCATAGGCTCCTCTAAACGAAAGTACTACCGGTCATTCCAATTTGAGGCTAATAAAGGGCTGTGTGCTTTTCAATGCTAAAGCCGCCTCTGATTATGAGGCGTTTGAAATTCCTTTCTTTTATCGTAGCAAGATGGTGAGCCACGCGAGTCCGTAGATGCTCACCGTACGCATATTTCGAAGCGCAGTCAACGGATGCGGTGAAAAGGAAGTGGTTACGTAGGTGTAAACAGAAAGCGCTTCTCGTTGGTGCATTTTATAAAATATATGTGATTTTTTTTGATGGACTAAAGTATTCGCATTTGAGGATTTTCACATTAAAGGTATTTTGCTTCCGAATGTGACAACCGCGTCAAAGTGAATCCAACAACATGGTTTTTTATACTATAGGATTAGAATTGAGCTTACCTTTGACAGTGCACTGAGAAGACCGTACAATCCGATCACTGGAAGCTGTTCCTCATGGAATACCTGTAAGGTTTCCTTGATGAAAGTAACACCACGCAGTGCAATAGTGGTTCCATTTGTTACGTTTCCCAGCGCAGTTGGGCGGTCCGTGTTGAAAGCGCTAATCCAGTTGACTTGCGGAAATAAATCGACTAGTTCCTTAACGGTGAGCGTTCTAAACACGCTGCTTTCGCTGGAGTCATGAATCAGGCTATCGACTTTGTGATCCAGGTCTAGCGTTTTTTGTACGGGGTCGCTGATGTTGACGTCAAGATCAATGACGGTATCAACTAGATACTGCCTCAGTCCTGGCTTGTACACGAAGGTCTTCACAAGCGGCGAACCAATGTCAAAGTGCACTTCGCCCTTCAGGAGCCTGACGTCGACGAACGCTGAGAGTCCAGTCCTCAGGCTCATGCTCACGGTAAGTTCAAAAAGCCTCTCAGCCGACGCCACCGCGATCCACGACATTTGCTCAATACCCAGAGCTGCCATGACGTCAATGACGTTTCCTCCGGAGTTGCGGCCCGTGAACATCCAGTAGCAGCTGGCATGGAACATCGCCATCTGGTGAATCGAAGGGCCGTACGGCGCTGGCTTGCCTTCGCGGATGTCGAAAGACACGTTCAATAGCGTGTCGTGGACGAGGCCGTTAAACAGATTCGTTGTGCGCGAGATGTAGCTGCCATCGCCACCTAGCAATGGTCGCCAGCGACCGCACGCGTACTGGTGGAAGTCGCCGCAGGGGTCGGCGTCGAGGTCGATGCCTCTTTGTACCTCCCGGATCGCTTCGTGGCACGAGTCATTTGCTCCCAGACCGGTGCAGAGTTGGCTGAGGTCAGCCAACGGGCCCGCGGAAGGGGAGGCTTTGCCGTATCGTTTCGCACGTACTTGCAGTGCCAGAACGAACGCCAGGCCCAAAGTGAACACGACGGCTAGAATGGCGAAGAGGATGGAGAACATAATTGCGAATGACTTTTCGTGGAGGCGCGTGTTCCTGTCTTGTTCCTTTCCTGAAATGAATGAGACAGACCACGCATGGTGAATCATAAGTTCTATAACGCTTTGGTGCATGGCTACCAGAGACAATTTATTTTCAATGATTAATGACACAGTGGATATACCAGAATCACGGTAAGAATATGTTCTCTCAAATTCTAGACCTGATATCACGCCCAACTTAGCAAAATAACGAGAAGTTTGATCCACTTATGCGGATGGAGACAACGTCCTCAGTGTGACAAAGATAACTATTTCAAGAGCATCACAAAAAGAAGATGCATTGTGCCTACAAATACCGTGAAAAATAATGGTTTCAAGCACTGAAATCTCTGGTGCCGTTTGCAGCTGCAAAGAGAGACCGCTGCATTCATATCGTAGATATGAATGCAGCGGTCTCTCTGAGCACTGACGCTGACGCTGACATGAGTACTGACGCTGGGTCTGCTTCTACTCTATCAGAGGCAGCTATAGTTTCCTCCCATAAAATAATGTGAGCACTGACGCTGTCGCTGACATCAGCACTGACGCTGGGTCTGCTTCTACTCTATCAGAGGTAGCTACAGTTTCCTCCCATAAAATAATGTTACCGGATCTATATACACTTCATCTTATTTGTGTCTGACCAGGACCAGGTTTAGTGAGATCAAAATTATAACCGTGCTATATAATGAACATCAAGAAAGCTCTTTTATCTGTCTATAAAATATATTAAGTTAAGTTTCTCACTGCATCATGCGAACATTCTAAAGAAAGGTCAATAAGTGCAGTGTCTAAACGATGCATATCATCCGTCGAATCTTGAAAAAGTGCTTGAAAGTGCAATCAGCGTTCACCTATTGTTAACCAGCCTCTATGTCAAGGCATACCACAGGGGTCGTCGTGAGGTGGTTTGAATTGATTGTATACAGTGGGCGAAGAACGGAAGCCTCACAACCTGGGCGAAATGTTGGCTCAGGGCAGAGGGTTCTCTATTTTCCCAACTGCGGGTCAGTGGACGAGCACGGACTACTTACGTTCTTCATATTTCTTCTTCATTTCCATCCAGGTCGCGTTGTTGGCCTTTCGATGGCGCTCACCGGCGTACTTCTCTCGACCAAAATTGCGCACCGTCTTGATGTTCGCCCCGGGCCAAGACTTGGCGCTGGTCATCGATTCCGAACTAGAGACCGGCGAAATTGCGCAGATGGGCATAAGCGTCAAGACATTACCCGTGCGACGTGCGCCTATGCCTTCGCACATCCTGTCGATGTCGCTGGACGAAGCAACGAGCCCTGCGGCTCCTCGCGACGAAGACGTGCTTCTGGCTTGCTGACCGCAGTCGGTTCTTGGTGGGCTAGGTGCCATAGGCGCGTGGCCCGCTGGACTTTCGGTCATGGTAGAAGGCTGATATGCGGCAGATGGGGCACGTTTGCTTACTCTGACCGGAACGGTTGCTCTTCTTTTCGTCGTCTTCGAGCCCGAGAGCTCCAGGCATGCTACATCAAATGGTGCTCGTGTTGCCAGGAGCCACAGCGGAAGGAGAGAAAACCGAGAGGCTCTACCCAGTCCACGCGCTAGGAAAGAAAAGTGTGGAAGCAGTGCCGTAGCAGTTTTCGCTGCAGGGGCCATGCTGTCGGGCGACACTCGTGTTTTTTTTTTGTGGCGGTGTTCGTTCATGTGTGTGATGATTCGTGTTCTGATCTCGTTCCAAGAAAGAGGCGTCGTAGGCTTGCGTTAGCCTCCGTGCTTTTTTTTTTGCCGCCTCTTTAGCTAGATCGTGCTTTCGCGGATGTTGTTATGGCCGGGTGGGACACGAAGATGCAAAAAGCGCGAAACGAGCGTGCATGATCGCTGTACGCCGCGTTCCGCACCACGGACCAAGTACGATTTGGGATTATTGCTGCCGTCGTCAGTGGATTCGTGCTAACGTGCCATCATAGAATGAAACCCATGTGCTTCAGAACGTACAATATATGCATTGCGATTCAGTGACTATTGTAGAGTGTTCTTGCTTCTGACAGCTCACGATGCATCTTGTGGCAAGCTATACAGCCGTGCGGAAGGATTAGAAAGAAGCAGAGAGAGTGAGGTATTGATTGGCTCCTGCTCGGATGCTGCTCTGCCGCCCGGATTGGCTGCTGTGAGGGACTATAATAGGACTATCAGGAATAAATAGACTAAGCCTGCTTAGCGCAGACATCCGTGCGTCTGACGGGCTCAGCGAAGCGAGTGTTGGTGGGTGCGGTGTTAGAGTGAACAAGGCTCGACAGAAGAACGCACACCTGCACGCACATCAAACAGCTGGCGACCGCAAGTAGCGAGCCCGGTCAACTCGCTAGACGCACGCATGCGCGCGTACTATTGGGCACCACGCGGTGGCTACCACGGAATTTCGTTTCCGCGAAGCTTCACTTAACGTGAGAAGAACACACCTCAAGACGCCGCCAGACAACTAAACATGTTCTCTTCTGCTGTCCTCTTGGTCGGCGCGCTGTGGCTCGTCATATCGCCGTTGTAAGGAGCAGCCCAAAAGTTGCCCAATATGGAAAACGATGCCCCAAGCCGCTAGTGACATAGGTGTTTGTTCTCGTGAACTGCAGATGGGCCAGCCATAAGTCGATGTGTCGTGATGTGTGTACGTAAAGTGGCACGCTGGCCACTGCCTGCGTACTCTTGCAGTACAGCGAGAATGCAAATTTATTTCACAAAATGCGCCAAAGGTAGCGGGGACCAGCCTCGTGGTCCAATTTGCGGGGTTCACTATGAACTCCTTTTAAAGCTATATCACATTTCTCGGACGGCATGACTCTGGCAGCGGTATCCGTTGCCGTAGGATACGTTGATCGGATCGCTGCGGCGCGGGAAGGTCCGCGCAGCCCGGTGTAGTTGCACGCCGACAATATACCCCGACAAAATGGCGGAGTAAAGCCAACTTACCGCGTCACGGGCCTTCAAAAAATGTGACGTCACGATCTCTCAGTTTTTTTTTTACTTGTATGTAAATAGCAGATAAGGATAGCTTTGAACGGACTTTCGTTTTCTACCGAAGAACGATGACCGCTATCACCCATTAACTGCGGAAAATGTCATCGTTTGGAGGGTGAGGCCTCGATTTTTGAGACCTTCGCTTCGTCGACGCAGGTACATCATGGCGGAAGTTTCGGTCAGGACTAAGCCTGAATACGGACGCAGAACCGGATTGAGGGTCCACCTGCAAATGGTGGGCCTCCATCTCAAGAAATCACCCGATTACGACTATGCGTTTCGTGGATACCAGCACCGAGCCTTACTTACCTCTGTGTCCGATACAATCAAGCATTTGTATACTTCATAAATTACTTGAATAAATTAAAATGAAAATTTAATATTTATAAATTTTGTTACTTGGTTGCTAGGGCAGAACAGGTAAAATCTATCCCTTGTAACACGGTGAAACGGAGCTATAGAAAAGGGTGTAAGCTACTGTGAGGTGATTTCTAGCTGCTTTTATTCTCATCCTATTTCTGGTGCTATTGTTTTAACGATTCACATATGTCATTGTGATGGTTCTTTCACTGATAGTGGTAATGATCAAGGGAATAGAGTTTCGTTTGGTACGTGCGAACTGGAAGTCCTTCCTTATGCATTCTCCTATAAATGTGTTCTTCATATGTCAAATGATTATGGTTATGCTTTGTTCGCACCTAGATAGGCATCTGTCATTCGAAGCCCGCCCCAATGATGTGCGGCGGATTTGTAGAAAACAAAAAAATGCTCTGTACTTGTGCATGCACTTGTAGGTTCATGAATCTGAGATAATACTGAAAACCATGTCAGATGTTCGAGCGTTGTCAGGCTACAGAAAGTGTTCGTTATGACCTTGTGTTTTTGTGAAAGGAGCCGTAGCCATGCGTAAACTTTGTGTTTATTCCTTGAAGTTTATGTTCAGCAGTGTAATCAACCCATAGGTTTTATGAGAGTTGGAAGTGGCGTGCAAAGGAAGCTTTAGCGTAGGCGCATTTCTTGCTCTGTCAACAGGGTTCCTTGTAGTCATACGAGTACAAAAAACTATTCAATTGCTTTACACGTAACCCATAAACAGCCTCACCAGCGGTCGGCGCCCTTCGAGTGGATCTCGGGGCCATACAGATCAACTGCATGATCCACGGATTGCGATGACTCCCCATCCTGCGTCGCCGTCAGGCTTACCCACCATTCCATACGTCCATATGAAGCGCTCGCGGCAGCGTCAGTACCAAATCTGCAAAAACACGAACCAACGTGGCAATGCTTACGACATATTCATAAACATGACCAATGCGCCAACTGAAGTGACATGAATACTGCATTTATTGCGTGGCTCCTTCTCCGCGAAAGCGGAACAAGTGAAAACGCTTGCAAGAACTACAGAATAGAACACACGTATGTAGGCAGTTTGTAAGAAGAATGAGTATTTCCGTATTGTCACGTTGCAATGAGTCCGAAGAAAAAGTATGTGGCGTTGCGGTCCTTACCGTATGCCGTATGGCTCCTTCTCCGCGAAAGCGGAACAAGTGAAAACGCTTGCAAGAACTACAGAATAGAACACACGTATGTAGGCAGTTTGTAAGAAGAATGAGTATTTCCGTATTGTCACGTTGCAATGAGTCCGAAGAAAAAGTATGTGGCGTTGCGGTCCTTACCGTATGCCGGGCACAGCCGGACTGGCCGCAGGGAAGAACTGAGCACCGAGTCGGATGGCGCGATAACAACCTTTATTTCATGCCAGCAGCCTACATATATCGAGAGCACTCATGTGGCAAGTGACGTCACAGACGTTTCCTACGTCAGGGCCACAGCGCCAGATAACGTGGACACATGACACGTGCCATAGGCGCTATCACCACATCTCCCCTTGAAGAATACGCCGACAGTTGCGACGAAACTTAGCAGCACAACCAACGAAAGACGAACACTTATAAAAGAAACAATGTGCGAAAGGAAATAGTCAATTACTGAACCAGTAGCGGTCTGGCTGTTGAATAAGCCGACCAACTCGAGTTCTGAAACCAGGAGGGTCAGTTCGCGGCAAGGGAGTCCTAGATTGACCGCCAGGTGCCTTACCGTTTGTAGCAAGAGTAGTTTCCCGTTCCATTTCTGCCGATTATCACATGCATGTGGAAAATCACAGCTACCATCTTCGTCCTCGTAGCTATTCCGCTGTGAAACCAAAGTAAACCAAGAGTTTCCCGTTTCTAAACTACGTAAGTGTAAGTTCTAGCCACATACGACCTCGGCCGCTTTGCAGGCTTTCACCCAGACTTCCGCGCCCGTTTCGATGGGCGGCAAAGAAGGAGCCCTATGACGACTGTTGAATTGACTATGACTGTGTCACTATGACCATGACTATATTGACTATGACGACTCCCGCTGCCGCTGTCGGACGCATGTATCGCGATTTCTGAACTTCAGACTCACCCTCTGGGGCACAAGGCTCTTTAGAAGGACAGGAACTGCTGTGCGTAGCCGCCTGCCCATCAGAGGTTCTGCAGGTGTTCTCGCAAATGGCCCTGGAGTGTCCCTGTATGCTAGCAGTGAGAAACAATGGTCCTTGGCTTTTATAATCAGACATTTATTTGTCTGGACCATCCTTTCTACCTCCCCATATGGCTGGGGGTATCTGGAGCTCGACGGCACAGTGCAACGAGCGTAGTCATGAGAGAACTTATATTAATGGGACACAAAGTTTGCTCCATTTACCGACATACGACTGCAAAATGTCTCGAACAACTGCAGTGGTTGCATTTCGCCGCTCTTGCTGGGCATGAGGCCCTGCGGCGCGCTCCTTGACCGCAGTTGGGGCATGAACTGGGGGTGCCTGGTCGGTAGGACAGTGCTCTGTTGCACCAACCTTGTACGCAAGGCGAACAGTTTTTTGACGAGCTGCCCGAACGCTGTCCTGAAGAATTTTTCCTGTGCTGCGCCTGCTTGCTGACCGCGCCAAAATGGCTGGTTTTCAGTGCAAAGGGTTCGTCGCCGGATTCTCACAGTTGTTGCTGTTGTTGGATGCTCTCCTTTAAGCGAGTTTTTGGCAAAGCAATGGCGAGCGTCACTTTGGCATTCAATTGTAGTTACTCAGAGTAGCATCAGTGAGGCCGGCAGTAAACCTGCCGCGAATCATGTATTCTTTTTCTTTGTAGTCGCACTGGTCCGCCAGCATGTGCAACGCGGTAATGACTTGGACGGCTGACTGGACAGGCTCTTGAATGCATCGGTGAAATCATGCGCTCTCATAAACAAGGTCCCGTGCGGCCGCGAAGTGATCGTCGAACTTCTTGACGACTTCGTACTGCTTCTGTTCTTCCGATAACGCAACAGTCGAGAAGCTTTCTCTTCCTTGCCTGCCTATCGTATAGATTCCGGACTTGCGCTTCTTCACTCCGCTCGTTTAGGCTCGAAGCAAAGCGGTAGTCATCAGAAAGTCGGCTCCAAGAAGGTCGTTCGGACGTCCAGCCGAAGTTCAACCTCGACAGGACTTGAACCGCGAACATGTCGCGCAAGGGCTTGACTCCACTGTCTTCTGAAATGGCGCCGCTTGATGAAGATAGTGCAACGCCTCTCGGATATCAGAACACGGCCACTTCTGACACTACGTGGTGTTACGGCTCTTGTCGTATGCAGCCGGACTCGCCGCAGCAAAGAACTGAGCGCTGACACAGATGGTTGGCGTGATAGCCTTTATTTCGTGCCCGCAGCGTACATATATAGCGAACACTCATGTATCAAGTGACGTCACTTACAGACAACGTTTCAGACTTCAGGGCCATGGCGTCAGATAACGTAGACACATGTCACGCGCCATAGGCGCTATCACCACAAGAAACATCGTCAAATGATTCAATTGAGTAAGTTGAGAATTTAACTCTCTATTCTGCTAACTTGTGCCCAGAAAAACAATCAATGCCTAAAGCAGAGGCATTGGCGGTACTTCAAAAATCTGAACTCACGGCTCCAATCGATCCGATATTTAAACATGTATCGCAGTACATTCAAGAGTAATCACAAGTGCTCGTGTACATGCAAGAATGTACGGCATTATTCGGGTCATTTGCAGGCTTATTAAACAGGACTGTTTGAGCAGTCATGAAAAAATTGAAAAACATTCGGATGCCATAGGTGCTTCTTGCGCCAGGCCATAACTGGATTGCAGTGACAATGCGGTGAAAGCCGGTTATCGGCGAAAAGCAGAACATTGTACATATTGATGATAACGTTGCCCGAGAGAAATATCTGCTAACGTACCTAACCTGCGCTGTATGTTGTTAGGGATACTGTAATAGAAGGCTCCCAGATTAACAATTCTCGTCAATGAGGCCGTCGAATCGTATTGCATTGCGCTTGCGCCTTCTTTTCGCGAGATGGCCCAGACTTTCTTGACCATGGCTGCTGGGTCGTGCTGCTGCCGCGCTGAATACCTCTATTTAAAAACGAAAAATTGAACTACGTACCCGATGGTGGGATCGAACCCAATCAGACCAACTCGATGCCCTAACCATTAGGCCACAATCGCACGCATGCTTGAATCGTGTCAAGGCCAACTATATACCTTTGGGATGATTCCCATGCATGTCACATTGCTTAGCACGGATGTCACGAGCCAGTTTATTTTACGCCGAAGAGTTATGAAATGAGCAAATTTACATAATTCGATGAGGCCCTTCACGAAAGCTTTGCTTCACATCGATTCCAAGTTGCGCGTTAGGTCTGAATAATGAATTTTTCATATTACGGTGTGCGGGAACGTCTTGCGAACTGAAACACTACTGCACGTACGACACCAGCGCACGTTTTTGTCGATGGCCAGGCACTCGTGGTGCTCGTCGATATCGGCGGCGTTCCTCCCGATAGATTTGGACTGGGCCAGGTTGACATCCATGGCTGCACTCTCATTCGGTGCGCAGAACGTCTCGTAGAAGTACTGGCGCACAATAGTTCCGTCGTGCTGAAGCGTATCCAGGACCTACGTTTTCCCGCGCTTCATTTTAACATTTGTACCTTTCTGATGTTTCTAGCAGGCAGAAATGAGCTCGACACAAAAAAAACATCATCCAACAAGATGCTAAAGCTAAGAGTCCAAGGAAGTAATGTGTTAAAGAGAGACTAAATGGACATATCTAGTAACGCTACATTGGCAAGTTAGGCTGCCGTAACAACGCATTCGTCATTCATAGCGAGAACAGAGCCTTTGCAAGCGAGAAAACGACAATAAAAAGTCGGTGCGGTGCCATTTATTTTGTACTACGGTACTTCTCATGTCACGTCAGCTATGGCTAAGTAAGAGAAAACGGTGACAAGAGAGGTCATGTGGGGAGTACATCAACGTGTCTGTTTTAGCAGGCTGATTCAAATCGAATAGCAGCAGTGGTACCAAATGCCCCTAAATAGAATAAAGGTAGCGCCATTTCTTCTCTACCCCTCCTGCCCCGGCGTTGACTCCCCCTACGCGGAGCCGAACTAGCAGACGTTCTCCGAATCAAACGCTGTCTCTACGTGCCACTGGACCTTTTGGGGTCGTATTTTGATAGGAATTTTTTACTTTGAGTCGTGATTGGCTGCCGAAACATCAAGAGAGGAGGTCTGAATGCCGTTGCGCTTGGTTGGCTCGGTTGGCTCTGCGTATTCCTGCTGCCTCTCTCGTTTCAGCGCCAACGAAACGGCGAGAACACGGCGTTTCAACAGCGCCTAAGCAACGCCGCACTCAGCCACTTCCGCGCATCGCTTTTCAAGATACGGGCTCGCGCGTCTCTCTTGAACGCCAAGTAAGCGCCGAGAACAAAAAGTGCGAAGCCATATGAGCAGTCGGCACTCTTTGTCGGCATCGCAGATCGCTTTCAAGGTACGGTCGCCGCATTGCCACTGCTTCGTAACGTACGGCGATACACCCAAAAAGGTGCTGTTCGCATACACGGAGGCTAAACAAAGACAACGCCATGGAATGTATGACTCAGTCGACAAAAAAGCACGCGCCTTTGACGACAACTTGATTGATGTCGGCCGCAAAAGTTGCAAGTGAACGCAGCGCGAACATGCGGCACCAAGGAGAGCGAAAACCTAGCGAAGCCGCATGCAACAAGGTGGCAGCATACGAGATTAGTGATGAGCGAAGACTCGCTCGCTTACGTCACAGAGCCGGGAACATTGGGTTGGGCTGAGATCAGCACGGCTGATCTTTAAAACCAGACTTCTCTTCGCGCCGCGCTTCGCTTCGCAGAAGGAATCCGGAAGAGTCGTTTGCCATCCGTTTCACGCGCGGTGCATCCGACGGCACAGCAACACTGCTGCACGAATGTGGAGCTACGCTACGAAAGCACAAAGGAGGCGCGAAACCTGGCGTCTGCGTGCGCCACTAGCGATGTTTGGCACCACTATGACGGCGGAAGCGAAAACAAGCAAGAAAAAAAATGGCTGTGGCTTAGCTAAGGTTAAGCCCAGGATGCGAAGCATATTAGCCTTTATTTTAGTTGTTGAACCACTGTTTAGCCTGGTGAACTGCTGTTGCTTGGCTATATTTGGTTCGGCTAGACGAAGAAACATCTCATGCGTTACTCTGCTGATTCCTTTATTTTCAAACCAATAAATACGCTCTACCGCTACCAATACCGCTATACCGCTGGTATAGCGGTATTGGTTAACTGGTATAGCGGGAGGAGTGGGAGTTAGGCCGCAGTACCATCTGTGCGACCGCAGGCGAGCGCACGAGCTGAGACCCGGCTATGTAGCTACGCGGCCGCAAGCGAGCGCACGAGTTGAGCCTCCGCTTTTGCAGCTGTTATGACGTCATATGGTAGCTACGCGGCCGCGCGCGGCGCAGCAAGGAAGAGCGTGGTTGTGCGGCTAGTATGCTTCGCATGAAAGTTCGTGACGGCGTTCGGTCAACTGGAGGGCCGAGCACCGGGAGGACGCGCAGGGAAGGAGGACGGTGGCAATCTTGAAAGCATGGCGCTACTTTTGTTTTTTATTGAGGGGCTTTAGTGGTACTTCCAGTGTCAATTCCGCACGCAACAAAGCCACACCTTGCACACAAACACACACACACACACACACACACACACACACACACACGCACGCACACGCACACACGCACACACGCACACGCACACACACACACACACACACACACACACACACACACACACACACACACACACACACACACACGATATAACTTAGCTTAATATTCGACTTTAGTGTCCCTGTATGACATACCATTGTGGACAGAAGCTTCATAATTAGCCATGAAAGGAGAATAATCGCATTTCCTCCAATCGGAACGTTACGCGTAAAATTGTCGCATGGGTAAGCAACAGAAAGCTGGTTCAAGTTTGCGGCGTAAAGATTCCTGAGCGATGCTACAAGCATCTAAAAAACTACAAGCACATAAAAAACGCGGTGACTATGTGGTACGAGAACTATGAAAATGCTCGTTTAGAATAGTATGTCGTTAAAACGCAACTGTACAATGTGTCCTCAAGGAAATGACCGCATAAGGTAAGAGGGATACCGATGAACTCGATTTTTTGTTAGTAACAACCTCAAGACGCCAACAGACCACGAAACTTTCCTTCGGTGAAAGGATATTTAGCATCACTAATGAAGGCCAAAATTTAATTTGTTTTTTTTTTTGGAAATCCCAGGTCTTTGTTAGGCAAAATATGTAGTTTTTCATTTGGGTACATGTGGTGAAGTTAGCGCCCCCAAGGAAGGTAATGGAAAGCTCTCCGCACCAAAGGTTGCTAACATTTTATCAGCTTGTTTTTTACCGATGTATTGCCTTCAATGCTTACATTTGGACACGTTCCCGCAAACATGCTTAATGCAACAAAGTACCGGTGATGCGGCATATTGTGAAATAATTATTACAAGAGATGTTCAAATAAACCCCACAAGATGCAAGCAACCACAATGGAAAGGTCTTTCAAGCACGAACCTTGAGCGTGGTTTCGTATGGGTCATCAGCAGTGGTGAGCGGCAACCAGTCGCTCGTACTCGGACAGAGATCTCTGGTGATCTCCGGCCCTTCTACCATGCTTCGTTCGAAGCGTCCGGAGTGCCTCTTCTCCAAAACAAAGCGCAAAAGGTTAAGGCATAGTAGCATAATTATTAAGGCTCCGAAAAACGAAGTCGGTGAGACACACGTAAACAGGACGAACGTCCGTGTGGCGCCACATGATACTCTTCGAACCATGCAAAATATTCAATTTGAGTGAGCCCTCTAAATAGCTACCTGATAATGACAAAGTTGCGCGTGTTTGTCTTCTAATATATGTACAAATATACTAGATTTATTTATTTATTCATGACGTAAGCCTTTTTGATTTGCTTGCTATTTTCTATATATTCTGATTTCCTTTCGCTTTATGCGTCGTTTGTCTTTCGAGAGATTGGAAGGGTTGCCTTTGGAGGTGCAGTAGGAACAAGAACAACAGGAAAGAAGGAAAAGCGTACTTGAAATAATTGCTTTTTCTCTCTTTCCAGCTGCGTAGAAGAATTGCAAAAGGCAGAGAAGTGATAAAATAGAACTGTTTCTTTATGCCTGCCGACGCACAAAATATAAGCTATGTATGCATTTTGCATGAAAATAATGCGGTGCTTTGTGTAAGCATGGGCTTAATTTCTAAGCCTCAAACTTTATCTAGCTTCACAACATGGCAAGCGCACATAGTGCTAACCTGTAGACCGAAAGCTGGGGCAAGTGTCGGCTTTGTAGAAGCAAATATTGTATATCCTTGTCTTATTGGCGCGTTGACAACTTTCTCAGCGTGCTTCATGAATTTCTGGAGTCATTCTTAATTGGATAGGTCATCCGAAGGAGTACCGCTTGAGGTGACTACCGGGGGTACATGCCTCTTTAAATGGTTGGTAACAGATCCATGGCTCTTCGCATCAGACCTGTCTTCAGCTGTCATCTGATCGACCATGAAGATGTAGTAACCGTTCTCTCTATACATATCTTCTATCTCCACAGGAAGCGAGTCACCTTTGGACCCACTTCCGCCAAAGCCGCGGTGCTTTGACTTCTGTAATGTAGTCGCGGGCTCTCTAGACTCGACGTCTTCATTGCTGTCGTAACCCAAGTGTCTGTATTGAGCACGTCGCTTCCGTAAGTGATGATCCAAGGCCGTCGCCAAGCTGCTTGGGAACGGTTTTGAAGAATGGATTTCTCCGGAATCAAAGTCATTACGCTGTTCATAGCGTCTTCCAGCCCTACATACGGGGTCTCTAGTGCGCGGAACCAATCAGCCAAGTCTAGGGCGCTTAAGAAATGAACCTCTGTGCTTTTCCTTATCGGGGTTTTTCAGAAAGGGGGCCGTCAACTGATCTACCTGCGCCTCTCCATGCATGCTAGGGCTTCTGTCTATTCACTGGTGTTTCAATGGAATAGGGACAAAATGCTTGCATGGAGGCTGATCGGCAAAGCTCATACACGAAAATTCCCTGTGGCGGAAACGCCACAAGCCCAAGCGGTGAGAATTAGCAATACCACCATAAGCATTCTCAACTGTGTCCTCTCCGGTCAATAAGGAATGGTCGCGTTCCACATCAGAGTTCTCAGATTCTATGTTGTAGAGGCTTCACTGGCTGTCGAGCAGGGAATCCATGCTCGGTGGGTATCGAGTTCCGAGGAGTAGACCGGTGTATGCTGACTGTGTCAAGGTCAGAGCCACGACTGCCGAAACAACGGCAGCACGAAAAATCGGGAGAAAAAGAAAACATTCAAGCTTTTACTTACCACGATAATGGCACGGTGGACGAGTGTTCCAAAATTTCGAGTACTACATGTCCTGCGCAGTCATGTATATAAAAGGCGCAAATGCACTGCATCCCCAAGAAAAAAGCGTTTTCCATTGTTGTTGATTTAAGGAAAAATGTGCAGTCCCATAAGCAGCCTCACAACCCACTCATGAGTTAGAAGGTCTGTTAAAAAAACAAAAATCGGAACCTAGAAAGTTTGGTCGATGGCGCAGTGAGTTTTTCTAGTGGAATTATGGTTAGTATTAGAAAACGGCAGTCAGTACGCAAGTGAGAATTGGGAGCATGGAGGTAATTGTATCATTGAGGGGTTTAACATTTCAAGCGCTTAAGCATTTGAGATCTCGTAAGACGACGAAATGCGTTTTGAGCTGTTCAACTGTTTTAAATGATTTGCTGTGCACAGGACATGTGTCCATCTGGGCGCTGCCAGCATGAAAATTATGTCTTTTGCCAGAGGGTATGAAGCATTAAGCGCAATAAGTGGAGTGCACGAAATGTTCATCTCGTCTTCACACGTGTCTTATAATTTGTGCTGACTTTTTCTCTAAACATCCTGTCGGAAGCAAAATATATGGTACACAGGGCCTAGTAAAGTTACTGTTATACTTTGCATTGTAGACAACGGGTAGGCTACATTGGTAGCATGTATGCATCCTTACTTTATCAACTACTTAACTGTCAACAATGCTATTATTCGGCTATGACACATCAGTTTAGCGCAAATGCGCAAGGTAAAGAAAGTTTAATAAAATGTAAAAAAATGGTCATATTGCAGACACAAAGGAACCCCTACGGGGTTTCATTTGGAGCTTTGTGCTACAGTCAGCTGCGCGAAACAGTTTTTTATCCTTAGTCCCCGAACGGCGAACGCAAGATGATGTCACCGTTTAGAAACGTTGATATATTTTCAGCCATAGTCTCAATTATGCTTGGCCTATATTCTGGCACAGAAAGAGTACGCGCTGTTACTAGAAACCTAAACGGAAGGTGAATACCTTTATTGACACTTCGAAAAGGCTCACTCCGGCTTCAACTTTCTCAGGTGTGACGCGAGGCAGGGTGCTATAGACAGAGATATACACAGGATCTTGAGAGGTCAGCCCATTGCAGCCTAAAAGAGCAATATGTCGAGGGATAGTTCCAGAAGCTTCGAACGACGAGAATATACTACCTGGTGACCTGTATGTACCATTTATTTTATAATGAACAGCCGAGTGTCCTTCTCTACCAACCGCCTCTTTTTAATTCTCACAGGCCACAATTAAGATCGGCCTGTTGAGCGATAAGTTTCCATCAAATTATTTCACTGTTGCTTATCCAGTTGTTGGCGCCCCATGGTGCAAGCTAGCTTTCATCATGTTGACTTTGCTTTCGGGTGAACATATAGTACCAACTTGTATGTTGCTTTAATTGCTTCACCGAGTGGCCGTACGTAAGCCTTAGCGCTCGGCCACAGTATGTATATGTTCGTGTTGGCATCAGCTTACGGTGAACTTGAGCACGAATAAAGGCTAAAACTTAGACTCGGCTTGTAACGCCAGTATTAACTCTTTCTCAAGTAGTTGGTGCTTAGAGTCTGCGTTCGGCTCACGGGCACTCCCTCGGGTGCTCATTAAAAACTTTGTCTGGTAGTGAAACTAAAAGTACTATTTTTCTCTTCCAATATTTTGGATAAGTTAAGCAAGGAAGTAAGGTGTGGGATGTCTTAGGAGATCTGCAATATTTCGTTCCCGTTGAAAATTTTGCATGAGACTATGCCATCATGGGCTCCCACCTTATTACACAAAAATGCCGCCGAAAGCACAATGCACTAAAATTTCCTTTGAGACTGTATACTTTGCGACTGAATCCCCACACAAATACATTGCCACTAATTCCCCCTAATGCCCGTTCTTACTCAGGAAAGGACAATGGCAGTGGGAGATGAAACTGTAATAATTTGCTATTCAATATTTCATCGGACAAACCAAACTACCAAGTGATTGTCATCTTTATTTTAAATTTTCAATAATGCGGTTGCGTTTTTCAAGAAGAGTCTTTTCCGCTCAGTGCTACATTCTTGCACGATTACTTCCGACCAGCTAAAACATTTAGAGCGCAGCTGTTTGGCGTCCGTTCCTGGGTTTCGCGTCGTCGTCGGCGTTGTCGTCGGCGTTGTCGTCGGCCTCGTAACCAGCTCGCCGACGAATCTGCTCCGCCGCCGCGCATGCGCGCTGTCGACTCTCCGGGCGAGGGAGGATGATGGAAGGGAGGAGGAGAGACTGTGGAGGAGGGCTGGCTACACAAATGGCTCTTTGGCGTCCGTTCCTGGGTTTCGCGTCGTCGTCGGCGTTGTCGTTGGCCTCGTAACCAGCTCCGCCCCCCTTTCATCCCCCCAGCGCTAGCAGCGACCGACTGATACCGCTTTCGTGAGTCCGCTACCGCACTCACGAAAGACGTCGTGCACTTCCTGCAACTCGCATTAACCGTCCATCGATCCACACCGATGTTAGTAGTGGGGGACTTTAATGTTGACATAAAGACAAACAGCAATTTCCTAACGCTTATGCGGGAGAACATCCCGTTCCTCTCGCTCGTAACGCGTCCCACGGCTGTGACAACCTCGCGAGGCACTTGTATAGATCTCGTCTTTGAGAATCAAGCATTGGTGTACCAAGTCGAACATATATCAGTCTATTCTCCGACCACAAAGCTTCCTTCATGACTGTCAAGAACTGTTAGTGGAGTCTTTGTTAAAGGAATACGTGTGAAAAATAAAAAAAAAATTCTGTGATAGCGCATACATGTGTTGCTCGATTTCTTTGCCTCAATCTATCGAAAAGGTGAAACAGCTTATTTGCTGCGCTCAAATTTCGCATTAGGAAGTAACGTAATCGTCGGTAATTTTTTTTTTGGTTGAAACAACACATTAAAGCAGACTTTAAGATCCACATTTCATTTAGAATATCCTGAATGAAATGTGCATCCTGATTGCTTGTTCTCGAGCTCTTAAATAAATACGCTCCAAAATATTCGTCTTTCTTATATTGCCGTGACTACCCATGGCGGCTCTAATCGCAATATGCGTTCCCTGTCGTTCTAGTGTTTCTGAGACGATGAATTCAGAAAAACACTGATACATTCGCGTAGGACTATACCTGGGAACACATGAAATGACTTGACGAAATGTTGCACGTGATATATTTGAACAACAGGAACTGGCGCTGGTGAGCATGAATGTATTCGTTTGAGACGACTGCCCACCTATGTATTTAAATACCAAGTCATTAGTTTCGTGATGTTCTTCATGTTGGTATTAACAATCAGTGCGATGGGGACCCCACAAACCGGTCGATGAAAACGATGCAAGCTACTAGACAATTGTGCAATTATTGTATGGTAAGGCACGCACGTTTTGTAACTGCTTTCTTGGGGGTACATTGAAACCGGAAGGAATACCATGGGCACGGACAAGTAGATTTAAAAACCACTTATTGGTTCTACATTCACCACGCCTGCATCATCGTAGTGTAAGAGCTTCGCATGGCCAAGAGTACATCGAAAGAAATAAGACTGTTAGTGAACAAGGCCAAGCCCTGACTTACCTTATCGCAGCGGGGAGGCGAATCTGCTGAGGGATACAACAAATTTATTTGAATTTAACTGATTCAGGAAGAAACCTGAAACAAATGCACTTGGCTTACTGAGGGGCGTTTTCGAGCAAAGCATGACACCTATTGTTGGCATCCGAGTCAATGTATTCACAAAATTGATTTCATAATATCCTTTGCTAAAATGAAAAAGCTGATTGTGTTCGTGTTATTGAAGAAAAGTATGGTTCTGGATTATGGAGCTGGACACGAGGTCCATTAGGCACAAATAACGCTTGCGGTCCTTTTTATTGAACAAGAATCAGCAAAGAGTATTCTTCGAGCAAGCCATTGTCACCAGTGTACACAACAAAAATTGCGCCTTAACTATAATAAAAAGCGCCGAACAACAAAGCTGAACAAATAATTAAACCACCATGTAACTCACATCATCCTGAAATGATGCCCTTAGCACGTCCTAATTCACGCGGTTTATTAGATGAATGAGTGTTACTTCCTTCGATACGAAAGAGTCAGGATAGATCATTTTTTAAAGACAAAAGCTGCAAAAATTTGAATTACAGGGCCAAAACGTTTTGATCTGGGCCAGCAAGCACACTCTCTAGCGAGGCGAATTAAATCATCAACGGAAATTTAAGCAAGAAAGTCATCGAGGAACTCTTCCAAGGAAGGTTTCTTGCGGTAAAAAAGACAGTCACTCATGAGCAACATCAGTGGAGAAAGCTGCAAAGCACAAACACAAATTCATTCACTCTTTTCGCAACCACTGCCGCAGACGCCAGTACACTACGGTGCACACACACACACACGCAAGAAACCAAAATGTAATAGAAGACGATTAACGCCCAAGCACAAACTTCACAGCACGTATACTTCGCTGAAGCAGTTGCTCGACGCGGGGTTGAAGGGAACGCATTGTACCACAGTGACTTAAAACTTCAGGGAAGCTGGAACGAAGCGCCGAGCTTTCTGGAATCGAAGCCAGACACACAAAAACACCCAAGTCTAATAAATCACAGGATGTGCAAAAATTGGTTGTCACTTTCAGCTCCAGCACATATTACTTGCAAGTGGTGAACGTCATGATGACAGGCTTTCTTGAGTATACCGTAGTACTTGACAAAGCTATTGATGTTTGGTTAGAATCAACTGCTGGCCCTACAGCTAGCTGCCACTGCGCTCCATGTCCTAAAAGCAATTAGAACTTACATATGCCTCATTTTCATGTTTCTTTTCTTCTTTTCCTTTCTTATTTAGTATGCAGTCCAGAGAAACATACATGCCAACGTATGCAGTTTTCCAAAAGAAAGCAATTTGAAACTGCAAAGAATCGTGCTATGTGAGCCCCGTCAGCTAATTCGACATATCAGATAATCTGCCTTACGTTTCAGACATTAGCTTTTTGCGCTATATTTTTTGCAGTACCACTTAAATATTACAGATGCCCAGAACATGTTCAACCAGGAAAAAAAATTTCGAGGCACACTGGTGGCAGTCTGTACATCTTTCGCAAATTCTCAGGTTGCAGTAACAATGTTAAACACTTCATGAACATTGCATTTTCGTTGGATGGAAATGAAGGGAAGCAAGGTTATAAGTTATTTGTACAGATAAAAAGATCACATAAAGGTTGGTGACATCTGTACAAGTTGGCGAATGTCAACAGAAGGTTGTTAAAATCATATATTGATTGCCTTCAGCTTTTAGAGGCCTATGTTCATGCAAGTAGTACGGAATAAAAGACCGCATCCTTATGCATAAAAACATGCTGCTCTAAATTCCAGTTTTTGCTAAGCGATTGAGCTTTACTACGGAAGTGCCTTCATATTAGCTTGACATTATCATGAGGCTTGAGGTAGCATAGGCAGAGAACGAACACCAGGCAGCAAAGATCACCACTTTATCAGATACAATGACGGCATATGTTAATAGTGTTGCTACGCTGCAAATTTTTTTGTCATGAACGGAATATGTAGGTTGGCTTACTTAAATATTATTTACTATCAAGGCACACATAATTGCGAGGCGCTATCCGACGCTTGATGCTGCTGAAGCTTTATAACAAATGGCAAGAAAGAAATTGTTAATCTAAATTAATTAGATCTTCAAAGCATATCCTAGTTCTGCGAGAGGGATGCATTTTTTTCTGTACATATTTATGCAACAGAAATTGCATACCTCCGTATTGAGCGGTAAATGCAGTATTATCTGCATGAAGTATTACCCTTGAAAGCCCAAAGAAAAACAAATGATCCGCGACGCAGTTGAGTTTATTCTCGAATGCCTTTACTGCATTATACGAATTGCGTTGTCTTGCCCATCAGACAGGCCGCTCAGGAATTAAAGTGTGGCAGCAGTAATGTATAAAGGTCACACAAGTGACTTTGCGCAGTTAGTCATAACGTGTTAAGAAAACACTCAGGCTCTTTCAGCGAACTGTAACAAACCGAAACCATTGCATACCACATTATAGTACCATAGGCCCTTATCCGTTCTTGCTCCGGTGTAGTAGTTACACGGTCGCATGGTGCCGTGCGAAAGCATGGCGTTTCAGGAAACTACGGTTGAAACATTTATCTCGCGCCGTACGACATAATGAAATCTGCAGCGCTTTTGCCAGCCGGTGCATTCACACTCAGAAAGCGCTAAACCTGGAGCCCAGCTCTACTTGCATAGTACAACAGGAATTTCACCACGGTATCATTACACCACTCCAACTACAAATCCTGACTTCTGCATTCACGATGATAGCACGTTGTCCGGGTTGCTTTCATCGCAGGCTCAATCGAACATTCTACAGACCAAGTGGAACACGAAGCCAAGTCTTCAGATCCCGCGCACGTTTAAGGCACTCCAGTCTTCAGAACAACTCCACAAATTGTCACTCCTGCTTTTCTGTTGTCAGTCATACAGTGGTGGTGAGTGTCGGTTAATGTTTAAAGTTTGTGAAAGCGTGAGGAATGGCCGAAGAACCGATTGACGGCAATTTCCGACTGGTCTTCAGCGAAAATTCATGCAATCTAGTTCTTCGTTAGCCCAGCACTGGCTTTCGCTCGCGTATTCCTCGTGGTGATCTTGTGTGGCCACAGCGGAGCGTCTTGTTGCCGATCTCAGTGCTGAAGGCCTGCCTTGGTGGGCGAAGGGGAACAACACCTATAAGCACGTTAGTCTTTGCCGCATATGCGCAAGCCACTCCACACTGCGGCGGTATGACAGGTCTCGTCCAAGTTACAGCTGGGCTTTCCGCGGGTGGTGCTCCAACGAGCACCGAGAACGTGCGTTTTGCTTTTCTTAATGCCTGCAATTTTTGCATGTCAATATTGCTACGAATAATTTTCAGCCCTGCGCTCACAGAATTCCTAGGACTTGAATCTCTTCTTCGACTACGCCAAGTAGATCCCAGCACCACTAACTTACTTCTCTTTAGTAGCACCCCTCAGCGACTCCAATAAGGAACTGTTTGAGAAACACATTACTTCCGTGCATTCATGAAGACGATGAGATTGCCAGATTACAAGGTATTCGTAGAGAAATAACCGTGGAAAATTATTGCATGACCTCTGAGGTTATCCAGCACGGACCCCCCAATCCCTGACTCCATTATTATTAAGGCGTAGTGTCACTTCATTGAATGGGCGGAATTGTCACCAAGAATCCTTGTGATCGACAGACGACGAAAAACATTTATAGGACAAGATCTGTTATAGGGAGGTATAGGTAACGGCACAAGGCAGGCTTAGAAGCTACCAGCGGGAGAAAGAAGATTAAGCAGATATAGGCAGACTGCTAGACTGAAAAGCACGTATAACATACCTGATTAGCTCAACCAATCTAGGTGAGTATTTTTCACCACCCCGTTTCAGAGGGGATGCCAATAAGTCATCATCATAATCATCATCATCATCATTGAAGGGATCTTACATGCAAGTCTTTTAGAACATCATTTGCATGTAAGGCTCCGTAGATATTTGTGTTGATTTGGAGTTTTGAGTTGGTGAATAGTTTGGAACACACAGGTGATACGTTATCAGCGCTCAACAGCATATAATACCGAAATGCCGAAGGCAGTGCGCGGAGTGGCGAGGTCAGTGCGTGCGTATCTGAGCTGTTAGTTAGCGCTCACAAATCTATTGTCCCCGGCGCTGGGCCCGACGGTCTATGAGTCCTTGTGCACAGCACACGGCACGTGTTTGTGGCGCTGGCGTATAGTGAGCAATGCAACAGTCTTTGGCAAGAGTGCTTGCAGCGCTTGGGGCCGCTGCTTCGCGCGGCTCTCGGCCGACCGTGGTCACCTCTTGCGCTTGGCAGCCTCGTGCAACTGCTGGTGGAAGTTGCTGTGGTGGGCCCAGGCGGCCTTGACAATGTCAGCCCCTTTCTCGCCGATCATGATCGCCGGCGCGTTGGTGTTGCCCGACACGATCGTGGGCATGATGGAGGCGTCGATGACCCGCAGTCGTTGCACCCCTTTGACCCTGCGAGATGAAGAAGGGTACGCAATTAGGGATCTTGGGGCGACACTCACCGAGAGTGCATGCAGAGAAGCGCACCGGCAGTTGAATAAATCGTCGTGCTTAGGTGGCTAGGTGTAGCCACGCTGTACAGTCTTTTGTGTGATCACGACAGAGCTGCCGTTCTTCATTTTTGTCTTCCTATCGCGTATGGTAGCAAACTGGATGCCGATGCTGTCGAGCTTTCTGCCACGATTTTCTTAGCTTTCTTGCTGAATCCTTTCTGACACAGCACCCGTCGCGACATTAATGGGCGTGTGGCAAGCTGGGCGTTCCCATGGAACAAATTTCGCCGCTGCTATATCACTCGTTCTCAAGCATTAACCTCATCTTCACCATTCTATTCTTTAATTCGAAAGTAAGCCCTGTGGTATAAATTAGGCGAAGTCTCTTAGCGTCCGCATTCGCAAAAACATGGAAAATATCCGTTGCTGTCACTTTATTCCCAACGAGTCTTATTAAAGTAGAAACAGGGAAGATTTTGGGTACGCTGTAGATCGTCAAATGATAGAAACCCTTCACATATAAGCCAAGTCTTTGTATGTAATGCATACTGAAAAAGCTTGCGCGGAGACACGAATACAAGCTGAGAAAAGACAAGGACGAGTGCTAACTCACAACTGAAGTTTATTCCAAACACATGCACGAATAAATAGGAAAACCGAAACAGAATAAAACAAGGCTATCATCTTGAACATCACGTGTTATCCCGTGTACCCGATTGAGTTGGCCAAGAACCGAAACTCCCTATCAGAGAAGCGGACGGAAGTCTGACTGATGCACTTATCTCCGCTGATACTCATATGGAAGGCTTCCATGAGCTACCGCACGAGTTGATCCCTGTGCCCGAACAGAATTGTTGTTTAGTTGAACGGTTTGCATTGGGTCTTCTTTTTCCTATCGTTCTTGTCACACGTACGGCAATGCTTAGTGAGGTTATCAAGGGAATCTCCCCCAAGTAATCTTCGGTGTTCTAATCTTTCTAAATATCTCCTCCTTCAACTCTCTCTTTTTATCCCCTTTAACCTTTGCCTCCGTACACAGGGTAGCCAACCGGAACTAACTCTGGTGAACCTCCCTGCCTTTCTATGCATCCTTTTCTCTCTCTCTCCTAATCTTTCTTTAACGCGTCATCGTGATTGGCCCTTGCACAATGCGCCACAGGATAATGGCAACTTCGTTTGTCTTTGTGTCTCGGCGTTAACTTTTTCAGCATGAATTTCAACCAACTAGCCCAACCATCTGCTCTCCTTTGTATGGAAGGAGAAGACGCATTAAATCCTTTAATTAGGGCGTTTGGTTCCGCAGGCATATTAGATTCCCAGAAAGGAAGTGTCTAGCCTCCCATGAAGGTTTCTGAGCGAGGCCGATTCGGACAGTGAGCGGTGACATTTAGCAGCACTTGCTAATAGCCACGAATCGCTTGATCTAGTAAGAGTGAACTTGGTAGGTTTATAGACTTCCTACATTTTCTCCGTTCGGCCTTCTTGTTGATTTCCTTTTAACAACGTTAACGAAAAGACATTCTTGCACCACATGTAGCTCTGTGGCATACCCCCCCCCCTTCCCTCCCTCCTACGCACACATATGTTGAAGTAGGACACTCGGGCGAACCAATCGGCGGCATGCCTTTGCAATGATAGAGCTGTCTTTCCCACTGCGGTGGTACGAAGAAAATCCTTTTATTGTTTGTAAGCGCGCAAACACTCTATAAAGGTGCATTCTATCCAGCAGAATGCATGAACGATTATCTGAGACGCCGTCTGGGAAGGCCGACGCTCGCATCGAAAACCATGATAAGGTTCTGTAAATGACTTTTGGTGAATACCAACCGCGTCCCTCATGTTACTGGTTGTTACCCTTCGTATTTGTGACGCCATGGCTCTAAGAGCACTGGCCTTAGAGTTATGCGGTAAGCTGTGATGAAACTATCTTTATAACATACGTAAGCTGTAACTGCCGTCTGGGGCTCGGCGCGAAGTAAGCCAGTCGGCAGCCCTATAAGAACAGCGACAACATTCAGTAATCCCTCAGCAAATATTTAGCTGGCCCCATTGAAGACACAGCGCGCTTTTCATAAAGTACATACTGCTTTAGCTTACCTAAGCTGTGGGTCAACTACTGTGGTCGGGTCCCAAACTGGTCCCATCTTTGCCGTGCCGACAGGATGGTAAATAGTGTTGGTGAAGGATCGCGCCATGCACGCTAGGTTCTCGTCGCTTAGGTGCTTGTAGTGGTCGCATCCAGGGAACGGCAAGTCCCACATACGAACACCGTACTTCCTGAAAGCTGGCGCTTCGGCAACCGCCATTGAGAACTTCATTGCTGAAAACGAAGCAAGAATACAAGATGCAGACATTCAGAGTATGTTCAGATAAAGACTATCAATAGAGACCAAACTTTCGGTTACTAAACATGTGGGCTTCAGGCGCCTAAAAAACGCACTTAAAACTTCATTTTAGGCATGATAAGGGATGTATAAACTGTTCGCAAACCACGGCCTGTCTTGGGTATTGAAAGTACGTAGCTCATTTTCATAGCAAGAAAACTAACGTAGGGTTCACTAGCAAGGTCTTGTAATACAGCAACCGTATTGTGCAATTCATCGCTTCACAGGACGTTGCTAGGTTCACGAGAGCCCGCGTTTTTGCCAGTCCTACTAAAACAGCAAACACCCTTAATACATTTCTTCGGATTCAATGAGCTGACATTGTATGTTTAATTGTTAGTTTCCTTAAAATGTCGCATTAATGGTGTAGCAAACACGAAAGACGCAATACAGGCCAGGAAAGCTGCTAAACGGTTAATGAGACGAGCTAAAGTCCGTGACTAATGGATTGAAATCAACAAATGTTCCAGTATAAAAAAAGTCTAATAGTGTAAGTTTACGAATATTTGTAAGAGTCATAAGGACTATAGCGGAATGTTATCATCTCTACGTTTTGGGTTTCAATACTGTGCTATTTCTCATCAGAATGAATTTGCAGGTTCAAAACGAAAGCCTAAGAACGATAGAGCTAAATGGAGTGCTTAAGTATGATGCCGTCACGTACTCTGGGATTCTTGAATGCGCGCCAGTGAAAACCTCTGAAGTTTCTCTAAGCCAAAAAAAATTGCTTCTGCTCTAAGATAATCTAAAAATTTTGCACAAATTTTCTCGACAGTTGCTACAACACACATTGCATGGATTAAATTTGCTTTACGGTACGGAAGCTGTGTTCCGACTCGCCAACTGTTCACAAAAACTCTTCCTTGGGTGATTTTGGTGTATCGCTGCTGCTTCATTTATTGCAAAATGATTCCTCTGTAATCACGCCCTGGAGCATATGATTCTGTACATCTTCATATGATCTTATTACATTAGAGAGAGTGGGAGATGGAGTGGCAAGGGCAGAGTCAACTGCTCATCTATTGCGTAATTTAGATGGGCCCGCATCGGCTTGTATATCTGTGCAACCATAGAAAGAGTGGAGGCAACGAAGAAGGGGACCGCGTCAGTACAGCCCACCGTACTTGCATTGGACTTCGTGCACTTCCTCCAAACCCATGCGCTGCGCAATCCACAGTCAGCAGTCTCTCCGAGTTAAAAGTCTGCCATACAACTTTCTCAAAATGCTGCGCATTTCTCCATCAAATCGCCACCTGCAGAGTAAAGCGGAGCTGCGCGTCCACTACCGGCAGAGGAAACACGGCGGTGATCTTTCGCTCTCTCGCATTCCTCACCACTCTCAGGCAGGTATGAGAGGTCCTCAAAAAGGCAACGAAAGCACTTGTTTGTTTGGTCCCATTGCCGGGTGTGTATACATATATATTCGTAAGAAAAGGCGTCTGAAGATATTGGCAGGTCTTCTGGAAGCTTTTAACCAAATGTGCTTTCGAAACAAAAACAGAGCCTCCTAAAAGTGTTTTCAGATGATATGCAGATATTGACATTCATAGCCACAATGGACAGAAATAAGAGTTCACAGGCGTGCACAGTGAATTCATTGCTAAGCCACTTCTTTGCCCATAATTTGTGCTCAAGCAGCAAAAGGGCGGAGCCCTCACGTGCGCACGAATAGCCAGTTACCTATAATTCAGTCTCTAGTTTTCTATGAGGTAGGAGTTACATAGAGGCAGGCGACAGGTCGTGGTATCCCCGTAGCCTTAGGTTTGTTCGATTCAGAAAAAGGTGCACGGCACTACAAACGAAAAGGTGCAGGGGGTGCCAGTTATGGTGTGCCGGGCTGCACCCACTCGCTGCGGAGTTCAAGGGTGCACTGCACCGGGGCGGCACCTTGCCTTGCACCTCGTTCAATCGTGCAGCGAGGTGCAGGGTGCACCGCTGCACCTTGGAGAATCGAAGGCCTAGGTGCAGAAGGTGCAGAGAAACTTCGCTGAATCCAATAGACCTTTTGACGTCGCGCTGCCGAACTCATGGTCGGGGGTGCGATCGTCACCCCGGCGGCCATATTTCGATGGTGACGAAACGCAGAAGTGCTCCACGTACATAAATTTAGCGTCACGTTAAAGAACCACCGTTGGGGAACGTTAATTCCAATGATTGTGGCTGTATGAACTTGATTTTATTATTTATATATTGCGAGAGGCGCAGCAGAAAGAAAGAAAGGCAACCCACATGTAGTACTAGGCCTATTCTAGAAACATAAAGCATATTAACCCGTTGAGGCGCCCAACCATAAGGACAGATTCTGTGACAACACTACCGTGTGCATCTCTAGCATCAGTCGGCGATGTGCTTGCGCACCTGCTTATGCCTCGAGGGGTAGTGTCACTTAGCGTACCTGCCTCGCAAACGTCTGGAGCTGTTCATGTCATAGTATACCTAATTCATGATTTTATTCTTCTTTTCGGTTTTGTTCATGCAGCTGCAAAAAAATAAATTATGACTTTTGCGCTGTTCAAATGTAAACGAGGAATTTAAACTGCGTAGTATTTATTTAATATAGTTCAGTTCCTCCCTGTGAAGCAAGAACTCTTGTATAGCGAAAATGCGAAAGTGAAAAATGTAATTGTAAACAGCGTGTAAATGATACGAAAGGCAACAGAAAACGCCCCTGGCGTACACTGAGGCATTCCTGGTTGTACGCTTTATTGCCTCCGTTTCCGCTTCGATTGCGAAATGAAACCTTAATTTAAAATCAGTGACAACGATGTTGCTGGTGTTCATGTCGTTATGCTTCTTTCGGCGGTCTACTTCGTTCTTGTTAGCGTTGTACTACGCAGTGATGTAGCTAAGAAATCCAAAATAATGTTCCGCGGCTGCAAACGTTTTTTTTTTTTCAAAAAAGCTTGCGGTGATTAGTGCTTGCTCACCATCAACTAGTGTCATGATGTCGTCTGGGTGACTGAGGTACTTTGGGTCCAGGAGAGGCGGGTCGTGCGGGTTCCGAGACCGCAACTTGATGAATCCTCGAGATTTGGGTCTCAGCAGCACCGGATACACGGACATCGTGTCCGCGTAAATGTAAGGAGCGTAAACTTTCTCCCAAAGCTGCAAAAAAACGCAACGAAGGGGGACATTGAATGCTATGTTAAATGCGTGAGCATGTGGCATACACTAGAACGCCTGGATCACTTTTGCCTTAATGCCAAATGATTCAGCAAACGCGACAAAGGAACCTACTTTAGGTAAGATAGGCAAAATGCGATTAAATTTGTGTGTGCTTAGAGTGCTAAAGGGGTGCTTGACATGGCGTTATAGTGGATGGTATGTAGGAGATTTGGGCGTTTTAAAAGTTTCATGTAGGTTTCGTGTAGCCTACTTAAATGTAATTTATTTCTTTGACTAAAGCTTAGTAGTTTAGCGTATGATGTGTGTGGTTCGGTAGGTCACCTGCTAAAAAGTGCAAGGGAGTCTGCTATCTGTCTTTATATAGACAGATATCTAAAAAAGACACGCAGATGAAGCCACAAAATAAAATATACAGTCAAAGATGTCGGGAAGAAAGCCATTTCAAATGTGCAGGGCAATTTTCACATTTCCGTTGACACATTTTTGCGCTTTTGTCCAAGAGAGCAAAAAGTAACGATGAACTGAAACAAGAAGGTTCGCTTTAGCTGCAAATGCAAGCAGACCGCTAGTTCCAGTAACTGCTAGAATGCCAAGGCGAGCTTGGTATTATAGGACGGCATTCATAGATATGTCTATTACTTTATAAATTTTGGTTGTCATAAGGATTGAAGTCATATCTCTTGATTCTATTCGTTTTTATCATCCAGTGCTCATGGCCGACCGATGTCGGTGATAACGTGGGGTTAGCGTTGCTCGGGCCCCTGACAAAGCGCTAAGCGGAATAGCGTTGTGATAGAACTCTTACATAATCCCGGCTTTTCAGTCAACCGGTGCTTAGCAGCCTGAAAGTGCCTAGCAGCCAGAACAGAAGTGACGTAGCGTTCTGAACATATTGGAAAGTAGTGTCGCAAGCACGGAATGTTACATCTCTGAAGATATCCATACCTCGTCAGCAATTCCTTGGGTACGCCTGAATATCTGACCTCCGTCGGATACAGGCGACCCGGACAAAAAGTGGATTTCGATGTCCGGCCAGTCCATGCTTTTGTTGGCGTACTTCGTGTTGATGAATGCCAGACCTTCAACACCGCCCAGAAGTGTCAGAGGGCCTGCAAGAACGCACAGATGCCAACAGAAAGCATCGTTTACCGTTCTGTAACGTCAGCAGACCATTGAATGCGAATTCACTTTCAGAGTTCAAGAAGACTAATGCCATATTGACGCAACAAGGCATCATGGTGTGACGAGACAGAGCCTGCGAGCGAAGGTTATAAAATTCTTGGTTGCATCATGCTGAGATTGTTGCGCTCTGTGTTAAGCACCGATTACATGACGCTAAAACTTCGAGAAGCACTACCTTTTCCAGTTACTGCTATTATACTGTCACATTGCACCAGATAATTGACAAAACAAAATTCTGTTGGAGGAGGTCGATTGTGTTCATGTTAAATGATGCCACGCCAATTGAAACTGCAACAGTCACCTTTCTTCTAGCTAAATCTGCTTGATGAAAGTTAGGTAGGATCTTCATTATAAAGGGATTGCTTAATTCTGTGTGATTTCTATTACGGGCTAGAAGTTTGCATACAAGCTTCGTGGTCGATGCACATGGCGTATGCAAGATTGAAAAATTATTTAGGAGAGTTGACGATACCCCTTATGCGATCGCGATATGTCTACGCACGTCGTATCGAGGAATGTGCGTTAGCCACAATGACTCGAAGAATAAAAGAAAGCTCAAGCACTGCTTTTTTACGTACCTCATACCTCAATGCTCGGAGCATATTAGCAGGGACACCAGGTGTTGCGACAAACTTGGAAAAGAGTATGATAGTGGTGAACGCTAGCCACCTTCTCATAAAAGCTCAGGAAACTTCCAAATTCTACATTATCATGAAATCGTGTTGCACCATGAAGTACCATATTATCGAAGGGATCGTGAAATAATTTTAAACATTACTGCGTAAGTTTCACACTGTTACTGTGAGGTACTATGGTCAAACTAAGCTTCTTGTGCGTTCTTACTGAGTGACGACACTATCAGAACGTAAATTTTCACTTTATCTGAACGTCAACTGGTGCAAAAAGGTATGCTTTTCTTGCAGTACATGCAGAGATTCGGTAAGGTGTCACTCCTCCATTTTCCTATTTTGCTGAAGAAAGCATTCGGGCAGATTGATGGTTCCATTGTATTATGTGAAATCATGCGTACTGTTACATTGCAATAACTGGTAGCTAATCAACAAGCGACAAATGGCGAAAAGTGTTTTGGTTTGATCAGGTGCTACAACTATTTAAAAGCGTAAACATGGAGCCACGAAAAGCTTCAAAATTGAGGACAATGTGCGGCAAAGTATAGCAGACATTCAAATGACCAAGTTTTCAGCATCACAAAACACTGCATTCAGTCAAGTGAATGTTGATTCACCTGGAACTTAAACATACGATCTTGCTACTGCGATCATTGGGATTCTTTAACGGTTAATTATTTTGAACTGCACCATTAAGCGGATTTTCAACGAACTACGTGTGCGATTCGCACTTTCTTAAACCTAATTTTCCGAGAACATTTGCACATCGTCTTTTGTGGTGGCTCACCTTTCCCTACGGTGAGATAGAGAAGGATTTGTTTGAGGTTGAAAACTCGAGTCTGGATCATAGACACTGGCTCCTCAACTAGGAAGTTCATGCCGCCAGGGTAGATGTGGTCTTGTAGATTGTGTCCCACTGGTAGATCAGCGATGACGGGAATCTAAGCAAAAAGAGCAAACACGTTATGCGACGTTCATCGATATAAGGAGTTTAAAGAGCTAACTCCACCAATAGAAGCCAACAGGGTGATTATAGCTGTGGCACAACCCTTACTCCACTCTGGAGCGACCACACCAAGACCACCCCAAGTATCGCCTCTGGCGACTTCTATTCGATGACTATGTTTTCGTTGTTGTTTTAGCTGGCAAAGAGATACATTTGCTTGGTAAACTAATGCTTGAATATTAAAATATCCAGCTATATTATGCTGAAGACTACTGCAGTTACGTGCATTAGGAGTGGAAAAAGTTTGTAGCACGCTTAAGCTTAGCCTTTAAAAGTGGAACGCAATAGAATTGAAAGATACCTGACTGCTTTTCACGCTTCCCGGCAACTGGAGAGTATGTAACCGTAATGTTCACCCGGAAACGCTGGCTGCGAACACTATGCATGAAGGCCGGCTTTGTGGTAGAAACGCGGCCTCTTGCGTGGGCCGCGATGCGGCGGAGGCGAGCGCCAGCCAGAGGTATTGCATACGACCTACTAGAACTCCAGACCTGCACAGATATCCGGTTTCTATGGGAGCCACTTGCGCCCACTATCGTTCTACCATTGGCCGTTGGTGTCGCTTTTATAACCTGTTCGTACAGGAGCCTACGACAACGTAGACCGCAACATTTTGTGGCATATCCTGGAAGGGGAAGGCTTAGGTAACGATTGTATACAGCTTTTGAGAGAGATTTACCTAGAATATACCGTTTGCGTTGAATGGGAAGGGATGAGGAGCGAGGAGAAAGTTCATATCAACAAGAGACTGAGGCAGGGGGTGCCCTTTATCCCCGCTGTTGTTTATGATGTACATGGTGAGGATGGAGAGGACGCTAGAAGGAAGTAATATCGGGTTTAATCTCTCATACAAACAGGCGGGTACAGTAATAGAGCAGCACACCCAGGTTTATTTTATGCGGACGACATTGTGTTGCTAGCTAACAAGCAAAGTGATTTGCAACGTCTGGCTAATATCTGTGGACAGGAAGGCAACGATTTAGGTTTGAAGTTTAGTGTTAGAAAGTCAGGTGTTATGGTATTCAATGAAAACAGTGAAGAGACAGTGGAGATACAGGGCCAAGAAATACCTCGGGTAACAGAATATAAATACCTTGGTATATGGATAAACGAAGGCAATTGATATATGGAAACACAGGAAAAAACCATAACAGTAAAAGGGAAGAGAAATGCAGCCATAATGAAGCACAGAGCGCTATGGGGATACAATAGGTACGAGGTCCTCCGAGGTATGTGGAAAGGTGTAATGGTTCCAGGACTTACTTTTGGAAATGCGGTTGTTTGCTATAAATCAGGGGTACAATCAGGACTCGACGGGAACCAAAGGTCAGTGGGTCGCCTCGCATTGGGCGCTCACGGGAAGACTACAAATGAAGCTGTGCAGGGTGATATGGGCTGGACTAGTTTTGAAGTGAGGGAAGCTCGCAGTAAAATTGAGTATGAAGAACGGCTGAGGAATATGGAAGAACGTAAATGGGCTGGGAGAGTGTTCAGGTATCTGTGCAGGAAAAACATTGATTCACAGTGGAGGAAAAGAACTAGGAAGCTTACCAGCAAGTATGCGGCCTGTAGGGTGGACAACACAACAACAAAGGCCAAGCGGAAAGTCAGAGAAGCTGAATTAATCTCATGGGTGGCGGCAATGGAAAAGAAACCTGCCATGAGTAACTACTTAAGAGGAAAAAACGAAATCAGGAAAGAAACCATTTATGATAACTCAAAGGGAAGCTCATTACTTTTCGAAGCGAGATCAGGATGCCTTAGAACACGCACCTATAAAGCGAGATATAAGAAGGAAGAAGAAGCATGTGCTTGCTGTGGTAAAGCTAGGGAAACTACGGAGCATGTTTTATTAGAATGTGAAGACATCTACCCAGCGGTCGATTTAGGCACCACTGGCCTCCTTGAAGCCCTTGGGTTCAGAGGGAGCAGTGGTAAAGCAAACATGTCCGCAATAGACATTAGTAAGAGGCGACTGGAGGATTGGTGGAAGAAAAGTAGGGAAACGACAAAAGACGGAGACGTACAAAAGCACAGTTCGCAATAGGGGATCAGAAAATTTGGGCGTGGTAGTTCATAGTGTTTTTTGTGTGTCTTTTTTCATTGTTTAACCTAGGTAGAATATTAGGCAGTATAGTAGCAAGAGCTTGGTGGCGCAACCAACCGCCCCGTTCCAAAGGGGATGCTCATAACATCCATCCATCCATCCATCCATCGTCTGCTACTCTACAGTTGATTGGTGCGGCGTTGTAATTAGTACGGCGGCTGTTGTGTTGTGACGAACTGCTTGTCTAGTTGATGATTTTCGCCAACACAGTGACAGTGATGTCACAAGGCTTTCATCGGTCACTTGGCTCCAAAAGTTTACTGCCTGAACCTAAAAAATGTCGGAGCGTGTAGTCCGCTGCTCTCTGAAATAGCGTTAAATAGCCGCTCCTGTTGCCTTTTTCAGGCAGATTATTATGTCACATTGTTTACAGAGTTCGTAACGTGCACAACAGTTTCACTCTATATGTTGCAAAATTCACTTCTGCGCTCTTTAGAAACTTGAAACCACCGTAATGTTCGACGACAGAACGATTACCGCTCATTTTAACTCTTAAAAGTTGTTTGTGAATCCGTCGTGAGTTCTATCAGAAAGGATAAGCATAAGCTTGAAATGGTTCAGGGGCGAGCAGTACGGTTCATTTTCAACAAGTTTAGGTCCACTGATTCGCTGTCACAACTATGACCGGAAACCATATCCCTACCTTAGAAGCACGAAGAACTGTGGCACGACTAAAATTTCTCTTCACGATGTACGACAAGTCGCTTGAATTTAATGGACGAACATACATTCAACGTTACCTGTCACGCGCGTCTCGGCAACATCACACTCACAACTTGCTCGCTTTCCGTGCACGCACTAAATTGTTTAAAAATTCACTCTTTCCTCTAGGCTAGAAAAGGGAAATTTCTTGCCGTTGATCTAGCATTATAGCTGCCACCTATGCTCCTTGTTTACAATACTTGCACACCACTCCTCCTCCTCTACTTTCACTATTCAAACGCAAAGCGTTCGCAAATTTCTGTTTTCTTTCTATATTTGTGAATGTATTCATTTACCGCCAATACGAGCACTTTGTGCCTGCCGAAATGGAAGCACGAGCGCTGAACACATCGCAGAGGCAGGCGACAACGAACAGGTTATAACTAGCGCCACTCTGCTTGTCCGTTCTGTCCCTGGCGTCAAAAGAGGCGAACTAGACCAGGCGTGCAGGAGCAGGGAGATCTGTGCAGGTCTGCAGTTCAGTAGGTCCTGGTATTGCAAGGAACTGGGCGCACTGCACCGTGGCCCTAGAGACATTTGTTCAGTAAATTTTTTGCGTCACGTGGATGGCCTGGGTATGGGTGGTTCAACAATTTTCTTGCCGAAATGATGTCGGACGCCAGATGCCGAAGTGGCACACTTGATCGACGCTGATGCCGGATTTTCTGCGACACGGGCTCCATCACGTACGGCATTGAAACACAAAATTTTGTAGTAAGTAAGCTTATACTGACTGACACTACACGAATCATATTTGGGAATGCGATTAGTTGGTATTGTATTTGCAATTGTAACAGCACTCTTAAGAGACCGATTGCGACATTTTGGGTACGGTCCGTCAATACTCAGTCGGTAAGTTCAGTGCCAGTGAAATGAAGGGGTTAGTGCTTCGACGATTATCGGCAGTGCCGGTAGGTTGCTCACGACTCCATAATCTCAGAGTTACCTTCTTGCTTTGTGAGACGTACGCGTATCTTTAGTACAGAACACAGAGTAAACAAATAATCAAGAAGTTCACCGTTTCGGTCGGCATCCAGATTTGTCTGAAACCTTGCGGCTGGTACACAGACCTAAACGTAGACGTTTCATACATGCATGCAAATGATTAAGGCTTCAGCTTACGTTTCTGGCTTACAAAGTGCAATTACAGTGTTGCTCCTTCAGTAATCTGTCCTTTATCTGCTCTCAATGCGGCGCTTCCCATTTGCGTCAGCAGTCCACGGACTTTTATGAAGAAATATAAACGGCTCTTTGTTCCGAAAATGTTCGAAAAAATAGCATATGGCATGTAACACCATTCCGTGTGTTCGAGCAGGTTACCGGAAACGGCGGACGATGATCGCGCAGTAAATCGCACTGTTCCATTGTCCAATTAACTAAGCTATTGTCGTTAGGTCTTCATGAGTTACTTCAGAGAGAGAGAGAGTGGTTTATTTTCAGTATAGTACTTTTACATGCGTGTTGAAATTAAGAAATTGAAGCCAGTTAGTAAGAGCAATAATGTCTCAACAGATATCATGGAATCATCTTCAGTAAAAACAAAGCGAAAATTTTTCATGTTTTGCAAGAAAATACAAAGTTATTCTACATTGTATTTTCTAACAAATTCACCTTCACGCGCTGTGTTGGAAAAGTAACTGGTATGCTGGTGCACCTTGCGGCAATGTTTGATTATGGATCTTTCGAACCATGCGCTTCCCTCACAAATTATAATATCTGGACACTGCCCTATCGCTATCTAGCTTCGACGCTGCATTTGAAACCTACGTCCCGAAGTAAATAGCTAAAAGCTTGCGGAGTGGAACTTTCTTCAATAGATAACGAAGCGTCGCGATATGTTAGGCTAGTAATATCCACCACTTCAAAAAAAATTTGCATGTAGAGGTCAGATTGCACTACAGGCAATAGCTGATCAGAAGCAAAAGCATGCTCATGCATGAAAGTAAGAAGAAAAAAGACATTGAAGACCACTTAAAGAGAAAGAAAAAGCACCATGGATTTTCTTCTTCGGATGACAGGGAACATTTTAGCTTACTCCCAGCTGATGCAGGTCGTGTTTCGGTCCGATGCCAGATAGGAGCAAGAGCTGGGTGCTGCCGATGGATCCAGCCGACAGGATGATCTCTCGTCGGGCGAACACCATGTGTGGCACCTTGAAGCGCTCAAACTGTACTGCACGGGCGTTGTTCCACTCGTCAAAATGGATCTGCAAGTTTTGGTCACCGCAACACAATGTAGTGAGCGCAATTTTTTTGCTGGCCCATGAAAACTACGTCACAGGCAGTTGCAGTGGTCTAGCTGAACGCAAACTACACTCATCGCACCACCGTCACGTCGAAACGATGCCAACACGATACAAGCGAAGCCCTGATGAGTCCATGCTGTCAGCGAAGTCAGCGAAAATCAGTTATGCGCAAGCCCACAAGCTGTAGGAAAGTTCGTGAAAGCGAAAATCGCCACGCGCCTTACCGGCACGAAGCTACAAAGGAAACCAAATATAGGATATTCTTAATTCCGTATTCGTCTGGGAACATGACGAATTATACTCTTCAACTGCGACCCTTTCTTTCTGAGAAATTCGCGTTGGGTTCGCTTTGTAGCTTCGTGCTACAGTCGGACGAGTTACATTTTTCCTTCCTCGACTGTCTTCCGCTTGCGTTTGTCGCAGAGACTTCTGCGTAGATGAAGAACACTGCTGGTCCATTCAATGTTCTGCATTTAAGTAGTGCGAGAATGTATGTACCTCGTTTCGCTTGGGCGTAACCTCGTATGATGTCTCAGTTGGTGATGCGACTTAACGGTTCGCTCCAACGTTGCAGTATTACGTGATTCCCAGTACGTTTTTTCTCCACTCTAAAAAATACATGCCATCGTTGCCCTTGCTGGTATACGATCGCAAGACACCGCCTTGTTGTACTCGTTCTTTGTGAATCTGTGCCATATTTTATGTCAGTAGTTTTTACTGCATTGTCTGCCAGCTTAAGCCACGGGAAAACTTGTGCTGGTTTTCAAGATATGACTGAGGACATCCAAGGAAACATCCATACGTATATGTGCCGTCAATGGTGCAACCTGGAAGGTAAGGTCATCACTTTGCGAACACACTGGACACGGTATAATTTCATTCTTCCTACTCCATTGTTGACTTTTTGTTGCTTAATAGTTTTGCTTCAGTTGCTTTTCCGCGATTCTTTTGCATTTCGGAATTATAACAGGTTTTAGATTCCGGCAACGTGTCTATTCCTTTCGTGAGGATGCTGCGTCGAATTTCCTAGCGCGTATCAACAATGAAGCGAGAAAAGTGGGTTCGACGCTTCGCCGGAACACGCACCTTGGTGGCAACTGAGTAGAGAGTGATGTGCAGGTTTTTTCGATGGCGAACAGGCTTCACGAACGCCTTGCCTGTGCTGCATCTGGCGCTTCGCCTTAAGGTACCTTGCGGGATGGCAAAACCTGGAACCACACCATTGGGAATAACGTATACATTAGCAATGACGCTTCACTTAACTCACAATTTGACGTGCACTGTAAAAGTGAGTACGCTGGCACCAATTAGTGGGACGAAAATTGTAGGCTTTGAAGCCAATAAAAATATTGCTACTTATGCCCAAAATCACGCGAGATCTTCACCAACATTAATTTACATCAAGTTGGCTTCAGAACAACACTGAGCTCAGACACCTACAAACAAACAACTCTGTAATATTACTTGAATTGAACTATGGAATGCGAAAATTAGACCATGAGATTCGCAGCTGAATTCTACGTATACAATACTCTCAGAAGGAGCTTGTTTGAGTACAAAGGCTGTATAAGTGATACATCTTATTAAAGATGCACTTTGCTTATTACCCGCTTGACAGCGTTTCTTCTTAAAGCCCACAAACCCTTATAAGCGGCATGCTCGACCTGTTTGCTGGGGTCCGTTGAGGTCGACGTTTGGGTAGCCAAGTTGAAGACCGGCATCAATGAAGGCGTGACTCAATAGCGTCGCGTATGCTGGGGTAGATACAGTGAGGGGGCCGCCGTGATTATGGTACCCTGGGAAAAAAGTAGCGATTGCATTGCTAGTAACAAGACATAACACAAGGTTTAAACCTATGCTGATATACTCTCATTCACTTCGAGTTAAAAACCACAAAATTTCTCCGCTGTTCTTTTGCAAATTCGTGTTCTTTCAAGGAGGTGGAACATCACCAACATTTCTTTCGGGGAGTAGGTTCCAAAAAAGAAGACGCATGGCATTTTGCAAATATTTTGTGGACGTCAGTTCGGCAATATAAACTTGCAAAAAAAATCGTAAAGGTCTTGACCGAAGTGCTCTCACTGTATATTTGACCTCGCATGTAACCGCTTCTTCTTGTCTAGTAAAATGTAATAACTTTTTATTAGTAAGTTGATTTCTTCATGTAAACAACGTCCTTGCTCGATGAGCAAGTATGCATGCGGTAGATCTAAATATGTATTTTTTGTATTTGACCACCAGGTACTAGTCACATAAGTCCACCTATTTGGTGCTATTGTTAAATAAAACCCAATTTTGATTGACTGATTCATTCTGTACATTGTACATTCTTTGAGATAATGAACATCTAATCTCCGTGACAGCGGTGCACGTCAGTGGCAGTTAGTCGTTATATGTGAATGCATGCACAAATCGTCCAGCAATGATGCCTACCATTTTGCAGAATGGAAGGATCTCGGTTGTCCTCTGATTTGAGGAAGTACGGGAACACTTCCTTCCACGACCATCCCTCGCACCCGTTTTGTGCCCACTGGTCGTAGTCGTGTGGATTGCCCCGGATGTAGATCATGTAGTTGATTACACTCGAGCCTCCCAGCGCTTTTCCTCTCGGCCATGGACTCCTCTGCACAGCGGAAGCCCCCATTAAGATTTTCGGCATGAGCTCAAAGAAACTGTAGGTTGTCAAACTTCAACTACAATAAACTCTACGCGTCTCATGGTAGATCTAGTGTCCGTTTTTCTTCGACATACACATGCACATTTACACCAGTGATCGATAACCTTCCTAAGGAGGCTACGTGCCTGTACCATAGTTTCAGTGTGAGCAAAATTAAAGACGTAATTGAGATTCGTCTGGGACATGCTGAATCTAGCTTGACTTATGAAGACGTGTATTTTTACAGCGAAGCTGTGTGTGACCAGGATCCCAGAATTTCTTCGTGGAATAACGTCGGCAGAAAACCATAATCAATAGCTGATACCTTCAACTGAAATGGTTCATACCCCCGTAAGGCACAGGGCACAAGCAATCAGCAATGTGAACTTAGCAACATTAGCAATGCATCCTTTGTCAAAAATAAAAAAAATACGATGATTTGCTATTGCGCGGGTACTCCACTATATCTGTGTTGAAGCACCTCTCGGGCTTGCGTACATCCAGTCCTTAAAGTCTCCGCCATGTGAAAATGTTCCGATTAAGTTTGAATCTTTCGGCTTGTTGCTATAGCTTGATTCAACCAGGTCTCATGTTTTGAAGCTTGGCTAGGCTAGAAGCAATGCCTGCCTACCAATCAATTACTATGAAACATTTAACCCATCAAAGTATAAAGTGATGAAATTCGCAAACAGAATAGGCTTAAGCAATTTCTCGCTCAGCAATATTCCTTGCTCCCTGTATTAAATGGTGCACAACACATTACGCAGCAATAGCACATAATTTTATTCAAGAAGAGCTTAACTGTTTCCGTACCAGGCAAAAAATAGGTTTTGCAGGTTACGCCAGATATTTCTTTCTGAAGAAACTAGTGCACTCAATATTTTATGTAATACACAAACAAAAGCCAGAATGAATACGCTTTTCACGCATAAAAGCTTGATTAACGAGATGTATGTCATAAATTCATATAAATTGTCAAAATCAAGATTGTGGGATAAACTTGAACAAAGTTTGTAAAGACACGCTTGTATCACTGAGAAAAAGAATTAACAAAAATTATGAGATATACAAACTGTATTGCCGTCTAATAGACAGTATATCCCAAGAAATCGAAAATTTTCATTCCATAGGTTTTCCACTAGAAAAATTTAAGTGCAAGCACTACAGTTTGGCGCGCCAGGCTGCGGCCGCCGATATTCCGGGCTGGCTTGCGTCGTCGTCGCCCTCAAAGTCCGGAAAAACGACATCATCCTCAGACTCGCTGCTGCACCGATCTATCAATAACATCAGCCTCAAACGCACCAGAATCACGAGATCTGAGATCTTTCGAAGCGCGCGCGCCGCTCCCAAAGGCGGCCATTCTTTTGCTGTCTGCTTTGACGGTCGCAAAACTTCGGAGTGGCGTTAAAAAGTTAACACCTTGCGGGAAAAAAACGAACTGCTTAGAAAATAAAAAAAATAGTTCTCCTCCTTCACGTCCCGTGGCGCAAAGCATCCGTAAGCGGCGCGGAAGCTCTCGAATGCGGCGTTTCAAACTATCGATAGCGGGGCGGCCATTTTTGCTTGCTGCCCTGAGCATCTTGAAAACTTCGTAGTACGTTCAAAAATCACCGCCTGAGGGGAAAAAGTGAACTGCTTAGAAAACAAAAGACTACTTCTCCTCCTTCATGCCGAGTAGCGCAGTGTCTCCGTGGGCGGCGCGCAGAGTCTGGAAACCCGCGTTTCGAACCATCGTCAGCGGGCTAACGATGCCGAATGGGCGCGGTACGGAAATAGTTAAGACACACAACTGCCGTGTCACTCACTACGCTTGTTACAGTGACCGGTGTAGCCCCCCCCCCCTCGCCGCGCACACGTATACCTGCAATAAAATACCTCATCATTTACGTTGGTCTAAGAAATAAGTGGCTTTGAGAAGGTGCTCTCTGTGCAAACGGAATAAGTCATCGTTAGTGTATTATACATTAAGACAACATTACCTTGTCACCCTTTTGTAGACTCTGCGCCATATGTAGGCAGAATCAAATGTTTTCAGCGAAGCGGACAGTTCGGCAAGTCGTCTAACTTTCACATTTTCGACCGCGCAAACAGCACGAACGACACGGAAAGAAGTACAGACATGTGCCCTGCGTATACTGTGAAATTAGTTACTGTGCACTTATTACCCTGTTTTTATTGAATTGTTCAATGTATAAAAAGCGCTATGTACTAATTTGCTCAGATTTGGAAACAGTGCGAGTGAATTATTTAAATCAGCTTTGTTGATTGGCTAGATTGTCGGCGAATTGAGCAGTCGAAGAAATTGATCTAGGCATAGGATGTTCGTACATACCCTTCCTTCTAGGCCAAAACACGACGTTTTCTGAGGTTCGGTTCGGTACGCCCAGTCCAGTGGGGACATCTGCATAGTTGCCGCGATGAGTGGTATGTCCGATACTTCATTCTCTATGCCGCCCGCCTCTATTAGCAACACGGTTGCGCTGAGGTCTTCTGAGAGCCGGTTAGCCAGAACTGCTCCCGCTGAACCGCCACCCACTGCAAAGAAGAAAAAACAACAACACAGAAAACGTCATAATCTTTCGCAAAGAGTGACCACTTGCCAACGTTTAGGCTCGTTTTCGACAGGGCTTGCATCGCTCGTTTTCGCATGGACTCAAGCGGAGCCCACGCAGTAAATATTCGAAGTACTCAAATTTTCGCTCACGTTGTGCATTCGCAAAACAATTCAATGTATGCGAGCGTATTGCGTTAGAGTAATATAGGAGTCAGTACAGCATACGCCACAAGCGCGAAACGACGCTAACGGCGTGGCGCATTTCGTGTTTCAGAAACCCGAACGTCCTACACGCGCTAACCAACTCGCGAGCATCCGACCTCGAATGCTGCTCAATGCACCGCTCCATTAATGCGCCCCGTTTGCTCCACTAGAGGCATGGGTACTGCTGTGGATGCTACATGGGCCAGGCCGCGGCCAGGGAGGCCGCATTCGTCGGTTAAACTACGCTGCTCATCGACAAATCAAAGCCGTGCAGTGTTGTGGAGGCTGTATGTAGACAACACGTTGGCTAGCAGCTCATTGCATGATGGCCGGTGCCTGGCCCTTCGTGTAGCTGGAGGTGGTGATTAGCCAGTGATATGAGCCGTGTTGTTGACTGTCAGGATTAGAGCCAACTAACACGTGACTGCTAATCCGTTTGCCCATCCAATCAGCCACGTGACAGCCAATCTGGTGGGTCGCCCATCGCGTTGCAAGCTGTCGTGACCAAGCGCTGCATTCGATGTGGCGTATGGTTGGCCGTCACAAGCGTCATACACACAATGGGTGGTCAATGATTTTTGAAGTTTCAAGTGTTCTTTTGTTGCCCGGAATTCATATAGAAAGAATATAAGCGAGAAAGAGGTCCCCAAGTATAACATGTCTGGGTACCTCTTGTGATAAGATTATTAAAGTACGTTAAGCATACAGAGTTAACGCTGCAGAATGGGTGCAGCACACTTGCATTAAACCAAACGTTACGTTCGCGGATGCCAAGTTGTGCTGCATACTTAACGGAACATACAAGAAAAAAAAATGGCTGTGGCTTAGGTAAGGTTAAGCCCAGGATGCGAAGCATACTAGCCTTTATTTTAGTTGTTGAACCACTGTTTAGCCTGGTGAACTGCTGTTGCTTGGCTATATTTGGTTCGGCTAGACGAAGAAACAACTCATGCATTACTTCTCACCTTCAAGAGTGGAACGCGACAGCGTTCCCGTCGACCCGCCAAGGGGTGTAAGACAATGGGCTACAGGGCAGGACTACGCGCCCCGCATTGGACGCGGTGAGCGTCGAGCAAAGCAGCGTTCGGCGCGGCAACGAAATGTGCGCCTGAGCAAGAGACGCACGCCTTAGAAACAGCGCGTTTCTAAGGCAACACCGCATTCACTAGAGGCGCTTTTGTACCGCTTTGAAGCGTTGTACTCGTGGCTCAGTGGTAGCGTCTCCGTCCCACACTCCGGAGACCCTGGTTCGATTCCCACCCAGCCCGTCTTGCAAGAGTTGAGCCAAAGCCACTTCGCCTCTGTCGTGACGTCACGGTGCCACGTGATTTCATGGTCACCGCCGCGCCTGAGGAGCTGGGTTGAGCCCTCGTAATATGCTTCGCATAAAAGAAACGCAATCACACACACAAGATGATGCGCGAACCAAAAAGTGTTTTCTTCATTAAGGCAAATTATATACGCATGTGGTGCAGAAAAAAAGCAAGCAGTATGGAAATTGAAACCAACATGCTGCATTATAATCAGTGCCGCTTACTGGCTATGGTATCACATTTTAGCAGTGAAATTACCCAATCGCTCAGCGCAATAGAAGGAATAATGCTCACACACATGTCAAATGCAAAGGACAACACGCAATGAGCCTAAAATATTTCCCACTTCCTTTTATTACATCCATCTTCAAGAGCTAACTAGCCTATACACTACCATTTATTGGAGTTACGTACGTATAACTGGTGGCAGCTTAACAATCTGACTCAAAAATTGAGAAGGAATGTTGTACTCTCCTCACATCAATGATATCTTGACGCTTTAGTACTGTGTGCCAGCCGTCATCAACTGACATGTCTGACTGTGAAACACTAGGAAATCTGACCCTTGTATCACTGATGATCATGATTGACACAGTCTATAGTCACGACCTCAGCTTTCCCTGTTGTGGGTTGGTAATCGCGGCTGACCGAAGCAAGTGTGACGCGTTCATTCATGGGGCGTTCTTGAGTATCAAGAGCCCTAACGAATTTGCGGCGCCATTCACATAGACTTTCCTTTATAATCTTTGTTTCTGATTTGTTGGCCGCCTTCTTAAATTCGTGGTTACTATTAGCTAATTTTTGTTCTTGTTCGTCTCGCACATCGATCGAATTCCTAGTGCTTTCTGTTAAAAAGCGCTGGTTGCCATTGGCCTGTCGCCTTCACCAATATTACGCCCAGAATCGCGATTAGCTGGCGATTAGATGGTTACAGTTACACCGTAAGAATTTTTTTTGTGTGTGTGAATACCGATCCTGCTTCCTGAATACGTGCACCGGCCCCTCAAAAGTCGGCGACAGCCACGACTTCTACAGCAGTGCACAGTTTTGAAGGGACCACGGGAAGGGCCCAACAAAGCTACAAACACCCAAACGAACAGCAACAACAAACAACAACGACTGGCTCAGCCCGAGGCGCATCGGTGGATGCCTCTCTTCTCTTAACCGGTCCCGCAGCGAACCGCGTGCTTTGGCGGACGCACCTCTTTCATACGCGCCACAAGATGCGTCGCTTTCGGCGGCGCCATTTGTAGGAGCGCTTGCATAAGTGCTTGGTAAACTTTATGTTTTCTTTCCTCCCATCGCATTTCTCCGGCGCGCTTGGCCAAGCCGACTGCCCGGTCTGGCGAAGGAGCGCCCGATGTAGGATAGTCGGTTACTCGGGTTCACCCCGATTCTAGTGCAATGCCTCTTTTTTTGGTGGCTGGCGCAGTGGGAACGATGCCGGCGGCAAGTATTGAGTGAAGAAGATGCGGCCAACGCTGCTTCAAAGGAACTTGTTCTTTACGTGTGGCTAGTGTTTATTAACGGACATACAATTTACCGCTAGAGAGATGAATACAAAGTGAGGGATTTGAACGTTGATAACGCGCCGCTGGTAGCACTTGGTTACATAAGCAGCGCATGTTCGCGAGGCCTGTGCGCCAGCACGTGAAAGCCAGAAGAGGAGCTGGTCCTGTCAGGCCGGTGTGCTATTTTCACCAGCGGAAGTCCTGGTAGCTTCGGTGTTATCCATTACTAAGCAGAAAAGCAAGCGAAAACGTAAATGATAAAGCATGCAGAAGATAATTACTCATTTAATTTGTCTCTTGAAGCTCTGGAAGAGTGAAAAATAGAAGAGCGCTAGTTATTTTACGCTCCTACATAATTCATATGGCTTATTATGGCTATTACTACTATAAACATTTCCTTTTTACAGTAGTATAATTTTGTGTTAGATTTATATCTGAACTTGATATGTTTCCTGTTACAAATGAATTTTATTTCATCTTTAACTGGGCCCAAACTAGCCTGAGGCTATAGGTCGGATGATTGTTCGCAAGCTTTGCATGCATAGAGGGAAAAAAGAAAAATTCGATTGAATTCAAATTATTTAAAATTGATGCACCCAGGCAAAAACACCGTGCGAGGCACTGGCAGTGTCTTGCGTGTTAATTTTTCCTGCTTATACGTTGTCCTGTCCCGTCGCACAATTGGAATATCAAGAGTTCAACCCTTAGCAAGCTCCCCCTCAAGCATGCTGCGCTGGGCCTCACGAGAGAACGCCGCTAGCCAGTTCTCGAGCAGAATGCATGAGGCATCCTTTGGGATTCAGCAGTAGAAGTGGAAACATTTTCGCACTAATCGTATTGAGCGATCTGCAGATAAATTGCTCAAGGTGCCACTCGTGACCCCGTGTCCCGTTTTATGCAGCATTGCGCTGCGCGAGAGAACGGTTATGCTGTATGGGTAGAATACCGTCAAAAGCAGCCCACCCACGTGGAAAGCTAGTATTTGGTAGAAACTCTTAAAATGCCTGATTAATGGCCCCACAGAGGTGGTCAGGAACCGGGATGTCATATAAAAGGGCGGAAGCAACCGGCCCATGTATTGCGTAACCGACGCTTACCCAACGAAGTGCTTCCCGCTCTTCGGAGCATCGGCCAGAGCACAGATTGCTGCGGTGCTCCGGGCGTTAACTCACGGTGGTGCCCCGTATTCGTCGGGCTGTAGATTTCATAGAGTGATCATACGATCACGCGTTTGATTGCTACATGCAGAGAGTGCCGTCGGACCCTGACTGACCCCCCACAAACAGGAACTTTCAGTTGAAGCGCCTCCGTAGAGTGCACTGAACCACCCGGTGTTGTTCTGCAACCCCAAGATTATGACTAATTTTTCAAATGCGAAGCTTTCCGAGGAAAACGTAAACGTCGCCTTTGTAGCGTCCTGCTACTCTTCGGTGGACGGTAATTCTTCCTGTTCAGATAAGCTTCTGACACACACACACAAAAAAAAAAGAGGTGAACGAACCAGTAGGAGAGTGGACACAGGAGTGCGACTGGGCCGCCATCTAAATTTATTTAGATTGTACATTTACACGTGACTAGATCAGAGCATCCGTATGACAACAAAAAAAGAGCCTGTGCTATAGGAAGCAAAAACAAAATGAGCCAGAAAACAAAGAAAGGCCACGGCAAGCCATGGTATCCGGCACCAAATGCGTTATTCGAGGCAAGTAGTCAAACACACACACACACACACACGCACACTCGCCCATCTTGGTATATTACTAGCGAAGGATGGCCGGCAAATCACCAACACCGAGAAAGATGTTTCGCGATTTTGCACCCTCCTCCTAAGAACGTGTTTAATATTCGCAGAGCCAAAGGACATTTGCAACAAGTCAACAATTTGCACAAGTGTTTCGTAATTTAACATGTCTAACAATTTGTATCCTAACATGTGAAGCTCACTATGAACCGACCGACTCGATGTCTTTTGCCTCGCCGTCGTTTTACGCGAGATTAGGCTATGCGAATCGACGCTTTTCGCGGTCCAGGAGGAGTGAATTTTCCTTTCTTCTGGCCGCTTCTCGGCACTGTACCCTCGACGAGCCTCTTCAGCGGCTACGGGAACGGCTCCGCTAAACGTCCGACCTCACGTCTCATTTGAACGGAGCGAAAGTGTCGCCGCCGGCTCCTCTTCTTTCAAAACGATACGTGCGGGTACCGCTCCTCCCGCCATTGTGCTGTCACACGACGGCGTCCCCCAAGGTGTGTCTCGCCGTCTGACGGATGCGTGCGGGCCGCCCTGTCTGCTCAGAGATGCAGACGTAGGGCGCGCCAGCCTCAGCGAAAGCACGCACGTCAGGGAAGCCTTGAGCCAACAAACAGCGGCAGCTCCACATCCAGTGCAGCAACGTAACACTCGGCCGCGTACGTGAACTCTTTTGTTCTCTCTCTTTTACATCCTTTTTTTTTACTGTTTTTTGTATTCGTACGCTGGCGACGGGCCGTGTCGTAGTAATGCGGGCTCGCAACGCTCCATCCTCCGCTGCACAGCAGCGCGAGAATCGGACGGCTGCGAAGAGGAGTTTCGAGTTTCCCACAGAAACTTTCTCGGCCCGTCGAGGGCGCCTTTGCTGTCCTCGCTCATTTGCCACGGCCACTCCTCCCCCTCCCTATCTACGTCTGCTCCCGAAATTCATGGCTAGTCAGCTTCCTGTTGCTTTGTGCTGGTTCACGCGTAACGACGCTTATAAGGTCCTCTAACGTTAAACCTTTTCCGCGCTGTTGTTCTCGAGAGAACTCGCTTATCCGCTTAGATTTTGCTAGCAGCCGTGCATGCTTCGGTACTGACATCATTCGACCTGAGCCCTTTAAACTATGCCGCAATGGGCCGTTCCCTTAAGTCTTTAAATCGGATTGCAGCAACTGCCGCAGTATTCACCGTGACTTTGCCATTTCATCCGTGAGAGGACGTACGAGTGTGAGAGGGCGCGTGGCTCAGTGTACCGTAGGCATCGTGGTCGGGTTCATAGACAGCTCTGCTCTTTCGTTGGGCCATTCACGTTAGTTTGGGCGGAAATGAACATTACCTTTAAAGGTTCCAAAGGAAAACGCGATCTCTTTTCACGGAAGTGAATGCCGTAAGTACCTGTGCTGCTTCTTGGCAACATTGTTTTTCTTTTTATAGTATTGAGTCACACATGATTTACTCCACAGATTTAGTCGCGGGACAACGCAGACGAAAAAAATCTAACAGATGTCATTTAAGCAGAAAAAGTATGAAGCCATGCGTAAAACATTCGTTAAAGTATTTGCAACGAGCCCAGCCTTTTGCAGTTTCTTTTTTCATTGTTTATTACTTTTGTCGATTAATGTAACTTTCTGGAAGACAGCAGCCGTTTCACAGCTCGAATTCTGCAGCTTAAGAGCAGGCAAAGAGCTACGAAGTGTCGTGGTAGTCTGCGCGGATTCTGCATTGCACAGGAACTCAATGCACCCAGAAAACGGCACCCATTGTTCAAAGTCAGCTCGTCGTCCCTGCAAGCTCAAAGGTAACGTCGTATGCACAATGAGGAGCTTGAAGTAATATGACCTACCACGGCCTTGAGCTTCTCCATCAAATGCACGACCCTTGCTCTGTCTCTGTAACAGTTATTTTCAAACAAGACCGCAAACCTTGAGAATTATTACTTGCAGCAAAACTTGCTGAGTATCAAAATGCAGTGAGAAAATCTTTCCACTTATATAATACTAGTTCATGACCAAACGCTGAAATAAAGTACGACATGCATACTTCAGCAGCAAAAGCTTCTTCATGGTCGGTTCGCAACGGTGGATCGACTGTGGGACATACACCACCCGTGGCATCACGTTGGAACGTCAAACACGACCGCACCGAAAGCATCTATGAGAACGCTTTCATACATCGTCAGTGCCTAAGTGCTATTTAATATATACGGCTCACAGGCCTGAGAGCACACACCTCCAGCCATGCGGAACACTGGATGCATTATGCAGCAATTAGTGGTTCTAGAACTACATGTTGTCAATGACTTCTTCATCACCTCCCAGTTAGTGACAAACAGTATACGGCTCTACCATTAGACTGCAGCAAGACATCTGACTTGATTCTGGTTCTTTTGGCCCACCACCGTGACTTCAATGTATAAATGGAACGCAGAAAGAAGCGTTCCCGCCACGTACCACCCCGAAGGCGTGACACTGACCCCTATGGCATGCAAACACACGACGGCGTCATGGCGGAACGAATCCGTGTGACCACGTCCCACAAACACGCCAGCCCCTGCAGGCCGCAGGCACCGCGACATCGGCGATTATTATGCGGACAACGAAGCCACTGCGAACACAGAGGCCACACGTGGAACTCCACTCTGCTTCGGAGGGCAGCGAGTATCACGCCGTAGCTTGCGCAAGGTACCGGTGCCGAACGCGCGGCGGCATGCTTAGGATGCGGATTGCGTTATGCGACTCTAAGAGTACGATATGTCCATACGTGAGAGAGATCTTTATCGCGAGACTGAATACAGCGCCGAATGTTTAGATAAAGAGAAGCGGGCGGTGTGTCTTTATTTTGTGCGGCAAGCCAAATACGGGTCGATTCTAGCTCGAGAAGAACAGGTCGCGTGGCACAGCAATCTTTCTTCGATCACAAAATGCACCGCAGAAAGAGCAGAAGCATCTGAGCAAAAGAAAAAAAAAAGGTTACCTCTTACCTGTAAGTTTCCTTCCGAATAGACCCCTTTCATGCCTACGCTGCTTAGTTTTCCTGTATTTCTCAAGACATTGTCAGATCAGTAGAACTCTGGAAACGTGTTTGATTAAACCAGACTTTATATTTATTCGTTCTTGTTTCTTTAAATGAGTTCAAACGTGTCCCCAGCATGTAGATAAGGCCTCGGTATTGTATAAAGCAACCTGTTCAGTCCATTATGCCGAGTTACTGATAGCGAGTTTCCGAATATAATAAACAAAATAAGATCACCGCGTAAATCTTTACCCCCGTAACGAAATAGCAAATTGACTTGAGTATAACAGTTCATGATAGAGTACATAAGTGCGACTGAACGAGGACGCAGAAAGAAACAGATACACAGATGAAGCGCTGTCTCTGTGCATCTGTTTCTTTCTATTAAACAAAATTATGGGGTTTTACGTTCCAAAATCACTTTCTGATTATGAGGCACGCCGTAGTGGAGGACTCCGGAAATTTCGACCACATGGGGTTCTTTAACATGCACCTAAATCTAAGTACACGGATGTTTTCGCATTTGGCGCCCATCGAAATGCGACCGCTGTGGCCGGGATTCGATCCCGCGACTTTGTGCTCAGCAGCCTAACACCATAGCCACTGAGCAACCACAGCGGGTAAGTGTTTCTTTCTACGTAATAGTTCAGTGACGCTTATCAACTCTATCATAGGATTCTAACCAACTAGCCCGCCAACGTGTTTTAACCATGTATAACAGTGTTCTGCTTAGTAGAGTCATCCGGAATCTTCAGGCTGTAGCCCTTAGTTTAACAGGACGTGCTGTATTACCAGCTTCTGGCTGCTTCAGGGTATTCTAGTTTGATCGACTCTATCGTTTTGAGTCCTGACCAGAAAAGTGGGACACAACGGGTCTTTTTACGGCCGCGGAATTCCGACCAGCGCTCGTGCTAAAGGCGAAAGAGGGAAAGAGAGAGGGGATTCGACAACTCATGGAATGACGATAAGTGGTAGCGGTTTCCCGCACTGGAAGTGTTTCGCAGGCGACCTCTATGAGGCGAGACACAGCCAGTGTTACAAAATCGTGACCTAAATATTTTTTGCTTCACGCACGCCTTGCTTATGGTTGCGACGTGTTTCGAAACCACACAGGATCGCTTTGATTTAGAGTCCGCTTCGGTCACGGCTAAAATCAGACATAGATTTTGTACCTGTCTGGTTTCTTTAACATCTGGGACGCATTCCTTGTTTCGGCGCTCCTTTACCGCGATAGGTCACTTGTCATTTGAGCGAACGCACTGTTGCTATTTCTACAACCTGGCGATGCTCGATCAATCCACGCGTTTGACGGGGCCTTAGTGCAACAACGACCACTTGGCGGCACCACTTGTTTCAGCGACGTTTCGATAGTGCTGCGCGATTGGCCACGACACCTCAAACGCTACAAAAACCCCAACGAAAACTTTCTAGCAGAGCCATGTTCCATAAACACAACGCCACAGGCTAATGGGCATTGCCACAGGCGCGCTCCTAGCGGCGCCAAGCGGTCGCCGGGAAAAGTAGCCGTCCAAAAGAGAGGAATTGTCAAACGCGATTAGGTCAGAGCAGCTCGACAGCGCTTTGTGGACCGGCAAAGACGCAGCACAACTGATTACCGCTGTCCCACATGTCATGCATTTCACTGACACGGTTCGAAACGACGTGCCGCCGTGCCCTTCCAAATCGACCTTAGCCACTGACGCCGAAGTTATCGCATGCCGAGCATTTCGAGGTCACCTTTTCGCTTGGCTATTGACTTTCATGTCCGTTCGTTTTCGCGCGCAAGCCGATCGCCGTCGAACTGGGTCTTCACCACGTTTTGGGCGCAAGTGACTGCCTAGAGCACACTGTAGCCAATTTGCGTTCCTAAGTAACTCACTGTCAGACCGAGTTCCAAATTCGGCACACTCAGTGCCTCTGAGGAGGACCTCTTCCACAGACGTTCAACGGTTTCTCGCAGTATTCAGAGAACGCCCGCGCAGCGTAGAAAATCACTGCGGAGCTGGTGACCCCACTTCTGCGAACGCTACAGATAGTGGAGAGAAAAATAAAAGAAGTTAAGGATGAGATCCACAAGTGTACTGGATTCATGGTCAAGGCTTGGATGCCGGATCCGTCACGCGTGGAGCCAGAACCAACGCCTCTGTGCTACCGTAGCGAACAAACTTGGCGCCACTGTTCTGTTTCGAAGCGTAGCCGGATCCTTCAGCAAGGGCTCTGCGTCTCTCCGCAACCCCCATCCCCCCTATGTTTTTCTTCCCCCGCCCCTTCATCTGCGGAATGCGGTGGGGGCTGTTCACGACCCGTGCAATTCGGTTCCAATCGTAGAGAGACTGCCGATGTACGGAGCTTGAGAAACGCACGTCCATTACCGCCGACCTCACGAACGAAGCAGCGCTGCCGAATTCGCAAGGACTTCGAGTACTCCTTTTCGTAATGTGGCACGACGCAGAATTCATCAAACGAGACGAAACCATTTCGGCGCGCCACCACAGTGGCCTCTAAGACTTGCAGCTGGCCCTCAGTTGCAACTGCACGACTTTAAAGCTCCGGAGGGGGAGGCCGAAAGATGGCCCTCCACTGCGTGAGCCGCTCAGCGCGGCGAGTTCGAAAGGTGTGATGCGACGTAGCCGGACCTCAAAAAGATGTATTGGGGTAGCCTGTGGAACGTCTAACCCACCGTGGTTGCTCAGTGGCTATGGTGTTGGGCTGCTGAGCACGAGGTCGCGGGATGGATGGATGGATGGCGGCCGCATTTCGATGGGCGCTCAATGCAAAAACACCCGTGTACTTAGATTTAGGTGCACGTTGAGGAACCCCAGGTGGTCCAAATTTCCGGAGTCCCCCACTACGGCGTGCCTCATAATCAGAAAGTGGTTTTGGCACGTGAAACCCCATAATTCAATTCATTGTGGAACGTCTACAGGCGGTTTTCTGTGAAGCCGCCAGGGTGTATCGTCGCGCATACATGTATATATATATATGAACGAGCAGCAAGGGGTAAACCGAGGGGCCCGATTTTTGTTAATCACATCATAAGACGCCAACAAACAATGACACCAAGGACAACAGAGGGGAAATTACTTATACTTACCAATTGAATTACGGAAATTATACATTAATGTAAATGAAAGTGAACAAAAACAACATGCCGCAGGTGGGGTATCGTTCCCCACCTGCGGCAAGTTGTTTTTGTCATCCCAATTTCATTTCCATTAATTTATCTGTGTATATATATATATATATATATATATATATATATATATATATATATATATATATATATATATATATATATATATATATATCGTCCCCTACAAAATCTTTGGCGGAGATAATAATAACAGCTTCATAACCCAGCTTCTGTGTCACTCTGTTTCAGTTCTGCACTATGCACAATGAGGCTTGAAGTTGACGATGGAAAAAGAAAGAGCTTATCAACCGATGGCTCAATCGTGACTACGGTCTTCATTGTGTGATGTCAACTGGCTCAGGTGCAGAAAACGAAGCTGTCAGAATTGAATTCATCGGTTGTCTCTAGACATCGTCCTCAGACACCGTTTGCCTCAAAAGAGACATCAAAAATGTGCCGATTTTTATAGAGCAGCGCCAGCAAGAAAGTGGCAAGCAGAGATACCCGAACACAATGGAAATGAAAGCGCCCAGAGCCGCGATGTGTACCTTGAAGGATGGCTTTCGAAACACCTGACAGGATAGCTCTGATACTAGCGAAAACAGCTTCTATTCTGACCTACTTAAGACTCGCTTCGACGACTCAGCCAGGTTAGCGAACTTTCATTATGTCGAGTGGCCTTGTTTTTTTTTCGCTCCACGACCCTCATCCAACTTTTCACTCGAGTTCGATCTGAAGAGTCATCGAAACAAATCACTCGATGCCGACGTGACAGGTTGGCGCTTAATCGATGGGGCAGAGCCGAATGGGTGCCCCGAGGGCCTGATGCATGACAAGAAGGCCGGCTGAGTTCCGAGAAGACTCACGAAGCTTGCCCCGAACAAAACGATGGTTGTTGTAATGGTATGTCGTTGCTGCTGCTGCTGAGCACGGAATATGTTTGGTTTATTATTCTACCAAAACTAATGATCATTAAATTCGAATAGGCGTTATGATGTAGAGTGATCAATCGAATTTTATTGCGCCATTGTACATAAGCCACGAAATGACTGTTTTACGTGACATAAGCGCATTGTTTCTGTAATTATTTAACATAGAGCTGCAGTAATCTCATTTGATAGCGATAGGTGCAGTGGGGATCATCTGGGAACTCGATAATTGTTGACTAATGGATGTTTCAGTACAATAATTCCAGGACATGGCGCGCAAGCCACGGTCAAGAGAAACTGAAGTTATTCCCTCTTCTCTGGAGATGGTATAAGTGGCGCGATCAGTTATGGAAGCGCGGCGTGACATACATACGCAAGATACGAACTACATACTTTTTGACCCAATGTGATATTCAAAATTATTCGTTGTTATTGGCTGTTTGTCGTACTATTTGCAGATGGCGTTTACGCCTGCTGTAGAAGCAAACATGTACATACACGAGAACACCATTTTCAGTTACGTCTTTAAAACATTGTCACTCACGAGGTTGCAATTTCCCTCACTGATCAAGGTTCATTTGTTCCCCTGTTAGCATAATAAAGTCTGCTTCAACTCTTCTTCCTAACGAGAAAAAAAAACAAAAAAACGTTTTCACGCACCACTAGTGCCTTAACCGGTCTTCTTGCACAGACTTTTCAGTCTCTCATTTAAGTTCTCTGATCAGACTTTGCAGACACCTTGTTCATTCGGAATTCTGCAAGTATCATCTAGGTGCCAGCTCCAAAGCTGCTAAGAGCACTGCCCTATTATGGATTCATAAAGTTGGCGCACTGTTCTCCATTTATTCAATCAATCCCGCTATCACCTGCCACAAGTCACGCGCTGACAAAGCCGCGACCGCTGCGTCTAAAACTATTTCATACGCAAAAGACACATTACGTTCCCAGGAACTACTCAATGGACTTCAGCCGTTTCCCAAGACCCTCATGCTGACTTCAGCACCTGTTTGATAATGCCAAGTTTAATGCATTTAAGCCTTTCGCCGCAAAGAATCACGGTACAGAAGGATGCTCGCATTTTGTTAATACAATATATTATTCCTTTATTATTGAATATTTTCAGCGATGACATTGCTCAACACTCAGTTATCACAGAAGCTAAACGCTGACGAGGTTCTGACTGGACAAGCACACATTCCAGATCAACAGTGTCCAGCATCACCTCATCTAAATTGTCCGTGCCTAGGAGAGTGTTATTACCATGCTTGACATAAATACAAAACGTAAACTTTGGGCTTCAAACAGCTGATTCCGAAACGAAGCTCCCGTTCAAAAGCAAAGCCCTAACAACTGTGAATACTTGGTGCGGCCATTCGTGCCAGTGAGTGTTTCTGATGCACGCTAGCTTTGGGCTTACTGGTCGGTGTCGTCTCTTTCTATTTTATTTTTTTGTTTCAGAACTACAAGACCGTCTCTACCCCGTTCCCACCGTTTTGTTACCAGGCTCCCACAATAGAGCTCTTAAACCATAACGGTGCTTCCTCATCCTTTACTTGGCAGAAAGCACAACGGCTGAGTGAAGAAGCGAGAAAAGAGCACGATGCTTGTGACTATAAAGTACCATGCCCCTGTCTTATATATAGAGCGAAATAATGGTAACGTTCAAAAAGCGCGATAACTTTACGCTTCTCACCATAGTTAGGGGTGAAGAAACGAGAACAACCTTGGCATGGTGGCGTGTGCAAATCGACCGGCACTGAGACGTTTGTTTCTCACGGTGAAAAGCCTGTGACACAGAGCATTATCTTTTTTATATTTTCTTTAGCCTGTTGCCTGGGTCTAGAGCCAGTCTGCAAATGGACTGACATGTGTGTCAAGTGCTACGTACGCGAGCCTTATTTGGAACTTTTCAAGTTTTTTTTCTGTTGTGCTCTCGTCTTTAAAGGACTACTGAATAATTAGAAACGAAAACGCAAAAACATAAAGTTTTGGACTGATGCTTTTCGTCCATAAGAGACATTTGTCGTTGCCCGACAGCATTCGGAAGTATTATGTCTAATGCGATGATTGACAAGCACCTTTATGCAAGCATCTTTCTTTATGTTTTTCTGAAAGTCCAATAGTGTAAGAATTTATTTGTGAATACAGCCCCCTGTGCTCATTGTCGTAGATTATTTCTAGTGCCGTGCATGGTTGCTTTCATTGCGCCCATGGACGATTACCATAAGGGTAAAAATGTCCTTATGAAGGGAAAAATTGAAGCCGGATGCGCCAGAGAACTGCAGTCGTCGAGTGCCGGGAAAGTGAGCTAGCGGCGGAGATCGGCACAGTTCTGTTTAATTTGCTTCGTTAAATTTGTCCCTGTGTACAAATATATTGAACAAAACAAACTTACAACCATTGTTGCGGTTGTGACCGGACATGTGTTAGACAGCTGCAAGATTTGCTAGCGACCGCGCAGTGCGAAAGATGAATGTTTACTACTCGCCTGATATACAAGCCGTAAAAGCAATAAAGCGATAGCCAAGTTATCACACACTGAGGGTCACGACCTTCGAGATTTCTGAAGATAAGACAAAGAACTTTCTATTTCCTTTTGTCCTTCGCGCTCTCTAGGGAAGGCATCTCGGTGTTTCTAGTCAACGTCGCTTCATTTCTTTATTAATTAATATTCCCTTTTTCAAATCTTATGAGGCTTACCGTGGCGCAGTTTGAGCAAACGTTGAACCCATTTCAGCGGTCTTGCTGGGGAAATAAATCATTATTATTACACAAATGCTCACAGAAACCAAAAGCTACTTGCTTCGTTTTTAACAAATTTGAAGACATAACATACGAAAAAGCTTTCCTCTTAAACTCCAGTCATTTTCTCTTCATATTCTGTTTGTTCGAAAAGTTCGAATGCTTCACGCGTTACAGAAATTCAGCAGTGGCAAATCGTCAAGGTGCTAGATCAAGATATTTTGCCGTCAAGAAACGCGAAGGAATCGTGATCCTATTGACTACGGTCACGAGGCTCAGAATCGACGAGCTTTCTTTATAACAAATATGAAAGCGAAAATGAAAAAGAGGCGTAATTACGACAAATATGTATGGTTCCGTCTCTTCGATTCGAACGGTGGGGCATTCAACCTAGAGCGCCATTTCACCTCCGTCGGTGGCCGTTGGGTCCGCCGGCATTCCGTCTGACTAGCATTACGCAACCCGAATGCGTGTCCGACGCCATGCACGCCTCGGATAGATACAAGAAAAAGAGAGAGAGAGAGAGAGAAAGAGAAGTCCGGTGTCTGCGGCGCCATCTCGCGCCCGAACGAGTTTCCTTCCCGGATAACACGATGCTGCAGCCGGGCGCTCCGTGGATCTGGAACGGAAAAGGCCCCGGCCGGTTGTGCGCAGGGAGTAAAAAGCTCCTCTCTCCCTCGTCCTCCTCTTCCTTCGAGAACGGAGTGCGTACGCACGTAACTGCTGGCCGCGTGTTTCCTTTTGGCCCTCAGCTCGGCCGCCTTGGCCGAGACCTACTAAAGAGTGAACGAACGGCCCGTCTCGGGAGAGGCTCTCAACAAGCGTGGATCAGCAATTTGCCCGGCGATCCCGCGCTGTCTGGCTCAGTTGCGTTGTGTAGTAAACTGTAACTACTAAACCGGACTACTGAAACTGTTGCTACAGTCGTTGCTGTTGTTGGTGTGCTCTGAACTCGTGGCTATTAACCACTGTGGGGTATCGACCTAGGCTCTCACGTAAAAAAAAAATTAAAATTCACTTGCTGTTTTGCGAAAATATGATGATGATGATAACTCATGGAGCTTGCGGCACAAGGGCTACTATGGCCATAAAGCGGCAAAACAGCTAGTGGTGGCAGGTCGGTTGCATTAAAGCGGAATAAGGACTCTTCGTTATAGTTCCACGTTAAAAGCAAATTGGGGTGCCATTGCTGTCATAAGAAAGATTGCTGTAGGCGAAATCGGTATGTCTGATGATTAGAATTACTACATTAGTGGTGACAAAGGAGCCCTCATTGGCCCTTGCAATGCAAGGATAGCGTGGCTCAGTGCAAATGAAATGTTTTTGCGCTACCTCATTTGCTTTTTCATCTATGAGGCAAGTGTGGGTTTAGTCAGATGCTGAAACCAGCCTTAAAAACTCAGCAGCCTTCAGAAAGTAAAAAAAAGTGTTCAAAGGGAACCGAGGCTTTGTGAGATAGAAACATAAATCAAAGCAATGGCATGTGTGACTCGTAGAGGGAACTAAAATGTGGCATCTTCTCTCGCTACGATTTGCGGCATTCAGTTACGGCATGCAAAATAGTGAGCCGGTGACTCCACCGACTGCATATAAGCGGATAAGCCGACGGAAGGAGGCGGGAGTGTGTGCCATAAGTATTTCCTATTCTCAAGAGGCTGAATATCATTTCCTCGTGTCGCTAGCGGAAAAGGGTTTATTCTGAGATTATTCGTGGTTGCATTGTGTGCAGCTTATTATTGACCAGGGTATTCGATTCCTTCCGCCAGCGCTTCCGCTAATTCGTGCGCCCTAGTGCACGATTGATTCGGTGTGGAACAAAAGGCAATGCAACCGGGCTATTGATATCGTGTGATCCAGCAATGGAAACGGTTTCCTCATTCCCAGCGATACTACAGTTCCCAGGAGCTAACATATGGCTACATCAAGTTTGTGTTTGTATGCTGTAAAATAATCTTTGGCAGGGGAGTTTAGCAATTATGACGTGTTTGACATGTGCGCAGCGTCCGCACAAAATTTAGGGAGTCACTGAACCCAACTGATTTTGGTATGCGTTTCTTTGCATGTGTGTCCCAGCCGTGCTTAAGCATATGTCGAAGTTGTGAATACACTTGCGCAATCATATAAGCAGTGAGCGTGACAAAACTATTGTCTTACTGCAGCCGCAACAAAAAAGACGCTTTTAGGTTTCTATGGATCGACTCAAACATCCTCAAAGTTGTAATTGTGTTTAACGGCCACAAAATGCTGTGCGAGTGCTGCTTTCGGTGCAAGATTCGCGTCTACTGGAATAAATAATGCATCGCACTGCATGGGGAAAATTTTTTCACAGCAGTGCAAGTCGTCACATGCTCTTAGAGAATGTTTCGGGCAGAGGTATACGATGGTCGGAGAATAGGTTTGAGATTATTACTGGGAAAGTCACTATAGTGATGGGCGTTCAGCAAGTAGGGCGGTGGCAGATTTGTTTTCAATATTTTTTCAGTGTTGTGCAGAAGAATAGACAACCTTGAGGGCATACATCAGACTACAATGCTTTCTCCGGTGTGCTAAAGACCACTAATTGAATTCTGCGTAAAGGCTTTCCACTGGGCTTGTGCGGAAAACACCAGTGGCGAGCCTTGGGCTCTCGTGAAGTGTAGTGTCTAGTTTTAAAGGATTGTTCTGGATGCTGACTGGTAGACTAAGGAGGCGTATTCAACTCGCAGTTGAATGAACTTGTTATATAGGGAAAGGGGGCACTTTTTTCTATCTGAAGGACTGCTTAGAGAGAACATACAGAAGGTTCATTACTTTGATGCATCTATTTTTGGCTTCCACAATTTGCTGTATACAAGTTAGCGTTCGTCAAAGATGACACCAAAGAATTTGCGTTTCGTTATAGTTGGGTTATGCGCATTCATAATAGTACTACGATCTGCATGCACGTCTCCTACTTTTGAAAACAACACATATATGGACCTTACGGCATTTAACTTTATTTCATTTTAGTCTGCCTATTTCGACCAACGTTCACACCCTACTGAATTGCAAGTTCGCAGGTCACTAAATTAGTTGATTTCAATTTGATCTGTAGGTCATCAATGTAGACTGCCTAAGATAATGGTCGAGGCAGAGCAGTACGGATAGAGTTCCTTTTTTTCTATAAGCGTTGTACAGTTCTACACTCTACCTTGCGGGACGCAGTTTTCTTGGAAGTTCGCGACAGCGCATTTTGGACCCCAACGCGATATGTTCGTTTAGAAAGGTAGCTTTTGAAGACATTATAGGTACTTCCACTGATTCCAAACACGCACAGGTCTTGCAGGATACCATAGTGCCAGTTAGTATCATATGCTTTTTTCGGTGGTAAAAATGCGGACAGGTATAGTGTTGTTTACGTACAAGAACGTCTCTGATGTGCAATTATAGAACGACAAAGTTCTCTGTTGTTGATCTCCCTGTCAGAAAGCCATATCGAGATTGTTCAAGAAAGCCAATATACTCAAGGAATGACATGAGATGACGGTTGATCTTTCTTTCAAGGAGTTTACTTAACTAGCGAGTCAGTATTATTGGTTTATAAACTGTTTTGACTAATGGATCATTACATTGCTTGAGTATCGGAATGATAATGGCTTCGATTCAGGCACAAGGAAGGTGACCATTTCAGAAAAGTTTATTGAACAGACCAAGTATGCATTCAAGGGTTTCTTTCAATACGTGATTTCTTTCTTTCATTAAGTGATTACGTGAGGTCCTGGTGCCGAGTTTTTATAAGCATTAAGGCCCAATCGAATATCGTGAAGTGCCAATTGTACTGCTCTGCTGAATTCTGATAAAGCGAATTGGTTTTCATTCAGCAGTATGTTTGTGTTCAAGAAACGTGTTTGGAATAGTGCTGCGGACTAGGCATTAGCTCAACATGTGCACCAAGTGTATCGAATTATTCTTGTAGTGCGTTGCCCACCACTTTCGGAAGGTCTATGGGGCTGGGGGCTTGCCCTTTTAACTCACGCACCCTGCTGTATATCTTGTTGCATGTGTAGGACGAGTTCATGGACGAAGCGTATCTGGACTAACTATTCCACCATACGATACGGCGCATATGTCTACCATGTGCTTTGCATCGTTTAAAAGCTCTTAAATTTTGAAGGTTGGGAATCTTGAAAAATAACTTCCGGGTCTTATTCTGCTATTTTAGCGCTACTTTGCATTCGTCGTCCCGCCATGGTTTTCCTTTGGTTCGAGCGCTTGTATATTGAGGTGTGGTTTCGCATGCGGCATTAGACTTATGGTACGTTAGGTATGTAGTCATTTCCTCTATTCTGACATGTAATCATTTAGGTGCCAAGGCGGAAAGCTGCTTGAATTTATCGTCGTTTGCACGACGTAGGCACCTTCGCGTCGGTACTTTTCAGTTGTCTTTAGTAGCACGATCATCAGTAGGAAATGATCGCTTTCATGTGAGTTCTTAATCACTTGTCGGTGCATGTTGTGGAATTGACGAAAAAGTGGGCTCCGTTGTATTAAATGGCAATGTACTAAATATTATCAGAAAATTATCAAAAAAGGCGGTTGTCTCGTCTGCCCGTGTTCTTGTGTGAACATCGACGCTGGTTTCATGAATTACGAGAGATATAGCCACGAACTGTGTGTTTCTTTTTCTTTCTCAAGTTCTTCGCTGTGGTCCGCCTTCAGTGGCCGATATCTTTAATTTCGATGAATGATGCATTTTCCATGTACGACTTCGAGGGTGCCGCCACGAAGTCGGCTGGTGTTGGCCCCCATATCCTCGGCAAAGTCCCGAGGCTCTCTGCCTGGCAGGCAGGCACATGAGCCGTCAGTCGAGGCTTGACCATGGCACTGGCCACCTCCGTGTGTGGTTTCTGACCTTCCGCCTTTAAACATATCACCATGGTGCAGATCATGACTCTGGTAAGGGAATTAGGGATCCGAGGTGGCGCCAAACACCAACACCTTCATAACTCAATATACCCCCTGCGGGGAAGTGTGACAGACGCATGAAATTGAGTGACGTAACCTGAATTGCGATGTATTAAAATAATAAGGATACAGAGTCAGGCTTAACTGAGAAATTATTTGGAATCAACAATAATTTTTAGGATGGGGCACAGGCATTAAGTGCACCCAAATTCCGAAACTTCAAATAAAATAAGAGGGGGCGACCATCAGATTCACACATGTCAGCATGCAGCGTTCACCTTACAAGTGTGATATTGTGCTATGCTGGTCAGTGGAGTGTTTAAACACTCGAAAGCAGGGCTGCTTGAAATGCAGCCCGCGAACATGCATGAAACCACGACAACATAGCACAAATACTGAAACTAGAAACACTTTCGGAAAACGCTGTCACAGAATCGTGCTAGATATACCTTAACGTTCCACTTATTTACCCTCTCCCTACCTAAAAAAAAGAGGAACATTGAAAAATAAAATAGCTTTCTCGCGTACAATGTTAGTAGACGAAACAGAAGGCTGGACCAGTTCACAGGAATCCTTAGAGCAGACTGAACTGGCACGTACAACTAACATAGCCTTGATGCTTTACATATTCTGAAGCTTTAGTATAAAAATGAGCTGGAATCACGACAATTATTTGCGGACCCAGTTCCCACCTGAAACTAACACTACCTGGTTTAAAGTTTAGTCTATGTGGAACCATCATTTCAACAAAGGGAATTCAATACAAGCTCACACGTCGAAACGTTGGCTATGGAGATTTCTTGTTAGAGCTATTTTGTGCTCCTAAAGTTTCTATTTATCTGCGAATCTGTCTTAGTTGCCAGATATATCGTCAAACACAGTCTCAAACTGTACTTTCACATGAACTTCGAGAGCAAAATTTTGGAGTTTAAATGTCGGGGGCTTTCTGCTGCTAAATACGTGATCGTGGGATTGCGCCAGATTAGAGTTGTGGGACAACAAAGACCGCCATGATATACGCGCCATCATTGTCCTCTGTGAAGCTCGGGGTCATCAAATCTGCAAGGTTATTTATTAAAGACTGCAGCTCCACGAAGAGGGTAAGGAGACTTCCAAATCGCCATTTATATGTATCGCCGCGTACGGCCCCATTGCGACCCTGACATCAATGTCCAGAGAAATAATCCCGTTTCACCGAAAACCTAGCTTAGGCCTAGATATCTGCACCTATATTCGCTATCCACTCCATCCTCTCTCGGACAACTACGGCTACATTTTCAAAATTTTCACATCTTTCCTTTCTCCCAGGACACTCAGAGCCATACCCAGAGCCATACACAACACCAGCAAGTGGTCGCTAGCTAAGGGAATCCGCTTTCATATCACCGCTTTAAGGCCGGTATATGCACCTAGCGTAAAGGGTGCGTTGACTTTCCCCGAGGAATGTGCCCGCACGCATGCACACACACACACACAAATATACACACACGTAGGTGGACTATATAAAGTGAGCCCTCGCCACCCATTTCGTAAATGGCCGCCGGCCCATCGCGTCATGTCTGCAGGCGCCAGAGCTGCAGACCCTCTTTCTGGGCAGTGCGCACTGTAACGACGAACGCGCGTACAGGTGGCGCGCGCTCACACACGCGCGTACGCTGCGTGAGCGGTGCACGGGCACGCCTACATACGGCGGGAATGCACGGACACGTACATACATGAAATGGACGCACGAACGCGCGTCGGGCGGAGGGGGAGAGGACGGGAAGGATCGAGGCAGCAGCCCCGTGGCGGCGTGCAACACGTGACCCCACTGCGAGCGAGGCATGCTGGGAAACGGGAGCACGAGGCCCAGACGACGGCGGCGGTGACGAGCGCCGAGGCTTTCCTCTCAACGCGGGCGATCCCTCGTTGGCCGTCAGTTTTCACTGCGAGCGCATCGTTTATCTCACTCTCGACGGCGTGACTTGCGCCAAGCTCGTGTGTGAAAACGCTTGCACGAGAATTAAAGAGAGACCGTGCTATTACTTTCTGGGATGCGTTGGATCTTCTGCCTCGTTGTATAATTTCAGGAGTCCATTGAACTTTTTGAAGTCTCCTGTGAGGCCCAAACTGAAGACGCCAACACGTGCGTCTTCAATTCGGAAGCCTACTATCATAGTGTGCTCCTTCTGGAACACACTATACTTCCTACTATTAAGCCATGTAAATCGTTTGAATTAAAACGAAAACTGAGAGACCATATGTTATCACCTTTAACCACTTAGTTATGCCTTTTTCTTCCTCTTCTCCCTCGAAGCCTACAATTTGTTAACACTTACGCTACACAATTAAAAGTTCGGTTGGTTATGCCTCATTATCAATTTACTTTCATAATGGCGTTATAGTTGCTTCTACCCCTGTAATTAGACGAATGTTATAATAATTATCATACTTCTTACTTGCGCGTCTGTAGGTGATTTGTATTAGTACTGCTAAACCTAAACCAATATTAAGTTTGTTATTTTTGAAAATCATCTATCGATCATTGATGCAACCACTGTTTATATTTTTACTTATACGTTGTACAGGAGGTCCCATTACACTCTTTGACCCGGGGAACTCTTCCTGTATAATATTTCGTGGTAGTGTATCTTGTCTATTAATAGTAAAACCTCCTTTACCTCATTCAACCATTCATTCATATAGCTTCTACAAAAGGCAATAGATAATTCAGCGCATTTGGTCTGGCGGTGCTGCACGCAATCTGGGTCAACCAGCACGGGAATGATAGTCACTACGTAGAGTAGCCTAAACTGTCCTTCTGGCTTAATGCGGCTTTGTAACTTTATAAATTGGTACGTCATATCCTAGAAAATAACTTGTCATAATTGCTGCTAACTTTCGCATTGATCATGCCTTTGTGCATAGCCGTTATTTTCTGCGTTTAGAAATATATAATTTATCAAAAGGTCAGGAAATAAAGGAAGGTAAAGAATTACAAATAAAGCCAGAACAGCGTCTGAAGCCAGAAGCGGAAGCTTAGACAAATCCATGGACTACCCATCAGTGGCATGGCAGCTGAATAATAACAGCGCCAGAGTTCCGATAAGTAAGGTTGAGCAGGACATTCTGCGTCAACCACAGTCATCAGTTCCGCTTCTTAAAGTAGATCTCGCTTACAAGCAGATCTTGTAGATACGGATTATAAGCCCGAACTGAGCCAGTGATCTCATGCGGCTACCTTTTGTCGCATTCAGTACACGGCAAGGCTCCACATGCACACCGTAACCAGCTTTTGAACAAGTCGCACAAACGCCTATGGTGCAGGCCACCGTTGAAACGAACACCAAATTAACACTTCGGCACTGGTTACAGCTTAGCCTTGAAAGGAAAGACTAACCAATAACATTTTACCCTTTAGGTCAGCGTAACACGACATAACAATAATAATTTATTCCCATGAAGCTAACGACACCTTGAAAGTCGGTTTAGAAAAATTCGCGTTCCATTTTAACATTGGACCGTAGAGCATCACGTCCAGAAGCGAGAGAAACGCTCTCTTAGTTTTCATTTCTTTTTCTTGCTTCGTTACGCTCACTTACCTAAGGAGAGACAATGGGTGAGGCTGGCGTAAAGATATGCAACGCTCGCTACCTCTGTTGTGCACCTGCTATCGATAAGACTGTGTAGTGTGCCACGAAGCGAAACACGTCTCGTTAAGGTGCAGTCGCAGGGACTGTTCTATAGCGCACTTATTACCTTATACTTTCCGCTTGGGACTCGGTTTCTTCTGTTTGGCTGTTTTCCCCGGCGAGTTAATGCATGTGTTCTACAGAGCGGGGGAAAAAAAAAAGAAAAGCTCGAGGCAGAAGAATTGTTTGCACGTGTGTCTTTTGTATGCTTCTCGCCTTCACGCGGTGTGGGTTACCTTCAGTGCTCGATGTGTTGCGCTGATGAAAGCTACGGAAATGTTCCAGAATAAATAGATGGGACACCAGGCAACCCGGTCATCGAAACGACGAAAATGGAGAGATAAGGGAGTGCCAATTCTTTCGGAACATCGGTGACCCAATTGTTATGCATGTTTCGCATAACCCTCCAACAATGCAGCTCTTGTCTCACGTCGGGGTCATTCTGGAAACATAAAGCGCAATACTACGTGGTAAGTAAGGCCTGTTCTTGCTCTTCTACCTCTATATATAGCGTGAAGTCAATTATTACTTGATTACATGCTGGCAACTTGATATGCCTCGTTGGGCGCGTTGTCGCGTTCGCCTTTCTAGCGCTTTACTACTAAATTCTGAACAGTGGTGCACCGTATGATGTGCTTATGAATATTATTTTTCTTCAACTCCCATAAATGTTTAAAAATATTCGAAATATGCATACCCACGGAAGCCTGGTGGTAAAGGCGAGATTATAATCTTAAAACTGTGATTTTGTGCCTATGCTTCATCTCATGCCAGAAGGTCGACGCAACTAATTAAGATGAACGTTATTTGAATGCAGCACATCATCTATTTAGAATAAGATTTGTTGTACACACCCAGTATAGTTACTTATGTTTGCCAATTTATATTCAGTAATATATTTTATTATTGTTTCACTGTCCGGCCTTCAACACCCCACTGGCCGCCAATCCAGCCCTCTAGCCAGAACGTTGGGACACCGCTGGCCTAGACAAATGTCACAAACTCTACGAGAAAGACTGAGAATACTAGAGAACACGGAGAGCAAGAGATCGGTTCTACAAGTGCTTACATAACATTATGGACATTTTGTCATTCTTTTTGTGCACCAAATGACGGCCCATGAAATAATAATATGTCCTCCACCCGACTTCAGAACAAAGGCCTATAAAGGAAGCCCAAAGAGGATTGCTCGAACAAAAAAGTTTCGCAGTTGAAGAAAAATTTACCCTCGTCCAGGATTTGAAACCGAGACCGACGCGTTACCGGGGTACTCGCTCTGCCATTTGAGCTGCCTTGGAGGCTCGTAGGTCGCGTAGAGAGGGCGAGTTAATCGACAAGTCAAAGCACTGGGGCACTGAACATGGTAAGCCAGTAATGCGGAAGCTTGCGAAGTGAAGGAAAGTTGATGAAAGGAAAAAGGAAACGATTAGTAAGAAGATTGGTTGAACGGTGAAAGAGAGAAATGGTTAGAGACAGACAGACAGACACCGGAAAGTGCAAAAATTGTGCGAAGAATGCTAATCGCATTAACACTCCTTTAAAATTTATCTAGTGTTAGACGGAATCGAACCCGCATGATATCATATCAAGCAGTCTTGTTTGTACATGTATTCACGCACGCGTCCCGCACGGGCATTAATTGCGGCGTCGTCACTAGATGGCGAAGCGTGCCCAGCAGGAAGAGCGAGAGGGAGGAGTCCGGCTGCAGACACGCCTCACGCATGACGAGTTTCGGCGTTCGCAATACTATGTGTCTATATGTTTCTGTAATGCTAATCGCATTATCATCGACATTCGTGGTGGGGCCACGGCGGCCGCATTTCGATGGGGGCGAAATGCGAAAACACCCGTGTACTTAGATTTAGGTGCACGTTAAAGATCCCCAGGTGGTCCCGATTTCCGGAGTTCTCCACTACGGCGTGCCTCGTCATCAGAAAGTGGTTTTGGCACGTAAAACAACATAATTTAATTTTTTTTAGCATTCGTGGTGAGCTGAGTGCTCTGCCGGAACATCATTTTATAGAAAAATGTATCAGTTCTTGACGTTACTGACACACAATGTCAGCAAACACTATTCTGTGTCACGACGACTCAAGAATGTCAATGCCACCAGGTCCTGTCTTAGAGACGAAATTTAGCATGAAACTCGAATATTTATTACGAGCTTCCCGACGTTCGTGCTGGTAAAAGTGTAAACCCTTTGCCGGCGGGAAACGTCCGATAGAGGTTTTACGACTCCAACTTTATGTGTCAGTGCTTTTTTTACAGTATTGTAGTGCCACGCCTTGCCAGGCTGAATCTCCTTGTGGCGAACGCTATGCTCCTCGTCTGCTTCCTACTTTCGTTTTATTTGATTTGTAGAATATGACGCGCCAAGACAGCCTGATGGCGTCAAAAAACGTCATGCAGGAGAATCTCAAATACCTTACACAATTAGGCCTCCTTGGAAAATACAGGTAAATCTAAAAAATGGCATCGTTGTTCTAAAGGCAGCACACCCTTTGGCACATGTTGACCAACGCAAAAACAGGCAAGCACGTGTTCAATCACGTGTTCGTCCGTTTGTCAAACAGCTCGCTGCTTTTAAAACAATTATGGCCAAACCAGCGAGCCCACCATTACCTTTTCAATTCAAAAGACAAATATCTTTGCATTCTGCATTAATCGGAATAAAGCCGGCGCCCCGTCTAAGCATCAAAACCACAACGACAGCTATGTTAAGGAACTGCCGACAAAACAAGCTTTGACAAAGTGCCGTGAAAGTTTGTCCTCGCCTTTTGGCGCCGACCCACTCCTGAAGGCAGGAAGGAAGCTCACACATATCGCGTGACAGCAGGCGGCAAAGCGATCTGACTTGCGTGACTGGTCGCAATTATTTGTTGCTGAAGCCTGAAGGTTCTCTCTTTCCAACATTCTCTTTCTTACGGCGAGGACGCGTGTCGATTTCAGCTTCAGTTCTCAGACGCGTGAAGTGAAATCACTTGGAGTGAAATTTCGAGGATACGCAGAAATTCCAGCAGCCAGCTGCATTGAAACCAGTGTGGTTAAGCCGCTACAAAGAAAGGGAAAAGAAAGAAAGCTATGTAAAACTGTACGTTCTGTAGTTGAAACTGTACCCCGCATTGTTCTGCAGAGCTGCATAATGGTGAGTAATATGAGCTGAATGGCGCTACTGAAGACGTTAGTATGCTATATAATATTGAATGCATTACGGTATGAAGGTCTAAGAGTGAAAGAGTTGTACTGAAGGCAGCAACATAAAGGGCCCCTCACCAGGCCATGCTAGTGAGATCATCACTAATGCAATTAAAGGAAGCCCTTCAATCTGAGTGCACACTGTTCAACGCGTGCAATGTGCGCATTGAAAAAAGAGCAGCCGCTGTTTTGAAGAGCATAACTATTACAGGCCATCAAAGCTATCTTAGTGAAGCATCTCTTGTAAGCGGTAGTGGAATCATCAAACGCCATAACTTCTACAGGGACAATGTACCGCTGAAAGCATCAAAGAATCACACACACACAAGAAAAGCATCGCCTTCGATGACACAATTGATCGAATCACAGCTCATTAACGACCTGCACGGCACTCCCGACAATCGCTCGTCGCCGTTTTGCTTACAGGGGCAAAAAGAGACAGAGCGAAACCCTTCGCTTCCACTAGTGCTCGTATCACGCATGAACGATTGACCTCGAGCTCGAAGACGACGAAAAAAGAATCACTCGCTCCAGCGACGGTGACCGGGACGCTAACGGTCGCTGAACTGCCCCCACTATCGAAAGATCGCAACCCACGTGGTCTCCGTAAGCCGTGCTCCGGAAACTTACCCGTTGCAAAGGACCCTGAACCGCCCCGGTTGCGTCCGGGCACAAGTGGTCTGACCCCTCGAGTGCAAAACGGGGTTACGCGAAGGTGCACCGTGGGACACGCACACGGGCAGCGAGATAACAAATTGTCCGCAGCCTTTACCCGACTACGCGCGTGATACATTTATCTCATACGTTGTAAATTGCTGTGCCTGTATCACAAGCTGGCGCGTAGTCGAAATAGGAAACCCACTTCTTTTGCGGGCCTCTTGGTAGCATTGAGTAAAGGGTGCTAGAACTCTTGCCCAAGAAGAATTTTCTGCCATTATTTTCCGGTGGAGCTTTCACTTTTGTATTCACCCGAAGCTGTTCTTAAACATGCACTACAAGAAAACATTTGCTCGCGCTTTAAATATACGCAGGAAACAGGCTGAGAGTCAACACATTTCAGGCCATTGTTCATTATAACCTGATAGCAGACCTTTCAAGCGACCTCTTAATCCTACAGCCACTACGTGTTCGCGTATAACGTGACCAAATAAAACAAAGTCCGCCTGAAGTGATTTGTTTTTCCTCGAGCGGCTGCCGCTATGCTTACGCAGAACATGTACACTGAAGCCGTTCTGCGCTTGGAAAGTTTAATAGCATGATTGAACGCACAAGCTATTGGCCGGTCTTCCCTATGTGCAATCGGGTAAATACTGATTATTGTTGGGTGGAAATAGGAATATGTGGTGAAATTTATTAGATGGCGTGCCGCGTGAGATCATTCCAGTGAGAAGATATAGTCTTACACTGTTATGAAAGGTCGGCTCAAGTAAGCTTCCCACCTCAAATCGGCAAGGACGCGCCCGTTCACATCATGAACGTTCTTCGTGGTTGTTCACAAGGTAATTCATTTATGACATCACTGCAGGCGGCATTCGGGCTATAAGTGGATTGCGTGCATTTTGGACGGCAGATCAAGCTAGACAACAGGAGAAGTGGCATTATAATAACAGGTACTCGTAGCGCTTGTCTTAATGTGTATTCTTATGTGTCTCCTTCTTTTATGTCACATTGTTTCAAAGTAGCAAAGTTGTTGGTGGCACTTGTCCCGTCATCTAGTCTGATGGCGCTTCTTCGTTACTGTCATTCCTTGCATGCGGGACGAATCCATGCCACTGCGCAAACAGCACGTCCTGCTGGGTTGGCGTGAATCAATCATATAAGGTTTCCACGAGCTTCAAGGATTCTGCAACAGGTGTCTCATGAGGTAACACACTGCGGAGACGTCGTTGTTCAAATAGGTGCCCTCTAGCTTAGTAACCGTTCCTTGCGTTCGCCGACAGCCACAGCTGTGCGGCAGTGGCCATGAACTTTGCCACGACTGCTATACGCGGCGCTACCACACACGCTCGATAACGTGGCCCACGCCCCCTAGGTAAACACTTGCCTTTTCGAAATGGGGTCACGACGACCGACCGCCTCTCCCGTCACCGTCTTCAGCGGGGGCAAAACCTGTACTCAGATTCGCCAACAAGCTTTGTCCGCGCTGCTTTGCTTTTTCTATACTGCTGTTTTGAGTTATGCCCAGTGAGAACCATCAAGAACCCCGGCATCAGAGGGCGGTTCTGGCGATGTGCGTGTGCCTACCCACGTAAAAAAAAAAGAAAAAAAAATTGTCGATGCCGGTGGGCCTGGCAGTTACGGTCTTTATCTCCGTATCCTTGACCTCCGGGCTGTCGGCGGAGATTTCGCGGTCATCGGAAGCACGTGCTCGCGATTCGTTTCGTAAGCGTGGGGGGTGGGGGGGGGGGGGTCACACCGTGATGTGAAAGACGCCCGCGAGTCATAGGTTAGCTCTCACGACTGGGACATTCCGATAATTCCCGAAAAGCCAACAAGAAAAACTTTCGAAAGTTGGACAAAATCTCACCGAAATAAGAAACTGCAGGAGTGAGCCGAAGGAACAGAGGTCGAATATGCGAAACTAGAAGTCTATCGTTATTAAGAGCTGCTTGCCAAGTGCTTTCGCTAATAATGTCAATCACATCGCGTTTGACTGGCACGTACCCTTACGAGCACTTGCACACGCCACGGTTGCACAATGGCTATGAAGCTCAGCTGTTCAGCATGAGGTAAGGGGTTCGCATCCCGGTTACACCGGCCACTTTCCAATCAGGACGAAATGCCAAAGCACTCGTGCACTTACAGAGTTACAGAGCCCCAGGTGGTTCGAAGATCTCCTCAACTAATCGCTCGTGTACTGCTTCGGGACGTTAAACACTGGTAAATTAGCAAGGCTTTATGGTCACATTCGCTCTAAGCCAAAATTAGAGATGTTTCTTGGATCATGACGTAGTTTCAGCGCCATCCATCGCAACACATCATAAGCCTCCGAGGGAACTGCCAACATAAGCAATGCCCAAATGTCCCAGCTCACGCATCTTTACGCAGACTCGTCGTCATCTTCTCGCTCGCTTTGAAGAGGTATATACATGCCAGTTTCGAAGAAAGTCGGTCATTATATCTTTTCTCAAACGCTCCCATACCTGCTTGCTTCCGGGAGCGTCTCCGAAGTACCACGACTGCAACAGCCATCATTAAGTTCCCCGAACCAACATATGCAGCCCCGCTATAGCCAATGGGATCTCGAGAGATAAACGGGGCATCTTTCAAATGACCAGTTGCCGTTCAAGCCAACGACGCGCTTTCCGTACGTCGAGTCTTAGTAGCAGGTTACTCGTCATATCCCCCCGCACGTTTCTGAAGAATGTAGATACCGTCAACCGTCGAAACAGCCGGCCGCACCCCAAAGAACGCCCGCTACAGGACGTCACACCGTTAAGCCGGCATAAGCCACACCTGCTGCGGCGCTCCGTACGGTCGCTTTGAATGGCGATGCAACGACTCGAAGAAACGGTGCACACAACGCCGAGACTCGTTTTCGCGTTCGGAGAGCCGTGTCGGCGGCGGAGACGATCGGTAGCGGGGCTGCCCGGCTTGTTTGCTTGTGTGTGTGTGTCTTTCTGGTCTGAAAAAGGCGTCGACGCAAGGACAAAAGCGGACTCGCAACGGTCCACTGCCCGTGCTTTCTTGGGGCTCCACGCATATAGGATAGGCCGGCAAGTGCCATCTGCAACGACAGGTACTTAGTGCTCTGGCTTGTGTCGTGCACTTGTAGCGGTTGGCTTTTGCGTTCCCAGAGCGGCTATTTGTTCGCGCCAACGGTTCAGCAGAGCAGGGAAATACTGGGGCAACGATCGTTGCCTCATTTCTCACAAGTGATTCGGGGAGAGCGTACGCTCACTTGTCCACGGATCGGATGACGATATTCTGGGCTGGCGACGTGCTTGCGAACTGTGCGCACCGATAAAATAAAAGTGCAAAAGAAGGCCGTAGATTCCTAATGGCACATAATAAACACGTGTTGATGTACTGAGAACGTGGGGTCTTCTCTGTATGCATTTTCTTGCGCGCATACGTGACATGGGTGACAACCATATGCGTGACATTTGCCGTGTTCAGCTCCCGTATATTTCGGGCTGATACGAGAAGGAACGAACACCAACTCGCCTAACTTTGAGTAATATACTGAAAAGAAAAAAATAAGCACCGAAAATCGACAATGTTTCATTTCGAGCCGGAATCACAGCTTCTCTACGTCAGTTTGACGTCACAGACCTCAAGGCCTTGTTTGTTTGTTTTTTGTATGGGGCCACAATGGCGCTGTAAATGTTCTTGAAGCTTCCTTAGGATGAGTATTCTGAACGTCTAGAATTTGCTGTTCTTAAACTTTACCGATGAAATTCAATAAGGACGAGCAGACGGTGTCGAAATATATGACGTCACGGTATGCTGGCGCGGGAACCTAAAGGCGAAGTCACCACCCGAATTTTGTTTACGTGCTCCTGAGACTTACAGAGCCCCTGTTAAAGTAAGATACTTCTGAAGAAAGAGTAAGAGTGGCCTTTTTCATTGCAGATGGTAACTTAGTAATACTACTGAAATATATCTTTCTTTCGACTTCCAACATTGCGCAGTGTAAAAGGCTCTTCACCTGCCGGCACTGTAGAAACCTAGTCGGGTCGTTCACTTTCAAGCGAGTGACCGCAGTCGTTTCGATTTCATTTTGCCCGAAGCATCCAAATGGATCCGACAACAATGGGTCGTTCTGAGGAACGATTCTCTGCGTCATCTCATCACATCTGGCCAGCCACCCGTCTAGTGTCGCCGTGGCCATGAGTGAAAGACCTGGAACCAACGCCAGCGCAGAATAAATAAAGAGAAAAGCATATGAACGCAGCATCAAGAGAGCAGGACTCTCACATCAGAATGGGAAATCTGTTTGCCTGGCTGGCCCAGGGTGCTTTCTTTGTTGTGGATTCTTTTGTACGTAGGTTTGGGAGTGATGTTCTAGCGGACCTTCGGGCAATAGAGCTTTCCGCGTTTATTTTCTCTCTTGTTTTTATGAAGCGGCCTAACGTAACCGAGGCCGTTTGAACGACAACTACAACTGTGACAACGATAACAAATGATAACGGCCTCCAGGACGTTACCCATTGTCTCAATCGACAGCGATCGTCGTCAGTTCAGACCGTGATGCAGACACACACACACACACACATACACAAAAAAGCGTGCGTCAGCTTTTTGGTGGCAGAACCAGACATTTTCGTCCGAACCGGAGCAGACGGATTGCGCCCAACTTTTATAGATCAACTTGCTTGAAGGAAGCTTCAAAAAGAAACGGCACAGAAAAAAAAAGCAACTAAGAAAGGACCGTAGATCGAAATCGATGTGGGCCAAGTGTGACCGGCACCCACCGTTCGGTTTAATGGGCCTAATATAGGGCGAGAGGATGAAGCCACCATATCATGGAGCTCGTCCGGTTCTTTCTTTTTTTTTTCTTCTTCTAGAAGACCAGTCCTGCGTAACCCAAAGCGAGCGCCTGGATCCTCCAGCATTGCTGCACGGAGCAGACGAAATCTGGTCGGCGGCAGCAGCAGACGACGCCACCATGCACTTGTCGAGAGATAATTGCACTGAGCGCGTGGTTGTCACGCAACGTATACTGCCAATGCATTGCATACGGAGCGGCGCTAACGTGATCTAAGCTCTTATGCAACGTGACGTATTTACAACATCTGCACGTGCGTGAATCCGATGTGGCGGAAAGAGCAACGACCGCTAGATCTACTATAGCGCCAGTCCCAGAAGCAACGGCAACAATACCAGCCTATTTCATTTTTTTACTGGTTTGTCTGTTACCATGCAAACGTGACTGGCCTTAGATCGAGTGAAGGGGCGTCTGCACAGGTTGCAAATGATAAGTATGCAAATGCATATTTTCTTACGCTCGCACACACACGCCAAAGAAAACTGGAGCACACAGGAGACCCCGAATAGCTACATTGCAGTAGCTTAGAAAAAAGAAAGCAAACCATGTTTTACGCTACCGAGCCTCTTGCGTAACGGTTTCATACAGAGGGACATTTTTTTTTTTGCATTGGTGCGTAGTGTACGACAATCAAGTCAATCGCGATAAGAGTGTCACTGCAAACGCTTACGCAGTTCCACAAAGAATCCCGAATTAAAAAAAGAATGTACGTTAATTAAAATGTACTCGCTGGCGCTTGTCTGCATACTGAGACCAAACGCACTATTAAAAGGTAAGCAAATCAGTGTGAGTGTTGGAAGACCACGTAGTTAGTGATGATCCCGCTGACAATGCAAGTGAAGTTTAAGAGCGGTAAGCACTTAGATTTTAACAGCGTACAAATATATAAAAATAAATAAATAAATAAATACATCAAACGCGCATGCACAATCTATGCGAAGAGAAGTGGTTAATTAAATGCTTTACAACTAACGGCGAAGCTTACAGTAGTTGTGTACTTTCGTCCTGTGCAACGAGTATTACCAAGCGATCTTTATGTTAATGAACTTAACCACTCGCAAGATATATGCCGGAATGCAAACTCTAGATCAGGCAGTAGCCCACTGCAAGATGAATTTCGCAGTGGTGTCGTGAGAACGAAGGCTATGTATATGTATAACGATTTCTTTGGTTTACTTTATAGAGTTTATTTCACATAGCAATTAAGTATGTCACAGACGGCGCGTGCCCCCAAGCACTCAAGGATGACAGGCGTGCGTAAAGACAACTACGGCACACATCTGGCTACACAAGGATTTTGTAGCGATTGTGGTCACAAGTAGCGAGACATACCCATTCTGAAGGATTGGCCGCGAACGGGGCACTCCACCACTAGCACATACCGAACGGCTAAATCGAAGAAAATTAAGCTAATCGAAGAACTCGTAATACGTGATTCACAAATGCACTGTAAGGTTGTTGCGCTTTAGAGATATATCTCAGCCGACGACATACAGGCATATATGTAGGAATTTATTTTCTAGTTATACGCCGAACATAAGCGCGCTTACTGGCACTACTACATTGTCGGTCAGCCAAACGGTAGTTGCGTAAGCCCGTTCGCTTGGGCTTTCATTCGGCGCACGTATAACTTCCTTACGTAAATATATCTCAGTAAATATGTGCTCCAAGATATACCTACCAAAAGCCACGCCAAACACGGAAGAGTAGGCCAGGCAAGTTCGCTTACAAAAAAAAAAAAAACAGATTAAAAGAAAGAGAGAGAGAGAAGCTATGGCCTAGTGAGGATTGGGCGTGCGCGCAGGTTCTGGATCCAAGTTAAGATCAATCAGTCAATCGATCGAACACTTTATAAGCACCGACAATATCGAAAGCGCGGGTTGATACCGGCGGAATTCCGAGCGCGAAGCTTCAATAAATAGCGCTCAAGATTACTGAAGCATTGATATTGAGAAATTATTCCGGCCTGTACCGTCTTTCGGCTTTAACAGCTATGACAGAGGAGATATCCCAAGAAAACACTGTCGAACTCGATCTGAAGCCGTGCAAAAGCGGGATGCAGATGCGCCATGAGCTATTTTAATGAATACAGAATTCAATTCTGGGGTTTTACTTGCCAAACCACAATTCGATTACGAGCAATTCGTAGTTCGGGGATTTTGGATCAGTTTCAATCTGTAACGTGTCCGCAATGCAGGGGACAAGGGCATTTTTGCATTTTGACCCACACCGAAATGCGACCGCAGCGGCCGCGGGATTCGATCCCGCGACCTCGTGCTTAGCAGCGTAGCGCCACAGCCGCTTTAGCCATGCATGGCGGGTTCTTTAATAAATGCAAACATTGACATTTATATTACGTTGGCCATGCGACCCGGCACTAGCTGAAAAGAAAGAGACATAATGTTATGCTTAACCCATCCTCTTGGATTGTAGCTTTTCAAGCCCCTCAGCTTTGGGACGTGATTTGCGCATTTTGCTACGAAGGTACCTACGTTCTGCCACGTAACAGAAATAAAATAGGAGTACATATCGCGCGGAGACAAACACGTCCGGTTTAACCAGGAGCAACTGAGTTCTCCTAGCGTTGAGGAGACAAAGCAACAACAACAACAAAAAAAAGGTTAGAAAAGATAGAATATTTCATTTTCCCAAAACGTCAGCATTTGTTTTCTTTTCTTTTTTCGTGAGGATAGTATAGTTTTCATAAGTGTACGGTATGCACAGCTTCGAAAGCATTTTGACCAAATGCGATTTGACTCTAAAGCCAAGCCACAAGCCATATTCGAGCCACACACGGGCGGCGCACTGGTAGTTAAAAGCTGTCTGCGGCTACGGTTTATACAGGCGTTAGAAGTCTTAAAAACTACAAGAAAACGAAGGAGCTGCAGACACTGTCCCTGTTCCTTGTCACGCACAAGTTCCAACCGTGCTCATAAACAAAAAGCAAGCAAGCAAAAAAAGAAGGAAAATAGACAGGAGAAACCAACAACAGAGTGAATTCGCATTGCATAAAAGACGACAGGTCTCGTTTTCAGGCGAGCCCTTCTCCACCTAGCTGGAGGTCGTTTGCCTTACTGGGTTTACGTTGACTAACCAACAAGTTTACAACTCGATCCGGGCAGCCCGAGGGTGTGAGGAAAGATGGCGTCTATGATAACGCCGCGTGCGCCGCATTCGAAAGCAGCGCACGCGCGGCGCCCTCCAATTTTCGGAGAGTCGACCACAGCCACCCGAAGTGAGCGGACGTGCCGTCGGCGCTCTCCGGACCCCGAAATCTGCCCGAAGAGAGCGTACGTGCCGTCGGCGCGCACTCCGAACCGATCCGACGTGAGCTTTGGCCGTCGCCCCCTGCCCGGGCCTCCCGAGGCGCGAGCTTTGCCCGTCGCCCCCCGCCCGGGCCTCCCGAGGTGCCGTGCGCTGTGTGTGCCAGTCACCACGGAATACGCACGAATCCCCTCCGTTTGCGCCGCTGCCGACCGCTAAACCTACATCCGAACTTTTTTGGACCACATCGATGTCGGAAAGTCTGCTCCTGGCCAGCCGCCGCACTTGGTTTTGCCTCGCTAATCACTGGTAGCGCACCCACCCCCAACAGCCATGGAGGTGCAGGGCGAAGACCTCGACCCGACAACGTTCAGACCCAGTGAGTGGACCACGATACTCCGCGCGTACAAGGGAGGCAAACCAAGCCCGGAAACGCTGGTTGTGCCCCCTCATGCAGCCCCTGTTCGAGACAAGCCTGCCGCGCCCGCCGTCGGTGCTCCGGCCGACACTGCCCCTGCGACCTTCAAGCCGACATACCGTGCTCAACAACAACAGCTGCGCGTGACGCACGCAATCGCATTGCGAAGTAAGCAACTTGCTTCACTCCCTCCCGGCACTATAAGGGTAGTCTTCCGACCAAGAGGAGGCCTCGCTTTGAACGGAGCCATGGCGCAGCCACTCATGAAAGCTCTGCGAGTCACCGCCGCTGACCGGGACCTAGGAGAGTTTCACCTCCGGATTCACCCGACGAATAACACCTTCACGGTCGCTACACCTCTCGAGTCAACGGCCCTTCACCTCGTCCAACTCAAGGAAGTGGTCCTTCAAGAAACCAGTTACCCCATCGCCGCCTACATCGCACCGCCGCCCGCTGCTGCGCGCGGAGTCATCTCGCAAGCCTACTGGGCGGAAACACCCGAAGAGATGCTACAAGACCTCCAGACTCGCAACCCGGAAGCTGATATCATCGCAGCCCGCAGAATGGGTAGGACCCTCTCCATATTGATCACATGTGCGCATGGCCCAGTCCCTCACACCATACGCTACATGAGTGTAGTGCATAGATGCACGACGTACAAGGGAAGTCCAGACGCGTGCACAAACTGTCGTCGACCGGGCCACAGACACGACGTGTGCCCCCACCCCAAGAGTGGTCTCTGCCCGCGGTGCGGGGACAAGCCTGAGCCGCAAGATGTTCCCTCCTGCATCCCGATCTGCATTCTCTGTGGGGGGCAGCACCTCACGGGCACCGGCTCGTGCAAGGCAAGAAATTCCGCCACCAAATGACATAGCCCACCGCCCCAGAAGTCGAAGTTCCCTACCAAGAAGGACTTTCCCCCGCTTAACACGACCCTCCCGTCTACCTCTACATGGGCTTCCAAGGTTGCCAAGACGAATATCATGACCTCCCAGGACTCGGACGTGAAGGCTCTGCGGGATGAGGTAAGGCAGCTCAAGGCAGACCTCTCTACCTCCACCCCTGCTCTACCCCCCACTCCACCATCCCCATCTTCCTCATCCAACCCGTCCGACCAACCTCCTCAGAAAAAGAGGAGGCCTGATGAGAGCCCAGTCCAACCTATAGACCTGGAAGCCAAATTTCAGGACCTCGCCCAAAACCTAGAATCCAAGTTCACAGAGCGCATTACTGCGCAGGTCACTGCACAGTGCCAGACTATGATTGAAGCTACCATTACCGGTATAATAGATAGGGTCATATCTAGCATCATGGCCAAGGTTGAGGAGCGTTTAGCTAACCTTATATCTGGACTCTCAGCGGCCTCTCCTCCCGCAGTCCCACCTTCTGCACTCCTCCTTCGCCCCGCCACCCTTCAACATGGCTCCTCCGAGGCACCATAATTCCTTACAAATTATTCAATGGAATTGCAGGGGCTTTCGGCGAAAGCGCGACCCTCTGCAGCAGATTATCGCCAACTCTTTGTCCCCACCAGACATTATCGCTATCCAGGATGCCAACGTTTGCAGGCAACTGCCAGGATACGCTGTTATCCCCTCTGACTCCACTGATCTTCCTCGGGTGGTTACATACGTCTGTAACACCTTGCATTACGCGGAGCACGACGTTAGCTCCCCTATTGCTCACACCTTCATCGAAATTTTACCCCCCACCCCTGCACAATCTCCCCTGTTCATGCTTAACTGCTATCTTCTCCCACGACAGCCGATTCACCTACTTGTTCCACTCCTCAAATCCGTAACCCAAATGGCCGGATCAAACCCCCTACTGATTGCCGGTGACTTTAACTGCGCTCACGTGGACTGGGGCTATCGACGCACCAACCACAGAGGCACAGTTTTATACAATAATACGCTATTACTTCACCTGACCATCTTTAATGATTTTAGCCTACCTACGCGGGTTGGTAACAGTGTTACTACCGATACTAGCCCAGACCTCACGCTTGGTAGAAACTTGGCTCACCTACAGTGGGAAAGAACGCAAGCCACACTAGGCAGCGACCACCACCTGATTCGCATAGCGGTGAACTATCGCCGACCTCAGCGCAAATTTACCGCTAGGCACACTAATTGGGATCAGCTCCGTAAATTTAGGCAAGCGCAGCCAGCACAGGGCCCCTTCGACCTAGACACCTGGACTACTCAGTTACAGAAAGACATTCGCCAACATACCCAAACGCTCGATACTACCCCAGACACCCCCGTTATCGACAGTAAGCTCGCCCACCTTCTTGAAGCTCAAGAGAACATAACGCGAAGGTGGAGAACTCAAAAGCACAACAGGAAACTAAAACTCAAACTCACCCAGCTTCAATCCCAAATAGAACACCATAGTGCCACTCTTTGCAAAGCTAACTGGGCTCAGGTTTATGACGGCCTCCGAGGCAATCTCTCCACAACCCGCGCTTGGCACCTGTTACGCCATATGCTCGATCCCACGCAATCTAAAACACAGACGCGTCTTAGCATTCGCCGCCTCACTCATAATCATCGGCAGGACACCGACGCCTTCCTCGCGCAGGTGAAACGCACCTATACCACCCCAGGTCCTCCTTGCAAACATCCCGAGTACACGGGCTCACCCCAACCACAGCTTGACGCTCCTATTACAGAATCTGAATTTCGTGCAGCCCTATTGAAATTGCGCAATACCACACCCGGGGAAGATCAAATTACGAATGCTGCCATCCGAAATCTTGATGATGCCTCCATATCTCACCTCGTTACCTACTTTAACGAGTGCTGGGAGGCAGGTACCCTCCCTGCCTCCTGGAAGCATGGAAAAATTATATTTATCCCAAAACCCCACAAGCCCATCACCCTCGAGAACATCCGCCCCATTTCTCTTACATCTTGTCTCGGCAAGACCTTTGAGCACATAATCCTCGCCCGACTGACAACGTACATGGAAGAAAATCACTTTTTCCCCCACAGTATGGTCGGCTTTCGCGCACATCTATCTGCGCAGGATGCCCTACTTCAAATTACGCACGATGTGCTTGATGATACCATCCCCCATCTTACTAAAGCCATCCTGGCGGTTGACCTCATTAAGGCATTTGACAGAATTCGACACGCCGCCATCTTACGGGAACTGCAGGAACTACAGGTAGGCCCTAAGACCTACAACTACGTTCGCGCCTTCCTCTCTGGCCGCACTGCCTCCTTGCACATTGATCAGCTCAGCACACCCTCTTATACGCTCGGTGAATTTGGAACCCCGCAAGGCGCGGTCCTCTCCCCCCTTTTATTTAACATTGCTCTCATCCCTTTAGCCCAGAAGCTCAATCTCATCCCACACCTAAAACATACTCTGTACGCTGATGATATTACCGCATGGACCACTCATGGCTCAGACGGGGAAATTGAGGAAACTCTACAATTAGCAGTCGACACGATCTCCGCTCACGTATCATCTATCGGACTCGAATGTTCCCCCTCTAAGTCCGCGCTCCTCCTAATTAGACCAAAATCTGCCGCCAACTCACCCATCCAAATCACTTTACAAGGATCCCCTATCCCCATCACTCCCACCCTGCGCATCCTTGGTCTCTACCTGCAGGATTCCGGACGCAATGGCCATACCCTTAAAACACTCAAGGCCTCCACGCAATCAGTGTTGCAGCTTCTACGCCGCGTATCTTCCCTGCACAAGGGTTTAGACGAAGCAGACAACATGAAAGTTGTTCATGCTTTTACGCTTAGCCGCATTCTGTACGCCACTCCATATCTCAAGCTGAACTGCACGGAAACCGAGCGCGTGAACGCCATGATCCGCCTTGCAACTAAGGCAGCCCTCAACCTGCCTCGCAGTACTAGCACAGCCAAACTCCTTGCACTAGGCATGCATAACACGCTTCCTGAACTAGTTGAGGCACACCTTCAGACGCAGTATTTAAGACTTGCCGCGAGCGCCACTGGCCGCCATATCCTCGCCTCCCTTCGCATCAACATACCCGCTAATCAGTCAACCCTTATGGCCATTCCTCGACACATTCATACACCCCTTGTAGTGAAACCCCTTCCTCGAAACGTCCATCCCCAATATCACATCTCTCGCCGCATAGCTCGCGCAAATGCCCTCCACAAGTATTACGGACAGGTCGAGAAAGCCATCTGGATGGACGCCGCATGTACAACGCATGAAGCTGTAGCAGTTGCGTACAACCCAACCTTACCCCGACCCCTAACTCACCATCTTCCCTCGGGCTCTACACCTGAGGAAGCAGAGGAGACCGCCATCGCCTTAGCCCTTGCCCTTTCGGATGCTGAATACATCTTTAGCGATTCAAAGACTGCTTTGTCCAACTTTGCCAGAGGCAGAATTCACAACCCTGCCTGGAACTTGTTGAACATCCCCACCCAGAATTTACCACGTAGGGTTGAGCTCCGGTGGGTGCCGGCTCACTCTGGGAACCCCGGAAACGAGGCTGCCGATAAATTGGCCCGAGGTTTAATTTGCCGGGCTCAGGACAGCCTCGATCCGGGTTTCTCGAGGGAGCGGGTACACAGCTTTGCGGAGCTCACGCAAATACCCCGTTTGGACCGTCGGTCTTACCCTCCTCCCCACTCCTCCCTGACGCACTCCCAACAGATCCTCTGCAGACGCCTCCAGACCCGCTCTCTCCCATCCCCTCAGCTGCTATCCCACTACTGTGGCACCTCCCCTACATGCTCCCTATGCGGAGACCCTCACGCCACACTCTCCCACATCCTTTTTGGCTGCCCTGCCGATCCTCCCCCGCAGGGACAGCCCGCCATCTCAAGCTGGGAGGACTGGGAGGTACTGCTCTCGTCTACGGACCCGACATCGCAGGTTACTGCGGTGGCTCGGGCTGCCGACGTCATGAGCAAAAGGAGCATGAACGTTTCGACGTAGTGCGGGACCGTGCGGTGGTCCAGGGACCCAGAAGAGTCCAAACTCACATGCTATGAATAAAGTTTTTCTGTCTGTCTGTCCAATTTTCGGACGTTCTGAACGACCGCTCACCGCCGAGTTACGATGGACCGACGCGATGCCCTAAATACGGGAAAACGGAACATCGCTCGCTTCGAAGACCAAGAAACAACGCGAAGACGCGCTCTCGCCGTCAGATGAATCGAGCGGGCGGTACGTCTGCGCATGCCTAGGCGTGAATCCGAGCGCGCGAGAAAAGCTCAGTCATCGATAACGTTTGACGTGTGCTGATCAGCTACGCCCACCGAGTCAGCGATAGATTAACCGTGAACTGACCTTGGTGAGACGACCTCGGAGTGTCGATCTCGCACCTGCTGCGCCAGTTCACGTATTCTATTCGCTTTACGCCCCAGTGCACGCATGGAGATATGAAGGTAGGCTCCGAGTGCATACGTTTCTTTTTTTATGTGTGCGAGCCCAAAGATGCATCGTCACGTTGTGGAAACGATTTGTGTAGTAGCTGCATTTATTCGAAAAGAACCGCGAACACACCGATGTTTGTTACCCGGACAAGTCAGTCAGTCAGTCAGTGGGTCAGTCATCAGTAAGTAAGTAAGTTAGTAAATAAATAAATAAATAAATAAATAAATAAATAAATAAATCAGGTAGTTATTTCACTAAAAGGACAATTTCCATGCTGTAAGATTGATAACACATGACGTTGAGCTGCGTTCGCAGAGCAAGTAAACGTCGCTGGCACTGCTGTGAATCAACCAAAAATGAATCATCATCGGTTCACGACTTGAGCCTGCGACATAATACTTACGGTGAACTACCTCCGGTACGAGACTACAATCAAACAGGCCTATCCTCACACAAGGAGGATTGCGGAGGCAACAAGGAGTGCATATCTCAGTTATTGTAGACTGATCGTGTTTCAATACCTATACGCATTAAAACGGCCTACCTGCGAGCACCGGCAACTACACACCTGCGAACGTGGCAACCTCTTGCCGGTGCGCCCACCCGCACCAGAACGTTTCGATTTTGTCGATTCCCACTCGATCATTCATCTTGCGATGTCGAAGCAATCGCAGGCCTTCAGCTCAGTGACACGAGCCCCTCCTATCTGTTACCAAATGTCGGGCCCCCTAATAACAGCGCTGGCCCCATGAAACGTGACTCCGTCTTCGAAGTCGCCCGCGAAGGTCAGAACGTAATGTGCGACACCGGCACCGTGTCCAGGGAGCTCAATTAGAAGCGTCCCCTCGGTACAACGAACTACGCTTCGTTATAGCACGAGCACGCGCGTGCTTCAACAAAGGTCCGCCCCCTTTGACTTGTACGGATCGCGCGCGCCGTCTCTGCTGCGAGCTTCGGCACGCCGTAATGAGTCCGTGTGGGCGGCGCCATTGAAAACGAAGAGGCGGTCGCTGTTGGAAGGAATAAAGATAACATCTCGCGGTGCTGAGAAAGCAGCTCGGACAGTGGAGATTGCGATCATCCCGCGAGTTCCTTAATGGGCGTTGCAATCTGATACAATCGGAGTGGTGATGACGCGCAGGAACATGGACGACATAAGAGGGGGGGGGGGGGGGGGGGTTCTATACGGGAGATGGCTCGTCCGGGTGAAGGCGCTGCGGTGCTGGTAGGTAGAGCGCCCCCTGCCGCAGGAAATTAGGTCAATCCGGCGCTTGTACGCTGCGCCGCGCTAATTGCGTTCAGTAATGTGTGCGCCATGAGTGTCTCACTGACCTGCTGAAGAGACGAGCACTAGGGCAGCAAACGCAGTTAACGAGAACATAACTGAATGAGTCTTTATCAGTGCTCTTTTAGTATATGATGTTTATTTTGCCTTTAGATTGCCTCTTAAGAGTGAAGTATGCGCACCATCTCCATCACCGTGTCAATGGTAGCTCTTTCCACATGCTAAACCAAGCCATGAGCCAAGTTCTATCATTAATTATGTTTTTATTGGTTAAATGGATCATTTTTCTTGCTTCTAACCGTTTAACGTGCTGTTAAGCCTGGTGTTAATGAGACGCCGGAGCCGTTACGATGGATTAAAAATTACCGAAATTGCCGATAACTTCGACCAATCGGCCTGTAGATTTGCTAAAGAACCTCTGGAACTCGTTTCAGCGACTTCAGATTTGGAGTTGGACTAGAGTACGTGTTGTTGAAGCGGAGCCCTTTGCCGTTCTGCAGCGAACTAGAGAGATAAGGGCATAGCTGGTGCCGGAAGCACGTTGTGGCTTTCTGACTGCAAGCAATCTATTTAGCTGGGGCTGCGCCATCTGCTGCCTGCATTGACCGGTGAAAGCTACCGCTCCAAAGTCACGGAGGGGACGCCTTAAGAGCTTCGTTAAAACTGGAGGGGCGGGACATCCGCTCCGGCTGTTTGCAGTTTGGAGGGCCAGCAATTTCTCATCCTCCCATGTGGAGCGAGAGAAAGTTGTCAGCACTGTATACATTACGTCGACTACTCATTGAAAGGTTGGGCCCCGATGAGGGCCTCGTTTTGTGTAGTGCATGTGGTTTATAGGTCAGCTAAAATTAAGGCGCGAAGTACCAGGGTGAACGTCAAGCTTGATCTATTTATATATCTATCTTATTTATGTGCGCTGGTCCGTGAGCTATAGAGGGGGATGTTTTTCGTCATTTCTCTTGTAGGGGAGGGGCAAGTTCCTGTATGCCGTTTCTTCAATTAGTCAGCCGTGTATAATTGTTGTAGGCTCTGGCCCAGTGCAGTGAGCATGCGCTGATTTGATTTTCTCTGAAATTTTAGAACTTATTAGACCACACGATTTAGCGCCTGAGTAGTCACCGGAGCAAGTACAGTGCTGTAGTCATTTGAGCCATTTCCAACTGGGCCACACTAAAAAAAACAAGACCGAGACACAAACAATATACAAAGAGTCATCAGGGCCACGAACTCATTTACTGAGAAAGCATAGGATTTTAAGCAGTGAACGCCACCACCATCTTGTAAAGAACAACTTATTTGCAGTGATCACGTCGTCTTCGCCTGTTACAGTGCTGCTTGTGGTACCATGTGGGCATCACAACGTATCAACATGAGAAAACACTTTCAGCGCTTCCCGGAAGTCACTTACTGCTGAACTCAAAAACTGCCTGTTCCCAGATTCCTGCGGAGAACCTTATTTGGAGTACTACAATAAAGATGTGCCGAGACGTATGCGCCGAATGAGCGTTCGTCCTTTCTTGTAAGCCTTTTTTCTTTAAATTCAGCAGCCCCTTCCTGTTAAAGCGTGGTTGGCCAACAGGGGCTGTCTTGTCCCATCCTCAACCAACGGTCGTCTGGGTCCTAGAGCTGAACTCATTGACCATAGTTTTCTAGAGTGGAAAGATGCGGTGTTCTTTTGGGACCATCCTTAAAAGGCCACTTGGAAAATGCATATACATTGCACCATACTGGATGCGTTCTCTACCCTTTAAGGATCCTGGCCAAACGCCATATTTGACGTGTTTAACTTGTTAGTGCTATACAGTCTTTGGCGAAGTCGAATGTATGACTGACATACTGAGACTCCCAGGTCTACGAGGTTATTTTTTCAGTGGAACTACATCCCATGCCGGCATACGCGGCGCATGTCGCTTAAGGCAAGCCGACGGAATAGATGTGCTGTTGGGTGCGTGTGTTTGCCTGTCTGCATATTTAGTACTTATTTGCGTATGTGGTGCTTTACTGACCACTACGTTTGTGTTTCGTATGTTATACATAAAGAAAGCACGGTCACACAGTGGTTAGTGCGTCTTTGCAGCTCCCAGCCACAGGGGATGGGTTTGATTATCAGTAGTATCGGCGGTGGACAGTGCTTTGTTTTTCAGCTCCTCATGAATCTATGGTAAAGCTAAAGGCGAGGTGGTTGTTTCCGTTGCAGCGACGGTGCACAACGGAAATCCTGTACTGAGATAGCAAACGCAGCTTCGAGGCTTGAAGAGCTGTCGCGGTAATAGAGAGAGAGATACAAAAAGAAGGCAGGGATGTTAATAAGTCGAGTCCGGTTCGCTACCCTATGCTGGTGGAAGGGAGAAGGGAAATAGAAACAAGAAAGAGGGACAGAGAGAGTGTGGAGGGTATAAAGAGAGACGTACACTGACTACACTATATGGAGTCTAAGGCACTCGGACAAGCCAGACGTTCGCAGAAGGCACAAACGTTCCTTCACTGCCTTCTGAACCAATGATCGGGGGGACGGGGGACGGTACGGTGTTCTAGTATTCTCTGTTCACTCAGAGGGCGACAGTCTAGTTTCCTGGATGCTTTGGATATACATTGTCTGTGTGCTTCAAACTGAGTACTGTGGCACACCGGGTGGTCGGTGTTCTCCTCGCCGAAGCAACCGTCACACGCAGGACTGCCAGCCATTCCAATTAGCCCTGAGTAAGCTTTCGTGATGGCAACTCCCAACCACAACCGGCGCGTGAGAGACGCTTCGTGTCGGTGCAGTCCGGCCGGAGGTCTGAGTTAGAGCGACGGGTTTATTCTGCGCAATCTGGTGCACCTTGTATGCGCGCTATTAAGCTCGGCTAATGAGAGTGTGCGTGCTGGAATGCGAAGCTGTCTCGTGGACCTTCGACAGAGGATAGTGTCACAGTATGTATAATTCAAGAAATGATCCCGTGTGTCAGGTAGACTGCATCGATACGGGTGCGAAGAACTGCGGCGAACGTCAAAGTCCAACTGAAACAAAATTTCACTTTGGAAAAATCGGTTTAGAGTGGCCAGTACATGCAGTGGAACACTCAAAAAGGCTGCGAGGCTGGGAATCGTCTAATTTTCGGTTAAACATCATCCACACAGACTAAGTGGACACCTGGTCTATGCTGTGACGCAAATGCTAAAGCATGGCCTTCGAGATTTCCGGTGCGCGGCGGTCGTCGCCCCATCTCAGAGGCGTTAGGCAGCGGTAATGGATACGTTACTTTCATTTTAGTTATCAGATATATCTTTCTGCGAGCTTCTCGTGAGGCATCCAGTAGTGTAGAATGCACAATTATGCAGGAGGGCTGCTCTATCTGTATCGCAGTAAATCTGAAGGTAGGCTTGTTAAGCAGGGCCAAAGATTTCTGTGCTGTTGGCCTTTAGGCTTCCACGTTTATTTCTTAGCGTTCTTTGTTCTTTCGGACTCACGGAGACGCCCGACTCTTGAACGATGACGGCTGACCGACCACGCAGCTGCGCACTCTCAAACGCGGCATCCGAATTGCAAATTCGCCTTCGCCCCCTGTGGGCTCTACACTTGTGCGTGCGTGCATGCGTATTCGCTCGGTTATTTGTGTGCTTGTGTTCCTACGTGCGCGTGCGTACGTGTACGTGCATGAATAAGGAAATATGCATTCATGAAGCGTCACTTGGAAAACTCTTGAGGGGGAAGCTCGGTCCATTGCCTGGCGGAGACCCAATTTCCGTCGCGAGGAAGCCCCCTTGTGGCCTAGATTCCTTGCGGGGCTCTTCCATTTTCTTTTTCTGGCGCTTATATTTATTTCTATACGCATGTTGATTGCCTGTGTGTCGACGTATTTATTTATTTATTTATTTATTTATGTATTCATTCATTCATTCATTTATTTATTCAGAATAACTTACAGGCCCATTGAAGGGCACTGAGTTAGGGGGGTAACATCTTATGCAGAGCAGAAACGAGCTACACCAGATACGAAGTGAACCAATGTACTTACAAAGATTGTTCTAATGTGCAATAGCGAGAGACAATGCGAACGACTCGTATGCTTGCGTGTGACTGTGTATGCTCATGAAACTGAAACGTTCATTTAAAATATAAAGGCAGATTCTGATTGTCATTCTTTTTCAATATTCAGGTAAACGTATTGTGCAAAAACCAAACAACCCACCATAAATATCGCGATTACCTTTCCTATTGCTTGTATTGCGTCCGGAATTTGTATTACGTAGTCTCTCGGCGGGCACTTCCGAACAGAAACGCGCTACGCTTCAGTAAAACGATCCGTATTGTGTAGAACGTTCCTCAGCTCGAGGCGACATTCGGACTCGAGCGGATGGGAACCAGGGCGGCCTCTCGACCAAACTTGTCCTTCCGTTTCAGCGATACCCCGCCGTGTTTCCTGGGTGAATGCATTGTAACCAGGCGCTCTGAGCGTCTACTCGAACGTACTGAAGTGAAAGTGTATTTCTCGACCTGCTCCTCGTCATAGAGATCACCGCTGTTCAGAAGCACTATCGAAATGAGCTGCCCTTTTCGATCGAAAGGTGCCGCTGTGCTCTAGCTGCGAGACGACTAATGGCAACTACAGATGCGAAGCCTGTGGAAATAGCGCAATGATCCCAGAGAATATTTTGTTGGCGCATCGCAGTATCTATACAGAGGTTAGCAAAAACGTAGCCGCATTGTCCAATGCATTGGCTTGTATATCTAAGGGAAAAAGAGTAAATAACCTGATGTAAAGAGCAGTGAAAGGGGGCTTGGGTGTCCGTGGCGCTGGGGCAAGAGAAACCATGAATGACAAGATGTTACTTTTCAGGGCCTTAAAGGTCCTCCCTGTTTCATGGTTCGTTGAAATAAAACCACGGGTCCAAGTGCCGATAAGGAACGCAACGAAAGGTGAAAATAGGGAGTTTTGTTGAAATAGGAAATCCAGAGTTAGGGAACGCTGTCGGTCAGGCATACAAAACAACACGAAAGGAGTACAAAAGAGCTCAAGCTGATCGCGGGGCTTTGAAAACGCAAAGAAGTGGGGTAGGGTAGGGTGGTGCTATTTCTAAAACTCCTTAATAGCAAGGTTAGTGGCATCAGCCACAACCCCGTTTCAGAGAGCAAGCTTTTGAATCCATTCATGGTAAGATGCCTTGTTGGTGGAGTCAAGACGTATCGTACAATCTGGGTTCGCTTGTGAATACGTGAGTAGGAATGCCACGTAAGGCTTCTGCATCTTGGCCGTCGTGTTAGCTGGTCATTTTAGCATAAAGCACGGGCACTTTGTGGGCACTGGTGCCAACTGTGCACCAGTGCCAATAAGGTACGCGAAGCTACAGCGCATCGACAGGCTAATAAAGGAAAAGGCAGGGCGATAAATCTTTGCTGAAGCATCCGAGTAATAATATTACGAAACATTGCTTTTACAAAACCTTTCTTTTAGAATGTGGGAAACATGAGAAACATCTAGCGCAAGGCAATTTTGTTGACCTTAATTTCTCCAATATGAATGTGGGGATCGAACGGAAACGACAAGTTTGCACAATGATACCATAACGGTCTGCAACAACTGGTCGATGGGTTGGTTAAAATGATGATGGAATTCAATAATTCAACAGTTTGTCTTCGGTCATCCTGTGTATTTTGCTCACGCTAACTTGCACGCCAACGTGAGCTTGAAGGCGACTTGCTGCCAAAGAAAAATGTTCTTTCAACTTTTTGAGACTCGCTGAATCTGCTTTTTCATGTATTCAAGCAAAAAAAAAAGCTCTCACGTCTTGTTGTTTAGGAAAACAAACCAAATTTCACAGTCCTGGCACACGTGCTTCGAGCCGGAGATATCTTGAAACAGTGCATTCAAGTACAACGGATGCACAGCTACACCTGTGCTGGTGAAAAAATAAGAAGAAAGCTATTACTCTATGTAAGTCACATTGAAGCATGAATATTTCTGCAGAAAGCTGAGTTGACATATGACAATCATGCCCGTAACGGCATTGCCCACTTTGGTTGAAGATATCCTAGCAAGAAATGAGCAGCTGCGTTGGTGCTCGGCGTCGCCCCGCGAACAGCAGGATGTTCACAAGTTTCCCAAAGAGGGAACGCAGGGCTTCTGGCTAGTAACACTAAGTGTGCGACCAAACTGACTACGACCAAGCTGAGCATACGCCCAAACTACCAATTAAAAGGTACGCTGTAAGATCTCGTGATACCTCGAAATATGATTAGCAGTTCCACTTATGGCTCTTGATTTTAGTATGACCCCGAAGCTGTTGTAACTTGCAAAAAAAGAAACGCAACTACGTAAATAAATAGCAGCCCTATGAAACCAATCGACACTGACACAAAGAAGCGTTGGCTTGAGTGTCTAACGGCTTCACATGCTTGTTATTCACAAAAGGTCGAGCCCTTCAGTCAGACTGAATCTTCGCACACCTCACGCATGAAAACACAACTGGCCGAAGTTCCAATCAAAAGCAGCATGCGTGGAAGTTCGTGATGTCCTCATTTCAGGAGCCGTAAGCAGGATCCATTCGTGACCCGGCATACCCCTATCTAACACTCACGCGGCAGCCCGCTGCCCATTCTATTCCGCGCCCAATCTCCGGCGCGTTTCGACAGCAAATGCGGTGTCTGACCATCGACGCTTCATGATGACCTTGTTGCCCTTCATTCACCGCTCAGCTACGCTCCTACCCGCTTGTGATTGTCCTTGACCTCTGAGCACATTGTTACGCGTACGTTGTCTTACTTTTATGCACAATTGCGACGATTTTTTTTAAGAGAGGTGATGTTGCCCAGCGCACAGCGCTTTGCGTTTTCTTGGTTATGACGATAATCTTTTTAATCGGACAAATGGCGCGTGCGACGAGAAGACTCTTGTACAATCTCGAATGCAAGCGAGCACGAGCCATCATTCTACAACGTACAATGATATGTGTCCAAGTAGCGTACGAACTCGACCCGCTTGACCAGATTTCGAGAAGCGGTGACTGTGCATGCTTTCCGTAATCTTTGTGCTTTCCATGATGCTTGTTTTTCTGGGCACAATTTCGCCTAAAGAAATAAGAAATAGATAAATAATTTGAAATGTAGGCTCATTAGCCTAGGTATGAAAAGGGATGGCGGTAGTATAAAGAAATTACGAAACATAGTTCCAGCGCACATTTGGACACGGACGAGGAGAGAAAGACAACACGAAATCCGGACTTCAACTGTTCAACAGTTGAAGTGCGGCGTTCGTGTTGTCTTTCTCTCCTCGTCCCTGTCCAAATGTGCGCTGGAACTATGTTTCATAATGCTAATCGTAACCAACTAGCCCAGCTGCCCACACTTAAAGAAATTACCACCACCCAAGCACTCCGTACAGATGGCTAACCAGCGCTGCTGAAATGCGCGGCCCCGGTGTTTATCACTGGGTTAATCCCGACGGTTCACTAAACGACGGCTTGGTAGGCTTCCGGATCCTCGGTACGCAGCTGCTGCTTGCGCTCGGCTGCACGAGCCTGTTCTTGTGCCCAAGCTGCAGCATCGGCACGGCACAGACTAGCTGGTTTATTGTTCTGCTCGCGGCGTTGCTGATCGAAAGCTGCCTGCTCTTCGGGAGCACCTATGACGCGTGGCCTGCCCATTTCGCAGCAGGAGAGAAACTCCAGCGCGCGCGAGCTCGGCTGCGACGGAGGGCAATGACGTCACTACAGGCGCAGCCAATCGCGGGCCTCGCTTTCTCTTTTTCGCGCATGAGCATGGCGCTGCGCCGCAGAATTCGCCAACGCGCAGGCGACAGACGGACGGAAGAACTAATCGGCTAGCCAGACACAGCCTCACTGTATAAAATAACAAAAGCGGTGGGTATATATACATATATATATATATATATATATATATATATATATATATATATATATATATATATATATATATATATATATATATATATATATATATATACATATATATATATATATATATATATACGTATTACTCCCGGCTCTTTTTTAAATTCGGAGACGGTCAGAAGGCACTCTCGGGTCCCTACTTGCGGAGTGATCCATACATCCAGCTTCGGTGCTGTGCATGCGTACTTCTGGCCGTTATGTTAATTCTGGTCGTGTACTTCTGGCCGCTTATGTTTGGCCTCGCTGTTGTTATGTACGAGATACAGTCAAGTACAAGCCCGGAAATCAGAAAACTTTTGCCGTCTTCCCGTTTGCTTTTCTATTCATTCGTTAAGGCAAACAAAAAAGAAACCTTAAGTGGCTCGTTGCAATTGCTCGCGACCAAAAAAAAACGGCGTCTGATCCAATGATAACAAAAAAACGTTGACGACTGGTACAAAAGAAAATGGTACAAAAACCGTTTCACTGTAAAAAACAGTCAAATTTGTTACAGTTTCTGCACGATCTGGTTGTTCACCGTCACTTCGACGTGACAATACGCTTCTTTGCTCCAGCCATGAATAGGGGCACCCTCCTCTCTTTACTACGAATGGCGGAGCAGAGAGGGAGGTGGCGTTCGCATACACTCACAAGCCACGCTCCTCGACGCTACTACGTGCCGTCAGGCACGCACGAGCAACCGGACTTGAGAAGGGTGTGGGCGGGGGGCCTGACGTGCGCGTGCGAGGGGGAGGGGGTCACGGAGCGCGTTACTTTCTATTGCCGTATTCATATGATTTACAAGCGAGGGTAAGGTCGTGTCGGCTAGGCCTTCGCCGAGTCATCTCGCTGCGCTGTTTGCCCGTGCTCTGAAGGCCATATTTGCGTTCTGCACTGTACTGTTGTCAAATACAATGTGACATTGTATTACTGGGAAGGCCGGCTGACACGCGTGTCAGCCAGCCAGTCTGCCGACCGCAGGAATTGAGTGCGCGTGAAAAAAGAGAAGAGATGAACAGAATTGTGCGATTTAGGCAAAGTCACCTTGAGTAGAAAAGTAGGTCAGTGTACAAGCCAAATGTCAACGACATGCTAGGAACTTCGTGGGAGGTAGTTATTCTCAAAAGAGCCATGTTCAAAGAAAACCTTTAATCAGCTGCATCTTTTGCGCGTACGCCTGCTGTGACCACCGTCCGACTGACTTTCGGAAATGTATTAAAAGAACACTGACGTGACGCTTCTTTTTTTTCTTTTAATTTTTTAAAATTAAATGAAAGCTCAAAGAAAACCTGAAACGCCTTGAAACGCCAGAAAAAATAATGGCAAGCCTGAGAACTCTCTGAATTAATTTACTATAATAGGTTTACGCAAACCACTTTCCGTATTGTTTCTCAAGAGGTCTATGTGTGATGGCGTGCTGACGCAGAAGGTGGTCACGTTAAGGCATATCATCCAAACTTTTTTGCCCTCGCTCCGACTCGCAGGGTGCATCTGCTGTGCGGCTACATGGACACTCGCAACGAGTAACAGCACAGCAGACGAAACACCGAGTCTGAGTAAGTGCTACAACGTTTCGATTATCTGCTATCACGTGACTAGCTACCTACTGCGTCGTGACGTCACGGCTCGTACAGCTCCCGGGAAAAGAAACCGAAACTAGTTCGTAAAAGAACGTTTGAAATAATTAATAAATTACGGTGACGTGCGGCTGGCCAGTATTTCTTCTAGTATTTGGAAGCCTAGAACCTTTTTCTAACAAACAAACAAACATACGAACAAAAAAGAAAGCAAAGCTGGAAATGTCCCTTCAGTATTCATTTAATGATATTCGCAAAACGCCAGCCCAGTATGTGGGCCTCATTATAGCGGGTTGCTTAAAGAAAAGGGAGAAACGCCGCGAATGCTACAAACATACTGGGTATATACGGGCATTTCTTGTTTGAACTACTTACCTCGTGCGGTGCTGAGTGGCGCCGTTGTTCTCACTCGTGCTCACGCCGGCGCGAGAACGTGACGTGCTCGTCTGCGGCGGCCTCAAGCGCCAGAATACGTTCCACAGTGCGTGTGTGTGCGTGCGTGTGCGCGTCATCACGTTCGCGGATCTCCCACGTTGCCATGCGGAGTGTGTACGTGTAGCGTTTTTAGAGGCATCCTACTTTCGCCACGAAGAAATGGTGGATTATGTGCGCGAAACATTGTGGGGCCTTGAAGCACGCCCAGCTCTATGCCTTTGTGCATGGCTTATCTCTCGTCTGGTAGGTTTCCCGACGTTGGAGAAAACGAAACCTTGCTACGAATATGCCGAAAGGCGAGCTTCGCTGCATTTCGAAGCAGATCCACGAGCTCGCACGAAGTTTGCATGAAAGTACAGTAAAGATAAATGTTATACGGAAACCAAAGAGTAAATTATTTCGAGCTGCATTAGAAAACCGCCCCTTCAGCCCTCCTATACCACTAAAAAAAAATCCCCCCTTACAGCGGAAAGATGCAGAAGATGAAAAAAAAAACATGCAGAAGCCAGCATACAGAAGTCAGAAGATCGGCATCCACACCTGAAGTCCACCACAGCAGCACCCCATGACGTCACACATTTTAACCGCGTTCGCTGAAGCCTACAGTTAACGATTTATCGGTAGATTAGATACATCCTATCATAAACCAGCGAAGGCCTGAACTTCGCAAGTTTCAAAAATGTTTACTAGGCCACAACAACCGAAATACAAGAAAATACGTTAATGTATGTGACGTCACAGTGACGTACGGCGCTGGAATTATGGCACTAAACTATAAAAATATAACTTTTCTCTTCATTTACTATTCTGATACTACCCCTATAATCGCAAAATGAGGAAGAATGGATTTCTGAAAAACTAATTTACCAGTGTATGTAGACTTCAAGTGTCCCCGCTTTACGTTAAGCTGTACTAGCAAATTATTTTCCTGCAAAAGCAAAGTGGTTGCTCTCAAATAATTGATTTATGTAATCTAACAATAAATATATGTTGGCAATGAATACGTCACATGTGTCACCACAAAGCTTGAGTAAAAGGATGATATGCGGAAGAGGCACTTATCCAGGTAATAATCGTTAGCCTTGCTGCCGATAGGGTCTCTTCCCCTTTATAAGTTAACCATTTACTGTTTGACGATCCGAGTGCAGCGTGCCTTTGCCCCTCCCCCATCCTAACTTTTGATTTTCTGCGAGGAAAAAAAAACTGCGCATTCATACTAAACAAGGTTTCCTGTCACATTCTTCAACTCGGTTCAAGTTTTATTCGGCTATTGCATTGGCCAGGACCTCCAGGACTAGAGAAATAATTGGACGCCAGGACTGCTGAGAGCTGTCGGGCAAGAACGATTATGTGAAGAAAAAGGAGTTGGTGAACGGGACATCACAAGACCGCCGCTGGAGACTTGGCCCACATTGGGAAGTACCTGCACTTTCTAAATCACAAAGTATAAATAGCCGCATACATGTACGCACAAGAAAACACACAACCGCACGGCCACTGGCCAAAAGGCAGCAATTGGATACAACGTCCTCATCTTTCTCAGGGTCACTTCTCTTTATTGATTTGTCTTTTTGCGCGAGTACGCTCCTAATCAGACCCGCTTCGGCAAATAAGCGATTATCGTGAGACACGCGTAATATGCCTCAATGTAAAGCGGGCTACCGCGACGCGCCGATATGTGGCATCTGGGGGAGAGTCGAAAATTGCTAACACCTGTATAGCTCCCAGTCTTTCCAAATAGTGGACCCCCCCCCCCCCCCCCCCCTCGCCCCACTCCGCAATATACACACGCACAAATATGGAGGCCGCTCAACGACCGGTCAGCGTCACTGTGCTATGAAGCTCTGCCAGCCCGCATGGCTGGTCTATGGCTTCAAATTACCCGTGTTGTCAATGCATGCCCTTATATCATCCATCCGCTGCTGCTTCGCCCCTCGTGGTTGATTGCATTTGCACCAGACTTGTCTTCGGCCAACCGTTGAAAGCAAAAACTAACCAAAGCTAATAAATCTCGAACATTTAGTCGCCTTTAACCTAATTAGTGGTAGATATAATATAGAGAGTTTTGAAGATAGGAAACCCGAAGTTATAGGATTTGGAGTGCCAAGCATACAAAAGAACGTGAAAGAGAGTACAAATGAATGCAAAACGCGTAAAAAAAATCTGGTAGAAGCCATTGAAGATTATAGACAACGTCAGCGAAAGCTTTCCTCTGCGACCCACTGCATATTTCCATACCATAGGTGAATAACGATATCTCACGGGCTCAGCGGCAGGCACTCGAAGGGGCACTCTCGCTGCCACCCCCAATGCCGAAAGATGCTACGGCAAAATATGGCCTGTTGTAATCTGAGTACCCCAAATGGAAATGTGTAGCAAGCTCCACTATCCATAGTATACTGGATCGTAGCCTCCTACATGATTTAGGATGCAGTGCCTGGATGCACGTCTGTTGAAATGGCTTTCTATCAAATGGCCTCGCTCGTCGTGGAGGTGTCTGTATAGGATTGGGTGATCACAGCTGCCACGCATCCCACTCACTTCATCCTCTCCTATTGCCTGGATATTTGAACAAATGTCGGATATATAGATCGGGATAGCGGAATGGATATCACATTGAGTTTTGCACATTATTTGCAGTGCGTAAATTGTATTGTACATTTTGCACTTTCGAACATTCCCATCCGCAACAAGATACTGGTTCAACAAGAAATCTGAATCGTGCGCAGATCTAAGAACCTCGGCGGGTATGGTCATATTTATTACACAGGCCAAATTAAAAATTTAATTATGGCGTTTTACGTGGCAAAACCACTGGCCTGCCGTAGTGGAGGACTCCGGAAATTTTGACCTCCTGGGGTTCTTTGACGTGCACTTAATAAGTACACCGGTGTTTTTGCCTTTCCCCCCATCTAAATTCGGCCGCCGTGGCCAGGATTCGATCCTGCGACCGCGTGCTCAGCAGCCCAACACCACGGCCACTGAGCAGATTCCACAGGCCAGTTATACTCGTTTGTACATGATCTGCAAGATATCCTGTGGTTCATTCACATTTCATATGATAACTTTGTTCTAGCTGGTCGATTGTTCCGTGTTTATTGGTTCTAGGAAATGGTCTTAAAGGCCGCTTTCTGCTATAACGTACAGTTCAATTTTCGACAGACGGGCTTTAGAATAATATAGCTGCCTTTCGATGTGCATGTAAATTCTGCCAACAGCTCAGCACAGAAAAGCTAAGGGCGTATGATTATAGACTAGAAATTCGGGCTTGTTAGATTGGCACAACAGGTCCAGACCAAAGTACCATGTGCCTAACAGTGCCTTTGCTTTCAATGATTTTTTCATTTGCCTTTGAGCGCCTTCTTTTCATGCTTGAAAACCGCAGGTCGTCCTGTACTGCTGCCATCCACCAGCTGAAACAGTTCAGTGTAATCTCTATGCCATAAATCAAATTCGAAAGACGACTGTTTGGTCGATATGCTGCACGTCAGACCCGGATTCACTTATATTTGGGCTCGCATATATGGATTCGCGCATGCCCAGTTGTCGAGGGACATCAGTAACAATTTACAACAGCCATTGCGCAGCCGTACTGGGTGTGACACCTATACGATAAATTCAATACCGTACAACCAGTAGTTAGCAAATGTTCGCCTGTATCGCAGATACCAAGTTACCCAAACTGCTTCTGCGCTTTTGACATGACAAATGGACTGAATGTTCAGAAGAACGAGGTTAATAGTGCTTGTGTTACAATGTTACGCCATTCCTTCATTTCATTCTTGGCTCTGCTGCAATAACGAGTGCGGAAGCGATACAAACAATGAACATGACTATCGCGTACTTCACGCAAGCCCCGTTAATACAACCCTTCCTCCCAAGGTGCTAATCTCAGTTTATTAGCACCTGTCCGAAATGATGCCCTGATTGGCCCCTTTGCCTATTCATCCTGTTTAGGTGGGCTTCAATTTCGCGCAGCCAAGTGAGACGCGGCAATGCTAACGTACCGGAAAGAAGGAGACGTAATGTGCTCTTTCTTTTACGTCATACCACGTCACGCTCTCCTTAAACAACGTGGTAATAAAGACGCCATATGTAGTTAGTTGCTACTTCAGAAATTTAGAGGCATAAACTGACGCCGGGGACGCGAACCGTTACACGTGGAATGAGCTGCTGAACGAAATTGCGGAACGATGTCAGTGGCACACGACTCTCTGAGGTTATGCCCCGTCTCCACGAAGAGATACCTACCGCTGAGCGCGTCGCGGATCTCCAAAGTCACGTTAGTTGAGAGAAAGGTCGCGTGCCACGCGTAACGGTTTGTCCATGCAACGTTGCAGCGCGTCTTTGTAATTATAAACGGGTGGACAGCCGCGCACGGATGCTGTATTGTCCTGCCCATGACCGTAACTATAGACCGAGACAGAGCATGGCTTCTAATTATTTCCGGCAGTCGCGCTTTACAGTTTGTACATTGTTGCCTCGTATATTTTGCATTCGTCTCGGTCACGGATGTCGGGGCACTTGAAGTAGGCAAAGAAGTGTAATTGTTTGTTTGTATTTCTGTGTTTCCTCCGTTTTGTGTTTGTTCCCCGCTATTGCATTGTTTTTAGAAGTTGTGTACCTAGTTTTCTTTGCACCGAACGGTACTGTTTCGTACGTTCGGTGGATGTTGATCCTGCTTGTTCTGCCCTTGTGCATTTGCCTGTGGCTTACTTATTAGCTGAGAGATTTGCTGTGAATTCATGGTCGAAAAGACGGCGCTACAATTAGGACACGCACAAAGGAGAACAGATAGAGAGCGAGCGTTTTTGTCATGCCAGTCTCTTCTCGTGTACCTGTTGTAATTTAACCATGAATTTACCTGTCAGCCTTTCTTGCTTTAAATCTCCTGGGCATATCCTTATTCGGCATATTAGGCGCACCCTAATCAACGCTGACACTCGCACTTATAGCCTTCGGCATTACGATCGTACTGGGAGGTCAAAATTGTGCTGCAATATGTGCTTTCCCTACGTTATAAGTACATCATTTTCAAGGGCCCGTTCTGGTTCCCCCTCTACGCATTATTACATCACCGTGGCATGACCAGATTTCTTCGCGCACACAGCGACCCGATGACCCACTCACGACTTGTGTGTTTACACGCTCCTAAAAAGAAAACAACCATGCCAAACTAGTGTGAAAATTTCTCCGTTGGGTCAATGTTACCGCCCACCTGGAGCCTGGAGCTTACAGCAGATAATATATGCTGCAGATGTTTACGCTATACACTCCTGTTTATAGCCTGTTTTTGGAGAGAACTTCCAGTGCATGTCCTGACTAACCCGTCCGCCTTACAGTGGAGTTGGACGTAGTGTTGGGATGAGCCGGGTCAGTATACGCACGGTCCACTCTAAATGGGTTGACTGCCAGAAGAATCGCTGATATTCGCTGTTTTATTTTACTGTTTTCTTTACCTCGTAGGTGCCCTGAGGACACTTTTAAAGCAAAGCATAGCGCAAGCTTAGCCGTCGTGACACTTGTGCGCGCGCGTCAAGGATTCAAGCGTAGTGGGCGCCTGATTATTAAATCAATTTTCCCGGTTCGCATCATTTGCCAGCGTTAAAACTGTTCAAACACTGACTCGGCTCCTTTGAGTTCTTACTTGCGCTTTTCATTCACAAGGCTTCGTATGCGAAGCAATGCAAGCCCTTATTCGTTCAAGGGTCCCTGAAGCGGTTTGGTCAAGTTTTGTAGGCACGAACAGTACAGCTACAATAAAACATTCGCATCGCAATTTAAGTGATGCGTCTCACATTAGGAGAGCTACGAGCAATTACAAGTTGTCCTCCTCCCTCGCCATGTTTTTCCCAGTCAACTCGTTTGCCGAGTGGTCGGGTCTAAGCGCTGCCTTCCCTGGCTCTGCGTCATGATGCGGCATCGTGTCGTGCACTTCCGGTGTCTTGGTGCCAGCGCGCGAAGCCTCGATCTCCGACCTCTCCGCTAGCCGCCAGGCCGTCAATTCCCAACGAGAGCTATCGAAACAGCGTCGTGTGTTTGACCCCAGTTTCGACCCTAGTTCGCATAATGGACCCAGAGCCGGAGAAGCGTTTGCGCGGATTGAGCGAAGAGACCCACGGGTTTTGACCCATATAGCGATACGGCAGCCGCTATACGCCATGCATAGACATTTCCAACTGGTCTTAAGGTGTAGATAATTGTGGTGCAGAAAAAATAGCATAGTTGTGATATCGTGCACGACGAGCAGCAAATAAACTGCATTGTCTATGAATGAAGTTACTCTTGTAACAGAAAAAAAAATACGGCATGGTATCAGCTCCGAGGGATAATTTATTCGACGAAGCAGACTGGCGTTCTCACCGCATGAGCGTCAAATCTCCACGCAGGTCTACTTTCATGTTTTCTTTATACTGCGGTCGTCGGTATCATTTCCAAAGCACCTCACGACTAACAGCTTTGGGTTGAAAGCATGTTTATATTTCCCACGCATCTCCTGTCATCTTAGCACAATAAGCTGCTGGACATTACACGCCACCTCGAATCTATATAATATTGTAGGACGGTGTCGTTTACGTTGAGCTTGAGAGAACTAAACGTGAAACTGAAAAAATTGTTTCATATAAACAGCATGATTATTGTACTTTGATTGTATCCTTGAAACTACTCATTTCCGGAAGCTCAGCGTACTAATTGCTTATACGGTGATATCAAGAACGATCGACATGCTTTTCTTGTTTCCGCTGAACAGCAGACAAGTCACGTACAACTATCGGGAGTGGACCTCGGATTACATCACAACCAACTGGGTGCACTGGTTTCTTTCTTTGTTCTTCGGCACCTGGTAAAATCCAGACGTATCAGTTTTCGCCAATTCGACGCCATAAGGTGACACAATTGACAACGTAAGCCAGGACATCGGATAGAGCTATACATAACCAGCGGCTTATTCTGTCGGCCGCTGAGTCTACTTCCTGCCCTCGCGTGCGACAACCAGTCGCAAAACCTGTTCCTGAAAGCCCTTTATCTAGCATTCAACGGCGTCTTCGGCAGTGAAACAGCGCTCGCCCCTCCTGCTTGACTAAGCTACTTGACACGCTTAAAGAGACGAAGGTGGTCTGACCGCAATTGACCGGGTTACGGAGTGCAAACAGAGAACAGCTCCTTCCGACGTGTACCCTGGAAGGTGGTTGCGTCAGCAAAAAAAAAAAGCAAAAAAGAGGAAGAAGAGAAAGGAAAGAAACAGAAAGAGTGAGGACAACCGCTGAGACGCTATATTGAAGAAGGCTATGCATGTTACGCTAGAGAACGCCGTTTATGCGCAGTCAACCAGCATAGAGCTTTGCAGTTGGACATCAAGGCGAACGCAAGGTAGGAGGCATTTACACGCGCGGCCAACCGCAGTGAATTTAAGCCTGAAAGGTTATGTCGTGTTGCAAAGCTTCAAGAGGAACACATGAAGGCCGGTTATCGGACATGCATGTGGATATCGCACGCTGGGTCATAGGCACTTGGGTTACAGACCTTCTAGTAACGAGTTTTCAATCCTGCCGTTCACGAAACTACCCTTAGGCGCATGTTGCAGGACTCTGGCACACATTGTGATTGGTGACCGGCGTGCCAGCTGACGGTCGCGGTTCTATGTACCGCAAGAACTAAAAACGAAATGTAACGTTTGAGCATAAGAGCACATCTTGGCATGCAATACGTATTTTCAGTTAGCACCTTTCTTTCTTCAGTAAAAGAAGTGCACACCTTTCGGGGCAGATTGCAAACATGTGGATTGTGAACAGGGGCCGCGTACGTATCTCTATAGCTGCCGGTTTCCTCGGCGCTGCTGATTGCGGGGCTTGAGAGATGTGCAAGGTTTACTACGAAGGCTGTACAACTTGCCTGTAGATGTTTTCAAGACGGCGTTTTGTGTCGACGAATCATTCTGCAGAGCAATTGGCTGTCATTTGAAAGACGATGTGGTTGCTATTGACACGTGTACTTATCTTTATCGGGCGACCACGTTTCGCCGCTTAAGAAATGTAATCGCACAGCGCGGCACGCACCTGCATGTATCCGAAGTTTCTGGAAAGTTATCGATGCTTCTATCCGGCTGTCTGTTGTCGCCGAACCTTGTGTTATCTCATTTCATCGCGTGACGCGAATGGTGTAGAACTTTGTGGAAGGCACGCGGGCCCGAACGATTAGTCTGGAACATTCGACGACTGCTGTATAAAAGCCGACGCGCTTTGCCCGCTGATCAGATTTTCGACGATCGCCGAGCGTGTTCGCCGCTATCGTTGTGCTATAAGTGTAGCCTGTTTTGTGGGCACAGGTTCGCCCAATAAATGTTTGTTTTGCCGTTCACCAGTATTGCTACTGTGTTCTTTGACGTCACGACCACGTGACACTATCGAGCTTGGAACTTTTGGACAGTTGCAAATGTCAGTGGGACGTATCGCAATATGCGCACTACGTATGTGGTCGCGGTGGAATGATGCTAACATGCCATTTCACATTTCTTCCCCGCTAAGCTTGTTGTGTTGATTGCTGTAGGCGGGAACGAAAAGCTTTGAAGTGTATGCACTGTTGTAGTATCGGCACCTCATCCGCACTTCATCGCAACATGTGTACCTTGGCAATTCTTCAGGGGAATTCGTTTATTATATGCCTATTTATTGATTGGTGTAGAAAATGGTAGTAGTAATTCTTCGGCTGACAGGGACTGCAAACAGCACCTTATTTCGCACTTCTCATCAAGTGAAACTTGTAGTGCAGTGCTATGCGATGCAATCGATGTATAGGTCTGCTGCGCCGTGACCAATACGCCTCAGAAGTCTTTAGCGTGCAGGAATTTTCTCGACCCAGTTAAATGTTGGACCCCCATAACTGCCAACGATTGTTTCCTGAGATTCTACACGACGAGAAGACTAGTCATTAGACGCTTTCAAGGTCACATCTGAGTCCTAAATATCTACAGCGACGTTCCAGCCATAGCTCTCTCCACATGCGAGACCTCAGTGCATTGCTCTGACCTTTTCTCAGGTCAGCGGCCTCCATTCCCGGATTCACTTTCTAGCGCTGCGCTTTGATCGAATGCCGTGCGGTGTCTCGAAGGATCTTCGCCAGAATGATCATCCCATCCTCCGCGCCAGTTTTCCTTTCAAACTCTCGCTCTTCAGTAGAGGTTCTCTTTGCGATGACATTCGTGGCTTTATTATGACCGCTGACGCGACTTCTACCTCAACTTCTTTTATTTCTGCTGCTGTTTCTTGCTTCCCTTTTTTTTTTCTCTCAGATACCAGAATTGCGTACTTACTTCATGGCTCTGTCACGAAACTGGGCCAGCGTGGTTTTCTTTAAGTCGCACGAACGCGCCATTACCGACACCACGCTGGCACGACAGGAGCTCTCGTGAGACCCGTGCCATCGTCCGTGCATTGAGCCTACGGCGTCACACAAACGTGGAGGTAAGGCGAGAAGCTGGTGTTACGAAATCCTGCAGCCATAGGATGAGGCGCGAAGTCTGAAGAAGAAAATACGGTGCCAAAGCATATAAGCGTGATGTCACGCCATATTACAGGATTACTACGCTTCGGGAAATAACTCTGGGATCTGCAGTAGTGAGAATGCAAAGAAAAAAAAGCGGTTAATATTATTAAAACATGAGTCGATCTGACCGTTCAGACGATGGGCTGTGTTTTAAGGTCCTTCATGAATATATATATATATATATATATATATATATATATATATATATATATATATATATATATATATATATATATATATATATACATATGTGTGTGTGTATACGCACCTCTAAACTTTACCATTCCCACTCTACCCCGTGACCGGTTTGCCACAAACACACACACACACACACACACACACACACACACACACACACACACACACACACACACACACACACACACACTTTTTTCAACTGTGACATTCCTAATGCAGACTCATTGAAGCAGCGAGTGGGAAGGAGACACCTGAGTTACAAAGTAGATCTAATAGGTTACTCGAACGTAAACTCTCTCTCTCTCTCTGTTCCTATATATATATATATATATATATATATATATATATATATATATATATATATATATAGTCTGCGTGCTATCACCAAACGCTATGTTCCTCATTTGTGCATACCATGATCCCCCACAGCCGCATACTTGGTCGTTTTCGGCTTGGGGAAATTTCGAAAGAAGTTTCCGAAATGTGTTGGGAAAACCTTGCGGCACTGTCAGCACAAACGATTCCAGTGTGTTACAAATCGCCACCACTTCGCAGTGCACGGTGAAGCAAAACCCTTCTCTCGGCGTACGTGACCATCGCGCGCGAACAGATGAAAGAGCGCTAGGGACATTGGTGTTTGCTCGCGTTCCTCGCTGCGGTGTGGATGCGGTGAGTCACGGGCAGCGTCGAAGGGGGGGGGGGGGGGAGCGGTGTGCGGATGTGCCAACAAGCAGCCGCGGTCACAGTAGGCCGCCCAAGAGGAGCACGGAGTCCGACAGAGCGCGCAGAACGCGGCGAGGGTGGTGAAGTGTGCGTGTTCTCGGTGTGCATGTTTGTGAGCGAGTGTAGTACGTGTGCAGCCGCGTCCGAGAGGCGAGGGGAGGTTGCGGACAGGCATGGTCCTCTTGCTTTCCCCGTCCCCCGACAGTTTCACGGTCGCGCCCTACTCTTCCGTATCCATCTCCGTCGGTGGTGTATGAGATTCTCTTGTCGAACAAGAAGCCCAATGCGCGGTTTGCGAACATCGCGTCTTTCCGTTTGCATGGTGCGTACGCTTTACCGTCATGCTGCGGCACTTCCGGGAGTGTTTGAAATCTTCTGTTGCTCAGGTATGCGTGGAGTTGATCAGCGACTGCGGCCGCGTGACGCGTGACGCCGCGAATGCGTGGCGCCGAAAGGCGGTCACGAGGCGTGAATTTCCCACGACATGGCCATCGCGTGCGATCGTGTTCTGAAAATTATGGGGAAAAAAAAAAACGTTTGTTTTTTATGGGTGCAGCAGCTATTCAGTATACGAACTTCGGAAAGAAGAAGGCGCGCCATTTTAATGGCCGCACCTCGTCTTACTAATTAAAGCACCAACTCATGTGATAGTGAGGAGCACCGCTTATCACAGACCACCAATGCGGGGTGAGGTTCCGAACAGGGGCGCTTCAATAGCGCACGGGAGAGAACCGGGACGTCACCAAGGTGGACAAGTCGCCCAAGTGCTGCTTCCTTTGGATACTCCGTATTATCTTAATTAGCCCATATACTCCGTGTCTAGCGGAAACGCAGGTGAACGGGTGAAGTTTTGCCAGTCGGTCTAATTTATGGATTAGGTTGTCGCTTGCGCAATGTCGACACATACAAGGAAGATGGACGGTATACGCCTGACCAGTGAATCTGCCTCAAGTGCGTCGAAGTTGGACTAAGGACAATACGAAACATCTACACTGAAACCAACCCGGGAGTGGGATTATGTGCCAACGCTTCCACGCGGTTAATTTTTCTTCACTTGCATGATTAGGGCTATGAAGTTAAGAAAAATAGCGAGCACCGTACACGCTTCTGAGATTAGACAAGAAAAGGTGAGGCGTGCAGACAGGGCACAAGAGAAGTGGACAACACAAACGCCTTGTTGTCCACTTCTCTTGCGTCCTGTCTGCACGCCTCACCTTTTTTGCATAATGAATCCTTACCAACTAGGTCAGCTTTCTGTCCTTCTGAGATCCTTCCAGAACGACTAACCACCATTTCTATGACATCTATTACTTTTTATCAAAAAAGAAACATAGCTTTAGCGCTTGCATGGAGTGTCTGGTGGGTGTCCTACTATTCTCAAGGTCGAATGCACGAAGGTAGTGTTTTTCCAAGAGCGACACCTGTGGGTTACCTTGGTCTCCTGTCATGAACAACTCCTTTGTAGAAACAAGCTTGTGTTGCAAAAAATGAAATAAAAAGAACACTTCATACTGCTCCACAACAACTGTTCAACAAGGACGTGTTCTCGATTCACCGTGCCAGTGACTCCTGCAGTTTTTGGGTACTCCAGAATGAAATTCGGTCGACCAAATCCAAGGTACCGTGTGATTAAGCCTGAACAGTACTTGCGCTTGGAGTAACAAGCACATTTCACACCCCAAACTGTCGAACAACTATGCTCTATATGACGACGAACTGAGAACAAAAAGAGGTAGCAGTGAAGAATCGCTACAACGTCGAAATCAAACTCTCCGCTCATCCGGAAAGCGGAGCGCTCCCGAAAGAAAGCACTGCGCGCCAACGTCGAAAGCCAAATAGCCAATCAACCGCGACAACCTCAATTTACCTCGGACATGCTGCAGATAAAGGCGTGCAAGTTGTCAACGTTGCGCTGAAAATAAGAGCATCACGACCGCCCCTCCCGTGATCTGCCGGTACTCAGCGAGCATTACGGTATGAGGGCGCCACGGGCAAGCGACGAGGGAGACCCCCGGCGGCTACCGAAGTCACGCCGGCGAACCGTGCAGGGATCCCACCCGTCCTCGCCGGCTCTCGGAGGGCAGAGCAACCGACGAAGAAGGCGACATACTTTTCATTTCTGGCGCGTGGCTTCGTCGAGCGTACTTCTTGATGACTGCAGCGAAGTCGTCGTGGGAGAAAGGGAGGGAAGGCGTACTCCCTCCGCCGACGATGACGGCACAGACGAAGCTTGCCTCGTCTTTCACCCTTCTCCGACAAAGCGAGACGACTCGCACCTCGATGCTGAGCTATTGGGCGGAGGAGACGGGGCGGCCGAGATGGGGAGGAAGAGGAACAGCTTTCGCTTCCTTTGTGTTCTGTCGACGTTGTCTTTCCACCCCGCGTGCATTCTTGTCGATCCTGGCGGCGTCGCCGATACTCAGAGTCGTATGTGGCAGGCTGCTTTCGGTTAGATTCCGCCTTCGGCGCGGCGTTGGACGAGGAAAGCAATTTTGCCGTAGTTGTGGTGTGAACGTCTTCCAGCGCGAAAAGTGCGAAGGAAATGGGCGAACTAAAAGGCCGCACTAGACCACACGGGCGCTGAACTTTTGTTGTGTTCCTGCACGTGCTATGAGTGGCGGTACAGTAACTTTGTATATCTCACCTACCTTTATAAACATATTTTGAAGGACCCAACACGACACATAGTTGTGTCGTTCGTGTCCCGTCTGTAAGTTTACGCTGTACGCTACGGCAGTCATTCACCAACCAGCTCAGACCAACAGCTTCGGTGCCGCCCGTGTATTTTCCATGTTGTGTGGGGCAGTCGAACCCCACCGATCAATGAGAAGTCTAGGGCAGAGTGAAGAGATACATTTAGCATGGGAAGACCAAAAAGGCACCGCTTGTATGTCAACGTTCGCTTGAATCGTGACGGTACAAAAGCATTTGCCAGCCATTTGTCTACCGCGATGTTGGTCGTTATATAACACGCTAAGCAGTCCGAAAACCGGACTAACAGTGAAAATTGGCAACGCGGGACGTCTTAATCACCTTTTGCGCTGTTTACCGTAATATGCTCTCGTACCAACCAGTCCGTATAAGAACCAATTTGCAGTACATATCGTTTTTTTTTTCTTTTAGTGCCTTGTAACTGGCAGCACCTGTCATGACGAACGACTAAACGCATCTACGATTCTTGTGAGGTGCCCACTTTTTCGGCAAACAACACGCTCAGTGTTTAGGCAGTTACGCGAACATAAATACAGGTAATCTTTATCTCCAAGCACAATAGGCAAGATATCATACGCCTCGTTGCTTTCTAAATATTAGATTTAAAATCTTGATTGGCGGGCAACGTTTAAATGTTTTGGTGCAAAGCAATCTGCAGAAATTGTTTTGCCCTCAGGATAAAAGGTCACTTGACCAGCAACACTGAACGGCCAAGAGAAAAGAGATATTGCCGGTGAGAGCCGTCGTTTTAGTGGCTTGCGTACAAAAGTAAACACGGGTAACGCAAGCATGCATCTACCCTTTTCTTTTTCTAAAGAAATGTGACCAGTGCTTCATAGATGATGATATGGGAAAAGGACGCTAGATTTTTCATACCTGGCGGACGAAATTATCAGGTTCGCTCGCTTGACCGTCTCCTGCAAGGGTTTTGGTATATGTATTCAACGTGTATATAGGCAATGTTTTGCACCGCGGCATCTGAACCAGTTTTTCTGACATGCCCAATTATTGAGATGTCTAAGAGCTCCCGGGATCAAACAGTCTGGCATAACTACTATGTTATGTGTTTTTTTTTCTTGGCATGCAATAGGTGTCTTAGCGATATATTTATAATAATAATAAAGACTGGTGAGTTTATGCCTCATGGCCATTGACAACGGACGTTCTTCAGCCTCGTCATCTTTTCCCAAGAACTACGTCGGGTCAAGAGCCGTTCAAGGGCTTCTTTCTTAGCTTTAATGAGGTCGGACATTTGTCTCGGTGAAATGCGGTTTGACACTCGGACACCTGCGCTCCTTTTATCTCCGCGTCCTAACCACTGCTTAGTGGAGGTCAGTGGTCTTAACGCGACCCCTTCCAGCTCAATGCAGGTCTATTGTGCAGAAGGCTGGTAGTTGACAAGGTTTACTGTCACTTTCAAATAGGTACGTGGCGCAGCAAGTGGTGTAGCAACGACGTGGCATGACTTCTTCCACGAATGCGCTAAAGCGCGACAACAATAGTACGCGTGGGCTGGGATGGGGCCGGCTGTTATCGTGTGCCTTTGGTACACAATAACAGCAGGGGTTCGGGTCATTCTGCTCACCGGGGGAAAGAGTGGTATTGTGCGAGAAGTACAATCCGCGGGAGAAAGGTAAGGCGGTCTTGAGGCGAGTGCTTTCGAAGTTTTGTTCATCGTTGTAGAAAAGGAGACTTAGGGCACACCACTCTGCTGAACCACACTGGGGTAAAAAGGCGCTCCCCAGCACGTTACGACGGCCACATACACCACCTGCTTGTGGCAACGAAGTGAGAGTTACGGAAGGAAAGTAGACTCAAGTAGCAGCGCTTTTTAAAACAGTACCGAAGTGTTTCTCCCTTTAGGCTAAGCTCGGGCACAAAAAAAATAATAAGAAAGAAAATAAGCATCCTATTTACTACAGTGCTTGTAATAAATCAATAAAGTAGCCCACACAGTGCTAAATATGACATTTCTCGCTTTTGCCTTCCGCATTCGTACGATTACGAAATTGTCGCATGCTGATACTACGCTGATTCAGTATCTGCTCCAAGAAACTAAAAACTCTGTTTGAATACTTGACGCAGTGCAGCGAGCAGAAGTTCCCCCTCATATCCTCCCACCCCCCCCCCCCCCACTTTGCTTTCGTTGCCACAAAAAGCTGCCCGCCAGAATAGTTACTGTGACTCTTATCCGCTAAACTTGCATTGTTTCGTCGGCGGACGGTAATATTAAACCTGTTGTAGCTATCACGTACCTAGGAAGGCAAAGGTAGTCGAGCACTACACGTAGTTGAAAGGGGAAAAAGAATGTGCAAAATACAGCATTGTGGAAGGGAATCAATTTATTTACCCGCCTCGAGGTAGAAATGTGCAGATGATAACGCCATATGCGACCGACGCATTCTTCACCGAAGTCGCATGCTAAGTATAGGAGTACGGGCAGAAAACTTTTGTCTCATTTGTATGGCTCGGTTGTATAGCTCTATACAAAGTAATTACGTTACGAAGTCTAATTTTTCGAGAGAAACAAGTAATTGTTTACGTCACATTTCAATGTGATCAGTTCAAAACGTACCGAGTGCAGGCAGCGTGGCTGTGGACGTGACAAATGCGATGCAACATGTCATCGAAACCTGCTGTGGCCATATCGTCATAGCAGATATCACAGACACGTACACGCACACTGTGGCCATTTCGCTAAAAGCCGAGTCGATTCAGGACTATATACGGGACTAAACGGGAGAACATGTCGCCCTGCTTCTTCAAGAAAATTGAACAACTGAAAGCGCCAATGTGGCAGCTGTAGGAGAAACGGCCATTGTATGACATTCAACTACCCCCACCTGGTGGGTTCCAAGGTTGAATTGCGTTGTGTTGCGCCTCGGGGTAGCTTTCCGCTCAGGAATCCTCCAGACATAAGGATGAGTACGTCCCAGAGTAGGAGCGAAAGAACAGGGTATCACTTACGTATTGAAACACGTGGTCAGATTCTAGTCGGAGCTCCTTTGTTTTGTGCGTCACAGTCCATGTCGGGCCCCTTCGCCCTCTGCGCCTGTGCTGATGAAACGGCTGCCTCGTGGGAAGGGGAAGCGTCCGAGGAATTCGCGGGACCGATTTGGGGTGTAACAGTTGCCTCGGCATCACCACCAGGTTTTCGGTGATGCGATGAGTCGCCTTTTTCATGTCCGAAGCCGCGCTGCTCTTTACGCGCGCTCTTTAAGCGTCGTATAAAATGTGCTGCAAGTAATTCTTTGTGGCACTCTTGGGGAACTGGGACATTGTACGATAATTAACGAGTCGACACGTAACTGAAATAGCAAATTTCCGCTGTAGCTTTTCGTAATAAATTAACTACCGCAGTGAGATCGACAACTTCATACTTTGTCATAATTCATGCAATGGAAGGTTAACAAAACTCTCTGTCATAAAGAGGGTAGGCTTGGATGGAAAATAGAATAGCTCAAACGTGAACAACCATGCGCAGACAAAAAAAAAAGATCGACATATACGGGACGTGTCTTTCGTTTCTGTTTCGTTGTTTCCATGTTGCCTTTAATTTTGCCGCGAAAAGTAGGCATGCAAGATGTAGCAACCGACGGGGGGCCCGCCTTTCTGTCATCAAGATTTGCATGAAGCGAAAATGGCGGCCTTATAGCGAGTTCAAGAAGTTCCTGCACAAAAGTGTCAAATTGTCACTTTTCACGACAGCTGAGGATTTCACCTCAACCAGCATAGCCGGCGGGCATGTGTGCTGCCTCGTAACACTACGCCTTAATTAGTGCTGATTGCGCGCGCAAAAGATGAAAAAAAAAGGAAGAGCGAGCGACGCGGTGTCGGCATGGTTAACCTTGCACCGCCGCCGGCGCCTCCAGCTCATTTCATGGAACGTTGGCGCGGGTCATTGGGTTGCGCTGAATGGGCAAGGCCGTTGGGAGCCCCAATTTTGATTCTCGTTTCCGTTCACGTGGTGGGGCCAGGTACGGCCGAAGTGGCCTCGGCAGGCGCGTCGCTGTACGGCAGTATGTCCTCTTTGTATAGTCCTGTTGGGCATGCTCAGCCGAAGACTTCTTGCTCAGTGAGCAAGGTTGTGCAAATCATGTCACTTATTTGGTTTTAAAACTGCTGCTTTTAAAATTTATTGTTTTGTTGAATCTCCCCCACTCCCCCTCCCCCCCCCCCCAAAAAAAAAACATATTTGACATTCAAGAAAATTCGACGAACTGGTTCGCATTGATTTGTTGCTGTGGAGAGCTGGGGTCATGCCAAGAAAACACATTGAAATGATAGCTGAGCTGGAAATGATTTACAGTGGTAATTAAATAATTACTAATTGGCTTGATTCGCTTTCAAAAACTGAATCTTTGTTCTAGTTTCAAGAACGCTGCTACGGTTGTGGGTTAAGTCCCCACTTAAATCCCCACGCTGAGCTATCAAACTCGGCGTGAATGCGCTGGGCTTTCTGGAGTAAAATATGTTGGGATACACAGTTTGCTACAAAATAATGTTACGAGGCGGCGTCACTGTCGCTCTAAAGTGCTTGGGCGCAAACAGATCCACTGCTACATGTCAGTTCTGTTGTCGTTTCAATTAAAAAGGACAGGCATTACAGCCTCTGTGGAGGTACAAGGGGTGTTCTCAGACTGAACTGCGCTTGGTTCACTCAATCCGAAGCTGGCGTCTTGATCAAGGCCCTAGTTTGTGGATGATTGATTTGCTGCGCTGAGGCTGTGGACCCGGTCAGAAAAAGAAGGGTTGATTATACCCCTTGCGCTGCTTTGACCAGGCTCTCCTGACATGCCATATTTGGCACACGATAGACTTTGTCTCAGAATCAGCGAGCAGTGCGTCGCGCTAATCCGTGTTTTGGAGTTATCGTACGACCATTACTACGGGTTTCAAAGGCGATACATTGCCGGATTGATAAGAGTTATAGTGTGGGTGCGGGTCCCTGCTGCGGCGGCTGCAATTCGATAAGAACAAGAATCCACTACCACGAGTGCAATGACCTTCCGGTGCGCGTTCAGAAACCCCCAGAGGTCAAACTTATTGTAGAGACCCCACGCATGGGAACTCCCATTGTCAGATCGTGACTTTGAAACGTAAAACCTCATATTTCATTTTCTCTTATGTTCAATTGTCACGCTTTTAAACGCTTTGCTCATCGTGACCTAGACATAGCGCCCTGAAGGAAAAGGCCACGTAAACAACTATTTCCGCGTGAATGTGACGAAAACATCACGTGTTCCAGGAAATGGCAATAAATGTTGCGCGTGCTTCCACCCTCTCCATCTTGTAAAGTATGAAAACAACAACCATTAGGAATGACCGAGCACTGTGGCTTGCACAATGCCTCTGCGGATATGAAAGAAAGAGACACGAATATGCTCTTGAGGGAAGAAACGATTGCGGAGGCACGAAATCCACTATCCGCGGAAGACCCCCCTGCGCCCCCCCCCCCGCCCCCACACATACACACACGGAGGGGAAGCATTCCTGCATGTTCCTTCTTCCGCATTGGGCCAGTTTCCGGGGCGGCACCGAATGCTCTGTATTACGTATCGGGTCATCGCTTGCTCTGCCGGCTGACCTCGAACTCAATCACAATGCCTCAGGCGTATATGGCGTCGGGAACGCACGATAGACACAGATTGAGATAGGGGACGCAAACACAAGGAAGCACATGGGACAGGCGCTGACCAACTGACAATTTTATTCAGAAGAAAGAAGAATAAACGCATACATACGCACACAAAAGACAACCAAGCTCGCACGCAATACTCTGACCAAATCAAACCATGTTCTTTCTTTGCGTGTTAATTCTTGACTCTTTCTGAATAGAATTGCTGGTTGTCGCTCAGCGTCTGTAGAGTGGTTGGGTGGCCTTTGCGCTGCTGCACGTAAAATCCATCTTGTTCACCTTGCTATGGGGACGTAGAGTTCGGGTGTCTGACTCCTCCTACCATGAGGTCCGTCCCGTACTCGAACGTTTAGAGAAGGAATGCTAGTGCCATTTTAGGCAAGTACGTTGTGAAAAACTGCGAGTCAGCATTAACAGTTACGCAGCAGACGGGACACGTCAAGAGAATATGCCCGAGCGTTGCCTTGACAAAGCTTTGATCAAGTGATTACCGACCCCGCCTGTAAGATACCGGCCATTGCATGAGTAATGCATATTGGTGGTCGCTAATTGTGCACACAAACATCATTTTGGCCACTATTAAGCAGTCTGAAAGGGCTGCAGGTTGAAACTCACTACGTTTTCCGCAACAGGAAAAGCCAGCGGTATGTCCTGTAGGCGTGTTGGACTGCGTTTAAGCGACAATTAGATGCAAATGTTCACACCCATTGCGGTTGTCAGTGCTTAATATAGAATAATTATGAACTCAGTGTCCGCCCAAAGAAGAATCGACGCCTATCTAAAAAAGCACTAGCGTAGATGGCATCGATAAATATGCACACGGCATCAAAGCATAAAGTAGTAATAAAATAATCAACGAAAAAAAAAGAAAGGACCTAGACGACTGCTAACACAAATGCTCGTATTCTATCAATTATTTGTGGATCTAAACACAAGACGGTAATTCAGACAGAAAGAAATTGCGTCGACTTGCAACCTGTGCTATAAGTGCAATGCGTATATCACTCCTTTCACATAAAACGTTCGGCTTGTAGGCGGCGCTGAGCGGTATATACGATATAGCCCATTTCGAGCACACCTGACAGTCAGCGCATTGTCTGTCAGTCTAAGCTGGCGCTCCTTATTTCACAGCCGCCAAAGTACGATCGAATAGACTCTCACCCAACTATTAGCTTTGATATCCCATGCTACACTGCGGTCATTATAAAAAAACTATATGCAAGGTGGCGCAACTGAGTAGAGGTTCAACGAGAAGCTCAGCGCTCAACATTGCCCACAGGGCCAGCGACATTTATTGGCGAGTCCGTTCCTGCAGGAGCCAATGTCACATTGGCTATATTACGCGATGCTCATGAAGCTGCGATGCTGTTGGTATTCGCTCAAAAAAAAAAAGGAAACTTTGCAAAGGACAGAGAGCACGAAACTAGAAACTCGGCATTCTTGACTTTGACCCGTGTGACACAACTACCTCATGGCACACGGCCTGCAAGGTAGACAGGGTGAGCACACGCGGGCGAGTGGGGAGAGGGGGAGAAGGTGGAGAGGGGAGAAAAAGAGCCCTCAGCTCACGCAAGGCGGAAGCCTTGTTGCGCGCGCCTAGTTGACACCCTTCGTGCCGACGTCATTAGGCGTCCTTAAACACAATGGGAGCCCCCTTCCTCCCCAACCCCCTCCTTCTTGTCGGCTCTGCAATTATCGCTTGTTGCGCAGGCTAAACGGCCACTCCGGTGGGTCCAAATGGTCTCCTCCGACCGTTATAAACACGTCCTTGTGATGTCCGGCGGATATCCCAGCTCAGCGGTCATTCATGGTCAAGGTCACGTATGAAATCCAGACACAAAAAATTGCAAAATGTACTATCCTTAACAAAGAAAAAAAAACAGTCTATATATGCGAATGGCATTTCCTTGAGACGACAACGAATTCGGACAACAAATTTAAAGGGTATCTTATTTTCATCGAAGAGTGCCGTGAATGAAGTTAGGCCCCCAGTTCCAGACAGCACTGACTTCGCAATCGGCCCACGTTTTCAGACGGCATTTCCTTCGTGGGACCCGCCCACATTTTCAGACTATACGCCGTCTTGGGGATCGACCCACAAAAATGGTCAGACCGCTATAGCTGGAAAGAAAGAAACGTATGACAATGGCAAGACCGCTACTCACTATAAAGGACAGCCAGAGTGGTGGGAAAGAAGCACCGAGGAAGCGTTGCCGTCAGGTAGCAATAGTGCCAAGTCACGGTACGACTGAAGTATGTGCGCGTCATAAGGCTCGTTAAATTAATTTTCATTGAAGCTTATTTTCGTCTGCTCTATCTTTTGTACGAACGACTCGTGTACTGGATCTTCATTGCATTGGATGTCTTATTGTGCAGACTACAGCTATCACCTGTCATGGCAGATAAACAGCGCGCAACAGCCCGACGAACACACGTCCACCGACATCACGTGTATCGACGTCTTTTTTTCCTTGTCCCAACCCATAAAGTTTCTACCTTTGAAAAGTCACGCATGCTCTTAGCCCCTCGTCTGCCCCCTCCCTTCACTTCAAGCTCACGAGGGTGGAAGAGGTTTTCGCGAGGAGGCTACGAGCTGGGGGCTCACCACCCTCTGCTGTCACCTGCAAGTTTAAGCGCTTCATCAAGGGAGCCTGCCTCAACTATGCGATCCTGGCACCAGCCGCAGTTGTGCAGCATCTGTTGTGGATTTAGCCAGGCCCGAAACCCACAGACAGCCCTCGCTCGGAGACTCAGGACTACGCAGTGACCGGCACGCTGAATTCGCAGGAATTATAGGCGCAGCAAGAATATCCTAATTACACAACCTTGCTGAAGTTTGTTCATGATGCGAGGTTGGGCCCAGCCGTGTCACTGTCTCTTTATTTCTCTTAGGGCCGCTCTCCAGGAATAAAATTCGGAGAAAAAATAATATGCAGAGCTGATGTGTTCCCTGATATTTGTATACAAAGTATACTTCTTTTATTTATGCGGTTGTTTGCATCCCTTCACATCGATATCAAAAGAGTGGGCGTCGCTCGCTGGACGACGTTTCTGATAGCATCACATCGTTTAATCAATCGTGCTCCTGAACCTGGATTATTGCACAGCACTACGTGGTACTGCTCCTGGCTCCTGTGATCATTGCCGAATGATTGTAAGGGGCTCGACTTTTAAAAAAACAAGAAAGCAATGTCAACATTATGTCACATACCTCCCTCTCATTATCCGCGCTCTGTAGTAAGCTCAAATAATGCGGAGCCGGCAACGGCATGCCACCCATCCATCTGCCAAATTAGGGTTACAATTTTTTTAACTATTATTAGAGGGGTGTTCCGAAAATGCGCACAAAGAGCAACATAACAAAACAATTGTAGCGCCGAAAAGACACCAGCGGACAGGAAATAAATAAAAATGTGAACATATGACCGGAAACACAATATACTTGCATAGCTTCGCAGCATAATATACATACCATTACACAACGAAGAACAGCAACTTTCAATATCAGGCGTATTCAGCTTTGTAGCCTAAGAAATGCACACAAAGAACTTGGTACACGTGGTTGAAACAAGAAGAATAATTGAAATACCAACGATGTGGCGAAACACAATGAATTCCAAAAACATGCTCAATAAAAGATGGAGAAACACGTTGTGTAACGAAATGCACGTTTGTTCATACAATTGACTATCAAATCTATTTACCAACGGTGGTAGGGTGTGCGCTGCTGATTGTAAAAGGTGTAATTACTTCGATAGGATCACATGTACTATTTAACAATAGAGCGTGTGTTACATGTGAAAAGGTACCGTGGTACTTTGTACGTTTTAGGAAAGAAATTATCGTCGTTTTTTAAAATATTACAGAGTATGAATAGGCTAGACGATATCCATAAAGTTTACCTACATTATTAGGCCGGTAGTTGTCATGCCCACAGCATTTTCAATTATAGGCGATATCTGAACGAAAGGCAAAAGAAGAAAAAAAAGGCCAACCATCGCTCTGATCGACATACAGAATAGGTGACGGGGTTTCCAACGTATTAGTTGTCCTATTTTGGACCCGTATGAAATGTAACGTGTAGGCTGCAGCTGCGATTGACTTTTTATCATGGCCCTCACGCGTAACGAGCGCTTGAACGAAAGAGAGATTCGGAAAGGCAGAGCGCTTTACCACGGCAAACCCGGTTTGCTACTTTACGTTAGGGAAAAGGGTCGCGAGGCTTTACACATGAAGGTGAGAGAGAGAAGGCGGAAGGAAAATAGGAGTGACCCCGACCAATCCGTGAAAAGGGGTGCCCGAACGCCAACCAATAAGCAAACGCTGATAACTGTGAGGAATTCGTGTGTATCTGCAGAGATTGTTTCATAAGGTTTATCCCTTCGTGGGAATCACCAGAATTAGCCGGGAACGAGTGCGACACTTTGGCAAAAAAAGAAAAAAAAACTGAGACTTATTGTTGAACCGACCATTCATGGCCTTTGATTGGTGGTCATTACGCCTGGCACAATAAACATGGTATCTCATTATTGTTGTCGACGCGATGATGTCATGACTACTCCTTTCCGGCAGCAAAGTTTCTTTGGCAAGGCGGTGTCGGAAAACTCCTAGTCCGATCGCACAGTAAGCACGGAGAATTTACCGATGCGTCTTTTGTACGAGCAAATAACAAAACTACATTAAAATGAGTCTAGATGTGCGTATGTAAAATAAAATATGTCTACATGGTGGGGTTGGTTACTGTAGGAACATCGCTTTCAACGCGAACACATGTCGTCCGACGGCCCCCCTCCCACCCCCCCCCTCCACCGCCTGCCCCCGAGGGGTGAAGTATTTCAATAAACACAGTTCGAAAACAAGAAGCCGGCTAAACTGTTTCCTGCTAGCCGTAATTGCATGCAAAGAAATTAGATAAACTCACCGATGATGTAGTCGTACTCCTTCTGAATGTGCTCGCTCTGGAATGGCACTACTCGTTCACCGAACCGAAGAAATAGAAATGCGGCGAAGGGAATAACCGCTGGAATGAACGGTATATCCAAGGCCACCATGGTGAAGACTCAAAGTTGAAACAGTGAAATCCACAAAAACAAAAAACACACGCAGCGTGGGTTGAACTGTCGCGGCACGTATCTGAACCGCTTTTAGCGGCCAGTTCTCGGGCGTCCTCTGTGTGGCACTGACGTAAGCGACCTCGCAGGAATTACACGAACCACGAACGACATTTAAGCGCGAACTGTTGGCTTGAGGAGCAGCGTAGATATGTATTCACTTGGCACCACAGGGAATGTGTCAAACGCACAAAGTAAATGCGAGAATCTTTAAATCATGAACCACACTTCAAGCACGGCGATTAAATAATGTTTCCTAACGAAGGACTTCCTGAGTTTGTTCCAGACACGTTCTTCCTGACTTCGCACAAACGCAATCTTCGTCGCTGTCACAACTCTGTGAAGGTTCTTCCGTCGGCAACAAGCATCAACTTCTTAAACTACTAAACCTCGAGTGCTCGCACGTCATCACTGCGTGGTGCGGTGGTAATGCGCCACTGATGAGCCACGTCAAGCACAGCTTTCTTGAAACCGGCGACTCAAGAATTCCTTCAACACCAGATGGAGTGTCCACTTCTCAAAGCAAAAGTACTTTCGAAATCCGCTTCATGGATTTCTTTATATGTGTCGTGTTCTGGAAAAGCACATAAAGTTTTCATAACTCACCGACACGTTTAGCGCCGATAGCTAGTGTAGTCCGAAGCCGCAAAACGCCATTACTTCCAGCGCACGCGGCAGTAGTTGCGGGCATTCAAATCGTAGGAATAGCGCGGGCGAAAACGACTACACGTCAGCGACAAAAAGTCGTGTTTCCTAGTACATCAACAAGAGAGGGACAACAAAAAGAAACAATGACGAACTCTCTCGTGGAAACACACGGCACCTATGTGTCGCTGAACCTTCAAGAAAGGAATGCTCGCTCACTGATAAAGCACGAGGCGTCAAGCGATTGTTGGGGGATGTCCGACTTCCCCGTCTTGGAACAATCGTAGCAGCGAGGAAGCAATGCGGCGGAACTAATCCGTTCACCGCCCCCGCCGTCGACCTGTCTTCCTACGCTGGTACCTTCCAGTCGTTTGAACCACGCGGGTGCGGATGTTCTTTTGCGAACGGGAGCTGATGGGAGACGAGACGACTGCTTTCTTCGTCGCACTGGGGACGGGCAGGAACGAGACACGTGGGTGACGAGAGTAGACCGACGAATCCGTTGAAGTGAAGGAATGCGGTGGCCGACGCTATTCGCGGAGTTTCAGAACGATGCTGGCCCTGTGGCTCTGCAAGGCAGCGACCGGAGTGAGAAGGGCTTCTTCGATGACAGGCCGGCGACGGGCAGTCGAGAAATTGGGCGTGCTCACAGAAGTTAGTTGGCAGGCATCGAAAAGGGTAATCCTGCTCGTGGATTTATGAAAGTGGTGGGCGGAACGTCCTCACGGGCAAGTCGACGATTTTTTTTCTTCAGATTGTGGCAGAAGGCGGCGGGAAATTGCTGTGGTTTCTCCTACGATAGTGCCCGAAGAGCGGTCGTGCTTCAAAAGCTACTCAGCTGGGAAACTCAGACGCAAGTGACTCAACGCCCAATGTCGAAGTTGCAGCGTTCGATTGATGATCGGCGATCAATCCCGTATAGCACTCGTTCGCAGGTGACTTGTGAGTTGCCCAGTTTCGCAGAAAAGAATCCCATAAGAGGCGAGCTGGTCCAGCAGAAAGGGCGGGAAAACCTTCCGAGAAAGCCGCGATTCAGGGGAACTGCGAAAGTTCCGGGAGCCGAGTTCCGACAGTGACGTTTCGGGGGGGGGGGGGGGGGGGGGCGAGGTTTCGGATTCCAGTGCCGGGATCCAAGTTCCAGAAGGCGTGAAGTTCCGGGGTTCTAGAAGCTCACTTTCTGGACTCCGTGCAGTAGGGTATCCCTATCCGGCTTGCTAGTAGTTACCGGAGCTCGGTGGCCGGGTTTCGCCGCGTGCTACTACCGCGTGGTAAGCGCGCGTGCCGCCTTGAACTTGGCCGAGAAACCGAGTGTCGTCGACGTCCCTGACTCGCTCACCTGCTTCGCGCGGCAGCCCAACGTGCACTGGCGGCCTAGACGAGGGCGCGCGTAGCGAAAACGGAACGCTTGCCGATGCTGCCTGCCGGCTCGGTTGGTTGGCCCCCGCGAAGCAAGAAAGAAACGAAAGAAGCAACAGCAACGAGCAGCTTCGAGACACGCTTCAGGGGAGAGATAAGCGCTGACGGAGGGCGAGGGAGCGACGGGATTTGGGGGGGGGGGGGGGGGGGGGGGAGTGGTGGCCTGCGGCCGCTCGGCTTCTGGATGCCGCGCGCTCGGTCCTCCGATGCGTTCTCCCGCTACGCGCACTGCTCTTTCTCGGACGCATCCTTTCTCGTTGTCGCCTCCTCGCAGTAGCATCCTCACCCATTCTCTACGAACATGCGTGGTTCGCTCTATACCCTCTGTCTTACCCTCTCCTATTATCCAGCAGCCATATTGACGCTGTTGATTGGATCACCGTTGACGGCATCTTTGTCTTCGAACGGATCAACGTGCCTAATGGTTATCGTCTAGTAGAGACAGAAGAAAGCGGTCGACCGCAGTAGTCTCGGCTGTGTCGTGGCTCCGCTTACTTACGCCCTTTAGTACTCTCTCCTAATCTGTCGGTGCCATATTAACGCTGTTTGTAGCATGAACTACGATGGCCTGTCAACCGCAGCATTGCTTAATGTTTGAAGTTTCCTCGCATCGTACAGCAGCTAACCTGAAAAATTTGTGCTGTGCCATTTCCTGTTCTTAGTAATACAAACTATTAGATTATTGCCGAGGACAGCTTAAGCCTAGGATGATTAAACATACGTAATGGGTATGGCACGGTATATAATAGAGTGGCTAATCTCAGGGGCTTGGGTTATCTATTTGCTGGCTCTGTGTTACACGCTCTCGTTTCTGCTCTCTCACTGGTATTTTCCCCGCCAGACTTTAATTGAAGTACGCTTGAACCTGTTGCGTGCTTATCCTTTGGCCAATGAGAAAGAGAGAGAGAAAGAAATATGGAAAGGCAGGGAAGTTAACCATGCACACGGATGCCCGGTTTGGTACGCTGCGTGGGGATTTGGCCTCTGGATGACCAAAAAGATCCCTGGAAGACAAAATGGGCTAAAAATGGCGCTAGGCTGTATCAAGGAAGCAGTCGCAGTGGGGTACGTGAAATGTTTTGCGCGTGCTGCTGAAGGTGTACGGACACTAGGGTACAAAAACGACGTAACAAAGTACACAAGCGATATTTATTTACGCGTTACAAGGTTCACATACCAAACAAGTTATGGTAACGTTATTGGTGGTCCTACGGTATGATCTTCTAATCGTACTCTCTGTACGCCAGCCGTGATCACAGGTGGTGGACACGGATTGACGTCCCTCTGTCTTGCTACCAAAGTCTCACCGCTCCATTTCGGGACATTGCGTGTCAAACGCGGGGGGCGTCACAGACGAGCGAGCATCAAACTCCTGCAACAGATTGCGCACTTATAAGCCTCAAACTTTTGATGAGCAGAGGCTTGAGTTTGATGGATCATACCTATTAAAGCGTGAGCTCTCTCAAAAGCTATCACTCCCTCTATGATCGACAAATTTACTGCCGAGCTATGCCTCTTTGACCGCCGGGTGAGAGGTTAAATTTAGCTTTGATAGCATTAGGAGTGGTGCGACAATGGCTTAATCTGCGCAACGCCACATGCACTGCCACTTGTTGTAAAGGCATATCAAGCGGTCGTGGTCTAAACTTCCGCGCGTGCTAGCCGCGCATGCGCCATCGGCAGTAAAACAGCACGACGGCGCCGGCGCCGATGATGTTAAGGAGCCTCAAGCACCCGTATAATTAGTATTGCGATAAAAATGCAAGGAGCATGCACGAGCTTCACTGGTCTTTTCAGGCGGATTGCCTGAAGAGGAGTACGTTACTTGTAGAAAAATTTGCTATGCGCTAAAATTCGCCACGGCCGCATAAAACCATTTGATAATAAACGTTTTAATCATTAATTCCAGGTCACATGTTCGCGATGCGAAACTGAAGCTGAGCAGGAGTGAAATGCGTTTTCTTAGGAGAAATCCTAAGACTAGCGCGATTCTCGAGATATTCTTCATCAGAATGTGCTGAAATGTTATTGGCGTTGCTGTTAAAATTGTTCCGAACGCCTGGACGCACGCTTTTGGGAAATTGTTTGCAGAAACGCAGTGTATTTATTTTTGCAATTGAAGGCCGGATATGTCAAAAGTTGGGCCAGTCTTAATTTCTACCGAGCAAACATGAACCTAAATTCTGCTCGGTATCAATTTCGCAATTGGAACTGGTGTCCTGAAGTATCTATAGTTACAAAGGTAATTAGTAATTCAGGGTTCAGTATATACGTACATGCAGGAAAAGGGCAAGAAGGGACATGACAGATTTCTTGAACTTTATTTCCTGCACGTTTGTGGGCTGTATAACAATGCTACGAAGAATGAATCAAGAACTAGCCTATGAGCAAACATTATTTTAATTAACTAGTAGGACATCTCGACTTTTCATGCAGGCAATGTTTGCTTCATCAACACATTAATCTGAAATCCGAAAAACACTAACTTAGGTGACCCAAAAAAAGTTATCCGACCTAGAAAAAAAAAATACAGGTGCTACGATTATACGTGGTTGTTTAGCACGCTGAATGTTCTTAGCTTCAGGTAGGGTTGTGTCAGTTAAGCTGTTATAATGCTGTTTTCTTCCCGTCATTTTCCTTATAAAATTTATCTCTGTACATACCCAAACGAGCACCCCCATGAATGCGAACACCCAAATTCCATTAAAAAGGTGATAGTTGTTGAATACACATCTGAGCATAAAAATGTTTATTGCGGCTATATGTTCGACAAAAAACGATAATTGTTACATACTGACAGCCAGATTAGTGTCCACACAATGCGAGTAAATTTCGATGAAAATGGAGGAAGAAGAAGAAGAGCCGAGCGGCGCAGACGTGCTTCGCATGGGCTCTGTCGACTTTCATTATTCTCTTAAGAAATTCACATCGGAGGACCGAAGTCTTTGTCTGACGACCTTCGTGAAGTCATCCGGAACCCCCTTGGGAAGTTTGAAGACCGTGAGTGCATATTATTTTGCGCTTTTGGACTTTGAAGTTCTCCGGGGTGGCGCTGCCGTGTTAAGCCTGACGCCGCCGTACGTAGCAGCGCGGAGGTAGGCGAGGCGCTCCGCCGCCTTTGCCGCCGCTCGCTTGCTACGATTACTCGGCACTCACTATGGCGCACATTGCTGGATCCCAGCCGGCCACTTCTATTTCTACCAGAGGGAGTGGAGGTGGAGTTGTTGCTACAGCCCCACCTGCCCCCGGTGCTATTGTTCAAGCTGCCGCCGGGCCTTCGTCGCCAGAAACTACAGCCATGGACTTCCAAGACAATTCGGAAGATCGCCACGACGACCCTGCCACTATGGAAGAGGACATTTCGCAAGGGACGCCATCGGAATGTCCTTATTCCAACTGGTCATTACACCTCAAGCGAAGAACGAAGAAGAAGCTCGCCAGAGGCGAGCAAGTGTGCGTGGCAGGCAGGGTGATCTCTCCGCTATCACCCTCCTCTGCCACTGCGTTATCATCATCATCCTACGCAGCTGCAGGCGCTGGGGCATCAAAGAAGCCTTCTTTTAGGAAGAGGCGACGACTCCCCCCACTGCCACGTAGCGACTTCAAAATCATCATTCGACCCAAGAAAGGCCTTCAGGTGAAGAGTTTCAGCAACCACCAAATATCAAAAGCCGTCTCAGCCGCCTGCGGAGGGAAAGTTGACGATTCGCATTTCATCGTGCGCTTGAGACCCGGTTCCAACATAATTATTGTTAGTACCCCAGATCAGGAGGTCGCGGATATTGCGCGCAAGATCACGCGGATTGTGCTGGGCGGCAACGTTTACGAGGTCAACTCTTACGTTGCGGCACCGGACGGAGTGGCCCGGGGCGTCATTCATGGAATCGACCCGGATACCCCACCCGAGGAGCTTATGACTCACCTAAGGGTTAGGACCCAAGGCGTGGAAATCGTGCAGGCCCGCATGCTGGGAAAGACCAAGACAGCCTTAATCACGGTCAGCTCTGACGTAGTTCCACGATACGTCTACTACTACGGAGGGGAGACCGAGTGCCACACCTACAAGCCCACAAAACAAATCTGCTATGTGTGCCAGCGCATGGGACACCGATCGGACGTTTGTCCTACCCCGAACATCAAAATCTGTCTCGCTTGCGGGACGCACGACCCGACGGACGACCACGAGTGCTCGCTCAAGTGCGCCGTCTGCGGCGAAGCCCACGCCACGGGGTCTCGCGAGTGCAAGCAAAAGCTAAAAAACAAGAGCACTGCCACCAAGAAGCATCCTCCACCCGGAAGGAGGAAGGAAGACGACGACAATGATGGAGGAAAGTCAAGGCGAAGCCGCCTACGGTGGTTCAGCTCGGAATTCTCGGCGAGCCGCTCGAGGTCCCGGGCCCAGTCCAGGTCAATGTCCCGGTCCCGATCCCGGTCCCAGTCCAGGTCTAGGTCCCGTTTCCGCTCGGAGTGGCCCAGGCTAGGAGAGAAGCAAGGGCAGCGGCAGCCTTCTACCTCGACATCCACGTCTAAACAGAAGAACCAATCGGGCAAGAAGAACCAAGCCAACAACAACAAGGTGAGCCGGAATCAGCCTAGTACCTCCTCCGCTCAAGATACCAGTGAAAATAGTAAATGCTCCCCAGAATGTACGCGCATCAGGGAAGAAAATAAAAAACTCAAGGCTCAGGTTAAGGACCTAAACCAACGCATGCAACGCTTAGAAGGGTTGTTAAGCAAAACCAGCAACAACACACAGGCAGGGTCGCAAAGCGGAACGATAGGCCACGAGCCCGCCATCTCCATTCCTCCCCCGTCAAGAACCACCACGCCCTCATCGCTCCCCGGTGCGGCCTCGGCAGTGGCAGTCCAGTCAAGTATAGTCACCCTCGAAGGTATTTATGCTACGATACAACAGATACTTTACCAGATGGGCGAATTAAACAATAAAGTCAAGGAGAACACACTAAGCCATGAAGACCTTGAAAGAAGAATACGCAAGGTTGAGTTTGGCTCGCGCAAGCGGGTCGACGACGAGATCAGCAACCCACGCATCAAGGCGTACAGGCGCATAAACAACACGGGTGACGTCAGGGACGCCGACAACTGCGACGGCGGTGGCATGAACGTCAGCAATGGCTAACATCACACGCAGCGCGCCCGAACACCTCGAGATCTGGCAGTGGAATTGTCGCTCTTTCAACAAGAAGGCAAGTTCACTCCAACTCTTCATCGAAAATCACCTATACCCCCCCGACATCATCTGCCTTCAGGAGGTCGGGAACCAGCCGATCAGGCTGCGGGGTTACTACGTAATTAAACACGCGGAATCACCGAAAGTCGCGGTTTTAGTTCACAAAACGGTGACGGCCGTGGAACAACATTATCAACATCATGACATTAATCACGTGCTAGTGGAAGTCCTCCCGCAGAAGAGGGGTAGACGTAGCACTTTCATCCTGAATTTGTACAGTCCGCCGAGGGCTCAGAAAGACGACTTCCGCAACATCATTTACGACAGCGTGAGAGCCGCTGGCTGCAACCAGCTGGTAGTTGTGGGAGACATGAACGCTAGACACACGACTTGGGGCTACCAACAAGACACGCAAAAGGGAAGGTCGCTCCTCGATGCGGTTGACCAAATGGGCCTCGAATTGATAACCAACCTCCTCCAACCAACCCGACTAGGCAACAGTGTAAGTCGAGACACGTTTCCGGACCTGTCATTTGTCAAAAACGTAAGGGAATACTCATGGGCGCACCTGGGCGAAACATTGGGCAGCGATCACTATATCCTCAGCATCTCGGTATCCACGCCGAAACTCAAGAGAACAATTGGCGAAATTAGGCTAACGGACTGGGAGGCATTCAGGCAGTACCCCCCGCCCGAAAACGGTATAACAGACATAGCGGAATGGATGCAGCACCTCCGGGACGCCCACATCCAAACCACTAAAACCATCCAGCGCACGGTCGAGACGCCCGAAGTCGACCGCCGGCTCTTACACCTGTGGGAAGCCCGTGAGGGCCTCCTCAAACGGTGGAAGCGACAGCGGTTCAACCGGAAGCTACGTCTTCGCATCGAGAGAATAACAGACGAGGCCAGAAATTACGCAAACGAGCTGGCGCAGCAAAATTGGGTACAGTTTTGCACCTCGCTCAAGGGTACCCTGAGTACGGCGCAGACGTGGGCCATCCTACGCTGCCTGATCGAGCCCGACAAGGCGAAATCGACAACCAGTCGGACGCTTCTAGAAATCGCTCACAAGTTCCCCGGAAGCGACCAGGATTTGATTGACACCCTAAAAACCAGATACCTGGGTAGCGACCCCATACAACCCTGCCTCCTAAAATATGAAGGAGAACCAAGACCAGAACTGGACGCTCCCATCACGGAGGAAGAGGTGTATGCCGCGGCACGAGCCTCACAGCGCAACACAGCTCCCGGAGTTGACAAAATCACCAATGCCATGATTAGAAACCTGAGCCCGATGCACATCCAGGACTTGACCGAATACCTCAACGAGGAACTCTGGAGCAAGGGCCACGTACCAAACGAGTGGAAACACGCGGAAATCGTGACCATTCCCAAACCCGGCAAGAAGCCCGCGATCGACGCCCTGCGTCCCATCTCGCTGACTTCGTGCCTCGGCAAGCTGTACGAGAGGGTCATAGAAAGCCGCCTCCAACATTACATAGAGGACGGTGACCTCTTCCCGCACACCATGCTTGGCTTCAGGCCGGGACTTTCTGCTCAAGATGCATTCCTAATCCTAAGGGAAGAAGTTCTCAAGGGCATACCGAAGGGAGGAGAACACCTCCTGCTCGCACTCGACCTAAAAGGGGCCTTCGATAACATCTCCCACGAGGCCATTCTCAAGGGACTGAACGACATCAGCTGCGGGGAGCGCATCTTTAATTACGTTAAATCGTTCCTGACGGGCCGGACGGCAACCATCGGAATAGGCAAGACTCGATCGGATACGATCGACGTGCCGAACAAAGGAACACCGCAGGGGGCGATAATCTCCCCGATTCTCTTCAATGTCGCGATGCTAGCGCTGACCAAAGAGCTGCAGAAGATCCCCGACCTAGGTTACGCCCTGTACGCAGACGACATCACGCTCTGGGCCACCAAGGGCTCCCTAGCACAAAAAGAGGCAACCCTTCAAGAGGCCGCGACGGCTGTGGAGAGATTTGCTGCAGCGAGCGGGATGCGTTGTGCGCCCGAAAAGTCTGAGGTGATCCGGGTGCACGGAGGAGGAATCTACAAGTCCCCCGGCCCTATCGACCTCTATCTTGAGGGCCAGAAGATAACGGAAGGCAATAAGATTAGGATTCTGGGTTTTTGGATCCAGAGTAACCTGAAAGCCTCCCACACCATCCAAACCCTAAGGTCTGCCACCAACCAGATCTCGCGGATTATAAAACGAATTACAAGAAGCCGCAAGGGCATGCGAGAAGAGGACACGATTCGTCTCGTCCAGGCTTTGGTGATCAGCAGAATAACGTATAGCATGCCGTATCACCATCACTCGCTAAACAAACGCGACCAAGAACAAGTCGATGCCATCATCAGAGGCGCGTACAAAACGGCCCTGGGTCTCCCTGTCACCACCTCAAACGAGAAGTTAGCGGCCCTCGGGATCCACAACACCTTCGCTGAGCTGTCGGACGCGGTTATGGCTTCACAAAAGGCCAGACTACAGAACACGGCGGCGGGCAGAGCCATCCTCCACCGGACCGGAACGGCAACGGAGCTCCGTGCCCTCGATAGGCAACGATCACTCCCGCCTGAGGTCAGAGGCAAGATCAAGGCGAACCCGATACCCAAGCACATGAGTCATGAACTCCATAAAGGACGACGCAAGGCTCGCGTCGACAGACAGCGCCGACAATTCCAGGGTGACCCGTACGTAACGTACGTGGACGTGGCGGCGTACCCTGTGGGGGGCCTCTTCGCGGTAGCCGCCGTGAACGGGAGAGACAACTCCTTGACTCTCGCGGCCTCCGTGAGGGCAGAGACCCCAGCTGCGGCTGAGACCATAGCCGCGGCGCTGGTAATAAAGCAAGAAGACAGGGTAGGCAGGGAAGTCCATGTCGTTACGGACTCGCAACAGGCCTGCCGTAACTTTACGAACGGACGGACACCGCTGCTGGCGGCTCAGATTCTAGGCCCGAGGCTGCAAGAACACCATCAAATCACGTGGACGCCGGGGCACGCGGGTCTGGAGGGGAACGAAAGGGCGAACGCCCTAGCTCGAGCGCTCATCAACCGAGCGGGGCAAGACCAATCGCCTCATCAATCCCCACCCTTTACCTTCATGCCCCTGCCATCCAATTATTGCGACCGACTGGAGATCCAGCGACTCAACCGCAGGATTTATCCCCCGCCTCACAAAAAGCTCAGCACTGAAGATGCCGTAGCTCTCCGACTTATACAGACCAACACATTTCCAAGCCTACACAGATACAGTAAAATGTTCCCACATACATATCGCGGCATCTGCCCCTGGTGCGGCAACACACGCCCTACACTCTTTCATATCTCGTGGGGGTGCGAGGGCAAACCTCAACACTTAAAGACGCCTAGCACGTCATTTGAGCGGTGGGAGGTACAGCTGACCGGCGATACCCTGGCGGGACAAGAAGCTCTCGTCCAGCAAGTACGTCGAACAGCCACGGCCAGTGGAGTCCTGGAATGAGGACCCCACCCACTCGACCTCAAGAGCAACCACCTCGATGGTCCGAATAAATGTTTTTTCTCTCTCTCTCTCTCGATGAAAATGAATTAGGTTATCCTTCTCATACTGCCCACGTCTGTATCTGTTGTGAGAAGTATAGCCAGGCTCATTTTGTTTCACGAACGTGACTCGCCAGCGAACTCTTTTCTGTTTTCCCATGACCTGTGTTGCAGTCTGGTTGCAATAAAGCAAAGTACAGAAGGGATATCTGCGGGCGGTGTCTAGACTCGCCAATGGCGAACGCGAGAAGGAAGAAAGCACCGTGAGAATTACTGACAGAACAGATAAAAACGGGAAAATTTCAGACACTGCTCGCTGGGAGAGAATCGCACGATAAGAAGCAGAACAATCGGAAAGGAACATTTTACGGTCCTTTGCTCGCTAATCATAGATTCTCACACGCTGTCGCGCTGCTAACGCACAACTATAGTACCATGAGCGTGGCAAGCTCGAATGGTGCCCCAGTGCCGATAAGGGCTGCACGTATAGACTGGAACAGCCTCTCAGAACAAACCGCATGGCAAAATTCTGCCACAAGTTTTGAAATGCAGCTTCTATCAGAAACTTTTCTCACACATATTCGTCCTCGTTTGGTCTCGATTGCCTCTTTCCGACGTTTTCTTGATGTTCCTTGCCAATGCTTATTACTCAATTCGTACAGCGTTTACAAAATCTTGCATAAGATCGCAGTATCAGTAAAGAAATAAAGGAATGCAAATTTATGACATTGCCTGCAGGTATATTAGGTCGCCCACCTTTGCAAAATATACAGTCCATGCTGCTCAGCAGTGTGTATGCCTCAAAGCGAAGTGAGTGCTCTTGGTGACACCTTTTTTAATATCCGAATCCGTAATAGTTTCACAACGACTGTCACGAAGAAAAAAAGTTAATCAAGGCTGTGCTCTAGCTCCACGATGGCTCGCGACAACTTTTCCACTGCACTAGGAGGCAGCTAGTCTGCTCAGCACGTCACTCATCGTGCTTCATCAATGTTTCAAGGATAGGGTGGTGCATGCATGCCGCAACTCTTTGTGCACTGATGGTCTCGGAGGCCATCGCTCTGCAAGGAAATTGCGTAAGCAGTTTAGGAATGCAGACTAGTAGACGCATCTGTTTACGTATAGGTGGGCTGTTGTGAAAACAGTCGGATATGCTGACTCTCCTGCTTATGCTTGGGACAGCTGAATTTGTAATAACTAATGTAGTTATACGCGCACAGGTACGTACATGCGTTCGTGCACCACGAAAAGAGCACCATCTTTTCTGCGCACCGCAAAACAAACGGAAGCGCTGTAACACCTTCATGAAGCCATGCATTGTTGCCAGCCTATACGGATAGGATATACGGTACCAAACGGCAGCCATCAAGGAAGAGATGATGATGCATTTCCGAATGCTATCTTTACGTCCAACAATGCTTACAAGATACCTATCGTTTGCCCTTCAGAACTTTCAAAAGAGCCATAACATGTGTGCAGACCGTCAGGATGGCGAAAGAAATATTAACGAGACTGCCAAAACTTTTCGCCATCTCGTTTTCTGGAGCAATACGCGCCAGCTAAGCTTTGATCATATCCTAATGCCGACATTTCCTCACGTTAACCTTCAGGTGTGAAATCACCCGATCAACATTCGGAACTATGTTCGCTTCAGCGTGTGCGCGTCATTACCGAAAGTCCCTGTTGGTGTTGTTGACAGACATTTGGGCCAAAGTGCATAAATCCAAAATTACCAACACTGAAGGATGCCCAAATCATATTTTTTCCCTCGGTGCAACATATGCAGATCCCTAAGGCCAAAAAAAAATACACACGAAATCTAGTTGATGCGTACGTTATGCATGCGGGTATGGTGTCGCACTCATGCATTTCCGTTGCATCAGTGTCATAACTCACAAGGAGGAGCCCCGCCAGAATTCCACATGACATAGTTACCGAAAAAAAAATTGTTATGCTTCACGTTGCGTTTCAGCAAACTCGGTTATGCATTATTCTTCACCAAGAGAAAAATAGCGAATGCATTTTTCGTTCACGCTATCGTTTCGTTTTTCTGTATGGAAGACTAACTAACTCTCTTGTTTTCGAAGATCACCAGCATCGTAACTCACTTAGTTTTAATAACCATCCTGCTGAGAGGCACAATCCTCCTTTATCGGCTATGGTTGGTAATAGTCCTTTAGAATGCCAACGCTGTCGACATAAAAGTAGCCAACAGCATAGCCAAAAAACGTTGCAGTCACGAGGGGACTATCGACCGCACTCTACGTCATGTGACCACTCGCCGTGGTGGCTTAGTGAGCTGCTAAGCATAAGGTTGCGGGATCGAATCCCGAGCACGGTGGTCGCATTTCGACGGGGGTGAAATGGAAAACCACCCGTGTGCTAAGATGTAGGTGCACGTTAAAAAACCCCAGGTGGTCGAAATTAATTCGGAGTCCCTCAATACGGCGTGCCTCATGATCAGATCGTGATTCGGGCATATAAACCCCGATCATATATATTGTTTTTTACGTCATATGATCCCCCATGCACCCCTCTATATTCTAAGCTGAAACACTTTATTCATACAACATTCAAACTGTAGGAGGATAAACACCTGCCACAATTTAATGTTGGTAAGATCGGTCTCACTTATCAGGGGACTAGACAAGGCCATGTAAGCGTTATTATCACAGGTCTGCCGGCTTGTAGGAACACGGGCATAATTTCCTTTTCTTTCTTACTTTTTCTTTTTCCTATCAATTGTACGCTTCATCCTTTCTCTTCCACCATCGTTCGCATTTACTTTACTCCACCTCCGGTACGGCGTAGCAAATAGAATTCTGTTGTCTGGTTAACCGATCACCCTGTTTTAACAATGTCGCTCCTTTTTCGTGCCATTTGGGTCATGGTCCTACTGTTCTGCTTATAATACTATGATTTCTCGTCCAGACTTCTTGTAGTTTAGTTTCTAAAGCCCTTTGCAGAGAGTGCATTCGGAGCTCAAGAAAAACATGGCATAGTTTCCTAATCTCATGGCCGCCGTTCCACTTGGATATGTTGAGCAGCTTGTATTACTCGCATGCTGCAGTTGTTTGTGATTACTCTCTCTAAGACGCTATTGGCCATCTTATCTATCTTTCGCGACGGTTGCAACCAATTATTATACTCTCGCACGTTTCCCAACTCTGTTGCGTGCTATACGACGCGCTGAGCCCATATGCCGAATATCACGGCGTATACGGGAATGGCTGCATCGACCTATCAGATAACGAGGTCAATGTTTTACCTGTAGGTGCACGCGAGATTTGGGGAGCAATTCGAAATTTAGTTCAAGGACGACAGCAACCGCATTCCGGTGGAAACGGTGCGCCGTGGGCATCCTTCGTGGACGATGCCGCTTCTGCTTCTGGGATTTCGGCGCTGTGATTTTTTCCTTTGTGTTTTTCTGCTCCGGCACCCCGTCGCGGTTGCTTATCTAGCGGCTTGTGGTATTGCGCTGCAAAGCACTATGTCACGGGATTACATCACGGTCACGGCGGCCGCATTTCTATGCGGACGAAATGCACAAAACACCCATGTACTTAGATTTAGGTGCATATGAAAAAACTCCAGGTGGTCAAAATTGATAAGGAGTCCCCCACTATCGCGTGCCTCATAACCGGATCGTTATTTCTACACGTAGAACCTCATAACAGAATTGTTCGTCTGCTCCGGATCTAATACAGAAGTTATCGTCAGCGTCCGTTATCGCCGTGGTTGGGCCCACTTTCTATTCCGCTCTTGCGCATTTCTGGTCTCTTTTGTGGGATAAGCACGAGGGCCTGGTGACATTTAAAACGACCCAGAGTTGTAGACACATTTTGGCGAAGCACATTCTAGCCACCAACGCAACGTGTATTTCAGCCGAGACACGACGGAATAGCTGATTGAGCGCATTGACAGGCGTCGCCTATCAACTTCATCGAGCTTTCGCTGGCGGGATTCACAAGTGATGCTCTGCGCTTTTCTTCTCGCTTGAACCGGCTTCAGCGCCCTGCAAATGTATTTGCGTGTTCTTCTGTGAGATGCTAAAGTTGGAAGACAACAAGATGAAACTGGGTTACGAAGAAGTTTCAAGAAGCGTATTCGATAAAAGAAACTTGTAGCGGTACTTAGAAGGACGACATTGACAAGCACTAATCGACTTTTTGAGAATTTCTATCACGGGCCAATTTGCTGGCCTTCTCGAGGCTCGAAAAAAAATAAATAACAGAAAAAAAGAATAAGCTAAAGAAAGAAAACTTGACACACGTCGTTCCGAAAAACGCATCTTCAAGGAGCATCTGATTCGTGTGCAAGCAACCGACTCTGAAAAGTGTGTCATCAGACTCGAGGCAAGCGGGGTCACTGCGACGTCGGTCGGGAAGGTTTCGTGCGTTTATTTCCTTCGCGTTGCTCAAGTTCAACTGCACTGCTTGGGCGCGTGTATTACCCATGCGACCACTGTCACGTAGGCACCTCATTTTGAGTGCAAAAGGCGCCCTCATTGATGTATCGCGACGAAAAAAAAGTACTGCCGACATTCATATCAGGGAGGAGGGAACACGCCCTTGGCTCGATGAGTATACGTCAAACGCAAGTGCGACACATCGCAAGTGCAATGCTTATTGTGAACGTTGGCAAACCTAGGTTTGAGGACAAGCCGATACGGGATTCCTTTACGTCGAAATTGTTTTTGAGTAGCGCCACATTTCGGAACATCTTGAGTGTGCATAATTTCAAGTCTCGACCGGGCGTGGCACACCGAGCTGCATGTCTAAAGCAGGTAGAGAAGCAGACAAGTATTTTTCTGTTTAGGATACTCTCAGTGACATTGCGAGTGGGGCTGCATGACTTCTGGTATTGGTCAGCTGCCAGTTTTAGACTGGTGACCAAGCCGATCGACAATCTAGGGAACAATGGTGAATAACGCAGAACAACAGAAGGCAATGCATGCAAATAAATAGGTCAACAGTTTGTTTTTTTGTGTGTGTGCGTGCTCTGTTTAACTCACGTTCCTCAAAGATTTAACGACTCGAACGATCGTTACAAATCTCTGTGGCCTCATGCAAAGCCCCTGTCTCTTAAATTTACGTGCGACATTTTCGTTCTATCCATATTTGCGTGGTCCTCGTTCTCCACCTTCTTTGTTAAGCTGCAAGTCCCTGCTCCATACGTTAGCACCAGTACAATGTAATTATTGTACACTGTTGTTTTCAACGACAGCCAGGATTTGTTCATGCCTGTCGTATGCAATCCAAACCATTTTTATTCTTCGCTAAATTTCATTTCATGAGCAGGGTCTCCTGTGACCTAGTAACGTAGATAAACGTATACACCTGTACACTCTAGAGGCTGACTGGCGATCCTTAATTCTCATTCCCTTGCCAGCCTTTTGAACTCCGTCTTTTTCTTCTCCATAATAATTTTCAACCCCACTCTTATAATTTCTCGGTTTAGGTCCTCAATAATTTGTTATAATTTGTTCCCAGTGTTGCTGAACAGGACAATGTCATCTGCAAACCGAAGGTTGCTGAGATATTCGCCGTTGATTCTCACTCCTAAGCCTTACCAGCCTAATAGCTTGAATTCTTCTTCTAAGCATGCAGTGAATAGGATTGGAGAGATTGTACCTCCTTGCCTGACCCCTTTTTTGATAGATAATTTTGTGCTTTTCTTGGGGAGAACCTAGGTAGCTGTGGAATGTTTGTAGAAATTTCCCAAGATATTCACGTATGCCTAGCGTACTCCTTAATTACGCAATGTCTCTATGACTGCTGGCATGTCTGCTGAATCAAATGCCTTCTTATAATCTATGAAAGACATACAGAGAGAGTGATTGTACTTCGCAGATTTTTCAATTACTTGACTAATGACATGGATGCGATCCATGGATATCGATCCCTTCCAGAAGTCAGCCTGTTCTCTTGGTTGACTGAAATCGTGTTGCACTGATAATATAGAAAATTATTATGGTGAATATTTCATAGTATACTTAAAGCGAGCTAAAGGGCTTATATTTCAATTATTTAACATCTCCCTCCTTATGGATCAGTATAATGTTCTTCCAGCTCTCTGGTACCCTTGAAGTCGCGAGGCATTGTGTATAAAAAGCAGCGAGCATTTCAAGCATGATATCTCCTGAATCTTCAATTAAATTTTCAGCTATTCTATCTCTTCTGCTGCTTTTCCCCTGGCCATGTTTTGGAAGGCCCTTCTAACTTCATCGTTAGTTATAGAAGGAGTCCCTGTGTCCTGTTCATTGTTACATTGAATGAAAGTAGCGTGGCTGCTCTGGGCACGCGCACGTCATTATAAAATTCTTACCCTGGGGTAGGTATTGTCTGAATACTGCACCAGGGAGGCGAATTCCTATTCTGGTGAGGGAGTGTATTTGTTGCAGTTTAGTGGAACTTTCCAATTTCGTTCCACAATGACTAGTTTAGCCCCACTGGCTGTCGGCAATTTTTTTTTCTTGCTGGTGTCAGACGCCACTCGAAGCCTAAAAAAATGTAGTGGACTGGATGAAGATTCGAACTTACGATCTTCTGGTTAGAAGCTCCGTCTTCTACCTCTGCTCCACGCCATCCGCCTTCTAATTGTAAAGGGCGCAAAGAAAGAAGCCAGCACACAGAACAAGACCGGGCAAACATTCATGTGTACGGTCTTGTTCGTCTCGTGTGTTTTGCGTGATTTACAATTAGGCGCCCTAACCAACTCCCGCATTTATCTTACTACACTGTACGGTTTTATCTCAAACGGAAATCGTATCCACACCCGGTAGATACGATCGTGCGTTGCGTCAAGTGGCTTCCTAATTCAGCGTTCACAGGCGGACCAGCAATTCCCGTCTCGGCCAAAAAAGAAAGAAACGAGCAAAATAATGAGTCTTCGGTCTGCCACTGCGCGTGCTGTGTTTGCCGTGACCACTCACCAAGACATGCCGACACCGAAAAGCCGGTCTGACAAAAAAGAAAAAAATTATTCGGATGCCACGCACTGCGGGAATCGATGTAAGCGAAGTTTTTGCTTGCCCTGACTGAAGATAATTAGCGGTGATGTCCACGGCGAATGTTTAATTTATTCAGCACTTGCGGAATGCGAGAGTGGTGCGTTGATCGTAAACGTTACCTTGCGTGCGCCCCCACTGTTTCCCTGCGCAGTACACACAACAGACAGCGAGGCCTGTTTCCTTGAGACATTGTTGGGCGCCATGGTTCATAACCGCCAACAAGATTAGCATTACCATTGCCTCACATGGCGCATCGCATAATGACAGAAATGCCAAACTTTAATTGAATTATGGGGCTTTACGTGCGTGAACTACAAATACAGGATTATGAGGTGCACCGTAGTGGCGGACTCCGGATTAATTTTGACCCCCTGACGTTCTTTGTGCACGAGCGTTTTTTTTTGTATTTCGCCCCCTGTCGAAATGTGGCTGCCCCGTTCGGGATTGAATCCGCAACGTCGAGCAACGCCATAGCCGCAAGGCTACTGCAGTGGGCGCAGCTGTGCTTTAATGTGGCTTTGCGTCTGCGCACCGTCAGTCATTCGTCCGCTTCACAAATTTGCGTGGTGTTAATGTTTTGAGAGATAGCAGAAACGTACCGTAACGTTATACCTTGAACTAAAATACATACAGTTTGTCCGCAACCTCTGTTGAGTGTAGTAGCAGCGTTTCCTCACCTTCTCAAGTCGCCTTTTACCCTCTCCTCCTTCCATTTATGGGAACTGCGAGCGAATAGTAGCAAGGCTGCCATTCCGTCGTTTGGCGAGTGCGTCGGTTCTACTCAGTCTCTGCTTTCCCTGCCCACCTCATTTCTACAATTCTATCCACCTCCCCTATGGACGGCTGCACGTCAGTAGAAAGGTAAGCACTGCAGTTTCTGCAATGCTTTTGAGCGGTGTCACGGAAGATTACAGAGTATTGTGTGCAGAGAGAGAGTATATTGTAGCGACGCCTAAGGATATCCAGAGGGTAATGTACACATGCGACGCGATGGAAACACCCAAAGGATTAGCTCGCGTCGCATTTCCTCCCTACCACGCTACTCCATGTATATGCTCGATCTGAACCACCTCCCGACACGCCGAGCAAGACAGCAGCAGCAGCATCAATCGAAAAGTGTAAGAAAGGGGCAGAGGAAGATCCGCATTAACACGAGAGGCAAGAAAGCAAGAAAGAAAGGCGCACTTCTTTGTTGGCGTGGTGCGGGCGCGTTCCATGTGCGCCGGTCAATCAAACACGTGACTTTATGACGTTGGAACACCCACTCTATAATGAGAGGTGATGGCCTACCTGTCCTTGAAAAGGATATTCCTTTTACGAAAATCCAATTTGCTATACAGTCAGACTACATAAAACATTGATATCGAAATTAATGCTATAACGAAATCTCAGCCACCTTTGGACGAATGCGATATAAGTGGTTTTGAATGCGTCTGGCAAAATACACTTTTTTTCCAGGCATGGTCTTTAGTTATTCTAAAAGCCGTTCCGAATTCTGGCATTTAAAGCCCCGAAGCGGTTCATGAGGGACGCCGTAGTAGGGGACCCTGGCTTATTTTGACCACCTGGGGTTCTTTAATGTGCTCGTAAACGTACGGTACACATGCGCTTTTGCATACCGCCCCCATCGGAATGCGGACGCTGCAGCCGGCAATAAAACTAGTGACCTCGTGCTCATGCAGCTAAAAGCCACAGCCACTCAGCCAACGCGCTATAGGTGAGTGAGTGACGAAACTTTGTTGTGAACGCCTGCAGAACGGTTAGCCTTCCCCTGTTAGGGAGGCATCACCGTGACGCGGCCATGACGTCTTCGCGGCATGTGGCGCCTCTACTTCGGCCGCGGCCGCACTAAAGTTTTTAGTAAGATGACCGAGTGTAGACGTTGGTGTTTAAGCTTGGTGCTGGAAATCTTGTTTTTTTTCATTTTTTACCATGCTTACTCTATTATACCATTATACCCCATTTCATACTTAGCGCGCAACGCTGCGGAAGTTGTGCACGTGCTGCGGTCGTGACGCTCTCACTCCGCGCGGAATAACTGCGTCACATATTACAACTGAAGCTTTCAGAATTAAGGCTAAGTTCTGAAGACGTATTAATTGTGCGCCGCGCTGCTTTCTTCGTGCGACGTACGATGTTTTGCTTAGTTTGAGAGCATGGAGGAAGGAATAAGATAGAAGGAAGCATACCGCAACGCGATTGAAGCTATACCTGTCGGCCCAACAGGCGGTCGCACGCCAGAGGGCGCGGTTGGTTTTAATGTTCCCGCTCGCCAAGCAGAGCCACGGCCGGGCAGCTGAACAAGCACGCAGTGAACAACATCTGCTGGCATAGCTACTGAGAACCAAATGTCTCAGCAAATGTCAATTCTTGCTCCGTGATCTCTATGCAAGAGGTCACGTGTCGGGCCACCACTGTGGCTTCACAGTGCGTTCGCTTGCCGAGGCTGGCTGCGTGACGTAACAACCCCTCCTATATTTTTCTTTTCTCCATGTTTGAGAGAGCGACCTGCTGCGGCCGTTGGTGGCGGAAACGTGTCACTCATGCTCGTGGGGTGGCCAGTCTAGGTTGAACCAGCAGCGGATACCATCAACCAATCATGTCACACCTTGCAAGATAAAAGTGCGAGTGTTGTAGTCGTATCGAATTACGTGATGGGTACCTGTACCTTTCTTTCACGTGGGACGCATTGTTATGTTGGCCATATATAGTTCGAGCTGTGAAGAGAAGTGTTGGTAGTGTTGCCTACTACACGTGGAACGGAGTTACAGAATAACGAACTGCAAGCTGACTAAGATGCCCTAATCTCTGTCTCACTCTTCGAAGGCGGCTTGGCGGAGGAAGACACGAGGTGCATACGCGCGACGCGCTCCACAGAGCAAGCCTCAAAGTGGCCCGATTTGCATGGCTGCCGCGGAGTAGACGGGGCACTCGGGTGGCAGTCAAACGCGCTCGCGACGTTATGAGCCATTTCTTTTTTAGGGCTGTTTTCGCTCAATCTCTTTGTGTGCAAACTTGTTTCGCGTCTCGTCGTAGCGGAATCATCACCAGTTTAGCGTAGCGACGTCCTTCGCCTGTGATTTATCGCTTATTCACGCACCAGCGCAGATGTCCCCCTTACTTTTTCTTCCGCCTCTTGGAAAGTAGAGCAGCTAAAGAACGGAACTGAAGGCAGGGGCAAGACGGGGAGGGGAGGTGAGGACAGCAGTAGCCTTTTTACAGGGCGTTTCAGCAGGAGTGGTGACAGATGCCAGTATTATCCAGACCAGCTGTCACTGAATTAAGTGCACTCTTTAAAAAAAGCTCGTTGTAGTTATTGCTTAGTCGTCATATTATTTACTACATTGGTATTACTGCAGTGGGTAGTGGTAGAGATAGTAAGTTTACTAACTTACCAATGTAACTTAGCCACCAATTGAAAACGCAGTAAGCACTAGCGGATGCAAAGTTTCTAGCCTGCACACATATGTCGGACCCAGAGCTGGTCCGATGTATGCGATGCAGGCTATAAACTTTGCATTTGCCTTTGTAATACGCAGCTGAGAGCCATAGGTAATAGTCACTGCACTTTGTTTAGTACGTAATGGGACTAACTGTACCATTACCTACCGATGTTATACCAATGTAGTGAAGAGCGTGACATCTAAGTAGTAACTACAACGATCTTAAGAGTAAAACAAAGTTTTGGATGTGCATTCACGTACTGAACGTCGACTATGCAGCTTCCGGCCAAATCACCATGCTAACTTAAACCATCGGCGCTACTGCTGCCGTCTGCGTCACCGATATCTCGGTATTCCGTACCTTCAATACGAATGAATGATTTTCGTTTCACTTTAGGAGCACCGCCATCTTGGGCTGTTAAACAATTTCTCAACTTTGCGCAGAGTTACACTGCACTGACACGATTGTCATGCACAAAACGCTTTCGTACAAACTTATTTGTGCTTACGAATCGACCGGATAGTAGAGTGAATTTCATCGTTGCGTTCAAAAAACGGTAGCGCCAACAGACAGGAATGGTGACACTCCAACGATTCTGTGAAACACTCTGTGCAAAGAAGTGCGTTTATTGTTTACAATCGTAGAAGAGAGAGTCGTGCTCACCGCCCCTCTACTCTTGCTCGAATGCCGGGGAGAGATTTCAATTTATTGTCCAATTCCTTCAATATAGCACTCGGCATTGGTATTTGACCGCCTTGTCAAGGGGAAAAAAAGCGAGGTTAATCAGCCTGCGCCCTCCGCATCAAGTGATGTTTAAAACATTGCGGCAGTGTCACTTCCTGCATCTGCAGTACGACAATGCATAACGCCAGTTGTCTGGTTTTCATTTATCTCTCAGCGGTAGGGCATCCGAGAGGTCTGCGCGTGGATGTTTATTCAGAGGCTTCGTTCAAACCGCACACTTGAGGAGCGTTGGCGTCTCCTCGTGTACTGTGGAGGTCACAAGAAGTAATGGTTAACCACGGTAAAGTCGTTTGCTCTGCCCACGCTCAGATCTCCGCTTACCTACGCTGAATTTTTAACACAACCGCACGGAGCTGAAAAGACGTACCCGCCAAAACCCTGCGCAATCGGACATGTATCCCTTCACGGTTGTCCTCACGCAATAGCCAATCTGTGGGGCCTCTGGAGTAAAATTAATGAACAAATAAAGTGCTCTAGCGGCCGAAGATGGCACTGTGTGCAGAGAAAAAAAGTTCCTTCTTGGGAAATCGGTGGCGTCCTGCTTCTATTGCAGATGTTACAGAGCTGGAGGAGCCGCTGATACCTGCTGTTGTTTTTCTTTTCCTTGATAGCTCTCGTTATTTACAACTGACTGGGAATGCAAATTAATGCGAGTTCGGCGTGTGAACGCGCTGACCCCTAATTTGAGTACCGGGGCACGATGTATTCTGTTTTTTTTTCGAGCGGAACAATGGAAACAGCTGTACAGTTTCAAGCGCCTTTGCGGGTGATATCACAGCAGTGTTCAGGCCACATGTAAGGTATTACGATCGAAAGCGTTAGTATTCCGGTCGGCTGACTGGCAATCCTCTAATCGACTCATTATTCTCACAAAACCGGCAGGGGCTCGTCTACAGCTTTCTACTGAATCAACTGATGACGATGGCCGAGAGTCCCACGTGAATTTAGCGATTGCATCAGATGCGCGACCCGTTTCCAGCGAGAACGTGTCGATGTTTATATTGAAACCAGCGGGATCTGCTAGGCCATGCACCCCTAGATGGCGCTGGAGTTCCCACCGAAAAACTCGCCTGCAGGCGCGAACAATACCTGTCGCGATTTGGGGCAGACGATAGTCGTTTCAACACAAACAGGTTGCTGGGCAGAAACACGCAGCTAGAATCGCGTGGTTATATCAATGGCAGGAATCATTCATTTTGCGAACGTGTGCCTGTTATTGTGTTTTGTTTTATATTTTTGCGTAAATTGTAGTCGGCGCGACACTCTGTCTACACGCCTGTATAACATGACGCAACACGCTGTGCCTTATACAAGGCGATCCATTCTAGATCCGTTGCGGGAACACGAAACGAAAACACTAAATCAGTTTATGGACTGAGAATTCTTTCAAAACTACTTCGGTTAACCTAGCGGTAATAGGTTATTAGAAGAGAACAATAAAGGTCACCGATGCATTCTTTAAAAATTTTCCGCCGAAACCCCAGCGCCCATACGTCAGTGTGACGCCACCGACCTGAAAGTACTTCTGTTGATCTTTGGGTTATTGTGACTCTAAAAACGGTTATTGAAACTAGCTAAATATAGTATTTAGCGCTTTTAGAATACAATATGCTCCATGTTTGCGACTAAAATACACCTAGACTTTAGCAGGCGTCGTCTAAATTTATGACGCCACGGAGAGCTGTTGAGGAAACGTGGAGGTTGCGTTGCCACCGGTTAAACGTGTTGCGTCACGAAGTGACCTCTCACGGTCACAGCACCTTATTTTGGTATTTTACAAGGTTAGGTTACTATAGTTCGGATGAAATGATCGCGCTCTTTAGGGTCCGCTTATAAATGTGCCTCACGGAGACGCCTTGCTTCGTCCTCCTAAATACACTCAAAGCGAAAGGCTAAACGAGACAAGAAAGGACACAGACAGGGCGGACTTCCAATAGATTTTAACCACAGAAGTAAAACTTGAATGGGACTGTGTAATGAAAGCACCAAAAGTGCAAAGTAAAAACTACAAAATCACCAGGCTATGGCCTAGTCACATCACTTGGAACCAGTGTTCGTTCTATAACACTAACTGTTACGCTATACACTGTAAACCAGTTTAGTACGGCTCCCAAACTAACTCATACTTGTACCTTGCTTCGTACTCCTTTCGTGTGCCTTCGCTGCGTGGTCGCCGCACGCATGGTTTCAGTTCTCTTCCAGTTCAGTTTAGCCCTGAGCATAAGTTAAATTCTGTATGAAACATTCGAATGGCTTGGTGGCGCAGTGCACAGCTCAGGCACAGGGAGAAGCTGGCACACTAAATACAGGCCTGTTGACCAGTCACAGGCGGACATTATCGAAACGTGCATGACCGCATGAAGTGAGAAACAAGCCGCATGAGGAAAATGCACTGATAGTAGCTCGATATGATGAATAAGAACAGCACATAGATTCAAGGCATCCACAAAGTAGGCAAAACTAATGGATCGGGTATATACGTAGGGTGAGCGCCGCCGCAATGGTCGTCGTGAACCTCACACCGCCGACTCTACATCCGGCAGCGTCCCTTGACGTGGCCCGACTTCTCAAGGCATCCATAGGGAAAGCAAAACTAATGGATCGGGTATTTACGTAGGGCGAACGCGGCCGCAATGATCGTCGTGAACCTCACACCGCCGACTCTACATCCGGCAGCGTCCCTTGACGTGGCGGGCGCTGTCGGAGCACCCGAAGGCGTCGCTGAACTCGGGCATGTTGTGAACTGGCAGCAGGCACATCTCGCGCGGCGTGAGCGGATGGGGCTGCCGGGATGCGCTGCACCAGAGCAGGCAGTAGCGCATGAAGAAGATGCGCGTCGCCTCCGGCCAGTGAGCGCTGAAGACGCCGTAGTTTGGGGCGTGGCTCCGAAAGTCTGCCGCCATGGCGTCGAAGGCAAGCCGGAGGCCCTGGACGATGGTGTACATGGTCGCCTGCTGCTCCTGCGTTGCGTGTCTGCGTATCAATCTGTCATCATCTTTTTGTTATAAAAGTCGAGCTACAGAAGGACGCCCCAAAGCGTAAATTTTCACCACCACTTCCCGTTCAGAACGTGCACACAATGAATGCTATATGATTTGCTATAAACATTGTAGAACAGTACCCACTGACATCACGTTTTCAACTTTCCTTGCTCTACGTTAAAGGTCAATGTAAGCGCTGGACCTCAACATCCTAGAAAAAATGCCGGAATACGTCAGAGTATCCTAAAAAACTTAAAGGAGCCCAGAACCACTCTTTATCGAAGTGGAGCAAAGGCATCTGAAGTGAAAATAGCCTATTTCCAAAATACTTTGCCGCAAAAGGTACTTCAATGGGCAGAAGCGGAGTTATTGGCAATGAAACACGGCCTCTCCGCTGTGCTCCCGTTCCTTCTTCAATGCCTTGCACTGCGAAGGCTACGGCGCACTGGGGCGTGCACACAACGCTCCACCTTCTAAATGTCACCGTGGCGCGCAGTTAAAATTTCATTTTGGATGTTAACGTGGACGCCACGACTTTCGCCTTTGGTGCCTACGACGCGCTGAACATAAGCCGAACGCGACTGTCCTCGGCTAACCGCAGTGCGCTTAGCCAGTGGACTCGTGGCGGCACCCAGTGGCGGCCGCGGTATCTACGCGATGTAGCCGACCGCAGCTTGATGTCAGCTATCGGCCAATAGCAGCCGTCTGAGGGAATGACGAAATAGTGCGTCCGATGGCAAAACAGTGCGTCTAGAAGAGAGTGAGGACAGGGCCTTCAGTTGAAAAGAGCGTTTGAGAGAAAGGGGACATCGCGATCCGCTTGCGAGCTCTACGCACTGCGTATACGACAGAAAGAATTGGCTGAGATGATCACAGCAGCGTATGCTACCCCCGTACTATACTATTTCATCAAGCCCGAGAGGTGGTTCAGGGCCCGTTTAATATAAGAGCTTTTCTACGAAACCGTCTTGGTGTCATTTCACAGGAAGTGCACCTGCCATGAGGTCATGATGCAGAAGCTGGTCCCGTGGATCAAGTGGCCGTCTTCAATATGAGCTGCTATACAAGCACGTACCCAGGATCTTTTTCGGGGGCGTGGGGTCCCAACCCAAGGTGACTTTTGTGTGCAAAAGAGGGGGGGGGGGTTACCTTTATTAGTACAAATGTGAAGAATGCCCACCTTTCGCCATAAAGACGCGTAAATCAGCAAAAGAGAAATGAAATAAGGTGTATAATACACCTCTCTTTTAGACTATATACCTATGCCTATAGACTTCAGTGACCGTTTCGGCAGAGTCATTTATCAATGGCGTGTGAAATGCACGTGAATGTTGTTTGTTTCAGTATTGCTTCTTTTTACAATAAGCAACGCTATCGACTCTTGAAAAGAAAAACATTTCTAATAATTTACAACATTTATTAGGGATGGAAACGTCTTCAGTTGCATGCAAAGGTCATAAACATTTACAGGGTGTCCCAATTACTTATATGCACCAAAATTCAAAAGAACAATGCGTTACTCGAACAAAACCTAGTTCACACTGTGTACAGTACAGTGGAGTAGCTGCCAGTAATTTTTTAGTCGTTGAAATTTAATTTGGTAATTGTAAGCAATTATCCAACCCGAGACGTACTATCCAAATTATGAAAATGCCAATGAGGCATTTGAAGGCGCAGCCAAGGGACATCTAACTGCGGTATTTTCAGCGCACTCATTTTTTTTGCCACTGATAAATAAACCCCGCCAAATATGGAGAACACCACGTGACTGGGCTCTCACCCGGATCGTAAAGCAGCGCCCTCTAATAGGCTCGCTATAAGTTATCCAGAGCGAAATAAAGGGAAAAAAAAAACATCGTGCTCGAGCTAGTCCCTAAACTGCCGCGCCCCGGCCGAAGTAACGCGTCGCGTTTGGTATTGGAAAGAAGCTGAGATGTAGCTATTCTGTTAGGGTAGGTAAAGTGCCCGGATGAGTTCGTTTTTGCCACGAAACCTACCACCACAAGCAAGAGCGAATTGACAACGTCAGTACAGAGGTGTAAAGGTGGGTTGGTTTGGTCCCTGTCGCCATGTCTTTCTCTAATGAGCAGAAGGTAAACATGATCCTTGCCTTGGGATCTGCAAATGGCAATAACAGTGTGGCCGCAAATATATCTATATCAGTCACCAGGCGAAGTGTGGCGGTAGACCAAACGCATCGACTATGATCAGAAATTACGAAAACGTGAGAGAAAGCAGCAGCTTCCAGAAACAGCGGTGGAACACTCAATTTTTGAGCCCTAGCCTACGCACGGATGTTCTAGCATTTATGGCATCAAAGTTGATGCTAGCGTGCGGGAAGTGGCAACCCAGGTACAATTTCCAAGTCATGAGTTTGGAGGATTCTAAATGACAGCCTTTCACCTGCAGACCTTAACCAGCACCGATGCTTAGAAGATAGGGACCTGTAGAATCGTCCAAATTTCTCGAATAGGATCCTCACAAAAACCGATGAGTCTCAGGACTCTTTGAGCAACATTATGTGCACAAATGAAGACAATTTTCGCATAACTGCCCTGGTAAGTTTGCATAATGCGCACTATTGGAGGGACTCAAATTCACACTCGGTAAAGCTCAAACGGCACCAGTACAAGCGGTCGCTCAATGTGTGGTTCGGAATTCACGCTGGTGCTATAATCGGTCCCATGTTCTTCGATCACACACTGACTGGAGAGCATTACTTTGCCGGATTTAAAATAAAGTTTTTTCCATCCATACGTGAACGAAATCCTTGAAGGAGTGGTAGTTTCTCAGCGAAGTCTTGCTGTCACGTTTTTCACTTCTGTGGTATCAGCAAGATGGGGCACCCGCACTCAGAAGCAGCAGACACGAAACTGGCTGGATGCGACTTTTCATGCGCAATAGATTGGGAGACTCGTGCCTGCAAATTGCCCGGCAAGGTCACCTGACCTATCACCACTCGATTTTTTTCTTTTGGGTTATGTGAAACATCGTGCTAACATGATCAAGACGTACGTAAGGTTAGTTCAAGGCAAGGATAACGGATTTCTACCGTAGAAATCTGGCATCGGTCATCAAGAAAGCCATTGAAGATGTGATAAAACGGACATAGTACTGCGTAACTGCAAAAGGAGACCTATTCGAACATGTCCTCTAGGCTGGTGTTCAAGGGAGCTTACGAATTCACAGATAATAAAGGCACACTGAATTTTGATTTTTGTTTTGTTTTGGAGTAGACATCCTGATTGACAATTGGGCTCATGTTTATATTGGTGGATAGTGCGATGCCGATACTTTTTCCAGGCGTGAAGCATCTATTTCTTTAGGAATTCATTGTAGCACAGCATTTTGTTTTGTTAGCTGGTGTCATGCTTACTTTCCACCTGTAATTGTAACCATGATGTCATTTGTGGCGGAACCGCAGCATCACCAAGAAAAATTTTCCCAGCTAGAAACTACAGCTCTCAGGAGACCCAGCAGGGCAGCATTTTGGCCGCAGTGATGCATTTCATGCAGAGGTGCCATGCTTGCTTCGGGCAAACATGCACATAGCACGACACTCGTATACAAAACAGATCTTTTGTTTATTTAAACATAATTATTACAGGCGGCATTCAATGACTGCTCTAAGCAAGAAGTGCTTGTTAACAAATCAGGCTATGCTACAATATTTCCGGTCTACCGGCACTTCGTAAAGATAGGATGGCTCACATCTCGAACAACTACCTGTGCAGCACTATCCGACAATATAAACTTTTTTTTATGTCCATGCTTTATTTCTTAATGAATTAGAACTATGGACACCCCAGCCAAAAGATTTGTGTATGCGTACTCAAAGTGTTCGGTTCTTGTCGAGATGCCCGTTGCCAACTTTCAGCTTAACTTTAGCAAGGCTCACTGAAGTACCTCTAGCCATTCAAGGCTAAAAAATGTTTTATTAAGACAACTACTGGAATTCTGAATTAGCTGTTCAAGACGTCTGTCAGACCTCAGTTAGCTGCTTCAGTGTTTGGTGGGCAGGTAACTTTATCGAATGTTGAATGGTCAATGTTCTCACAATTCACATAAAATAATTTTCAGGTACTTTGATAACATTAGCGAGTATCCGTTATTATATCGCAACTTATGAAAAGTTTTTTATTGCAAGCACGAGTGGGGCATTCCAAAGAAATGGCTGCTTCGTTTGCATTCATAGGAGATTTAGAAGAGTGCAAACGGCCACTGCATGACCTGTGAAGTCTGTCTCCGTGGGCAACCAAGCCTGCACCACTACCCAAATTTTGAAGTTTCATGTCTATACCATGCTCAAAGGGAGGAAATTTGTCGCTATTTTACTTCAATTTTATGCTTCATTGTACCGGTTCCGAGCAAGTGCGCATCGATGAAAATCTATCGGAACCTAAACTTTCTCGCCAACCTTCCGATCTCGGCGGTCCGCTGTAGGGCCAACTTTCCGAGGGAAAAAGCGAAGTGAGTGCCTTTGTGGAGATTTGGCTGGTCAAGTCTGGCTGCGTGATGTGATCTCTCTGCTAGTTTAGTTCCTTCCGCAGTGGATTTTAGGCGACGCCAGACAAAAAGAAAAAAAGTTTTATTCTTGAGAACTAGAGCAACTGTTAATTTTTTTTAGTGATCCTAGTGACCACAAAGTGGTGGCGCCATCTATCGCTTGTTGAGCAAAATGACATGGGAACCCTGTTTTGCCAATAGACTGAAAGATGGCGCCACCTATAAGTACACGCCGTATACCTTAGCTAAAGGAAAATTGCGGTATCAGTGTCTCCGCGAGTTTCTTATTTTGCAAAGGTAACTTTCAATTGACGTTGCCCCTACTGTAATGCTTTTTCAAAGGTGAAACCACTGTCATCTCTTCTCCGCAATCATAAAGGCTGTTTGTCTTCCAAGTATAAAGATGAAATACGAAGTATGAAATGACGTTCTCTCAGCTACGGTCGCCACAGAGCCTTCCAATAAGTGAAGCGCTAATAGTGACGGCACACATGAAGGAATACAGACATACAGAATTCCTTCTTTTGTGCCGTCACTATTGGCGCTTCACCTATTGGAAGCTATGCACCAACTAGCCCCACAACGTGTTTTACTGCCACAGAGCCCACTGACCACTACAACTACCAGCGTGCTTTGCGGCAGCGGTGGCACTGTGAAAATGGTCGTTTTGCGTACACTAGGTTCGCACCGTACCTGCGGAGATTCAGCAACTTGATCCTTGAAGCCGAGCCGGTAGTGAAGGTCGACGAGGCATCGGATGCGGAGGGAGTACCTGTCGTGGGTGTCCCTGGCCCACCAGGGCATGCCATGCCTGAACCCAGCAAAGTCTGGGTGCACTACAATTGCCACCTGTAGGTAAAATTGGGTGTTTAAAATCCCAGTGAACGAAACTGGAAAGGTACTCGGCGCCGTCCACTGCAGCCGCATGCAGTATCAAGAAGAGAGCCAAGAAAGCACGGCGAACTGCAGCAAGAGCCCAAACGCATGAAGTCTCAAACTGACTGGAAGACACTAAACGCCATCATTATTCCCGGGAGCCGGCAACCACCTCTCTAATTGCGTGTTTCAGCGGCGTCGTGTGCTTCCCGAAGGAAATAATTTTTTTTTTCACGCTAGGATGACGTATGAGTTATGTGGATATGGCTTGAGCCGCGCTTAGAAGCCGCGCTTTTCAGCGCACCATTTTTTTTTTGCCACTGATAAATAAACCCCGCCAAATATGGAGAATACCACGTGATTGGGCTCTCACCCGAATCATAAAGCAGCGCCCTCACTAGTTTCAGAAAGACAACGTAGCTACTTACTGTAACTTTCTTTAAACAGGAATGTGCAGTAAAGAGAGTGGAAACTCTCATAATACAGAAAAAAAGCCTTAAAATTATGGCGCAATTGTAGGCAGCCATTTATTGTGGACAAATCGCATAACACTGAACGAACAGCTTCATCATTCGTTTTAAAACATTTCAACGACCATACAGGGTGTAGAAAAGGTGCTCCGTTTGTCTCATGTCTAACGTACTCACCTTTAAGCGTGGGAATGTTGAAGGGTCGTGTATCATTGATGAGCGTAAATGGAATTTTTCCACAGATTTCTTATGGCACGTAAACGTAATGATAGCTGTGACAGATCACAGAAGTCTGCAGGAAGTAAACTTTGAGAGCCCCTGCGTCGTACATTCGGTACTTTCCATGGGCTGTCTGCCTGGCGATGTCTTTGACCGCTTTCCCGCCACTTGTGTCACTGGGTGGCCCATAGTCTAGTGGTTAGAGCATCGCGCCACTATGATGAGAGAATTTGGTTCCAAACCAATCGTCGGGCCAGCTTGGGTCAAGAAGAATTTGACATTGCATGTGTGCCGCTGGTCACTTAACCAATTTCATGCCAACTGTTTACTGGGAGTGGGTGGTATATGGTCTAATAGGCAGCGCATCGGGAATGCTGTGCTGATAGAAAAGGGTTCGAAACCAACCGTCACAACAACTGTAAGAGGCATTGGGTATATCTTGCGTTTAAAAGAACCGCTTTGATGACAACTTGGAGCACTGCTTATGTGCGACTTAGTCTGTGCCGCACTTCAATAAACGTGACACCAAATTCGGCAACAAGGTACGTGCCATTTTCTAAAGAATCTGCTTGAGGCCAACTGTGCCACTGGGTACAAGTTGCACCGCTTTTCAATTACCATTTTACAGCGTGACAGCGTGACCGTATTACGATGTGACATAGGCACCGCGTATCGTCGATACGTCCAAACTTTGCACTGCAGTTCCATTATATTCCACCAGGTGTCCGACATGAAGCAGTTGCATACAGCAGTTGCATGCTTTGCGTATCTAGACCTCATTAACTCAAGCAGGCTAGGTGGCTATTTGTCACCAGCCTGTTTCAAAAGGGATGCCAATACACATCATTATCATCGTCATCAACAGCAAGGTACCGTGCCATGGGTCAAGAGATGAGATATGTGCATCACGTAGTCTAGATACCTGTGTTTATTGTTCGGTGCACTTTCTGCAGCCTCCTCACAAGGTACGAAGCGCTGGTGAAGAAGCGAATCGTAGATATACGCACGCGGCTGCAACCAGGGCGACATCGGGCTCAGCAGACCGTTGTGCAGAGAGCAGCGCAAGCGGCAGCTTGTCGTGAACGCCTGACGGACAGTTCGTTGTTACGTCGTGAAAATGACGCGAAGAGACTTCGCCGCGAAGGCTCTGTAGTGGCGTAGTGCCGAAAATGGAGCTCCTCCAGCTTACACTGTGATTGTGTTGCATGTAGCGTGTATGTATGTTGCATGTAGCGTTTGCTGCATGTAGGCTGCGACTTTTGGATTCCAACTTGGGTGTCTGGGTACGAATCACTGGGCATCTGCTACTTTTCAATGAACCTCTTTATCGCCAACTTTTGCAACAATGTTCCAATAGCTATGTAGCACATTTTAATAGAAAATATATTATTTAATATTTATCTGCCGGGGAAGGAGGAAAAATCAAATGCCTGTCATATATTGTCAGGCAAACTTCTCTGAATGTTACATTCACACAAGCGCCATGCGCGGACTGCCTGGCAGCGCAGTTGGATGACGCAGCGTGTCCAGAGGTAAGCGCCAGAGGGGAGCCCGGCTGCACGGGTGCTCAAGCATGGCGCGTTTCTGCGGTGGCAATACGGCGTTTTGCTAAATTGCTTCGTCGCTAATCGCACTGACGTCGACATTCATCATCATATGGTTTCTGCTGTAATTGTTTTTCAGTTTCTTCTAGATTTACTTTCTCGTGCCTTTTGCTATGCGTCCACTCGTATTTCAAGCTTAATACTGTTGCACGGAGGCCGCTTTTTATCTACACTTTCGAAAGCTAGGCTTTCTACGCGGCCCAAAACTTCGCTGGAGTGGACTTTCAAGGATGCAGAAACATTCAAAGTCTACCGAAGCTTTAGAGTTGCGTGTCGACGCTTTCAGTATTACGCGACTTTTCGGCCATTTTAATATTACAGTACTTCATTTGAATCACTCACGCTGAGCTCGATTCTATAGACAAAAACGCATTTTTGCGGCGATTACCATTCTTAGGGAACTTCACCTTGTTTGCGGTTCATATCCAACCTCTATCACATACTCAGTCACCGATGTTGTCTCTTAGATGGGACCACTAAGGTGCTGGCCGCGGTCTTGCCGAGCTGTAACATAGGCAGCTGTATACGTGCCTCAATTGACAAGTTTACGTTGGCTGCTGTCTAATCTATTGAAAGTGCAAGTAGAAGTGCGAGCATGTTCCACCTGGAATCGAATAACCTGAGCATGTAACTTGCGATGCTGAACAGTGTTATCGAGAAACATATATCAAACGGCTCTTCTAAGTACCTCAGTAGCTTTCTAACAAATTAATTTTGATAAGATTCTTCACAATAAAACTAACATTAGGTTTACTTGTCACCTCAACTTTTGCACTGCCTAGAATCACGTTAAAAGACTGTTAAAAACTGACATCTTCATTTGCGGCTTAAAACTGTGGGATGGCTTGTCTTATAGCCTCAAATTATCCTGGCATCAGTTTTCCGAGCAAGATTACATTCCTTGTTATCTTGCTTTATGCTTTTTCAATGTATTCAGTTAGATCCTAATGTGTGTAATTACAGCCCTGCATTTGACATCTGAACCGTTGCATGTTCGTTAAAATGCGCATCACACGTTATTGTTTGTTCTTTGTGGTTTGGTATCCTTCTCTATGGCGTTTTTTGTGGTTTGGCCCTTTTTCCAATCGTTTTTCAATTTTCTACATTAGCCGAGGGACTCGTTCCAGTCTCAAACTTAAGGACAACTGCCGGTATCCTCATAAAATCCAACAAAATTATAGTAACTCAATACCGTTTAAGGTCAGGTCGTGTGTTCAACTGGTCTACTATGATTTCCGAAAGAAAAATAATCGCTTGATCAGATTGACCGGCCTCATGCACGTATCAGAACCTTCATATATATCCCAGGCAGTTTATCGCTCCAATTAGCTTAGATAAAAGCATCTGTTGTTCTGCTATACAACTATCAAAATCACATGGCGATTCCTCGCCTTCACTTTGCTGGCTAGACTTCTTATTTATTCAGGTTTCCTTACAGGTTCCGTCAGGAGCTGTAATGTGTCATTTGGTGTCATTTGCAATCTACAACACACTTGCATACAGATGCACACAGCCAGTGCGCAACTATCGTCCTTGGTGGGACGGCCCCTAAGGCTTTGCTACCCACTGTCTTTCTTTCCTAACCTTAAAGATGCACTGTTCAATAAATTCTATCTAATTCCATTCGTTTTTCATTGTCGGTAACGATAAAGTACTTATCGTACAAAATATCTATTTCTTCGAGAACCACGGGCAACAAACAATATTGCGAAGCACTTGATATATGGTGTAGCCTGCACCTAGCTGTATGTTACACCAAATTACTTTAGCTTATCATTTCTTGCTGGACATTTCAAAATTATGAAAGCTGTTGCCCGTGGCACTGCACACAATATATAATAAAGGGGGTAAATTATGTGTAGCTCACTTCGTTAAAAATTAAATTATAAGGTTTTACTTGCCAAACCTACTTTCTGATTATGACGCACGCCGGAAATTTGAACCAACTGGGGTTCTTTAACGTGCACCTAAATCTAAGTACACGACTGTTTGCGCATTTCACCCCCATCGAAATGCGGCCGCCGTGGCCGGGATTCGATCCCGCGACATCGTGCTCAGCAGCCCTACACCATAGCCACTCAGCTACCACGGCCAGTTAGTTCACTTCCTGTCCACTGAAAAAGCAAAAAAAAAAGAGAAGAACCCCCTGTAACCGAAGGTTCATCATCAACATCATCATCATCATCAGCCTGGTTACGCCCACTGCAGGGCAAAGGCCTCTCCCATACTTCTCCAACAACCCCGGTCATGTACTAATTGTGGCCATGCTGTCCCTGCAAACTTCTTAATCTCATCCGCCCACCTAACTTTCTGCCGCCCCCTGCTACGCTTCCCTTCCCTTGGGATCCAGTCCGTAACCCTTAATGACCATCGGTTATCCTCCCTCCTCATTACATGTCCTGCCCATGCCCATTTCTTTTTCTTGATTTCAACTAAGATGTCATTAACTCGCGTTTGTTCCCTCACCCAATCTGCTCTTTTCTTATCGCTTAACGTTACACCTATCATTCTTCTTTCCATAGCTCGTTGCGTCGTCCTCAATTTGAGTAGAACCCTTTTCGTAAGCCTCCAGGTTTCTGCCCCGTAGGTGAGTACTGGTAAGACGCAGCTATTATACACTTTCCTCTTGAGGGATAATGGCAACATGCTGTTCATGATCTGAGAATGCCTGCCAAACGCACCCCAGCCCATTCTTATTCTTCTGATTATTTCTGTCTCATGAACCGGATCTGCCGTCACTACCTGCCCTAAGTAGATGTATTCCCTTACTAATTCCAGCGCCTCGCTGCCTATTGTAAATTGCTGTTCTCTTCCGAGACTGTTAAATATTACTTTAGTTTTCTGCAGATTAATTTTTAAACCCACTCTTCTGCTTTGCCTCTCCAGGTCAGTGAGCATGCATTGCAATTGGTCCCCTGAGTTATTAAGCAAGGCAATATCATCAGCGATCGCAAGTTACTAAGGTATTCTCCATTAACTTTTATCCCCAATTCTTCCCAATCCAGGTCTCTGAATACCTCCTGTAAACATGCTGTGAATAGCATTGGAGAGATCGTATCTCCCTGTCTGACGCCTTTCTTTATTGGGATTTTGTTGCTTTCTTTATGGAGGACTACGGTGGCTGTGGAGCCGCTATAGATATCTTTCAGTATTTTTACATACGGCTCGTCTACACCCCGATTCCGTAATGCCTCGATGGCTGCTGAGGTTTCGACAGAATCAAACGCTTTCTCGTAATCAACGAAAGCTATATATAAGGGTTGGTTATATTCCGCACATTTCTCTATCACCTGATTGATAGTGTGAATATGATCTATTGTTGAGTAGCCTTTACTGAATCCTGCCTGGTCCTTTGCTTGACAGAAGTCTAAGGTGTTCCTGATTCTATTTGCGATTACCTTAGTGAATAGTTTGTAGGCAACGGACAGTAAGCTGATCGGTCTATAATTTTTCAAGTCTTTGGCGTCCCCTTTCTTATGGATTAGGATTATGTTAGCGTTCTTCCAAGATTCCGGTACGCTCGAGGTCATGAGGCATTGCGTATACAGGGTGGCCAGTTTCTCTAGAACAATCTGCTCACCATCCTTCAACAAATCTGCTGTTACCTGATCCTCCCCAGCTGCCTTCCCCCTTTGCATATCTCCTAAGGCTTTCTTTACTTCTTCCGGCGTTACCTTTGAGATTTCGAATTCCTCTAGACTATTTTCTCTTCCATTATCGTCGTGGGTGCCACTGGTACTGTATAAATCTCTATAGAACTCCTCAGCCACTTGAACAATCTCATCCATATTAGTTATGATATTGCCGGCTTTGTCTCTTAACGCATACATCTGATTCGTGCCAATTCCTAGTTTCTTCTTCACTGTTTTTAGGCTTCCTCCGTTCCTGAGAGCATGCTCAATTCTATCCATATTATACTTCCTGATGTCAGCTGTCTTACGCTTGTTGATTAACTTCGAAAGTTCTGCCAGTTCTATTCTAGCTGTAGGGTTAGAGGCTTTCATACATTGGCGTTTCTTGATCAGATCTTTCGTCTCCTGTGATAGTTTACTGGTATCCTGCCTAACGGAGTTGCCACCGACTTCCACTGCACATTCCTTAATGATGCCCACAAGATTGTCGTTCATTGCTTCAACACTAAGGTCGTCTTCCTGAGTTAAAGCCGAGTATCTGTTCTGTAGCTTGATCTGGAATTCCTCTATTTTCCCTCTTACCGCTAACTCATTGATCGGCTTCCTATGTACCAGTTTCTTTCGTTCCCTTCTCAGGTCTAGGCTAATTCGAATTCTTACCATCCTGTGGTCACTGCAGCGCACCTTGCCGAGCACGTCCACATCTTGTATGATGCCAGGGTTAGCGCAGAGTATGAAGCCTATTTCATTTCTAGTCTCGCCGTTCGGGCACCTCCACGTCCACTTTCGGCTATCCCGCTTGCGGAAGAAGGTATTCATTATCCTCATATTATTCTGTTCCGCAAACTCTACTAATAACTCTCCCCTGCTATTCCTAGTGCCTATGCCATATTCCCCCACTGCTTTGTCTCCAGCCTGCTTTTTGCCTACCTTGGCATTAAAGTCGCCCATTAGTATAGCGTATTTGGTTTTCACTCTACCCATCGCCGATTCCACGTCTTCATAGAAGCTTGCGACTTCCTGGTCATCATGACTGGATGTAGGGGCGTAGACCTGTACAATCTTCATTTTGTACCTCTTATTAAGTTTCAAAACAAGACCCGCCACCCTCTCGGTAATGCTATAGAATTCCTGTATGTTACCAGCTATATTCTTATTAATCAGGAATCCGACTCACGAACCTATTAACTTATTAACTCAGGAACTTATTAATCAGGAATCGAAGGTTCGGCGGTGAGTAGATTGGTGTGCGCAGTGAGGTGTCTCTGTCAGTCGAGTTTCCGCCACGCAACGCACCTGGCTTGCCAGGAGGGCTCCCACCGTGCCGTAGTTGAAGTAGCAAGGCACGTCCGAGCCGTACATGTACGGCTCCGTGTGATAAACGCCGGGCACCAAGACGACGCCTACGCGTCGCAAATAAACCACGTCGCCAGTGAATGCACTGCGCATGGACTGCTGATGCCGCATGGTTGGCGGGCTGACCATGCGAGCCCGCTGGTCATGCCGTCGCGCAAGCCAGTACTTGGACACGAACGAGTGCGCGTGGTCGTCGCTGTCCGTGAAGAGTGAGCCATTGTGCGCTCCCTCGCCGACGTCCAGGCCGCTGGAGAATTTCAGTACGCGTTTTCGTAAGTGTTTAGGCACGACACATATCGAGGTGTCGATATGACAATGAAACGAGTATGCAGGTTAAATTTTTTATAAAGCGTTGCGGTTTCTATGACTCTTGAGCCCCCTTTGCGGTTCGTATGTAATATATGTTTCTGTGTAGGGTCAAATATATATATATATATATATATATATATATATATATATATATATATACAGTGAAAGCTCGTTAATTCGAACTTCAATAATTCGAATTTATGGATAATTCGAACTGTACGATTTGGTCCGGCCAAGCTCCACAGAAGTCTATGTATAAAAAAGTCCGTTAATTCGAACACGAGAAGGTTCCCTCACGGATAATTCGAACTACGCTCACCTGGCACACGGCCAGAGAAAAGCGCCTACTGCCTACACACAAGGCTGTATTGCCTCCGAAACAAAGAGAACGGCGAGAGAAGGCAAAATCGGAAAAAACTCTAATCGACACGGGGTCAGCCAGAAGGCAGTGGCGGCTGCCGCCTCTCCGTTCTACGTAACCTCCAAGACTTTTTGCCCGTTGCGAATCTCGGAGGCTTTGCAAATCTTGTACAGCTGCTAATGTTGTGCGGAGATGGCACGGCAAGCGCCAAAACACAGCGAATCAAGTACGTCGCAGCTCCGCTTGCAATCAAGAACCAACGAATCAGGGCCTTCGCCACCTTCACATGTTCAGCGTCTTTGTCTCGGCAGTCTTCATCGGTTGTGCACCTCTGTTTTCAGCTTAGGAGGTATCGGCCGTCGCGAATCATTGCGATAGTGTTAAGCCTCGGCTAACGTTCGTATCGGTGGACATCGGTGGTGTGGCACAGTCGGACCCAGAGCTTCGACTTGAAGATGGCGTGTGCCCGCGGCACACGCCATCACTTTCTGACGCGCCAAATTTCTGACATGCCATACTGCTTCCAAAGCGCAGTGTACTGTTGCTCTCCTTCACTTTCGTTAGTTCGAACTTTCGTTAATTCGAACTGAAGCGGCTTCCCCTTGCGGTTCGAATTAACGAGCTTTTACTGTATATATATATATATAAAGGACGCCTATAAACAAGGACGCCAAGAACAACATAGAGGGAATTATTTGTACTTATTGACTTACACAAATAATAAATTAATGGCAATGACAGTAAACGAAAGCAACTTGCCGCAGGTGAGGAACGATATATGCATATATATATATATATATATATATATATATATATATATATATATATATATATATATATATATATATATATATATATATAAGCTTTTTGCTATTCTTGGCTTGGAACCTGATTTCCCCAGCATCGTACTTTAACCATTAGGCCATGGACACGTGGCGGGAAAAATTGAATAAAACACCTTTAAGAATATCCTTCTTAAAAGCCCTCGCTATGAGACGCTTGGCTTGCTAGGTACGTCTCATAAGACCGATTTACTTGTAAAAAGTGAGCTTGCGCACGTTGTATATAGCTGTCGGTAAAGATAGAAGTAACGGGACGTGTTCATCGCTGAAATTCGCTACGCGTCTCCCAACGTACTCTGCCGCTGTGTCGCGTTCCTACGAGGCCAAGCGCGCCGCGTCTTGGTTCAGTAAGTTGAATCACTGAATAAAAGTTCCGCTCTCTCTGCAACGTCCACCATGGTGTCAAGAGTGGGACGAGTTTATCCCTGAAATCTGTAGCGCGTCTCCTGTCGCAATACGCCGTTTTGCTGTGCACGGTCATCAAAGCTTCGCGAATGCACCGAGCCTCGCGCGCCTGGGATCTATGTAACTTTCATTTCGATGGCTTGATGCCATAGCGCCAGCCTTATTCACAAAGCTTGCCTTCATATCTCTACAGGACAATTCTCCGTGCAAGCTTGCCCTATGAATTTGCTGGGAGCTCGGTTCAGCGGAAGCAAGTAATACACGTTTTGACAGGTTGAGAACTAAAAGTAGTCTGGCTTTATACCACAGTAAAACAGGTTCGCCTAGTGGCAAACCTGTTTGTCCCACTGGAAGGTTGCTCTTGTCTATCACAGTCCGTACACTACAACATGAGTTAATGTGGACTGTTATATTATATGCTGGATACAGTGGTTTCAAATGGCTCATACTGCCAGAGCCGTAGTTCCTTGCGTGGATTAATGACGAAACTATTCAGAGGTAAGCGAAGACTTATTTCGGCAGAAAGTCAAACCCTGGAGACGTTGCGCCACGTTTGTTGGCTGGACAGGTTAGAATTGGATTATAAGTGTGGTTTGTTGACAAGGCGCAGAGGAGCAGGGGAACTTTAACCGCGTGATACATGGGGATGGATTCACCTGAGCGAAGTTATAAATTCCAGCAGGCATCCTGCAAATGTGTAAATGAAGGGGGATAGTAGTGCTCAAGGCAGTTAATAAATAGAAGTAGCGCAGCAAACAGGCAAGGACAAAACAGATAATATCGCTGCAGCTCGAGGAACAAATGAGTTATTTGGGAAAGAAGCAAGAAAACGGCTCATGGTCAGCGCATGCGCATAGAAAAACCTCAGTGAAGGTTTTAATAAAATTGAGGCAGAGACAATCGAAGGTGATTGTCAAAGTCAACGATAGCTCTCTTATGCAACCTACTGCATGTTCTCACGCCATCCATGAGTCACGGAGCCTTAAGGGTACATCAGTAGGCGCAGGAAGTTTCAATTGGGCTCCTTTGATTGCACAAAGTATCTCGACATTGTTTGGCATTGCGTTTGGCAACATGGATAAGCAGCAACGTGGATAGGATAGGACGCGGTTGGCAACGTTGATAGTTTAGGCAGTGTTACACAAGAAAGCTATCGCTGACTGTGGCCATCATCTTCGGTTGCTTCTGCCACAAGTTGCTGCCTGCTATACCTGATGAGCTGTGACAATGCGCTTGAGAGGTATCATCTATGTAGGTGAGTATTGGAGTCCGAGGAGAGTATGAGGGCGTATCAGATGAAGCGCATGGCGCTGCATCCGGTGAACGCGGTGGCGTGGCTGTTATGACGTCACCCAGGGTTCGCTGACGAGCGTGGTTGTCACGTGATTTCGGGGCCGTCATGCCACGCGCGGTTCCTGTCCACGCTTCGACCCCGCTGCCCCACTGCGTGACATCCTCACATATGCCTCCTCCTCCTCGTCCTCCTCCTCTTCCTCCTCCCCTCTCCTCCTCCGTACTTGTATTACGCCTTGCGCTTATTTATTGTGCGAGATCGCCAGCCCCCGCTCGCCGTCCATTCTAACTGGTGTAGCTAAGCGCAGCTATCGCTTGAAAACAAAGCCCGATCGAATGTTTATTACAACTAAAACTATAACGCTATCAAACAACCTTTCTCACCCTTTCTCACCCAGGCTTGTCAGTAACGCGAACGGCGCCTCTATGCCTGGTAAAAAGCTTGATAAACAGCCTTCTGTGTTGTTAGGACCCCTGGTGGCATTGTTTTTCGGTGAATATGGAGACAAATAACTGTTTAATCAATGATTACTGGAATAAATCAGTTGTTAACTGAATACCAGCACTGCTGTAAGTCTTGTTCAAGTCTTCCTTGTGCCATGGCAAGCTTTTAACTACACAATTAATCAATTCGGCCAACAGCATGTCTTTGATATGTTCAAGGTGCGTAATCTCTACTCCAGAGCGCAGTTATATTCCATTAAAAACCTACCGGATTATTGTTCATTATAGACCGGTATCGGTTAAGAGATATTCGTCTCTAAATGCGTTGACTAAACACGTTCGCTGTGGCAAAGCAAAAGCGCGAAGTCTAAGACAGACACAGCACAGTTCTGACTGCCAACTAACACTTTTGAGATTTCAGCGATAGCAGTGAACATAAAAGCTAAACCCTCAGGAAGAGTCGCAAGCAAGTAAGCAGGAAAATGTGAATTAATTTAATTGCAAATGCGCTGCCGATTATAGCCTCCTTGAAAGAGCATTCTGTCAAGGTTATCGTAGCTTCGCGCCAGTACATTTCACATCAAATAACCGATCCCACATGGTGCCATCATATTGGCCGAAGAGGTTTGATCTTGCAATCTATTAGGCACTACATATATGGTGGATATTAGCATGAAAATAGAGATAAAGTCATCAACAGTGGTTGCCTAATAAAAGGATGCAATCCATCATTAAGACAAGGGAACTTGTTTTCCTCTGAGCAAGTCACCTTGTACAAGGAAGGGACAATGCGTTTCTACTTCGGTCATTGTAGACAATGAGATAATTTTTTGATCTACATCGAATTTACCATTACGGATCACTGATCGTTATCTTTATACAATGATACCACGCGACGCACGCTGTTAAGATGCATTGCGCTATATCGATAAGTGAATGCAGGAAAAAAGAAACTTTCGAAAGCGCATCGAGAAGCGAACCTTCATGCAAGGTTATTTTGTGTATAAAGTGTCAGAAACAGCCTATAATTTTCTGTGTAAAAATTCACGCAATCCGAAATTCCCCCTGCCATGTTTGGAATAAACTGACGTAATGTGTAGATTGTGGATACCGCTCCCATTGACGGCAAATTGTTTTTCTTGTATTTTCGTTTCTCTTAGCTTCCAATTTCTACACTTCAGTTAAAGCATCAAATAACTTTCCCTATGTTTCGCTTCGCTTCATTATCTGTTTGACTGATATGGTTGACATTGAGAAAAATCGGGACCCTTGGTTCCCCCTTCTCGTTCATGGCGTTACAAAGATACAATTCCGTTTACTGATAGTATTGAAACCTAGCTGTAAGATTCAATAGAGAGAAAACAAAGTGACCGCACCTGTAATTAGCCTTCGGATCGATTGGCTCTTGGATGACCATCGACGTGCTGGCAACTTCCTGACTGGCTACCTCACGACTTTTTTCGCCGAGCCACGTGAAGACCTTGCGACTCGTCGATGCCTTCTTGATGGTGGTGAATATGTCTTCGAGGATACTTGCGCTGCTTCGCGCACGTAGCAGTGTGGCCAGCAGCTGCGGCCACGTCTTGGTGAGGCACTCTCTGGCCCTGCTTAGGCACAACCAGGCCACGCTCTTCTCGCCGGACACCACTCGACGCTTGTCGTTTTCCATGGTGGCCACGTACGATGCTAAATAGGCGGACAAGTAAAGCGCCGCAATCCGGGTGCCTTTACTGAAGAGAACGCTTAAGACGTGCCTGACCACCTTCGCGTTCATCATCAGTACGGTGCCTCGACGCCCCAGAGCGCGCCAGGCAGGAAGGATAAGGTTGGCCGCCTTCAGCCACTCAGGGACCGTGACGCCGTCGACGAACCCATGAAAGGCGACGTCAAAGGGAGCACGCTCCAGAAAGGGCTTGCGATACGTTTCCAACGCCATGTCCAAGTCGGCGTCGAGCCAGTAGAGCACCTGTGCGACATCCGTGGCGTTCTTGACGTCCGGGAAGGCTTCGAGCACCTGGCGCAGAAGACGCCAAGGGTGGCTTTCACTCGTCGTGGCGCCCATGCTGTCGCCGTTCCTCAAGAACCTCTTGTTGAGGGATGAACCCGGGGCTACGTACAGGGGCTCCTCACCTCCGTCCCGAACTATCATCATTGCGACCACGGAGTATAAACCAGTCTCTAGGCAGGTGCGTATGAGAAATCCGGCGACCTCCGCTTTACTGTCGGCCCGCTTAAGCGTCGACAGGGAGAGGAAGGCATCCGCGGACTCAAGGGCTTGGGTGAGTGTCGTCTCGACTGCCACATACCGCTCGCAAGCCTTGTAGATCTGGCTCAGCACCTTCGCACCTTCTCTCTCGTAGTTCTCCAGCCGGTCGGATGCAATGGCCTCTTGCAACTTGACCTCAGACGTCTTGACGCTGTCGCCGTAGAAGCTGCCTCCGGTCTCGCGGTTGACCCATTTCCCGCAAACGTGGTCGTAGAAATCGACGCAAGGGTCTGCACTGGTGTTGAGAAGGGCGTACAAGTCCCGCCTGGCTGCGACACACGGAGATTCGATGCACGCGACTTCCTCGATGGTTTCGTAGTTGGTCACGAGCACCAAGATGACAGAGGCAGCGATCACGCAGATGACGAAGAACGCGCTGCACAGCATCCCGGTAGTAGTGATTCTCGGTTGGACAGTAGGATGGGTGACGTGTGCTCGAACTGGGATTGAGACAAGAAGCGGAGATTTACTGAGAAATTGGACACCAGTATATTATTCGCTGTGCCAGACGGAGTTGATTCGCCTCATCACCTGCTGTCAGTTTTAAACTCTCTTTCTCTCGGACAACATCTTTCAAACGTCTACGCCATCTCATTTTCACAACAGTGCCTGACTGCCTCAAGCTTCATCCATGCATCCATGCACTCTCCACATCCTATAGTGACACTGATCCCTTTAATTGCGGTGCTGTGAAAAGCAGTTTGACGCTTTTAGACTGGCCGAACACAGTAACCCGCACTTTTATTGCGATAAAACCTATATGGGCATTCGAGGCGAATTTCATCCGTCGTTGCAGGTGACGCCTTGGTGTTTCGAATGAAGTGAAAGTGCCATAACATCGCGGTCATGTGCCGTGTGGTATAGGTACGCGGTAAAGCATGCGAGGGCGAGGCGAGAAGGATGGTGGCTTGATGTGCGGCGTCTTGTCGCACGCGCAAGGGGGGGTGGGACCGGGACGACGCGTGTAGGTTAGGAGGGGGAGGGGGCAAGGTAGCACGCCTCTCCGCTTCTACTCCGGCTACGGCTGCGCATGGTGCGGTTCAGTGCGGCAGCGCGCATCCTATATATATAGTGCTACGGAATAGTATTTCCAATGACGAAGAGGCGAGCAGTAAGAAGACGACGACGACGATTGGAGGCAAGCGCGGGCTGTTGCCTCTTGGCCAAGTGCGCCGTATTACGTTGTAAATATACCTGTATACAGCTTTTCATCTGCGTCTTCTTACATAACATATCTGGTGGAGGTGGACTTTCCCTGTACCGCGTCACGGAACTTCGCAGTGGACGGTACGTCGAGCCTTCCTTCATGGCTCCAGGCGATGACAACTCGCCTCAGCCGCCTCCGACACCTGCTGCCACTTCGACGACTTACATCTCTCTCGCTGATCCTCGTGATCCTGGCGTATTCTCGAGCAAAGATGGGGAAGACGTCGAGGACTGGATCAGCCTGTACGAACACGTCAGCCGCAATAACCGGTGGGACCCTAGTATCATGCTCGCCAACGTAGTCTTTTACCTCGGTGTTACTCCTCGAGTTTAGTTTCGGACGCACGAAGATGAGCTCACCAGTTGGGATTCGCTCAAGCAAAAGCTCCGAGACTTGTTCGGCAACCCCTACGGTCACCAACTTGCCGCGCAGAAGGCGCTTTCCGGCCGTGTGATGACGTCAACAGAGCCCTATGTCACGTACATTCAGGACGTCTTGGCTCTGTGCCGCAAAGTTGATGCACACATGAGTGAGTCAGACAAGGTTTCCCACATCCTCAAAGGCATGGCCGATGACGCCTTCAACTTGCTCGTATTCAACAACGTCGCGATGGTGGATGCCGTTATAAAAGAGTTCCGCGGCCTGGAACTCGCTAAAAGCCGACGTATCGACCAGCAGTTTGCCCGTATGCCCAACACCCCAGCGACATCTTCCTGTGCCGACGCTCCTCGCCTCAACAACACTGGTGATATTACCAGTATCGTCCACCGTGAGATTGAGGCCACCTACCCGACTGCCTTCGACTCCAGCTCCACCAACGCACCTGCAGTCACGGTTTGCCTGATCCAGGCAGTTGCCCGAGATTCCGAGCTGGGCAGCAGCAGGAGTACCGCGCTAGTTACGCCGGGACCCTCAGTGACAGTTATTCGGAATTACTGCAACACTACAGGGGGACTAGATTCAAGTACCCACCGCCCCATAAAGCGCTGACGAAGGAGGAAGCAACGGGCTGGCGTAGGCTCCAGACAAACACCTTCCCCAACCTTTTCATATTAAACAAGATGTTCCCAACGCCGTATAGGGACACCTGCCCCTGGTGCGGGGCTACGCCCACACTCTATCACATAACTTGGGAGTGTGAAGGAAACGACGCATTCTGCGATCATAAACCCCCGAGTGCGGAGCATTGGGAGAGCCGGCTCGTCAGCTGCGAGCTCGCCGTCCAAAGAAGGATGGTGGAGCACGCTAGGGACGCGGCCAAACTCAGTGGAGCCCTGGACTGAGGGACCACCCGTGCTGAAGAGGCTTCCCTTCGACGAGAAGACAGCGTGACGAAGAGATGACCTCGGTCGGCGAGAATTCCATTTTATGCTTCAATAAATGTTTATCTCTCTCTCTCTCTCTCTATGCCCGCTAGGAGTTCGAAAATATGGGTCTTCATACCATCTGCTCGGCCTATCGCCCTGATACCCACCCTGCTTCTTCGATTCCGCCCCGTCCCGCATCTTCTTACCCACCACGTTTCCGCAACCCATCTGAATTGCGCACTGCTGACGACAAGCCCATTTGTTCTCATTGCCGTTGAATCGGGCACATTTCTCGGCACTGTTGCAGTCGCTGGATTTCCCCGACTCGGTAAGCTTATACTGCCTGCTCTCGCCCCTTAGGTGGCCCTTCTCGTCCCTATGCTGCACACTCCGATAATGCCGCCACTGATTCTCCTGCGCCGAACGGCCCCTTTACTCGTTCACCCTCGCCCCAACGACGACAATCTCGCTTTCCCCAGCCCCATCGCTCCTTTTCGCCGGCACCCTTCGGATGCCGCTCCCAGCCAGAAAACTAGATGATGCAGCGCCTCGAGGTGACGCTGCATTGCTCCCTACGCCGCCAAATCCTCTACTGACGTTGCTCACTCATCTGAACCTTCTTGACATGCAAGTCGACAGTGTTTCTGTATCTGCTCTTATAGACACTGGGGCGCATTTGCCGGTAATGAGCGCCGACCTTCCTAACCACCTGAAAAAAATAATCACGTCCACCAGGACGCCTGTTGTCCGTGTCGCCGATGGCGGAACAGCCCCCGTAATTGGTATGTGTACCGCTCGTGTCTCCTTCGCCGATCGCTCCACAATTGTGCTATTCACAGTCATCGCCCACTGTCCCCACGACATCGTCCTCGGCTTAGACATCCTCTCCGCGCATTCTGCTCTCATCGATTGTTCCGCCAGTACTCTCCGCCTTGACCTGCCTGTTCTGGATCCCGCTGAACCACACCCCAGTCGCCTTAGTTCCGTCGCCTTCGTTCGCTTGCCACCTTCGGCACTGGCTTACCTTGACTTAGTGTCATCACCACCAGTGCCCGACGGTCACTACATCGCGGCTCCTATGCAAGACGTCCTACTTACACACGGGATCACAGTACCTCATACCGTTTTATCTATTACGGTGAATTGCGTCTGCCTACTAGTCGTAAATTTTGGCTTCACGACACAAGTGCTGCCACGCGGGATGTCTCTGACCCAGCTTTGCTCATTCGAGGATCACTCAATAGCAACTATTGCAGTAGACGACAATTCAGCCGATCCTTCTCTACCATCGCAGTCGTCAACTTGTACCATCGCCGACTTACAGAAAATGATTGCGCCCGACATGAAGTCCGAGCACGCTCGTGAGATCTGCCACGTTCTGTTTTCCTACCAAGACATTTTTGATTTTAACGATCGTCCTTTGGCCCAAACTACAGCTGTTAAACATCGCATTAATACCGGCGATGCCCCTCCTATTCATCGCCGCCCGTATCGAGTGTCACCGGCTGAATGCCAAGTTATTCACGCAGAAGTTCGAAAAATGCTTGCCAAGAACGTAATAGAACCGTCATGTAGTCCATGGGCGTCACCTGCTGTATACGTAATAAAGGAGGATGGCTCATGGCGCTTTTGCGAGGATTATCGGCATGTTAACAGGGTTACCAAAATGGACGTGTATCTTCTACCTCGGATTGGTGACGCCCTTGACTGCCTCCACGGTGCTCGCTACTTCTCCTCTATTGACCTTCGCTCCAGCTACTGGCAGATTGCCGTGGACGATCTCGACCGCGAGAAGACTGCTTTTGTAACACCCGGATATATATATCCTGGAAGTAATCTCCGGTGTGTTCGAAGGCTCACCGTCCCGAGACAGCTGATGACTTCGTTTGCGCTGTATGTTCTCAAGCGCCTTGTTCGCTCTGAAGTGAAAGGCAGCACGAAGGGGAAGTCGCTCGCCACCGCTGCCACTCTTCCTCACGCAAACGTTCTCACTGCGAGTGTCCGCGGTGATTGAGTGAGATGTGTTCACGTTTGCCGGTGCAAGCGTGACATCGTTGATTGTTAATTTATTTGTAGGCGAATGCTTACAGCAGTTTGGTGAGTGTACTAACCTTACTGCGTATATAGCTGTCTTATAATGTGACATCGCAACGAATGCTTAGCCTGCAGAACTCAACTGGAACTGTTTTGAAAGCCGTTCTACGGGCCTAAACTGAAAGCCAACTTTTGCAATGATAGGGTCGTTCGTATACCACACTAATTTCCCTACTAGGCTTACTAGAGGGAACACTGTTGCTACGATCATTCAGCCGCCATGGGAATAACGGTAGTACATGGATTTGCGTGATCTGCATGAGAGAGGTATCAAGTATTCTCCCGGCGTTGTTTCAAGGCGTTTCATCTGCCAATATGAACCCAACCTATGAAGTAATCGTGCATTTATGAACGCAAAGCACACTAAGACTCTCTGCATATGCTTGATAATTGAAATCTATGGCGACCCTATTAAAAAAGAAAAATAAAGAACCTGTATTCCCCATAAGCTTCTACACCCAAAGTCATAATAAGATATGTAGGAAAAGGGGTCTTGTTATGGGGTCTTCTATGTTTCATAGCAGATTATTCGATGTAAGAGTTATGTGGCACATATGCTTTTCAATAAGGAAAGTTCAAAATAATACGAAGTCACAGAATCATTTAATGCCATAAGGAAGAACTTTCGGCAATTTCATTTGATGGCTATCATTCCCATGCTTCGTTGGCGTGCATTGTTTCCAGCGCCAGAGTGCTCTGTTGTAATTTTTGTTGAAAACCTCGGTGTTCAGACAGATCTTTTCACTTCATTTCCTTTCTCTAAGCGGCCATTGCTTTTGGAGCTTCTGTGATAAGGTGTTTAAAGCTTTCTTCGGGATGCTTTTTTTTCTGCTAGGTCATGCGCAATTGCCGGTGGTTGACATGACAGGGCACGGTATAGGTGGTGATGGGCGGATTACTTTTCGTCACCTCCGGTTATTATTTATCGTTTATCTACTAGACAGGCCGGAAAGTGTATCCTTCAGTTGAAAGTTCCAGCTGTTCATGCGTGTGCCTCTTGTTTTGCGTTTTGTTGTAATTACGCTGTCTTCACACACACAAAAAAAGAAAAGAGTTAGTGACGTAAAACTGACATATCTGACACCAGGTGGCGCCGCAATGTAATCATCCTATATGGCTTCCATGTGGTTGCAGTATTGATATCAAAACAGGATTAAGTACGCGAACCCTCGCTCCGTCAAAGAGTATTCTATTCGTGCAGTGCACTTTGCGCACTTTGTTTTAAAGACACATTGAACAAAACTGATGTCAACTTGGCGTCGAGAAGGTTAAAGAATTTGAGTGGGGCCGGACCATGCACTACTCGAATTTGAGACGTACGTTTCTATTCGCCATCCTACCGATATCGGGCTGCGCTCTAGCCAACCACGCAAGAACAGAAGTAATGAACCATCGTCGGCAACTGATCGCCCACCGCCATACGTTGGTAAATGGAGGAGCTGCAAAACGGTTAGTGCGCGTAGGGCAACTCCTCCTTTTCGAACGCGCCAACTACTTTGACTTCTGATTGGCTTATGGAAGCCTGAGCCTTCGCTGCCCTGCGCGGAGTCCGTTAGACGGGAGCAGAGTGCTCGACGACGCCTATCTGCCGAGCAATGCGCGACGACACCTCCCTGCGCCTCATCCGAGCAAACGTGCTCGTCCCTTATCGACGTTAGGGGACCCCATTCGACGTTGGCTTCCTATGTACCGGTGGCGGTCCCCAGTGTGAGTTCGAAGTCTAAGCCCGCTGATGTCATAGGTTTTCTATTGCGCGTCGCATGTGTCGGCTGCTTCTGACTTACAGACCCCGATCTCGAAGGCTATGCCTTTGCGGCCTGCATACGCCGAAAGCGATTCCAGCCTGGCAGAAGGCAGATCACACCACGGCTGGCATGCTTTGCAACTTGCGCCTCAACAACGGCTTATTTTCTAGCCATTTCAGTGTCCTTGCTGGTACATATACGGCGCGGATCTAATGTTTGATATTTCGCACGCATTCCATACTGTTGTATCCTTCTTTCTTGTTTCAGTTTCATTTCTTTCAGTGTACATATCGTCATCGTCATTCAATATGATTTCCTATATAAGTTGCTTTACTGTGACGAATAAGGAGAGTTGCAGACTGCGCTTGCGTGGTCCCGTGTCATGCGTCTGGTCTGAGCCAGACACCACATATTGGCGACGAGGGTCAGTATCGGAGCCATGCCGCTCGGGTGTTTCCCAGCACCGCCCCCTTTCTTGCCTGCACCCGGTGACCCGGCTGTACATTGGCAGCAGTGGAAACGCGTATTCCTGAATTTCCTGGAGGCCATTGGCGGCGATGAACTGCAGCCGAAGCGTCGCAAGGCAATTCTGCTCAACTCGCTCGGGGTTGAAGGCCAGCGAATATTCTACAGCATCCTTGCACAAGGAGCAGACGTGACCGCGGACGCCAAGGCCGAGGACAAGGTGGACCAGTTCAAGGACGCGCTTGCTACACTGGATACGCATTTCGCAAGCGCTACGAATGATTTGGTGGAGCGGCGCCGGTTTCGCCGAAGAAAACTGCCTGGTGAGACCTTTCAAGCATTTACAAACAGTCTTCGGGACCTTGCGTCTACTTGCAATTTTGGCAGTGCTACCGATAGCATGATTCGAGACCAATTACTGGAAGGCACTTCGTCACGAACAACCCGTGAACGCATGCTTTATGAAGGGTCTTCGCTTACACTGCAGCGTGCTGTTGACATCGGGAAGCAAATTGAGCAAACGCAACAAGAGCTCGGGGAATTCGCGCATAGCACTGTGAACAAGATTCAAGATGTGCGAAAAAGGTCAGACTCTGAGCAAGGAAGTTGCTACAGGTGCGGCTCGTCATCGCATATGGCTAACTCGACTGCATGTCCGGCGAGGAACAAGCGTTGCCACTCTTGTGGAAAAATTGGTCACTTTTCAAGCATGTGCAAATCGAAGAAAAAGAAATATACCGTTCGAAAGCCCGAGAAAGCCAAGGCCGTCACGGTACTTCAGATCGGTGACCGTAATGCGTCGGCGAAAGGTATTCGAGACAACATTTCTATCGGGAAGATAAGATTGTCGTTGATTGTCGACACGGGCGCTACGGTTTCATTGCTCAGTGAAGAGCACTACCACAAATATCTAGCCAACACCTACTCATTGCGACCGCCGACTGCCAATTTGTGTAACTATTCCGGAGAACAAATCAAGTTAAGCGGTTGCTTTCTTGCTGACGTATCTTACAAGGGAAACAGAGCCAGTGTGCTCTTTCATGTCACAACCAAGGGCACTTCGCTGCTGGGGCTTGATGCCGTTCGGAGCCTGGGAATCACTATCAACGGCTCAACCTTGAATTGCTGCCAGGTGACATGCCCTGATTCACTGCCTTCAGAATTCACGCAAGAGTTTGCGCACTTGTTCACGGAACAGTTAGGGCATGTGAAAGGCTTTGTTCACCATGTTAAATGCCGTTCATCTGTGAAACCAGTCGTCGCGACGCTCCGACGCCTGCCACTCACGCTACGGCAACAGGTATCGGTAGAGATACAACGACTGCTGGCCGAAGATATAATTGAACCTGTCGACGCATCGGAGTGGATTTCACCGATCGTCGTCGTTAGGAAGAAGGACGGTTCAATTAGGTTGTGTGTGGACCTACGTGAAGTGAACAAGGCAGTAATTGCCGATGCTTTTCCTCTTCCGCATACAGAGGAACTACTTCATGAACTAGCTGGAGGAACGTGCTTCTCAAAGCTCGACTTAGCGTCGGCATACCACCAGCTAGAACTGACTCCGGAAAGTCGGGGACTAACCACCTTTATCACACACGAAGGATTGTTTCGTTTTAAGAGAGTGTGTTTTGGCCTTGCATCTGCCCCTTCAGCCTTTCAGAGAATGATGCAGCATATTTTGAAAAATTGCAAAGGCGTACTTTGTTACATTGATGATGTGATTGTGTGGGGCAAGACACGTGAGGAGCACCACAAGAATCTACACCAGGTGCTAAAACGCATCAGTGATTCAGGTTTAAAGCTCAACCAGAAATGCACATTTGCTGTTTCAGAACTATCCTTTTTAGGGCATACGGTGAGCTCAAAAGGGCTTACACCATTGCAGTCTAAGGTTGACGCTATTGTCAAAGTGCCTGCTCCTCACGATGTTGCCACTTTGAGGTCATTTTTGGGTCTCGCTGGTTACTATGCTCGGTTTGTGCCGCGATTTGCTGATCTTGTCGAGCCACTTAGAAGGCTCCTGCGGTCTGGTCAACAATTCACGTGGGATGATGAGGCTGAGCGTAGCTTCCAGCTTGTTAAGACAGCTTTGTCTTCAAGCCCAGTCATACAAGTGTTTAACCCAGACCTTGATGTAATTGTTACGACAGATGCTTCTGATAAGGGACTGGGAGCCGTTCTTCAGCAACGCGATGGTGACAGCGTACGCACGGTGGCCTTCGCATCGCGTGCCCTGACTCCTGCTGAGCGGAAGTACTCCGCTGGGGAACGTGAGGCCCTTGCTTGTCTCTTCGCGTGCGAGCGCTGGCACGTCTACTTGTGGGGTAGAAAATTTTTGTTGCGTACGGACCATCAGGCACTAGTGACGTTACTTTCAGCTGCCGGTACAGGACGCCGACCTTTGCGTATATCCAGATGGTCAGCTCGACTTTTGTATTATAACTTCGACATAGAGTACCATAAGGGATCGCAAAATATCGTGGCAGATGCGCTTTCACGCCTACCTCTTGACTGTGATTCGCTGCAGACGATGCAGGAAGAAATTGTGTCCGTTGTATCAGAGTGCCTAACAAAGGAACGGCTGCAGGTGGCCACTGCTGCAGACAGCACACTGCAACAGGTTGTTGTACACGTGGTACATGGTTGGGCGCCTAGAAAAGCTTTGCCAGCAGAAATAATGCCGTACTTTAACGTGCGGGAAGAGCTTTCTTTCGTTGATGGCCTTTTGATGCGCGGCGAGCAGGTAGTTCCGAGTGAATTAACCTCGCTCCTTGTTGGTTTTGCGCACGAAGGTCACCCAGGAATTGTGAGGATGAAGCAGAGACTACGTGATCTTTACTGGTGGCCGCGTTTGAATAAACAAGTAGAAGAACCAATCCATTTTTGTCATATCTGCCAGGCCGCGGACAAGTCCGCTAAACCGTCGTTTGCACCGCTGCAGCCGGTGACGTTTACAGCGCTACCATGGCAGAAGTTAGCAATGGATATAGTGGGACCGATTGACTGGGCCCCTTCAAACTGTAGGTACATGATATCGCTGATCGATTATCATTCCAAGTGGCCTGAGGTTGCCTTTTCATCTACAGTGACGTCACAGGGCGTGGTCGATTTTTTGCAGACTGTGTTCAGCCGAGAAGGCTATCCGGAAGAAATTGTCACAGATAATGGGCCTCAATTTAGATCGCAAATGTTCGAAACATTCTTGAGAGAGAGGGGTATTGTGCATCGTTGTTCTTCTCTGTACTATCCACAAGGAAACGGCGCGATTGAACGCTTTAATCGCGTGCTGAAAGATTTCATGCAGGTTGCCCGACTGGAACAACGGCCCCTCCAGGCTGCTGTGGTTGACTATCTCGGCATATATAGGTCGACGCCGCATGCGACAACGGGTGTGTCGCCAGCCAAGTTGCTTCACGGGCGCCAGCCAAGGACAAGACTCAATACAGTGGGTTTGCCGACAAGAGAGGGCGTCCATGCCAGTTCGAATAAGAATGTTCCTGCTAGGGTTAAGGCGAAGCAGACGTATGCAAAGCAGTATACGGACAGGAGGCGAGGTGCGAAAAGACCAGCCTTTTGTGTAGGGGACTTCGTTCGTGTACGCAAGCCAGCAGGCGGTGGGAAAGCGTCGGTAAACTACATGGGCCCTTTCAAGATTGTCGGCAGAAAAGGCAAAAATAGCTTTTTGATGAGCGACGGTCGTTGCTGGAACGCGTCTAAACTAGTTCGGGTTCCCTGCAATCAATCGCAGACAACAGAACAATGGGCATGGGAATTGCCTCACGACTACTCGGGTACCGCTGGGGCTGAAAGCCGCGCACACGCTGAACATGGTGAACTGTTGCGATCGCCGGAAACAAGGGCTGAAGTTAATGAAGAAGTGGTCGCTCCTTTAGAGGATTCGGCGGAGCAACCTTTGCGTCGCAGCACTAGGGTACGCCGACCTGTCGAAAGATTTGGGTTTTCTTTACCTGAACAATAAGTGTTTAGTTCGTGTTATTTTGGTTGTTGCAAATTACTATGTTGTATTTCAAGCGGGAGGTGATGTATCCTTCTTTCTTGTTTCAGTTTCATTTCTTTCAGTGTACATATCGTCATCGTCATTCAATATGATTTCCTATATAAGTTGCTTTACTGTGACGAATAAGGAGAGTTGCAGACTGCGCTTGCGTGGTCCCGTGTCATGCGTCTGGTCTGAGCCAGACACCACACATACCAGTGGTTATTGAGAGGCGCTGCTATCTCAATGGAGTCGCTCAAAGTCATTACAAATGGTATTTCCGTTCAGCGGTGCGTTTTACTCAACTTTGTTTACCTTTTCGCGTTTGGTCACGTGGTCGAACGCGCGTCGTCTGATGCCTTCAAGGCGTGTGTGGAGGAGATGGTATCGCTTTCTCGGCAACAATTATCACGTTTCCGGTAGCGTGGGGTGGCCGAAGGTTAGCGACACTAATCAATTTTCTTGTCTTTTGCCTTCGGTAGCGGCTCTCGTATTCTCGTACATTAGGTGCACGTAGTCGTGATTTCGGTATGGCCGCGCACGGTACCTCTTCTCGCAGCGATTGCTTAACTGTTTCTTCTTCTGTTAAAACGTGTTTTGGGGACAACAAACTGATCGCCATAAACTGTGCTAGAAGTTTTTTTGGACATGTCACTGCATGGCGTTTTGTGTGTGCACTTTCGGTGCGAATAAAGCGTTTGTCGGAAAAAACTTTTTCGACAATAAATTTTTGCTGTGTCGGTGAGTTTCCAATCATTCCTTACTAGTGGAATCTGCAATAAAAGAGAAGTTACAATAGGGACACGGTTTTTGCGAAGAAAATATACCTTTCAAAGGGCATAGTAACAGACACCAATCTCGAAGGATATACCTTTGTTAACTGCATGTGTTGCAAATGCTTGCAACACAAGCCTTAACCACGTCATGGCCGCCGTGTTTTGTACGCCACCTGATCGGGATTACAATGTATACGGTACCTTTCGGTGGCTTGTTCGTCTCGACACTCCGGGCTTCATCCCTCGCGCTTGCGCTGTTCGGAAGGTTCGCACCATTGGCCCCAGCAGCGACCCTTTTCGTGATCCCATCGCTAGTGGACGTCTGCAGTTGGAAAGTGCCTTCGGTTGCCTGCTGCTCCGCGTCTCTGGAGGCCGGCAGTTCTTTAGTTACTGTTGACCCAGCAGCATCTCTGTCTTGAAATGACATCTGCGGCGTGTGGTCCACTTCCCCACCGACCTTGGTAACGTGCTCATTGGCGGGTTGTTCGGCGATTCGTTCGTATTTTTCATGGGGCCTTGCAGGGACAGAATGATCGCTGGGGGAGCGCTGAGAAACGTCGTTCCCTTCAGGGCCTGCTCCCTTACTGCTTTTGCGCTTAGACGATAACTTACGCGCTGGTGCGCTTGCGTGAGTGGAGGAAGCGGAGAGCCGTTTTTTGGAATCTGCCGGCGGTAAGGGGAGCCCTAAAGTATCGTGATGATCGGTAACGCTGTATTCGATATCATACAAGGACGGCGCCCGATGAGAGGTGGATAACGTGGTCGCGTCCACATTTCGCGTGCTGGAGCTCCTTTTGCGGCTCGACCTGAAATGAAGAAGGAACCACGTCAGTGTGGCCAGGTGAAACAGGGCGAAGATGCGTCTGCTTACAGCCGACGCGCCATCTTTTTCATTTGCTCTGTCTTGTAACGTGAGCAGTGCGATTCCTGTTGAGTCAAGCCTGCTTGGTTATTGATTTATTCAAGATACCTTGCAGCAGCCTGTGAGGGGCTTCACATCACTATTCCTACTCCATCTTTCTCTAGTGTCTACGTCGTTAACAATGCAGGGACAGCAAAAGTAATCGGCATGCACTTAATACATGAAAGCAGACAAATGGTGTTGCATATACGCGTAATAATAGATAATACTAACGCTTGGAGTACTTAGAACAGCAGACAAGAAAAGGTTGGTAAATAAATCTACGCAACCGACAAGGTGCCTGTGTAGTTTTAGTTTTTATTGTTGTATTTTTGTTTCCGTTACCCTTGCGCTTTTTTTGTTCAATCAATGTCAATAAAGTACCCTTTCTATCGCTGTACACTGACAAGACATAGCGCCAGTAGAACAGACTCACTGTACCGGACTCCCGGTCTCTCAAATGCTATTTCTACAGTAATTAAAAGCTTTGGTAGGCCATAAAGTATTTGCATTAATTTGAACGGGCGACACAATGCTAACGCTATCGTGCGCTGCAGAGCAGGGCCTTATCTAGCGTAACCGAACGAAACGCTAACCTAAAAAATCGGCGATGACACCTGAATGTTAAATTTCGTGAAGCACAAATAAATAAAATGCACACTAATGTCAACCTATTTCAATGGTGTACGAGAATGCCCGCACAAGACCAACCAAATCGGCATTTACCCCAGCTTACTTTTCAGCAAATTGTGATGACCATTATAACTTTAGTCCGTAGCGCCGTCTATATGAAATACAGAGCACAAGCAAACGTTCGTAGTCTATGGCTTCCGAGATCCGGCAGCATGACGTGACGCCACGCACGCTTGCCAAACGTCGGAGGCCATGTTTATCGGTGAGAGCGCCGAGTTGTCACAAGTACTTTGTCGTCGAAGCAGCATGAGAAAAATCTGAAGAAAATACAAGCATGAGTTGGGAACGAAAGAGCCAAACAGTGGAGCACAACGACTGTGCCCGCCATGTTCCCTGACGCATGACTCCCATTGAGGGCGAAATTGACCGCTTTCACCGCGAAATCCCTGACAGCTCGTCACACTTGCACAACACGTATCAAGCAACGCTAACCCTAAGTTCATGCGCATCCTGTTGCACGCTATACTAAACCTATATAATTACACGCCCCCCGAAGCGCATTTACGCCATTGTCGTCACCGGCACCCCGGTCCCCGCCGAAGTGCTGTCGTGGCATCGACGGCGAATGCGCCGCTCGCGCGCTGAGAGTTAGAAGCTTGAAGTTTTCAACAACAATAAAAAGAAATTACTAAAAAAATTACAAGCGATAGTGTCTATGGGACTTAAAAGTAGGATGCGTGAGCCGGATCGGGCATGATGCTCAGTATACACATGTGTGCGCTGCATATACAAATATGTATGTGCAATGAAATGTTCGAGCAAACCCGTGCCATAGCGCGGGTTTGCTCGAACATTGTCCTTTTGGCCTGGAATGTCTGCGTTGGTTGGCGAATCGATCATATTCGAGAAAATGCCGCCACGTGCATGCTGCGATGACTTATGCGCGCATAGCCTAAACGCCTTGTTGTGTCTAGGAATAGTAAATGCTAAGAAATTTAGAAAAATATTAACTGTCATAAAGAAAGTCTCGATCTTAAAAAAGGCTTTACAATCACAGCAACAGAGTTCTTTCCAGTAAATGGCAGGTATATTCATAGCATCCACAGACCCTGCAATATGTCTGCTGCAAATTGACAGTCGCCTCGCATGTTAATTGCGTCTCACCGACATATCGCCTCGGATTTTTTTGTGGCGAAGTTGTAATTAGAAAACTTCCACGACCGTCCGGTTTCGTGCAGCGACAAACGGCATGCGGCGATGTGCTCGGTATGAAACGGAAATCCGAGAACAGCCGGTAAAGCAGCGGACGTCGAATTGGCCAGGTTTAGATGTGATACGTTATTATCGATGATTTTTAAAGAAAAGTAGCCTTGCGTATACTTCTTTCGAATGGAAGAGAAAAAACTTGCTCGCGTGGTTCCTTCAGCCAGTAATGGGCAAATTTGGTTTTCATGTCGCGTTTTACCGGGTCACGCTGGAGGTCAAGTAGTATTTCGTACGGCTGCAGCGGCGAAAGCTGACGGCGAGGTTCAACCACGAGTACTATGCGTGGGCCCCGATGCGACCGTATAACCAGAGCGTCGCTGATGAATCATTGCAGATGAGCCAGCAAAAGTAACCCCTAGTACTTCCGACGAAGGCTGTGACAACTCGCTTACACAGCTTTACTGAATTCGATGTACCAGTTCCTGAGATTCGCATACGTTTATAAAGGTTGTTTAGAGCATTGTCCCAGGAGCTCGAGCATCACGCTAATCATTTCTATTGCTTTCAATGGCACGTTTTGTTAACAGCGGAGCTGTGCTAAGTCGAGCCGTCGTAGTCCGGCGCCTGGTGTCACGCAGCGGGGAAGGCTTCGGAGCTCACCGCCGCATGTAGTAGCGGTGATTAAAGATCTTTGCCCCACCAGGATGGGAGCGGACCAATCAGAGGGCGCGTGGGAAGGGGAGTTTGCGATGACGAAAGGAACGTTCGCATCACCTTGTTTCGGGAGGGGACCGAGTGTTTAAAAACCGCTGTTGTGCGGCTGCTCAGGACACACTCTTTCAAGCAGTCATGTTAGACTGATGTACTTTCTCAAACAGTCATGTTAGACTGATATAGATACTGTAAATAAACCCATATTCCTCGTTCTCAATGAGAAGCAGTCCTTCCCTTCATCAACGTCCTCAGCGTGGATAAGTTGGACGACGGCATGGGCCAGCTACCCTCTAATTCATGCCCGACTGCAATCTTGACAACGGATCACGAGCGATGGGATTGAGCCCCCAATCCTGACACTGCGTACGCCGCGAGGGCGCCCATATCTAGAAAGCGATCTTGGAAGTGGACAAAGTGCGCCGAGTGCCGGTAGATTCGTATGCGCTGTGCTTTCCACGCTTAATACGCGTTTATTCGAGACGCATCATGAAGATGTATTCGCTCGCTGCGGCTGCCGAGCAGCGTCTGTGTGTTGTCTTGCGGTTCAATTGCAGATGAGGTAGTCGCTGACGGCGCCGAGCAGTGACAGTGTTCTTTCCCAAAGCAAGCAAAAACGTGCTATCGGTCTACAAACTTGGTTTAGCCGCGTTCAACCACGGCAATATTTTGTACGGTTCCAACATTACGGTTGACCCGCCGCGGTTGCTCAGTGGCTATGGTGTTGGGCTGCTGAGCACGAGGTCGTGGGATCAAATCCCTGCCACGGCGGCCGCACTTCGATGGGGGCGAAATGCGAAAACACCCGTGTACTTAGATTTATAGGTGCATGTTAAAGAACCCCGGGTGGTCGAAATTTCCGGAGTCCCCCACTACAGCGTGCCTCATAATGAGAAAGTGGTTTTGGAACGTAAAACCCCATAATGTTTTTTTTTTTACATTACGGTCGTGGCTCTACGTTTCCTGGCGACAGGGTCGTTGAACCACACCTTCTAATGAGACATACAAGACTCGCCTTAATAATATATGGACTAACATTATTTGGAAGGAACCAACGCTACCGATTACCTGCGTCTAGAATGCCGCTCCTTGCCGTCTTTTGTGGCATCTGGCGGAGGCTTAGATTTCTCCGGTAGCGAAGGGACCTGTTGGCCCGAGGTCAGTGTCGCGGCTGTCGCGTGCGCGCTGCCAACGTTCGGCAGTGGAGCCTTGGATGGGCCGTCTGACGAAGTGGGTGGCAAGAACTCCGGGGCCGCCGCTTCACCGACCTTAGTCTCATCAGGAGGAGGATTGTGCGAGTCCACCCTGCAATAATATATTTAAAGGGCGAATTATATGAACGCAACGCAAAGCACAAATGGTACAGAAGCGTGTAAAAAGCAGTAAACAACAAATATGGTTCACTGATGCGGATAGCCCTCGGAATCACAACAGCATTGCATCGCAAACAGTGCCTACACAAACAAATAAAAAAGAAATATGCAGATCCCATGCACTTGGGAATCCATGTAAGCGATGCTTAGTGTTTGCATTCATTGACGTTATTTGGCGGTGATATATTGACAGCATATGTCAGACGTGACGTGATATGAAATGTTACCTTGCCTGCTCCGCTCGTGTTTGTTGTTCTTGCTCCGTTCGAAGCTTTCCTTCATCTGCTCGGCACCAATGGTGCGATCTTGTACGCGATCCAAAATCGAACGGAGGAGGTCCGTTCTTTACGTTACGAAACAGGCGGTCCGTTGCGTTCGTCTGATAGCAGACGACACGAAATGATTGACAGCAGCAAGACGCCACAGCTCCCGTCACAATTGATGTCATGGCGTTCGTCACGGTTCAAATTTACCAATCGTTTGCGGCTCGGTGGAACGGACCACCTCCGTTCTATTTTGGAACGCGTACAAGATCGCACCCGAAGTGCACGCTTCGGCGCCATTCTGGGTTGTAGCTCACAAAACTGCCGCCTCTCTCTCTATATTCCCTTGCTAATATTCTTGCCACCTCCCCCCTTTACTGACGTTGCTGTTGCGGGTGAGCACGGAGACAAGCGCGGCAGCTCCTGAACGGCACTTTTTGGGGGTCGCGCCCAGTTAGGGCGTCCAGTGGGCATTGTGCACATGCGACGCGGAGTAAATGCTGACACGAGCTTCTCGGTCGTCTTTCCTTTGTGCCACACTCCTGTAACGCGCTAACGCGATAGGCCATCTGTCGCAGAAAATCCAGTGTTGACGCCGCAGGCGTCCCTTGGCGAATAATCATTGTGAACCGTAATGGCGCAGGCGCTCCACGTGGTGCTTACCTTGTCTTAGATTCTTCAGAAAGTGATTCCTCGGAATTTTGAGAATGACAGCTCATAAACAAATGTCATGAATGGAAACACCGACAGAGCATGCTTTTTATGATTGTGTGACATGACCACGCCTCAACCACGTGCCGACGTGGCCAGCGTTAGCGGCGTGCAAGGCTGCGGTGACTGCGACTACGGCTGCGGCTGCGACTGCGGCTGTGGAGGCGGCGGCAGCAGCAGCAGCAGCAAAGTCGAAAAAAGGTAAACAAAGCTTCGCTTTAAAACGTAACGTTAAATGGAACATTATCATGTGCCCTATTGTATCGACGCTATCGTCGTTGACAAACATGGACCCTGGACGGCTTCCGGTTTTGCTCACTGACTTTGCCCGCTAAAAGCAGCGAGAAATAAAGGCATTGGTGACGATATCGAATTGCAGGAGTGCGCTGAAATCTAAGCCCGCCGACTTTCAACACTTTTCTCTCTACATAAGAACAATTTTACAAGTTAAGGTTGCCGCAACTTATACGAAAACTTTTATGTGTTAGTCTTGAGGTGTAATGTGCACGTCTTTTATCTCAAAGTTTAAAACATAGACTTTGCGCACAGTGAAACAACTAAAAAATGCGCTTGTTTTCAGGCGCCATTGACTGATAAAGCCCATGACCGGAAGTTTCTTGGGCCCGCACTCTCGCGGCTGTTATCGCGCGAGCGAATCCGTCTATAGTACGAAGCTAAAGAGGGAACCCACACAGGTTAGCTTACGCTTGCTTTGTAGCTTCGTATTCATGGTCACGTGGATGGCAATTTTGCCTTTCATGCATATTCCTCCATCTTGCAGGATTCAGCAGAACTGATATACGAATGGCATGATGTATTGAGGAACATATTTAAGAGAAAACTTAAGCTCGAGTGGTCCATATCTAAATACGCGGAAAAGGACAAATCAATCAATGCACCAAGTTTGATTATGTTTATTGCAATCAAAAATAAAGATTAAGATCTAGTGACATTTGGAAGCGGAATTTTTAATTTAGATCGTCAATGTATTTTCTTTTCAATTGTTGAAGATCGTAAATTTTGAGGAACCAAAACTAACAAATTTACAGCTTTCCAACTCAGCAGTGAAAAACAATATGGCAATTGTGTAAGTTGCATCAATAGTAAATCTAAAGCACACAAATTTGAAGCATAATACATGCATCTCCAATACACCCCTAATGTGCTAGTAGGGCTTTTACAAAACTTTCGCAAGAATTGGGACAGATTTACTTGAGATATAAAATAATATATCCGTTATATCCGTTTTGGCTGTTCTGACGGATGCAATTGACAAAACTGCGGTATGTGTACTTGGTGCACAGTTGCGGATTTGAAAACGTTGTGCTTGTGTTTCTTTCGAGCTCACAGATTTTCCGAAATTTTTGCGCAAATTCCGGCCATATACCAAATTCTGTTTTAGACAATGGCTAGCATCTATCTTTGTCCGAAATGCCGCAAATATTAAATTTGGCCCAGGCGTTATCTCAGAAATGCATCTCTGCGTTTATGTGAATAGGCGGCGTCGGAGTTGGGCCGGGCTAAAGCTTTCTGATAATACGAGCAGCATGAAACACACATTTTAGAGAACGCTCTGCGTTTCAGGGTGATAGCTCTACTACTTCAGGTACAAATGAAAAAAAAAAATACGTCTGCTTCCGTAAATCTGACCTTCAAGCTCAACCAAGGGCCAACTAGGACTATGCTTAGCCTGCCACCACCGGCGGCTGCTGCGTACGCCGCGGGGGCAGCCATATCTTGAAAGCGATCTGCAATGTGGACAAAGCGTACGGTCGCGCGGGACTCATCTCCAAGGTGTCCTGCGATGTGTACAAAGTGCGCCGAGTGCCGGTAGCTTCGTATGCGCTGTGCTTTCCACGCTTAGTTCACGTCGACGGGAGGCGCTGCACGAGGGTCAATTCGCTCGCTGCCGCTGCCGCACCGAGCAGCGTCTGTGTGTTGGCTCGTAGTGCAATTGCTGATGCGGTAGTTGCTGACGGTGCTCAGCAGCGTGACACACACACACACACACACACACACACACACACACACACACACACACACACACACACACACACACACACACACACACACACACACACACACACACACACACACACACGCACACGCACACGCACACGCACTTGGTCAATGACACAAGCATCGTAGTCGGAGGCACACACCTTTCCTGCGCGGCGTTGCCGGATCCGTGGCTACCATGCCCAGAACCGGCCTCATCAGGGCGCCCGTGGGTTTCGCGAGCTTCTGAGCCAGCAGTCTCGGTCTTCACGCTCGCGCGCTCTGCACGAGGGGCTGAGGACTCTCGCCTTCCTGTGGATGACTTGCGGCGCGGATGAGATTCGCGCCTCTCAGCCATGAGTAATTGCCGAGCACCGATCCACACCAGATGACGGCTTCTTCTTTCTCTTTTCCTTCATGTCGTCTTCAAGGAAACCGTAGATGTAGATGTGCAGCCTAGATGTTAGCGACACATACCCATTCTCTGGGGATTCGCCAAGAACTGGCAAGTGCAATACAGAAATAGGAAAAAACGAAATGTAAGTGAACGTAAACCATGTTTTTGTTATGTTCTTTTTCTACCTTTGAATTCCTCCCGTTATTTTATTAGCAGAGTGACTGCTAAACAACACATTCTTCCAATGAATGAATGAATGAATGAATGAATGAATGAATGAATGAATGAATGAATGAATGAATGAATGAATGAATGAATAAATTAATACTGGTGTTTTACGTGCCAAAAGCACGGTTTCATTATGAGGCATGCCATAATCGGGGATATGAAGTCGCGATCTCCTCCTTAGCAGCACAACACAGTAGCCGCTAAGCCACCACGGCGGGTGCAACGCAATGTTCTTCAAATCGTATATTCTTAAAGAAAAATTCATGTGCATCATAGTATTATGAATAATTTTTTACATTCTAATATTCTCAACATACATATTACTGCTATCTCTCCCACTTCTTTTCTTATTGTTGTGTGGCCAGGGGCCTACCTAGCCGCTTCCTTGGCCAATTCTATGGTTATGCGCCATAGTCTGGCATCATCATCATCAACGGCCTCATAACTGTCTCGCATGGCAATAATGTCGTGCATTCCCGTGGACTAGTAGAGAAGAGTAGAGTGGGCGAAACCTTTCCAATTTCTTAGCCTGATTTCTTATCGATGTTGATGGTGATTTCATGATATACCGGCGGGGGGGGGGAGGGGAGATATTGACCATACATCGAGACAGGAAATGACATTTAACTAATGTCACAATTTGGATAAGAAAAGAACAACAAAATTATATATAACTGCAAGATGTTCAGATATGGGAAAATAACAGACAAGTCATAACACTAACAACAAACAGACAAACAACAGACAAGTAATACGTAATAAGGTAAAAAGTTATAAGGCGTAATGCTGTTCCTAGGCACTTTAAGAAAATAAATACTAACAGTAAACAAGTAAACTAACAGATAAGTCATAAATAAAAACGCATTGAAATAGACAAGTGCAGCAGAGATATTACCCAAGCCAAGGTGGCCTGAACTTGTGTTGTGCAGTGAGAATCACCCAGTGGCCGAACTGCAGAGCTCCAGGTGACAATAAATTCGGAAGAGTTCCAAAAACGCGAAGTGGTTCTAGGTGAGAACGCTCAAAAGAAAATTTTGCGGAATGAGGTAAAAGGGCGTCGAGAAAAAAATTAACAATATATTTTTCATTGCCACTTTGCCATGCGTCTTGAAAGGGTACCGACAACGTTTATTGGGGACAGCTGGCTCCTGGAGAAAATGGCGGTGGGACCTAACCATCGAGCTTGGTTTGGGTTGGTGCTTACGGATATGGCTCAACCCACTACAGGGGATGGCTCATGATTTAGATGTCAAGGCGTTAGTGATTTTAGAGTCAAGACGTTGGTCACTAACGTCCAGGCGTTAGTGGCGCATAACCATTCTGGGGGATTCGCCAAGAACCGGGTAGTTCCATACAACAATAAGAAAAAAACATTATAGGTGAATCGAGCGGGGCGGTTTTCACGCGCACTTTTTTCTTGTCTTTGCCCGGCTCATCCCTAGCATTGAGCATAGTACTGTAGGTGACAATATCGCCATCCTTATAGGACGTATTCACGTGACCGGGGCATTTATCGGCTTGTGCCAAGTGAAATAGTGCAGCTAATTGCGGTTGATAGGAAAAGAATGAGGCGTTTTTGACGAGGGTTCGTTTATGTATTCTGTATAGGTGTCCACACGCGGATGGATTTTTTTTAGTACACGCTAATTAGGGTACACCGACTCTTACTGGTGATAGTAACGTCCTGCAGCTATTGCTTTCCGTGCTAGACAGGTTGCGGGAACTGTGGCTTAATATTTTTGCATAGGAAGTACACACCATCTTTTTCGATAGAATTTCTTTACCTACATATAAATTCCGCTACTACTGCTTTTGCTTTGCTGCGACAGCTGTTCCGGCTACTTCATGCAGGTTCTGTGGATTCTACAGTAGGTATGCCATTATTACATTTACCAATAACTGATATAGTTGATGGTGTTGGAAATATCGACATGTTTGGCCGCTCGTTATCCTTCAACGCATGAATGTCGATTGAAGAGAAGTCATGTGAGGGAACCAGGAATGGAAAGAGAGGTATATGATGGCGACTATACATAGTGGAAACGCTTTAATCGATGGCAAATATAGGGAAGGATTTTATCCATAACGTACAATCCGTACATAAGTGTACAGCCAGATAATAATATCATTCGACGAACACGCTCAAATAGAAAGAAAAGAAAATCGCGAAGCTAGGCAAGTGCTGAAAGACATGAAAAGTGAACACAAATGTGGACAACCTGGGACATTCCATGCAAATTGGAAGGCACGTGTGAAAATGAAAACGAGTTATCATGTACGCGAGAAAACCCAAACCAGAATAGGGACGTTTCCCACCATGTTTCCTCGATTGAAGCTAACAAGAACTTACTGCCGTGATAGTTTGGATACCAGTTGGACCCCATGTATCCCATCGCGCCGTATTCACGCCACCATCATCGTCCACGTGCTCTAGTACTGGAAGCCCTGCTTCTCTTTTCATTGCTGTTACCCAGTAAAAATTAGACTAACATCTACTGTAGAGGATTGGGCAAGAAGTGGAGTAATTTTTTCAAGCTATGATCGGAAATAAATTTTACGCAATGACATTAACTAAGTTGCTCGTGAAAGCAAAGTTAAATGTTGAAACAAGAAGAACGGCAACAGCAACAATCAGTAATCATTAGTTGAAAAAAAAAATGCTTGCTTGATATCTGAATCAAAGTACATTACCGCAGAAGCTGCAACCCCTGCTGAATTGTTTGCTGTCGTTGCTCTTACCCCTCTTCAAGAAGGCATGCAGGGCAATCAAGGACGTCACTCAAGTGCGAAGTTTAGCCACAAGAAGCCCATAAGTTTAGGATGCCTTAAAAGGAGAACAAAGCGAAACACTAAATCAGTTTATACTCATAAAATGTTCCTTGAAAAACTGTATGTTCGCAGATTTCCCCATGGTAAGTGCATTAATAGAACGGAAAATCAAGGTGAAAGTGCCGTTTTTTTAAAAGTTTCCCGTGAAACCAGGTGCCAGTACGTCAGTGTGGCGTCACGCATTTCAAGTATTTTTTTTTTCGTATTGGGGCCACGTTGGCTCCCCACAAGAAGTTGCCTGAATAACCTACGTTCGATCATTGGCTCCTTTAGAATACAAATAGAATTCATATTTAACGATAAATAGACGAGTAGGTAGTGACAGCATACCTAATCCAGGGCCATGCCACCCACCTGTCGTCTGCAGGTAAAACGGCTCAAAAGATGCCTATTTCTCTCCAAGAAAATGGCGATGCCATTGGTGACCGGCTTTCACCGAGCGACGTGTGTAACTTTGTTTTGCCTTGTAGTTACAGATGACACCACGATTTTGTTGCACTAACCTCGCATACTAAGCGCATGTGGCGATTAGAAAGGCTTTCATACCCCGACAACGAGAACCGATCTCGAGAAGATCGCCGAAATAACGCACCAACTTTGCTGCTGAGGTGAGACAAAGTGTAGCGAAATTTTACGGCGCCATTTACTTCCCAGGACGGGGATTAACCGATTACAAACGGCTACCCGTTGGGCATGAAGCGCACGTGCCTAGGTTGACCAGGTGGCGCCATCTCAGGCAATGCCGCAATTTTTATCCCATCCATGCAATGGAAGTCGGCGGGATGCACCGATAAAAACGAATTCTGCGGTAAAAAGAGGGCAAGGAGATGCAAATTTGGCAGACCTGTTCTGCGGGGCTGAACAATAAATTTCTGGCTGTGTAAGGGCATTCTTCTTCTGAGTGCAAGAGTCGAGGCTTCATACGAAAGAACAAGAGGGTCTGCTAAGTAAATGCAAAGTGTTGTGACGTCATCGCTTCGTCATCGTGCTGTTGGCGAGGGCCAACGCCTTCATGCCGTCGTCATTATTTTACCGTCGTCATCGTTATCATCGTTCTTGACATCAATCTCAATGGTCGGCTACAGCGGTTATGAATGACACTTAAAAGTACAATAAAGGGGAAAACGTTGTCGGAGCTCTTTACTGGTGTCAAACTCAACGACCCTGCCAGCATTGCCCCCATCTAAGCATCAGAAAGAGATCTCGAAGGCTACGCTTCTAAACGCTGCACACACCGGAAATGATTGCGGAACCGGAAAGACGTCACAGTCACAATGTTTTAGACATGAACGACTAGTAAATTGTTATCCTATAATACCAAAATCAATATTCTTTACCATAAGAGAAGGCGTAATAACTACGAAAATGGGAAAGACCGAGAAGTGGGTGGCGCCTCATAGATTTCGATTGCCTATGCTCAGGCTCGTCAATTTCTTATTGGCAAAGATGCAGCATATTGCGGCCTAAAAGAACCAAATCAAGTATCGCGAGCTGAGCTACATTGGTTGAAGTAAAAAAATCACTACTTTGAGCTTTTTGACATACCACGGACGAACCAGCGTGGTGGTTTCGGCGCAATATGCAAAAAAATTTAAACTTTAACTTTCACTGACCTTTCTAGTAATGAACCCCTTCCACAGATATTAACAAGGGTGTAATTTTGAGAAGATATTTTGCCCGTCGAAATTGAGTGAGTGTTTTTTCTTTTCTGTTCCTTTTACGGGGCCTCCATATCAGTGGCTCCCTACAATGTCCAGTTACGGAGAGCGAACAGGAGAAGGAGGAGGAGCAACGAGCAAGAAGGTGCGAAGAGAACGAGGAGAACACGAGGCGCACATGCATTAAGGGGAACGAAGGAACAAGAACAAACGAATAACGAAAGTCACCCAAGAGTCAGCACTTTACGCTCCGATTCCGCAGTGCCTCAGTCGCCGGGCGCGCGCGCGCGCGCAAGTAGCAGCTGCGTCTTTGCGTCCTGTATCAGATGTTTCTCAGTGCCGTTGCACAGCTCCTCGACGCACCTGCGCCATAGCTGACCCCTGCGTGCATGTGCCGAGAAAAGGGGGGGGGGGTCTCTAGCTCTATTTGTATTGCAGACATGTCGCGCCTTTGCGGACACTCACAATGCCTTCTCGAGTGATTCGCTCATTGTTCGACGAGCGAGTGTGCTCAACTGTTATTACTGCTGCTGCAGCCACGGCGAGGGCGATCCGTAGAAAAGAGGAGGGCAGAAAAAAAAAAACGAAAGCGGTGTCGAAGTGTTGGATTCTGCGGCCTGGGTGTCAGGCTGCCACCCCACAAGCCGCGGCTCTGGGAGAGTGAAGAACAAACAAAACCAAAACAGTCTATGGCGTCCGTCAAGTGGTGGATGCTGGCCTTGGCCGTAGCCTGCGCGCTTTTGCAAGGTGAGTTACATGGTTCCGAGTATGAGCGATGTAATTTTCGAAGATGGATTGGATATTGATTGACACTTGAGCGTGGAATTAAAGAAGGTAAAGTGTAGTCGCTCATCCTACATACTCCATAAGACAAGATATAAGCGGTCTAGACAGAGCAAGATTACATGAAGAGAATGGCTTGGGCTACAATGGGATCTATTAACGATATTAGAAAATGCGCGGATATGGGCCTTTATGGTAGGAGTAAGCTAACTGGATAGCCTAGGCTCACAAAAATGTTGCTGCTGCCAGATTACGATACATAGACAACAGGATCGACGGTTACTTTCGATGGCGATACCACGGCGTGCAACAGCTTAGTCGAGCGATTGTGTTGTCGTCGAGACGTGGCTATGGCGCTAAGCACAAAACATCGCAGGCATCATGTGAGGCTACAGAAACAGACAAAGATGGACACTTATGCGCATTGTGAGATTAAAGAGATAATTTATAGTCGATTTATGACTATTCGGAAAGCGGGGAACGACGCCTGTGATTATGAAGCGGAATGTTTTGCTGGCAGACACATAGAGTCGTGGCATCGTTTGGAAGTAGGCCTACACACATATGTGCTACTTACATGCATTTATACTCCGACTGTCTAGTGAATGTAAATTGAGGTGCTCCCTGTCATACAGACCACAGGTTTCGCCAGTGAGAGTGAGTTCAGGGAATGCGCAGATCATGGAAAAATTAAGCTTGTTCTCAGCATTTGTGCATAACCCCTAGTGAGAAAGACATTGCGTAAGTCGCTTGCTGATCTAGGTATCTGAGTAAAACAAGTGCTTTTTTCCCATTGTATTTCGCAAACGTCACCACACGTGCACATATGCCAATAACACCACCATCCTAAATTTTGGCCAAGTCCTTCATTAGAAGAAGTTTTCAAGCGAACTAGTGTTTGCACAAGTGCCTTACCCAACGTATATCTCTTCGAATACAGACACGAAAGCACTAACGGAAACGTTCTAAATGTGTTAGAGCATGAGATTTAGCGGAAAGGTCATTAACACGAGTAGTCTGATAATGTGGGTGAGGTCCAGCAGCAGCTGTCACTTAGCCGTTTCATTTCGCATGCTTTCGCTTTGGATCGCCACATTGCTATAAATAACCCGAGGCGCCTGTGAGAGAACTCTCATTGTCTCCATGTATAGCAAGCCGGTATTGTGCGACAGTTTGCTTCCAGTGCCAGCTTTCGCGGTTTGAACGCATGAAGTAGCAGGATACGCTGGAATGAGTTTAATGAATAAGGAACTTATTATATATCTGACTCCTGTCACAAACTGCAAAGGGACCTCTGCGCCTAATAACTTATGTTCTCAATGCTGTAGTTGGATTCTTGCTTTGAATAATAAAATATGAAGGCAATCCAAAGAGGTTTTTACGCAAAAGCACCTATATGTAAGAGGTGTTAACTTCTACATGGCGCCTTAATTTTGAGGCGGTAGACAGCTCATTTATTGAGTTCCAGTAGCTTTAGTCCTTACACTGTCAATTAAATTACATATGAAGCTGCCTACTTCAATAATTTCAACAGAAATTGTTGATGCAACATGAAAAACATAAAATTTGAGAGAAGTCTTGCAGCAGATGGTTTTATCTTCGTAGGAACAGAGCTGCAGAAATAGTGTGACAACTTCACGTGCCATACTTCAAAGCCTTCGAATATATATATATTGTTGCAAGCACGGGGAAAAGGGGTTTATTCAGGCGTGCGAGAGCAGGAACGGCAGGCTACGAACAACAGGAATGGCCGCTGCACCGTCTTCGTTCTCCTCTTCCCCTCTCTTCTTGATCCCCGCGTCCCTTTGACGCGCTTGGACGTAACATACCTCCCCTCGCAGACGAAGCCCCCTGGGCGAGTCAACTAGCTTGTCGTGGCGTGCATGATTTCAACCGTGCGACATGTGCGACTTGTGTCCTAGCAGAACGTCTACCAGTGTTCGTGAGGCGCGCGAGAGTATAGTTCACTTCGCTGACTTTGTCGATGACAACATACGGTCCATCGTAGTTTGCCAGCAGCTTTTGACACAAACCGCGCTTCCTTGTGGGAGTCCAAAGCCAAACGAGATCACCAGGGTTATATGTAACTGGCCGATGTCGTGCGTCGTAGCGGGCTTTGGAGTTTTCTTGTGATGCCAAAGTCCGAAGACGCGCAAGTCTCCGAGCCTCTTCAGCGAGGCACAGCGTATCGGCGACCGTAGGATTGTTGTGGTGGTAAAAAGGGAGGACAGAGTCGAGCGTATACCGGGGCGGCCGAGCATATAGAAGGAAGAAGGGGCTGTAGCCGGTTGTCTCGTGCTTGGCGGTGTTATATGCGTAAGTAATAAACGGTAGAACTTCATCCCAATTCTTGTGATCCGACGCAACATACATGGAAAGCATATTTGTGATCGTTCGATTAGTGCGCTCAGTGAGGCCGTTCGTTTACGGATGATATGGCGTCGAGTGCCTGAGGTGCGAGTGACACAAACGCGCAAGCTCTTCCACTATATCCGCCGTGAATTGACGTCCCCGGTCGCTTATGATAACACCAGGTGGTCCATGTCGTAGAACAATAGCGTGAAGTAAGAAAAGCGACATTTCGGTGGCAGTTGCTGATGGTATAGCCACCGTCTCGCAATAGCGTGTGAAATAGTCGGCGCAGACAATTATCCAGCGGTTCCCCTTAGATGACTTTGGAAAAGGGCCTAACAGATCAATTCCAACTTGCCGAAAGGGTGAGCTGGAAGGCGGCACAGGTTGAAGGAGACCAGATGGGGCAGTGGTTGGGCGTTTCCGACGTTGGCACTGTATGCAGCTGGCGACATAAAACTCAACCGAATGTCGCATCCGGGGCCAGTAAAAGCGTTCTTGAATGCGATAAAGTGTGCGCACAGTGCCTAAGTGCCCGAAGGTAGGGTCATCGTGCATAGCCTGAAGGATTGCTGGCCGGAGACGCTCCGGCACCACTAGAAGGAAGCGTGCACCCGTGCTGGAGTAGTTCCTTTTGTACAGGAGCCCGTCACGTACACAGTAGCTGCTTGTTGCACTTGAATGGGCAGAAGTAAAGAGTGGCTCCAATTTAGTGTCTGTCCGTTGCTCTGTTTTGAACGCATCGATATCTGGAAAAGCGGGTGTCACAGAAGCGACGAGATGATCAAAATCGTCTGCGTCGCAGTCTGTCGTGGCAAGCGGCATACGGGAAAGGCAGTCTGCGTCCGCGTGTTTTCGGCCACTCTTGTAGGAAACAGTGAAGTTATATTCCTGCAACCTCAAAGCCCAGCGCGCAAGGCGACCACAAGGGTCGCGAAGGTTCACGAGCCAGCACAGGGAATGGTGGTCTGTGACGACTTGGAATGGGCGTCCGTACAAGTACGAGCGAAATCGCTGAACCGCAAAGATTACAGCGAGGCATTCTTGCTCTGTGACCGTGTAATTCCGTTCAGGTTTGCTTAATGAGCGGCTTGCATAAGCAATCACGTGCTGACGGTCGTCATAGCGTTGGACCAATACGGCACCCAGACCAACGCCACTAGCATCTGTGTGGATTTCTGTCGGCGCAGTAGGATTGAAGTGGCGAAGGATAGGTCGAGAGGTTAACAGGAACTTCAGCTGACGAAATGCAGAATCGCACTCGGGTGTTCACTCAAACCGTGCGTCTTTATGTAGCAGATTTGTCAGAGGATAAGCGACGTCAGCAAAACCAGGAATAAATCGGCGAAAGTAAGAGCAAAGACCCAGAAAACTGCGAAGTTGCTTCACTGAGTGCGGTGCACAGAATGCCTCGACAGCTGCCGTCTTGAGGGGATCAGGCCGGATACCGTCTTTGTCAACAAGATGACCCAGCACAAGGGTTTGACGGTCACCAAATTTACATTTCTTGGAGTTCAGAACCAGGCCGGCGTTTTTGATGCAGTCGAGGACAATATCCAGGCGCGTATTGTGCTCATTGAATGTGCGCCCGAATATAACAACGTCGTCAAGATAGCACATACAGATGTTCCATTTTAACCCACGCAGAATGGTGTCCATGAACCTTTCAAAGGTTGCTGGAGCGTTGCACAACCCAAATGGCATCACATTGAATTCGAATAATCCATCCGGGGTTATGAAGGCTGTTTGCTCTCTGTCTGTCGGGTGTATCGGGATTTGCCAATATCCTGAGCGCAGGTCCACTGAAGAAAAATAAGAGGCCGAATGAAGGCAATCGATTGCATCATCAATCCGGGGCAGCGGGTAGACATCCTTCTTAGTCACGGCGTTTAATCTTCGATAATCGACGCAAAATCTCCAGTTACCGTCTTTTTTTCTGACAAGTATGACCGGAGCTGCCCAAGGACTCGAGGACTCTTGTATTATCCCATTTTTCATCATGTCACTCACTTGTTCCCCGATTATCTTGCGCTCGTTAGGCGACACGCGATAAGGCTTTTGCCTGATCGGGCGCGCAGATCCCGTATCGATAGTATGGCGCGTTCGTGACTCGGGAATCGAGAACGCTTTGTCCGGCTGCGCAAAGTCAAACACTGACAGATGTTTAGAAAGCGTATCCACCAAGGTATGGCGCTCCCTTGTGCTGAGCGACTTGTTTATCATAGACAGAAGCTTTTTGTCTGAGACTTGGCGAAGGTCAGCAGGTTCACACGGCGAGTCTGTTAGTACGGCTACGGACGAAGACGTGTATTCTGTAAAGTAGGCGAGTTTCAAGCCGTCTGGAAGCAGGACGGGTTCTGCCGAGCAGTTGGCCGTCCACAAGCCAGCACGCCCATTGCCGATGGATACCACACAATGAGGAACAAAAACGTTCTTCTTCACACAATTTAGATGCATTGGCTCTATGGAGGCATCGAAACTGTCTGGCACTGCACCGCGACATACAACCGGCACGCACACCGAGGTGGACGCAGGCACAACAGTATCTGCAGACACACAAAGTTCACCTTGACTGCAAGTCTCCTCTAAGAGCCCGGACGAGACATGGCCATCGACGCAAACTTCCCCCGTGCGACAATCAACAGTCGCACCACACTGCCGCAAAAAGTCGATGCCCAAAATCACTTCGTGTGTCGATCGGGGAATAACTACAAACTCCGTCGCGAAAACTCCACCAGCCAAGGACACTTCAGCAGTGCACACACAAACAGGGCGCAACGACTCGCCGCTCACTCCACAAAACGTTGCAGCCTGGTCCCACGGAAATACAACTTTGCGCCCCAACCCCAACCCCAAACCGAGACTCATTACGGATACAGTTGCCCCGGTATCCACTAAAGCCATTGTAGGAACACCATCCACAAGTACATGCACTTTGTTCTTAATCATAGCAACTGCAGGGGGCATTTCTGTCGATAGCACGTGTCGAGCGACCTCACCCCCATCGGCCGCGCTAGCTAGTTTTCCGGTTGTGAAGGCGAGGCTGAGCGGCGCACTGGCGATGGAGATTGACGTAAACGCGGTGCACGAGAAGTTGGCGGTGGCGTCAAACTCCTGTCAGATGCCGGCGAGCGGCTCCGGAAGCTTGTCTGCCAGTAATCGTTGCCAGGAGGGATGCCAGCTGACCAAGAGGTGGTGCATGGCTGTTGAGCTGTCCTCGTAGGAGGTGTGGTCCTTGTTGAAGACCCCGATCGACGATTCCACGTTGTTGGGCGACGATTGCAAAATCTCGCTATGTGGCCCGCGACACCGCATTGGAAACACACCGGCAGATGCCGCAAATTTCGATGTTCTTGCACGTAGTCACGCATGTTGCTGTCGACTGCATAGCCAGCAGGTGGGTCCCATTCATCATGGCCAGGCATCGGCCGCCCGGAGGCGTGCGTGCGGCGAGGGCGTTGGTCGTAGTCATGATCTTGATAGCTCAGGGTCCCTCTCGTTTGTGGGGTAGACCTATACTCGACGGTCGCTGAGTGAACCGTGGGTTGCCATGCGGTCGAAACGGCCGTGTTTCGCATCTCGTGTGGTAAGTACGCACCAGCGATGCCGGGTGTGCAACGGTACATCTCTTCCCGATGGAGCAACTCTTCGCGAACAATCTGCCGTATTGTTGATGGAAGGTCAACACACGAACTCGGGTCTACACTTGCCACCGTTGTGACATTAGCCAGGCGACCAAACTTCGGTATTATCCGTCGCATCTTCAGCGTCTCAAAGGTCCTGCAGTGGCGAATGACGTCAGACACGGAATCCAAGCTTTCTTTGCCGATCAAAAAATTGTAGACGTCTTCGGCTATCCCTTTCAACAAATGTCCAACTTTGTCCTCTTCGGACATTTGAGAGTTCACTATTTTGCACAGTTTCAGCACTTCTTCGATATAAGTCGTACAGGTCTCGCCGGGAATCTGAGCTCATTGCGAAAGCGTCTGTTCGGCACGTTTCTTTTTTGCGCTAGAGTCTCCAAAACACGCTCTGAGCTCCTCTACGAAAAGCTCCCATGAAGTGAGCGTGTCTTCGTGATTCTCATACCAGACGAGTGCTGTGTCGGTAAGGGAAAACACAACATTTGACAACTGTGCGGTCGAGTTCCAAGCATTAGATCGGCTCACCCTTCGGTAGTTTGTGAGCCACTCGTCGACATCTTCTCCGGCTTTTCCTCCGAAAGTGAGTGGCACCCGGTAGTATTGCCACGGAACGCCAGGTGCTGGCCTTGAAGCCGCGTCAGAACCTTCGGGAATCTGGCAGGCGTATTCAGTCATGTCAGGTGATGGTGGCGGAAGTCCGGCAAGTCGACGGCTTCGGCGAAGTTGTAGCAGCGTAGGCTCCGTGGTTACGAGGTGTACCCCGCACCGTCCACCAATTTGTTGCAAGCACGGGGAAAAGGGGTTTATTCAGGCGTGCGAGAGCAGGAACGGCAGGCTACGAACAACAGGAATGGCCGCTGCACCGTCTTCGTTCTCCTCTTCCCCTCTCTTCTTGATCCCCGCGTCCCTTTGACGCGCTTGGACGTAACAATATATATATATATATATATATATATATATATATATATATATATATATATATATATATATATATATATATATATATATATATATATATATATATAAATATATATATATATATATATATATATATATATATATATATATATTTCAGATATTTAAAATGAGCCATGACAGCAGACAATATTGATGTGTAAACTTTGTAAACTTGTTTTGGGTGCGAAAACATTATTTCATCATGGGAACATTAAGAAAGTACAGTTTACACTATAACGTTTCTTGTGGAACTGTGTACTATACATCACTTTTCAAAACCCCCTCCCACATCACACCCACTCCAACTGGATTGGGTTGCACGACTTTGACACCACTTTTTCTTCTGAATTAGAACAATACAAGAAATAGTCACTTCCATTTTCTTATTTGTTTTAAACTGCACCGATTTCTACAATGACTGTCAAACCTTTGTACAACAGACCTGGTCCTATCGACCCTTATCATTAGAAGTTTTTTTAGGGCAGGTGAAGTTCCACCAAAATTCGCTGCATAGATGATGGAGGAGAGCGTCACTTTGTTTTGACAACTATTTTAGTAGACAAAACACATGGCCACACGCTGAAGCTTCTTCCTAAGCTGAACCTCAAAACGCCATGTTTGGTGTTCCAGGAAATTTGCTGCGACCGATGAAACACAGTTTCTACTTTTTATTCTCGTAAGCAGTAGAACAATCGCACTGAGTTAAAAGAAACCTTGTTGCAAAGCATTTTCTTCGAACAGACATATACATTAACTTGTACACACTCTACAAATATATTGCAGATTTATGTTTAATATCTTGACGCAAGTACCTGAAACTTCCACGCTACCTTAAAGCGTTTAACCTAAATATTGACCACGGGTACTTCCAGTTGAATATGTCTAACTTTTTTGCAGAATAAGCTGTATGAAGCGTTCCTTGAACTATGTAAAGTGTTTTCTGTGAACCACTGGTAGGGAAGTGTGTTGGCGGTTTTATGGCACAACGCTAGGAAAATGCAGTGCCGGAGAATGTGCAAAAGGTAAATACTGGGAGTTTTAAGAAATAATTCAAATATTTACGGAAATTATTATTATATTTTACACTGTAGCTAACCACCTTTGATACTTTTGCCAGTCGTTGACGTTCTCGCAATAAAAGTTCACCAGTATCGCTTTTTATTTTACCCATTTTACAGCTGCAACGATCTTGCAGGTTTGCCCGGTGTTGCTTCAATAGGGCAACATTGTGAAATATAACAACGTATGCAGGGAAAAGTTTTCGCGCCAGTTTCCACGACCCGCAAACAATATGTGAAACGTATTGCGATCAATGCATTGGCGTAATATAAAGGACTTTTACCTCAATAGAGGCTTGCACTTGGTGCACTTGAAGTTTAATGCAATGCCTTGGCATAACATAAAGGACTTTTACCTCAGTAAAGGCTTGCACCTGGCGCACCAGAAGTTGCATGCAATGCCGCATACATCCACCTGCTGTATTTTCTTTTCAAGGACAAATTCAAAGCAGAGAGGATTAAAATCACGACGGGTACCTTCCTATATATTTCCTGCTATGACAAATGTACGCCATTTTAGCAAGCACACAGAGAAGCCTACCTCTGGATCTTGAACCTTGTTGATGCATAGCCTCTGAAAGAGAAGATTGTTGCATTCGGCGTGGTGCCTATGGTTGCTAACGGAAGGTAATGCTGATTCGGATTTACATAAGCATACTGGGACCCAAATATGTACATAGAAAGTGTGCCGTCATCATTCTCAACGGCATAACCATTCTAACGGGCATAAAGTCAGGTATATTTAGAAGAATAACATGCCCTCTCCCAAAAATGCTGTTAATGGTATAACCATTCTAATGTGCATGAATTGAAGTACATTTCAGGAATAAAAAAACTCTCTTCCAGGAACATTACCTTACCTTTGCCTTGCGTGAACTCTACCAACCTGGTACATCTAAGCTTTGTAATTTCACCAGTCAGTGTGTGTCTTTGGCAGAAAGTGCGAAACACAGTACAGGCGCGAATGCGTGCTTTCATAGTGTAGCACCTTTCTTGATCTTTACATATGGACATGGAAGCGCGCTGTGAATAAGAAAGAATAGACTGTTCGCGCCTTTCCTGGCGGGATTATTCGTTTTGTGGAAACTTAGCTTTGTTTTCTAGAGTTGTACTACACTGACTTCAAAGTTAAAATTTTATTTGTCTTGAACGCTACTGCGGGCCTACTATTGGCTTCACGCTGGCGTAAATAAACGTGTTTGAAAAAAAAACCCCTCAGAAATAACACTGTGGAATAGCAATATGGCAGCGTATCATCGGACCTGAAAAGAAAAAAGGAGTTCAGCAGAGAGCATTTGGATTGATGAACAATGAGCTAGCAAGCAAAGCGTTACTGTGAAGCAAACGTTTCGACAAGGAGATTCGTATTTGAATAGAACTGGCAGAATAGAATAGAAATGGAATGCTGGCATAGAACATTAGAAAAGCAATGTGTGACACAAGCGTATCAAAATAAAACAATAAGATGACGATTGTTGTAAAGGAGTACTTGTTATTATAAATAAAAGAAAGTACGCTGTGAGGTTGGTTTTTGCGAACTATTTTATGGCAGGGGTTACAGTGCTCCAACGTTAGCGTGCACGTTTGGTACAATTAAGTTGCTGCACAAGAAGTCCTTCATAACCTAATGTGCAGTTTACGCATGTTAAACACTTCAATTTAATTTCCTGTTGTTGCTTACAGAACTGCTGTAAAATGTTCTGAAGTATTAAAAATGATCCGTGACTAGGATCTACTTTATCCTGTTGAATCCTTTATTTGAAAATGTACATTTCTAGGTGATTTAAAAATTTTCTCCTGTCATAATACTATCCTTGCCATAGCATTTTTATCGCTCGAGGGTGCCGTGTGTGCCCGATATAATTGTTCGTAATGCTTTGTTAGCAATTATTTAGCAGGCATTTTATCTGGATAGAGTGGTTGTTCTTTACGCTATTGCAGCCACAGTTATCCCGTTTATGTGAGCGAACAGTTACATGAGTTAGGAATGTCAAAAATGCAAACAGATCGTTTAATTTACCTCAACTCTTTCTGGTTTCATTAGTCGAACCAGGAGAGCCCATTTCAGAAGGAATGCAGCGCAGATATACTTTTAGGGATAATGGTCATGGTGATCAGCCACGCAGCCAAAAAGGCAACTATATTGTGTTTCGTTCGTTCACTCGAGCAGTAGTGTGTCATCCTCTTTGTTGTCGTTTTTAACGTTACTGCATTCGGTGTCATTATAAGCTTTGTGATATATATATATATATATATATATATATATATATATATATATATATATACATATATATGTGTGTGTGTGTGTGTGTGTTTCCATAGATTCCGCGTTGCCAAACTAGCCCGTGCTTGTGTGGCCACAACATTCCTGCTAAAGTGCGTCTAGCTTAGATACGAGATGACAGGAAACGCTATGGTGCGGGTTCCGGGTGCCAACTTTCATCAGGTGCAATTTCGTTGAAGAGAGGGGTTTAATATCTGAGGTATATCTACGAGATAGCCAATGCCCAAGCAATCGGCGGGCAGCCATCTTCTATAACTTTTGGAACGGGAGAGCTTTCATATATAACAAAAATAATTCAATTTTGTTTGGCATAATATTTCATCTTTAATGCACACAAGCCACATTTACTTATATATATATCAAAACGTTTATTTAAAAGAAAAAAAAAATGCAGAAAGCGAGTGGGTGGAGCCCCTAGTCCAGGGCCCCACTGGCTTGAGCGGTCCGCCGTGCTTGGCCGAGAAGCGCTAGTTGCATCTCCCGATCCTCGCTGGCGAGCCAAGTCTCCCACTGCTCCCTTCCGGAAAGTTTGCCGGCTATTTTTGGTGTATTAATTTTGGGTGGACTGTTCTGGCAGTCCCACGTAATGTGGGCGAGAGTTGGCCGGCCTCCGCACCAAGGACAGCGAGCGCTGTACAGCGTTGGGTGAATGGCAGTTTTCAAATAAAGGTTTGGAAATGTGTGCGTCTGTATTCGGCGCCAGTCATAAGAGTCCTGCCTGGATAGGTCAGGGTGTGGTGGACTGTACTTTCTTCGCTCGCGCCGCTGGTGCTCAAGGATGTCTCGTGGTAAAAAGGGGTTTTCGTCAGAGTGGTCGGCCGCTCGGTTGACAAAAGCACGAGCTGCGCCGTCCGCTCTCTCATTGCCCTCGAGTCCTGCGTGACCCGGGCACCAGATGATCATGTGTTTCTGCGTTAGGTTGGATCCTAATAGGTGAGTGGTGCTGTGTGGTAGCCTCCCGGTGAGGAATAGTCTACATGCGACTTGCGAATCTGTAAGAGTTATCGACGATTGTCCCAGAGCGTCCTTAGTTTTAATAGCTAGCGCGATGGCTGAAGCTTCTGCGGTATTCACAGATGCAACTCTAGCCGTGGCACAAGTCACAAGCCCTTGATTTGCGGCCGCTCCTACCACTGCGAGGGCGTATTTGTATGCACCACATCGAGCGACATCTGTGTAGACTGTATCCGGGTTTCCATCGAATTGCTGCATTAACTTTCGAGCTCGAGCATTTCTACGTCCCTGGTGGTATTTTGGACTCATGTTCTTAGGGATTGGGGCTACTATGATCCTTTCACGAAGGACTCTTGTCAGAGATTCGAGTTCTTCTCCCGCATACTGTGGATGAGTAGGGTAACCCACGCGGCAAAGTAATTTTCTGCCAGAGGTGGTTAAGCTAAGCCGTTCCCGTTGAGATATGAGCGTCGCTGCCCGTAGCTCCTCGTAGTTATTGTGGATCCCGAGGGCCAGCAGGCGTTCAGTAGAGGTTCCCTGTGGTAGGCCGAGAGCCGCTTTGTACGATGTTCTAATCAACGCATCTAGGGCCTTTATTTCTGTTTTCATGGGGTCCTGGAAAGGGAGGCTATATGTGAGACGACTTAGCACAAAAGCCTGGATGAGCCGGATCGTCTCTGTTTCCTTGAAACCTTTTCGGTGATAAGTTACTCTACGGATCATACGAGAGATTTACATTTACTTAGTTTTCTCGGTTTTCAATACGCTGCGTATCAGAGAGACAAAGTAGGCGCAGCCTGGAAGCTTTTGTACTAATAGCGGAGGGCTACCGGTGAAAAAGGTGTTGAATCACAAATATTATTCATGTTCGGTCTAATAATGAATAAACCGTGTGTACATGTCATATCAGGTGGCGAGTTATTGCGGATTTTGTGACGTCGCCTGAAAGACAGTGAAGTTGCTTTGTCCCAAAAAATGTGCGGCTAGTCGTATAGGGCGAATTGTAGAAATGAAATACGAACAGTTTGGAATACTCTTACGTTGTAGTGCCCCTGAAGACAAATTTTCGCACTCCCTCCTCGAAATAGAACAATAATATTTGTTAGAACCAATGCCTATCTCATGTGAAACTACGTTCGCATTCTTGCCAAGTTGTACGAAAACTTGGACAATGAATGAGAATTGCTTTGCAAGGGGCATTAGAATTTAAGTCCGAAATTCAGCAAATAAATTTAGATTGGTTCAATGGTTGTTCAATGAGGGCATGTCAGCATATATGACAAATATTTGCATAGCTAGACGTGGGCCAGCTTAATTTATGCGTGGCGTTTGCTGAACCTTTTTTGTTTCCCACGACAAGCCCACCCGTCTAATAACGCTGGCAAAGTGCCGTCTGATACCGCCGACGAAACGTGAATTGAAAACTATTTGAAAGGAAGTGGTAGCATTTCCAGCAGCCCAGAGTTTACGACGCATACCTGCAGTTTACTCCGAACGTTCAACTTCGAAAAGAACTGCTGCGATCACGCCCGTGTGGCATGACGACGTTACAGTTATTTGTAGGGTAACCCCCCTCTCATTGCGCCACAAACTGCGCAGGCTGCGTGCAGGGAAATTTCCTGAGCCGTTTCCGTAGCTGCGTGCTGCCGCACGAGAGACGGGCCCGTCTGTGGGAGCGAATGGAGCAGTACTGCATCGGCGGCCGCCACCTGGAGTACCGGCGCCGGGCGCAGCGCTGCATCTGCCAGCCCGGCTACTACCGCGACGAGGAGACCAACAACTGCTACGACGCGAGGCGCTGCGGCCAGTGCGACATCTCCAAGCACGAGCGCTTCAACAGCTGCGTGAACGACTGCGAGGCGGTCTGCGGGAAGCGAGTGATACAGCAGTGCGACAAGCCCTGCGTTCCTGGCTGCGAATGCATGAAGGGATACATCAGGTATAACCAAACACTCCCTTCCTTCGTTCGGTCCCTTAGCGGGACAGCTCCGCATGCACTTAAACGTATGTGTACATTTTATGGGCAGTTTGCCACTGTTAGGAAATTAAAACATATTTCGCATAATTACTGGATGGTTCCGCTTAATCGTTCTACAGAAGGCAAACAGAATTATTTCGCTGCCTAAATTAAGTTTGAGTAAGAAATTTTGACCCGTACATATTCAAATGCATGAAGAATGAAAAGAAAACAAGAAATCTGACGAGAGGACCTATTTTTGACGAAAGCCATGAAACGCCTGACAGCGATTTCTCCGTGAAGATAATTTCTGTCCTTATTGGAGCAGTTCCGACACTGTGTCCTAGTGTTCTTTTTTATTTGCTTAGCTTCGACCCCCGCACCACTGCAGGAGCAGTCGCCTATCACGTAGTGGGTTCTTGTGAGACACATTCTACCTTTACAACTGCTGATGCTGACGACCCAACGGAACTTGAACTCCGCGCAATAGTCTGGGCATTAGATATAGTTTCAAGCACCACGCAAGCAAAACACATCGATATATACACCGACTCTCAGTATGCGCTGCAGGCCTGCAAGTCGCGCCACACAGTATCATCGGAAGCACTCCTCGTCAAGCAGGCCTTCAGGTGTGCGGAGGCCCACGGGGTCACTGCAACACTTCATTGGATCCCTGGTCACCAGGGCATCGAGGGAAATGAGAGAGCCCATGAGGCGGCGCGCGCCCTTCTTTCCAACCGCATCGTCTCCCGGGATCCTTCAGAAACCCTCACTACCAGCACAAGCAACACGACAAATGGAGCCCCGTATGACCCAGACAGAGCTCTGAGAGCAGCAGCCAACTGACGCAAGAGGGAACTCCGTGCGAGTGTGCCCTCAGACCCAGACCCACTTCCAGCGGGTCTTCCCAGGTCGGGGCAGGTGCTGCTGCATAGGCTCCGTTCCGGCTTCGTCCTCACACCGGATGTGCTGGAGCGGTGGCGACAGTACCGGCCACGCCGGGAAAGACGCCCTCCATCTCCGTCTCCCAACTCCCTTCCATCGCAGGAACCCGGCCATCCCACAGCCTCCGTGGACCAAGAAGCGCTCCAGACGCCACACAGGTGCCTTGACTGCGACATGGCCACGCGGCCATCCACAGCCCATCTGTTTTGGGAGTGCCAGCGACACGCTCAACAGTGGGACCACCACCTGAGGGTGGTGCGAGTGTCGTCCTACGAGGAGTGGATTAGACCGGCAACTGGCTCGATGGATTCCGACAGGGCCATTCTGGACTCGCTCTTGGCTTTCGCCAAGGATGCGCAGCTTCTAGGATGGCTCTGAATATGCCTCCCCCCTCCTTTTCCTATTCCCCATTATAGGCCGTCGCTCTATCCCTTAATAAATACATTTTGTCATCATCATCATTTGCTTAGCTCCCCATGTTTGCGAACAATGTTGGATTTATAAACAGCACAAAAACAAAGGAGGACACGAATGTTTGTGCTGTTTATTTGTAATGGGGACAGCCTGAATGTGGTATAAAGAAGATCACTTATGGGTTCTTGCAGAGCTCTGCTAGCAAACGTAGCATGGTAGGTGTGCAGATCCAATATACATCTTGAAATATATGTGAAGAAGTGGTTCGGGAAGCGGTTCAGAGCTTCCGTTGAAAAACAGTATTATGCAGATGCAGTTCACATGCTCTAATCTGAGAAGCAAAACTTTGGAAAACGGTCAAAAAAATACCGTGCAACTGGTTACATTCTGCACAGTGTCAGCGATTACGCGTGCCAGTAAAGACTGGCAAGGCGCGGGGAGAACCAACATGTCACCCACGCGGCCGCGCATTATGCTGTCGCCTGGATTAAGAAATCTATTGAGTTTTGCATGGCGAAACCACTAAATGAATATGGAGCATGCTGCAGGCAGGGATTCACGCATAATTTTGACCCGCCTGGGGGTTTTTAATTCGAAAGCATTAGATGCCCCATTGAGAGAAAATCCGTCGTAGTCGGCGCGACCGAGAGATGGTACCGAAAATGGCCGGTGTCACAAAGAGTTAAAATACGCGAAGAAAAGTTCAGATTGATGTGAAATTTCCCAGGGAGGTTCCTGTAAACATAGTAAACTAATGGCTTTGAAAAGAGAAATTGGCACATTTCGGTCAGGATGGCAATCGAACCCGGCCCTCGGGGTGCGAGATGAGCATGATTCGCCAAGGCCACGGTGGCTCAGTGGTTCTGGCTGAATAAAGAGTGTCTCGTTTCGTACGGTGCTCGCGAAGGTGTTTATGAATATGCTGCAGAAGCGGTGTACCGCTGTCAGGACGAGTTCTCGAGCCATGCCCTGGCGGCATCTTCCAAGCATTAATACACATGACGGTGCTTGTCGCGACAGTTCCAGTTGTTGATCATAGAAACTCTTTCATATTTTTCCATCTTGCTTTGAGGGTCTTCAAGCGATGATCCTCAGAAGGCCGATGAGCCCCTGTTTTGCTGCAGCACGATCAATGTCAGCAGTACCCGGGCGGTCGTGGGAGTGAACTTCCTGGTCTTCTCAGGAAGGTGCTCGTATGGCGACAGAAATCATTGTAGCCTGCCCGCAGCTTACTGATGCCCTTTTCGCCACCGGACCCAATTCCCGCGGCCGGCAGGTTTGTGAAAGCATTCAATGCGCCCTCAATGCTGTCGAAGGCTTCCTTTCCGGCATAGGCCTCAATCTTTCGCCCTCCAAAACCGAGGCCCTGCTCGTACACGCTCGTCTCAAAGCACGCTTCGAGGTTCCTCGTCTCAGTCTACGCGGCGTTTCTCTCCCGTGGGCTCGCAGAGTTCGGTACCTTGGCGTCCTAATAGACCACCGTCTTAGCTTCAGGTCGGCTGTGACCGCTGTTCGCAAGAGCGCCACTAAAGTTGCAAGCGCCGCGCTTTCACTCCTAGCTCGAGGCCGCGGCTGCTCTCCGCAACTTGCTCTCAGAGTGTACAATGCGGTCGCGCCCTCGAGAATCCTGTACGGTCTCCCCTCGGCTTCTCTCAAACCTGCTTTGTGGCGGTCGCTTGACCTGCAGCACAGAACCGTCATCCGCCAGATTTGTGGCCTCGCGCGCTCTTCGCGAATAGGTCCCACTCTGGCTGAAGCCAAAGACTTCCCCCTCTCACTCAGAGTGGAAAAGCGCACCGTAAACCATGTAGAGCGCGTTCAACGCCCGCCGCAGGGGCAAAAGCTCGTAACACGACTCCACTCCCTCCCCCATTCCGGCATGGGACGACGAGCAAGGGAATTTCACTCGCTTGTGAAAATGCCCCCCGCCTGTGGCTGGCTCCCGCCCCTTCCCTATCGCTACCACCCGCTTGACATCCGCACGACAGTACCCGGGGTGAAGAGCAAGCGGGACACTCCCACTTGCGCGATTCTTCAGGAGGTCACCGCTACCTTTGATGAGCGACTGTCGGGTCGCGTGCTGGTTTTTACCGACGGCTCCGTTCTTAATGACGGCTCCTCATCTGCTGCATGTGTGATTCCTGAACTCGCGCTGCATAGGGCGTGCAGCCTCTGCCGCGGCTGTTCTTCAACCCTCGCCGAACTCGCCGCCCTTAATCTGGCTGCAGATCTGCTTATCGAGCGGCTCCCCCCGTCAGTCGCCGTACTCACGGATTCTCGCGCGGCGCTACTCACGCTCGCCAAAGTGGAGAGAGGCCCCCTCATTGCGCAACGACTTTCTTTAAAGTTTAATTATGCGCAAGAAATGGGCTGTGATCTCATCTTCCAACGGGTTCCCTCACATGTCGGAATCGAAGGCAACGAGCAAGCAGATCACCTCGCCAAAGAGGCTCACTCTCATGTCACGCAAGTTTCCTACTTCGTCTCGCTGTTTGTCAATGCACGCCAACTGGTAGCAAATGCAGTTAGAATCAAGCACCCGGACAGTCGCGTCGCCGCCGGCGATCCACCCCGGCCGCTACCGAAACTCGGACTTCCTGGCGCCGATGGGGCCCTTTTGCTCCGCCTCCGCGTTGGTTGCTTTAACACAGCAGAGCGGATCTCCCGCCGTTGAGGCGCAATTAGTCCTGTCTGCCCGAATTGCTCTGCTGGCGTGAACAAAACTCTGAGCCACATCCTTCTCGATTGCTCGGCATACAGCTCCGCCCGTGAAGACTTAATCGCCGCCTTTAAACGCCTTGGTCTCCCCACAGCCCGTCCAGAGGACTTCCTGTTTCCCAGGGGTTTTACTGGCTTACTCAAAAGAGCCTTCCCGGCTCTCGTAGAGTTCTTCGAGGCCTCAAACCTATACACGCGGCCATAGGCCCCGTTTTTCGCTTCTTTTATTTTGTCCCCTTCGCGGACTTACGCTCGTCTTCTTCCATCTTTATCTCTCGACATTCTTTTATTCCCATTACCCTTCCCCCGTGAAGTACTGTTGAGGTGACCTCCTAAGTGAGAGACAGTTACGGTACTGCACTTATCTCTTCTTTTCTCATTCCAAAAATCACTTACTTACTACTAGTGGCGCTACCATTCTAAACAAGAACTGAGTTCGTACGGGGTCTCTCGTACAACATGGAAAAGTACCTCTTCGAGATGTCACGTTGAAGCGACAGTTAAGAAACAGACAGTAAGAAAACTTTGAGTAAAAAATTGCATATTTTATTGGGGCAACTTGTGCGCAGGAACAACAGGTGCCACTCAAAGCACGATAGCACCAAGGCACCGTCATCGGTAGAGGAAGTATTATCTATGGGTCAAGCGCATCACCTCTTTATCCATCACTTCTCGTAGATCCAGGAATGCAAACCCGATTCGCATCACGCATGCAGTCTGATTAGACAAGAGTTATATTGACCGTTTAATTGCCGATGAGGAAGCTGTAACTCAGAACGCGGGTGCCGCGTCGTTCTCCTCGATGAAGTTGTATGTGCGGATCGCCGATTCTCACAGAGACAGCTAGGAACGGTAGCGGTGTGAGTGTGAATTACTGTGGTTGTAAGGTTTTCTATCTGTGATTCTTGCGATGTCAGATGACAAAAAGTCAACGGGATACCATTTTACTGCTTTCGGCTACAATAAATGTTTTTTAGAAGGGCACGTGAAGTGCATCTTCAGCCGCGGTTATTCGTAGACTTCCCCCCTTTGGTAGTAGATAAGCCTCGTCTTCGAATTACCAGCATAAACAGAAAAGACTTGATTCTATCAGCTTCGTCTTGTGTATGTTCAGAAGATTTCGTTTCTAGTTAGCGCACGTCGACGACCTCAGCACTTATTATCAGTCTGGGATATTAACGAAGTGTGCGTATTCGAGTGGGTCAACTAGTGTGCATAGTCAACTATTTCTACGCCCACTTGTATCAAAGTCACTATCCTGAAATTTTTTCTAAGATTATCACGTTTGGAAAACAATGTTCTAGTTGAAGTTGATCGGGGGCGTATATGAAGACAGTACGTGCCGTTGTTCTTGTCAGTTTTTGTTCTGTAACCAAAGCCTTGACTACCGTCTGCCCATTGCCCCTAGTTCAGATGGGTCTCTCCCATGGAGAGCCTCTCCCGTGCTTCTGAAGCTCGCCGGCAAGTGATCTGGCTGACGACACGCAGTGCGCGCTGTATTACTTCAGAAAATAAAGTTCTTGCTTCCGAGAGCGGTTTCTTGCTTTTCAGTTCTCTCGAGTAGGAGAATCGCCCTTGCTGAGGCACCACTCGAGACGTAAGATTGTGCATATTCTTTCAAAGCGTTGCGTACGTCTTGTTTAACGTGCTATATTCACGGCCGCATTCATCAGGTCGCTTTATTGAGTACTCCGTTTTAACAGCTTTTCCAGTCGAAGTATTTTACACTTCTATTTTGCGAAGCTTGAAGTCCTGGTGGCAGGTAAACAATGATTAGAAAATCGCACCATGAAAAATGTTAGGAGCGCGGAAGCAAGCAAAACGTGTTTAACCGGAGTTTCGCTAGCTACCTTGATTTGAATTTAGCTGGTGATGGCACACGGCATGCCACACGGAGACACCTGGGCGAGTTGGTATGGTAACATAATCTTGGATTGTAGCACGAAGTGACACAGATGAAAACTAGACGGAGACAGGACTAGCGCTAAATTTTAGCAGACCTGAAGGCTAGACATTAGTAATCACATGTTGCAGGTATGTTGTGTATCGACAATGCTCAGACTTAACGCGCCTCCTAGTCCGATCATGGGCAGAGCTGTGGCGACGTGTGTAGAACGGCCGCCAACATTACGGCTATATCTACTCGCAAAGCTTAGCATCAACACGCTAAGAAGTTTCCCAATCACGAAGATTTGTTGACACGTATCGGGAAAACGCGAAAGCTTGCCACTCATTCTAAACAGCGCTTTCACTATGCACCCTGTAGCGCTCACATGCCAGCATGGCACCGTACGATAGATGACACTGTGGTCGAAAAATGGTGGCGCCGCTGATAAAACGGCCTACGAAATTGGCGGTAACGTTCGAGAGAGTTCCAATACATGAACGCGCGTCTTGCGACTAGCGATAAAATTTTGACAGCCATTGACAGGGGAAAACCGCTCACCGATAAACAAGCAATTTGTAGTCGTGTAAATATTCGCCAACTACACGTACGTGATGATGCAATTATATACGCGATCTAGGGTCAGTTTTGCGAGGTACTAGAGCCTTGTACTAGAGCACTGAAACACTACGTGCGCGACAGTACAACGAAATACTACTTTGTGCCGGCCGACAGGTTCTCCGTGCAATGAATACAAAACCTCGAACAGATGTCTGAGGAAATGGGCCTAACAAGTCTCTATATATCAGATAATAGTGCCAATAGAAAGCAAGAAAACTTATTTGCGTTAGTAAATGGTTTCATTAACGCGTCTGTGAAATCGGCATGGCTTTCAACCTTTACCTATCGCCTTTATATCCCTTTTACTCTTGAAATCAGCCTCCAAGCTTTTTTTACGTGACTCATGCCCCATGAGAGGGATATTTGAATTCCACTATATACTGTCGAGCACGCGCTCAACTCAGAAAATGTGTAGCCGTGGTAGAAGCATTAAGATGGGGGCAGAACGATGGGGAGCAGTACGGGTGTTACCTCACCATATTTTGCTCTTGATTTTGTACCATAGCGGGAATCACTCATAATGGCGCAGTGCACAAGAAAGCTTGGGTGCTTTGATTAGGTCACCATGACAAACCCCAGCTAAGCAGTAATATTTTGGAGCCACCTGTTGTGATCTATGTCATAGTGGATATGTTGCTTTGTGATGTGAAAAATGTATTATTAAAAGCCATCAAATACAACGTTTTGTTGCAATGTTCAAAATCGTTATCGATGCCCCCATCAGCATTTCCAAACAGAGAATGATTTTGTTTGCTCCAGCGGACCTAATTATCATGGTTCAGTTTATGCAGGCCTAACAATACTAACGCTGGCGTTCTTTTATTTGCAGGAAGTACAAGAAAGGACCCTGCGTCCCAATCCAGACCTGCCCGCCGAAATGTCCAGCTTACATGACATTTGAGATGGAGCGCGAACGCTGCCCTCGTGTGTGCAACGTGGCTCGCGAAGACAGCTGTTCAGAGACGAACGAAGGACCCGGCTGCTCCTGCAAGAAGGGCTTCGTTCTCAGGGCACCGTTTGGAACCGTTCGCACCCGCGTTTGGTGCATACACGAATCCATGTGCAGTTTCCCTGACGAAGACAAAGGCTCTGACAGAAAACCTGAAGCGAAGAGAGACGAAAGTGTTAAAGGAATAGGCGATGGAGCGAACAGCTTCTGGCGCGCGAATCAGGGCCAGCAGGACTTGGAGGTGTCGGTGCCTAAAAAAATTGACCATGACTTGTTTTTTGGAAGCGAGGGATTTCCTACTCAAGGAGGCTTGGGTCACAAGGAAGCTCAAGGTTTGCAATTGGGTCAAGACAAACAGCACCTATATGGGGGTCAAATTGTTCAGGGAGAAGTTGCTCCTGGCAGTGACAACGTCTGGGGCTGGAACAAGGGTCAAGCTGGCTTGGAAGAGTCGGTACCCGACAAAGTTGACGATGATTTGTACCAGGACACTAAAGGATTTCCACCCTTCGGAGATTTGGGCAAAAGAAAAGGCCAACGACAAAATCTAGGTCAGGAAGAAATTGGCGTGAAGAGTGGTCAGGAAAGTCACGGAACCGGAATTTCTGGAAGCGGCAACTTCTTGGGATGGAACAACGGCCAACGCGGCATTGAAGGTTCTGTGCCTAAAAAAAATGACGAAGACTTGTATCTCGATGTAGATCGGTTTTCTAACCTCGGAGACCTGCGTCAGACCACTGGCGAAGGCTCACAGCTTAGTCAACAGCAAGTTGGTCTCAAGGGTGGCCAGAGTGATAATGAAAGGCAAGTTTCGGGCAGTGGCCGTTCCTGGGGCTGGAATAAGGACCAACCTCACTTGCAGGGTTCCACAGCAAAACAACCTGACAATAATTTGTATCGGGGCGCTAAAGGATTCCCTCCGGTAGGACCATTTGGTCTCGAAAATGGTGAAGTCTCAGCGTTCCACCCTGACGAAATTGGTTTTAAGGGTGGAGAAGGTGGCCAAAAGGGAGGAGCTTTAGGTAGTGAGAATATTTGGGGCTCAAGCAAAGACGAGGGTGGCTTACAAGACACTATACAAGAACAGAACAATAATAACTTGTATGTGGGTGCTAAAAGGTTTCCTACTCTTGGAAATCTCGGTCATAAAAATGGCCTGATTTCAGTGCTGAATCCTGAAGAAACTGGTCTCGAAGGGGGGCAAGGAGTTGAGACAGAGGAAACTTCTGCTGGCAACAATATTTGGCCCTTGAACAAGGGGCAGCCGGGCTCGAAAGAGACTGCGCCTAAAGGGAACGATAACTTGTATCTGGGCACTAATGAATTTCTTTCTCCCGGCGAATCGGACAGTACAAAAGATCAGGGTTCACAGCTGCTCCAAGATTCGTTTTTGGGAGACAAACTGGGAGGTACTTCTGGTCAATGGAAAAAAATTCATGGCGACGAAAAGCTTTCGGGTCTGGGAGGCCTGAACGACGGGAAAGGTCCGAAAGTAGACACGGAGGATTGGTTATCAGGGCAGCAAGGCACTGAGGCCATCCCTGGCCAAGAAGGCGATGAAGGCCTGATGTCGAGCAAGGTGGTTGAGGATTGGATTCCCGATGAACAAATATTGCAGAAAGGGGGCAGTAAAAAAGGTGGCCTACCCAGTAGCGTCCAAGAAGAAAGCAATATTCCCGGTGTCGGGGTACCGGTGGTGAAACTACCTGATATAAGAAAATTAGGCGGAACTGGTCCTCCAGCTGGTATTGCCGGTGTCGGATCTCCGGTAGGGGAACTTCCGAATATTGGAGGTGTTAGTGCAAAGGGGATGGCATTCGGCCCGCACCTAAACTCTCAGAACATGAACAATGAAAATTCTCCTGGACAGATAGAAATATTAGGCTATGGCTCAAAAGGTGGGAAAGGAGGTCCGCTTCAAAGTGGCATAGAGCAGAAAACCGCTTCTGTTGATTTGCTGCAACAAAACGAGGCGTTCCCCAGGCATCTACAGTTTCCAAAAGCAGCCGTTTCTGTTCCTCCTTCTGTTCCCCCATTTAGTTCTCTTAATCAAGAAAGCCAAAACACAGTGAACAATGAGAATTATCCTGGACAGATAGAAATATTAAGCGCTGGCTCTAAAGGTGGGAAAGGAGGTATGCTTCAGGGTGGTAGGGAGCAGAAAGCAGCCTCTGTTGGTTGGCTGCAACAAAACGAGCTGTTCTCAACGCATCCAGAGTCTCAAAAAGCAACCATGTCGGCTCCTCTTTCTCTTCCAACATTTAGTTCTCTTAATCAACAAAGCCAAAACGCACATTTCATACGCCAAGGTTCGCAAACGCATTACGCCAACACTGCTCAACCTGATGCGGTTGTGTGGACACAACAAAAGCAGCCGTCGTCAAGGCTTCCACAGTTGCAGAGAGCAACTGCTCCTTTACGTTTTCCTAGTGTCACTGTTGCCTCTACTAATCAACAAGCAGAAAGCACAGATATCACGGGTTTCCCAGGTCGAGGCTGGCAAACAGGCCGTGGCAACACGGCACAACCTGGTGCGGTTGATTGGACGCAACAAAACGAGCTCTCGTCGGGAATTTCACAGTTTCAGAGAACAACGGCTCCTGTTCCAACTTCTGGTGCTGATTTTGGCCCTTTTAATTCACAGAATGAGGCCATGGATATTACAGGCCAAGGCGCACAAATGCGTCCAAGAAACACTGCGCAACCTAGTGTAGTTGACTGGAGACAACAAAACGAGCCGCTTTCAATGTTTCCATCGTTTCAGACATCGACGGGTGCTGTTCCTTTCTCGGGTGCCAATGTGGCCTCCATTCATCAAGAAAAGGAAGGCACGTATTTTACAGGCCAACCCTCGCAAGCACGTCCAGCCAGCGTGGCTCAACCCGGCGCACTTGGTCGGACGCAACAAAACGATGTATTCTTAATGCGTCCACAATTTCAAAGGCAAACTGCTTCTGTTCCTTTTTCTGGTTTCAGTTTTGGTTCTCTCAGTCAAGAAAAACAAAGGACGGGTTCCACAGACCAACGTTTTGTTCCTTTCTCGGGTACCACTCTTGGTGCCCTTAATCAACAAAGCATGCATTTCCTAGGCCAAGGACCTCAAACGCCTAGTGCTAGCACCGTTCAGCCTGAGGGGATTGACCGGACACCGCAAATCACGCTGCTGTCAAGGTTTCCAGAAATTCAGGGTGCAACGGCTTTGGTTCCTAGTTCCGTTGCCGCTGTGCCATTTGTCAAGCACCAAAACGGAAGCACAGATTTCACAAGACAAGCTTTGCAAATGCGTCACGTTGGCATTGCAAAACCTGGTGCGATTGAATCGGTGCATAAAAAGGAGCCGCTCTCAAGTTCTACAAAGTTGCAGAGAGCGCCGACTTCTGTCCCTCTTTCTAGTTCGACAGTTGGTCTAAAAAATGTACAAAAACAAAACATGAACATTCCACACGAAGTCTCGCAAACGCATCTTCGTAGCATGATAAAACTCAGTGCAGTAAACGGGAGAACACAAAACGAGCCACTTTCAAGGCTTCCAGGGTTGCAGAGAGCAACGGCTGCTGTCAAATTCAGTGCCACCGTTCGTTCTAAACGTCAAACAAAAGAAAAAACAGATTCGACAGGCGCGGACTCGCACACTCGTCACCGTCGCACGCCACACGCTGGTGGGGTGAATAGTAAACAACAAAATAAACCACTGTCGCATGTTCCAGAATTGCAGAAAGCAACAATTGCTGCGCCTCTTTCTGGCACCACCGTTGCTTTCAAGAATCAGCCAGGAGATTTGACAGGAAAAGATTCGAAAGCCCGTGATGGTAACACGGAACAAACTGGGGCAGGAAGCATAAAACCAGGTGAAGGCGCGGCCGGTGTTACGACTAATCAAAAAAGGAACGTATTCTATAGGATTATTAACTCTGGTGTGCAAGTAAGAAGAAAAACTTTCCGTGGCCTGCCGAATATCTTTTCCTTAGGCCGCTTGTTTCCGTATTTTTTGCCTGTAGCAGGTACTGCTCAGCTGTTAGCTGGAAACTATCCAAGCGGCTATGGAACTTACACTGCACTACAACAACCATTCTATGGAGAGAGTCTGATACCGAGTGGATATCCAATGTTCTATCCCGGCATCTATGACCCAATGACATAAATTTGGGCCCAGCGCAAGCAGGCAGCGGATGACCTTCTAACTCAACAGCAGCCTGTCATGGAGAGTGAGAGTTCATCTTCGCCAACCTATCTGCCTGACCACAACCATCAGCAAGGGAGGAGTGAAGTTGCAGGAGGTGGAGCAGCAGGAGCCGGTGCTTCTGGTGTGCCGCATAAATTACCTGTTGGTGTTGTGCCAGCAGAAGAAAATTACGCTTTTGATGACCGTAGTCTGGACTCTTCGTAGCATGTAGCTGGCTGTTCGCCATGACGCAAACAAACCATGGCACAAACAACCCCAGCAGAAGTGAAATGCCGGCACCAAGCGAGTTAGTCTGGTCAGAGTTCTGATTGTAGTATGGTGGTGAATCTGTTTACTCCACAGCCTCATTCTCTTTAAAGTTGGTAAATGAAGAACCTTTATGCCAACCGTACTGTAGTTAAAGGTAACAAACTAGACTAAGAAGCTTGGTGGTGAGCACCATTCTTGTGAAATGGCAAAGGATACCAAAAAGGAACATGAACTTTTCCTTGTATGTTCACATGTCAATAACATTGCTAAAAATTTTGATGTATATGGAGTCCGGTTGAATCATAAAGTACTAATATATTTTAAAGTCGTGCGTGCGAGGCATCGAAACTAACGATAGAAAATGTTAATCTCGTATGGATTCTCGTAGTGCGAAACGAAACGTCAATAGGTATTCGCATGTGGAAAAGACACGCGAATATGACGAGATCAAGTTAATGTTAATGACCTAATTTTTGTGAACTTTCCTTTTGGCGCGCATACTCTGACTGTCCCTTTCTGGTTGCCTGTTATGAAGAGTGGCATGCCTCCTTTTAGAAATTACAGTACCAGGCCATTGCAATGGCCTCGGCGCCTCCCTTTTTTTTATTACAGGCATTCGCTGTGTCCACCTTCCAATTGTTTAAAAGGTTTTATTATGTTTTATCGACGTCAATCTGAATTACTGCTTTCATATAAGCAGGAGCGTGCGAGATATAGCGGATAACATGAGTAAGCTTCACGATATGCAGGAGCCAAGATGATGCATGCACAGCCTAAAAGTTTAGTTGTTCGGCCGAGTTAGCGCTACTTTCAAGTGTTCATGGTCCTGTTGTCTCAGGAACTCTTCTGCAAAGCAGGGAAGCCTCATGACACACAGTAGTCTTTATATTCCTATGTGAGTTTCACTTAAGAGCAGATATATATACTGATTATGGCTTCCCATTTCTTGATGTCATACGAGGTACTCATGATCAAAGTGAACATGTGTTGAATGTGCCATGAACGCTGCGCACAAGTTATTGATGTGCGAAGAAGACTTTCTGGTGACTATCTCAGGTACCGTTTATGATTACTTGTACAGTCAACACGTTTTAATAAACAGAGGGGACTTCAAAGAACGCTTTGAAAGATTATCGAGCAAAAAGCAGTAGCAGTGCCTCAGAGCTTTTTCTGCCATGCTTCTTGCGCGATAGCCTGCTCCGCAATAGGAGTCATGAAAATAGGACCGCAAGTACCAAATATCGCTTATTTTGGTTTAAATCATTTGACACATGCGGCATTCATGTAATCAAAACCATATACTGCTTGAGCTTGTCAATATTTGGAACACTCGGGGAAAGCGCAATGTTTTAGATATGATCCCGAGATATGTGTCAAAAATAAATCTTGGACTCCTGAAAGAGTACAGGATCACCGACACACCAGTACATACATACATGAAATAGATGCATTAGATGCAATATATGCGTACATTTGGGCGGATAGCGTTTTCAAAACTTTCGTTTGTCTCAAGACACCTAGGGCCCTATAACGTAAAACTATTCCAATATGTTTCTATTCCAATCTCCTGACGTCAAATTTGCGTAACCTCCGACGCAAGCACCGGGCGGTCATCCGCAGGGTTGTCGGAACAGACCTATCAAATGCTCTCCTCGTTCATAGGAGGTCAGTTTTCTTTGCTTGAAAAACGAATAACATTGCCTACACTGAGCGGCTTGTCGTATCTCATTGGCTGCCAAGAGGTGAGGAGAACGCTCAAGTGGAGAGGTATTCACTGGGGCAGAGCCAGTGCACTGAAAATCGATAACCGGATGAAGAGGGTGGTGCCGACGTCTGCGACTGGTCGGCTTTACCTTGCTTAGCTTGTGATGGCTGGTCGAAAATCACGGCAGCATGCAACGGAAGCTTAAGAATGACGCTAAAACTGACCGTCAGCAAAGAAGAGTTGGCAGAATGAGGTGGTCAACATGCCAAAAGGGCTCGAAAACGTTACACGGCCACGCAAGAAGTTTTATTATACGCAAATACATCCATGCTCTCCGGCAGGTGCGAGTAGCCAGCGTCTCAGCGATCGGCGGCAGCCATCTTTTGTTCCTTTCGGAATGGGGCAGCCTGCGGCTATTCCGAAGAAAATTCAGTTTTGTTCGGCATATTAATTTATCTTTATCGCGTACACGTCACTTTGACGCGGTGAATTTGTGTGGTTTTGTGACGTCGCGTTACAGGCAGGTGAAGTGGGTGCAGCCCGAAAACTAATGGCGAAAAGGCGTCGAATCAGATATAACTGTTTTTCTTTTTTTTCTGTCAAATCATGCATAATCAGTGTGTACACATCATATCAGATGGGGCGGTATCGTGGTTTTCGTGACGTCGCGTGATAGATAGGTGCAGTGGATGTGGTCGAAAAAAGTTTTTGACCAATTGTGGAGGGCTTATAGCAGAATTGGAATAGAAAAGTTTGGAATAGTCTTACGTTATTGCGCCCCTAGTTAGTTCTATGCCTTGTGTTGTTACTGGCATATCACTACGCATCACTTAGAGTATAGCATAATATACAATAAGCAATTGTAGCAAAATGATCAGGATATAAAAGGCTATCACACATTCAACATCCGTTGCCATGAGTACTATGGTGTCAAAAATAACTCCTCGCGTTTGCTGCCACAAGCGCCCACAAAATGTCTCTTCCTCAATATTCTCTAACGCGCTTCCACTTCAACCTTTTCTTGACTCCACTGAGCACTGAATGATGTCAAATTATGTAGTCACGGACCTTTTATAGCATTCTTGGTCTATACCTGAGCTATAAATGAGGAATGAGGCACTTCCGATGACCACGCAGTGGCTCTGCAGCGGTGAAATGTTTCCCAAGCTACCCATATTCAAGTGAAGAGTGCATGGGAGTCATTAAAGCACAAATCGTTCATTTGTAGCCACATTGTTGCACTCGCCTCATACAAGAAAAAGGCTGCGCTCTAGGCATAAATGTCAAAATTGAACAGAGTTATGTCCACGCTACACGGACATTAAAAGTTCCAATAAAGTCTCGCTCGTGCAGCTATTGCTTTCGTGCCACGCATTAAAGAGTATAATGAGAGTAATGTATGTTCTCTGTTCAAAAAGTACAAGTTCGCAAAATGGTGAGCACAGAACGCAGAATCACATTCTTTCCTCCTGGCGCGCGTAAGTCTCCTTATCCTAAATTTTAGCATTGAGTTCGTGTGACTGTGCTGTGTATGTGATTGCTCTATTGCCAAGTGGCCCAACAATGTATTTTGTGCACATATATGTTTTAATAAAGAAAGAAAGTAAAGTCCTGATGGCGCATTGAATGGAACGCCGGCTTCAGAATCGAGAGAATTCAACTTCTATCGGTGCTCATATCATCAGTGCGACTTCCCAGAACATGTCAATCCCCGTCAAACTTACAGATATATACTTTCGACGACCAGCACAATTCCGCAAAAAACCATTGCTAATAAACAAGACTACCACATGGCAAATGTAATGAAAAGTGCTGTAAGATCACAAAGTCTGTTGGACTAGTAGCCGCTGTGGCAGTGGGCATGAACAGAAAGTGACAAGTACATTGAAGATATAATGGAAGAAGTCGCTAATGGTCGGTGGTGACGGAAGCTTCATTTAAAGAGATGCTTGGGATGTGGTACAGTGTACCGAGACTACAATTTATCACAAGCCATTTTTCATCGCCAAGAAATTGTCAACCCTTTCTTAAGTAAATTATCGATGTGATAACTCCGAAACAGTCTTCACCCAATGTTGGAACTGCGTTTTGCTGTAACGGGTGGAATTATTTACTTGTTAGCTTCATATATTGCTTGTGATAGCAAACGTCTACTAAATCATAGATGAGAAAATCAGTCTGACAGTTATAATGTTTCAAGAGGCCGTTTCAAAGCGGTCTGTTTGGCTTCACAGCTGCCTTTGCTGCTTTGAGTGGAGATGACTGGTTCTCATGCAGTTTCTCTCTGCACAGATGATGAATGAAGTCTTTCTGAATGTTCTGATAAACCTTTTCTTTTCTGATAAACATTTCTGTGTGATAATTTTACAGCGAGCTCTTTATACGTACCCTGTGTCGTCATTGTCGGACTTCGCTAAACAGGGACCACGGGACCTAGCGAGAGGAAAAGAAGTGCTCAACAGGGGGAAAGGGGTTGGAGTCACTCCCTTTCCCCCTGTGAAAATGCTGTCTTATACATGAATCTTATGCGGTTGTCACACGCTGCATTTTAGGATTCTACCCTGCCGCGAAATTTCAAAAAAAGTGTCGTCCTGGCGGTTTGCGGCCCAGGAACGGTGCCCAGTGATTAAAACGCGATGCTAGGAGCGCGTGAATACCGGCACTTCTTGCGCCAGCAAGAATGCAGCTCTGCTAATGGTCAAACCAATCCAGCCACTCCAATCCAAGGCCCACCTCCAGTGGTGGACCTTGTGCCCAATATAGGGAGCTTTGGATTAGTGGTTCCGCACATTCCACAAGGTCGATCCAAATAGGTCGCGTAGCTTCGGGCGAAATGCGGTTCAGTTTGAATTGTCACCGACATCAGCAAAGGTGATTATAGGAGGAGCGATTGAAGCGCGACTATGTTTGGAGGGAACAAACATTGGGAAAGAAAAAGTTTTTTTTAATTCAAGCGAGACCAAGTTAGACTCATTCAACGAAAATAAAATTCCTGGTTAATATTATATATCCGCGACGAGTTAAGAAAATACAAGTTTATTTCATTTTATTATTATTAATAAATAAATTTCTTTTCAGCGCCCATCGCTGCAGGGGGCGGTGACGCGGCTATCACTCGCGATGCAATGCACGTCTTGAAATGTGCAGAAAGGCGCACTCGTAAACTTCACCTGTTGAAGTACGCCCCCCTCACACGTTGCCCTTTTTCGCTTGTCGTAGTTTGCCTTAGAAGCTTCATCGCTTCTAAACCTGTTCAGTCAAAAGTAGTGAGTAACTACCACCAGATTGTGTAGTCGGTTTCGTGCGACTGCGCTGGCCGACGGGCTTGGCATCCGACGATAGGATCAGCACTCTACACCTAAAGCTTTCGTCGGCCTCCAAAGAAAGTATCTTCTGTGCAGGGGTGCGACTTAGACAACCGTACGGCTGGCCTTTTCCTGCATCGCTTTCCGCGATGAAAGCTCAAACGCCCATAGAGTCGAATAGCGGCGTATTTGAATGTATAGCTCTGAAGGCAGGCCAACAAAACAAATTTCGCGCCTTCTAAAACAAAATTACGTCGCTTCTGTTTTTAACGGATATGGCGTCACATTATCTTTTCTTCCACCGCAAGTGTTCACCCCACATACAGATGGCGCTAAGCCCCATGAACCACCGATGAACCACCACATTTCGAACGTATAAGCTCTTATAGAAGCGTCGCTACCAGGTATATTTACCTTGCATGCCATTTCAGCTACAGCTGTGGTAAGACCACGAGTAGTGCGTACTCCCGAGGAAGACGTTGCCTACCGTGGGCGTCAGCGATAGTTGGCTTGTGAGCGGATTCGTCATCGTAGGGCCGACCTCAGCTGCGCGCCAAAGGAGCCGAGTTTTAAAGGCAGCATTCCTAAAGCATGCTCACCACACGAATCACGCAAGAGCGAAGATGGAGCGAAAAAGTGGTGAAACAAAAGATTCAAAATATAGTATGCTTGCGAAGTTTGACTTGCATGGTGTAACACTCGGTGTAACTAACACAGCTTCGCTGTTTGGCCATCTTCACGGGCTGGAAGGGGCGGTTACTTTCGTGCTAGGTTAACGAAGTTTCGGTGCTTAAGCATCGAACCCTAATAGCGCAACCTCGTCGTTCTTCCTTTGCAGGTGACTTGGAGGGGGCAAGATGTGAGAGTTTCGAGACTTAGCTCAATGAACGGTGCCTCGAGATATTAGGTTGACTGAAAGCAGTTATACTGGATGTCATTGCGTTCAACAAGAGAATGTACGATTCGTTGTGCACAAATATTTGGTTTTGCGCAAGAGTTTCATAACATGCCTGTACTAGCACTCATGCGAGTCCTCTCGCGTGATAGAGCATGCATTCGACTTACTTTCTTTTGACTCGGAACGCACTGCTGAGCGAGCTCGACGCTTCCGCAAACGAGATGCATATCTCTCCGTGATTAATGCTCAAAGCGAGAACATGCGCTTTTTTTTACTGGTGCAATACGTTTCAGAAAATAAGTACTGCCACTATGCCAACGCTCTTTTGAACAGATGAACTAGGTTGCTGACAGCAGCTGAGCGTGGATTATGGTGGCGCCCAGTTTGCTATGGTTAGTGACACCCCCTCCCTCCCCCTTTACTGCGAAGAGGAACCTGGCTGGCTTCCGGTTTCGCTGTGGAAAAGAAACACGACGAAACTTCTGCAGTGCGATACGTAGTTAAGCATACTTGAGTTTTGTCCGGATGAATAACGAATGAACATACTGAACCGACTAAAATGGAGTTTGTTGATAGTTGACCATTGACAGCCGCTGACAGCTGATAGTGTCCGCCGGTGTCCTGTGTGTGTGTGCGTGTGCGTGTGCGTGTGTGTGTGTGTGTGTGTGTGTGTGTGTGTGTGTGTGTGTGTGTGTGTGTGTGTGTGTGTGTGTGTGTGTGTGTGTGTGTGTGTGTGTGTGTGTGTGTGTGTGTGTGCGCGCGCGTGTGTGTGTGTGTGTGTGTGTGTGTGTGTGTGTGTGTGTGTGTGTGTGTACTCGCTTCATTCTGTCCATTCGTTATTCTGGTGCAAGGACTCTATGAGAAAGTACACATAGGATATAAGAGCTTGTTCAGGATTAGAAACAAGTTATGTGGAGACAAGAGATGCGTTTCACGTCACTGCCATGCCAAGTGTCTCTGCATTGCACATGAAACCATAAAAGCACAGAAGCTTGCACGCGTATATAAGGCATGATGAAATAACTACATCACTGAAGAACGACACCAGATGAAAATAGGACAGAAGAAAAGCGCTTGTCTTGTTTGTTCTTTTCGTCTGTCCTCGTTCTTCAGCGCTTTAGAGTTATTTCATCATGACCATGAAACGCCCGGTGTAACGTGCGACCTTATCTACGCGCCGCTGCATGACGTTGCTCTTCCACGTGCAACAAATTGAGAAACGCAGCTGTGTTCTTGTGCGCTTATAAATTTTATGTTGCCACGAGCCGTTTCTAGCCATAGCTTCACCGTGAAAAGTACGAAGTGTCAGAGAGAAGTGGAGGAGGCGATTCAAGAATGGGCAACGGTTCGCTGACATGGGTGGTACAAAAGACAATTACACAGATATATTGCAGGAGAAAAAGCGAGCTTGCAGGACATCAATGACATGGAGCTAAGGGCATTACAAAGGATAACGCGTATTTAATCTACGTGAAGCAGAGGCCAAAGAGGTGTGTTGCCTCTGCCGGGGGGCCTTAAAGGTCCGAACATTTGGCATCGGCTCAACCTCCAGGATCCCCCTTTCCCCGGACACGGCTAAGCCGCGCACGGCTACACGCGGGAGGGTCCAACCCTCGTGTGCTCGGGTACGTGGTGTCGCAACACACCAAACGCCTGCTGACGCAGACGCCCCTGCGGGGACTTCTACAGCGAGGCTGTATACAGGATCCTGGATATTTCGCCGCGCGTGTTCGAACAAAGCTTTTGCGTTCACCGCGCCACTGTTCTTGCTAAAACTTTGCAGAACGATCTCATTTTGGAGTCAACATTGTTTGGTATTACACTTGGCACAGTTAACTGCCAAATTTTTACGAAATAAGTGCAAATTTCATTGCGCTTATAAGGATGTCAGGTGCTGCCGCGACGGTGCAAGCATAAATTGGTGTCGCCGCCTGTCGTCATCTGCAGAGAGCAGTGCTTCAAGGAGGGAAGTTGGCACGTTAACCTTAAGTTACAAAATGTTATAGATTTGAGACAGACGAAAAGAAGGAAATGTAGTGTTCGTACTCGCATAACTATTGAAGGCGCATTTGATACCTCGTGCTGATCAGGCAAATCTTTTGTTAGCTTCAGAGCTTACGTATCTACTTTGCGCATGCGATATTGCTTCATTAAAACTATTTGACTAACGTAGAGCAGGCACGCCCTGTCAGAGTGGTTACACAACACAGAAACTTCATGTGGCGGAATTATTCGCAAGGGTTTGCCCGTGTATCAAATGCACATGCGAATAGCTGCTTTTATTTTTTAAGCGTTATGAATGAGATCACATGTAAAGTCTTCACGTTCGAATGGGCTTTGCGATGTAGCTCTTGCCTGTTTTTAATTTTACCACTGCGTTTAGAAAATACCTTGTCAAAAATTACGGTGGAACTATTCTTAGTTTGCCTGTCAATGGTTGTCTAGGAGGATAAATATGATGCGAAAAATCTCATCTGCGTCGAATCATCCCGAATATTGCACTTTAGTGTAATGTGCAGTTGGGCGAGTTCATTTCGGTTTGTTAAAAAAAAGAAACACGTCAAAAACTTTTTTAAGCCTGCTATGCTCAGCTGATAAATGTCATGGAACTTTATTACATTTCGTTTTTTTTTCTGCATGCGGCAGGCTGCAAGAACATGCAAGAACAAAGAGCATTATGATGCCAATTACTGAAGAAAGACAGGGTAGTGTGTTTTTCGTTTCCGTCGCGAGACCATCGTCCTATTTTCCTTCGATGTGATTCATCTCCAACATGATTTATTTACATCAAGCCATGTACCAACGGCGCACCGGCTATGCGGCTGTAGGTGAAGCGCTGGCATTGTCTAAGCCCTCCAATTGTCTACTACAGCTATGACGATGGCAAAAACACAGCAGTGGCTTGTGTAAGATACGCAAATATGGCCTCTGAACGTTGTTGGACAGTTTGACAAGAAAGAACGAAAGAACACAAAAACAGCCTTTTGTTCGATAGTCGTACCAGCTGCATGCCCGGTTCGACGGTTTACAGGAAAGGACCCCGAAGGATGAACGGGATTGTTGTACTAAAAACATTAGTAATGTTGCTAGCACTCCCGAATGCTAACCACGGTAAGTGTTGGGTACGCACGCCATTATCACCCGCTTGTCCCGTAAGTACCGGTAAATTACCCTAGGTTGGACCCAAACAATACATTCCTTGCTTGAGGGGAGCTCCTAATGTCTTCTTAACAACATAGGCTGCTCTAGACGTTATTCCCATCAGCCCGTAAAATATATGTCCCGAAAACGCTTTTAGAAAAAAAAAAAGCTAAAGTGTGATTGGGACAGGGCTGAACTGAAGAGATCAAAATTTAGCATGTCGAGAAGCGTAGTTTTATAATGCACCTCACTTGTAGGTTATTTTATTCGCCTAATGACAGTGCGAACCTTAGACCCTTGCTTTTGAGGCATGAAAAGCGAGTCTAACCACCGGGTAGAAGGTGAGGAATTCATAAAGAATAAGAAGCAATCTTGTTTTTGAATCAAATACGACACGTTTATACACCGAAGGGGTTGGGAGAACATCACAGCATGGTTTTACGAGGTCTATGAAGTCAACATTTTGCTGAAGCGTGCCAATGGGGCACAATAGCACAGAAAACTAAACCGATTATGCTTAGCCAAAATTTCAGTATGTCTACGCGATACCTATTCAAAAGCGTCCGCATTTTTGGTGGGTCAATAGGCATTCGAGCAACACAGAACTTTTAGCTGCTTGGTAGTGATTTTTGAATAAGGTAAAAATTAACCAAGCTCGCCCCCCCCCCCCCCCCCCGAAAACTTGTCTCTTTGTGTTCTAGTTATTCTTGCTTTTTCACAGGTGCTATTTTCTGTTTATTTATTCATGTTTTGATGGGTTAAAATTCTACACCCTTATTGCCTGTTTATCTACGCTATGCTCATTGCATGGAGCTGTCGCTATCTGAATGTTTTCTTCAAAATTATTTTACCTCATCACTGCGCTTTGAAATCGAAATAAAATAAAGTGTTACTTTACAGAATAATTTTTGCTTGAACAAATGAATTTCAACCTCGCACTATCATCCCCAGCGCCTTCGTGAAACCATTTTGTGCAGACAGCGCCAGGTCCGAACCTCATTGAAAGTTTCAGCGGATGGGCTATCTTTCTGAGTAATCCGCATGAATATTCCTTTTTACTGCATGCCGCATGCGTGAGGACACTAAAGGCAGTTTTCAAGAATACCTTAGCAGAAATTATTCAGCAGTGGCACGTTGTCTGGCTTACAAGATTTGAGTCCTTTTGTTATTGTGATACTATGTGCTATTTTATCTCTACTAGCTGCCGTTTCCCTAACCTCAGGCAACATTATCAAGCTCGCGTTAGAAAGGGCGGGGGAAGAGGTTGGGCAGGGGAGCGCTTGTTTAACCCCATATCCCAGCCGTTACTGCGCATTGTTGTTAGCGTTACCGTGCACCCATGGTCCGGCGCGCCTTATATTGAAGGTAATCTGTAGTAGATGCAAAGATTTGACGAGCTAAACTGGCATGGTGACTTCACGTCCGCTGTTTTCTCGCGTACCTGGTGTTTAGGATACCTAATCTCGTTTTGGAAACGCGCTTAAACCAGAGGCCGCGCAAAGCGTTGGATTCCCCAAGCTGGCGTTTTTCATCACACTAACATTCTTACAACAAATGTTCGCTGTCATTGAGTGAGATCTGGTCCTTTTTGCTGTGGGCGCGTTACATCAAGCTTGCCATTTTAATTATTAGGCCAGTGTTCACTGCAATTGATACGGGCGATAGAACAACGAACCTTACATCCTGCAGTTGTCTATACTTTGCTATCGCCACCAATGCGTGCGTCATTTATTATACAATCAACATTCTGCAGCATTACAGAAACGAGTCAGTACATGGCAGGAAAAATAACAGTAACCTTGCTAACAGAGGAATGTCCTCAGCAAAAGCACCAATAAGTGCTTACGCAGCAGGTCATGCGTATGGTAGAAAACATCAGTAAACAAAAATTCAAGTATGAGACACACAAGTCGCACTTTCGCTCCAAAAGCGAAGCATCGATTGCGATAGCAAATAGTGAACAGTCATACGAAGTAAATATATTCGTCTTCTCGGCCCTAAATACCTGTAAACATGCACTTAATTACCAACTCAATTAAAAAGCGTGGTGTCACTCGCGCACAAGGAAGCATGAACACATCTCATTTCATGACCGAGGACAGTCGCCGTCGAAACGCTGGCGTGAGGAAGAGCGGCAGCAGAAGCGAGTGAATTGACCTTCGTTCTGCCTCTCGCTTCAACGCGAACTAAGCGGCGAGCACGAAGCGTACATGAAACTGACCTCTCGGTGCACCTAGGGCACTCTAACGTAAAACTATTCCCATATGTTTTTATTCCAATCTCCTCATATCGTAACCACCGGCGTAACCACCGGCGCAAGCATCCGGTGGTGACCCTTTGCTTCGCATGAAGAGATCAATCAAGCGCTCTTCTCGTTTATAGGTCACTTTTGTTTGCTTTCAAAACGAATAACATTGCCTACATGGAGCGGTATTTCTTATCCAAATGGCTGACAAAGGGCGAGGAGAGAACGCTCAAGTGGGGAGGGTTTCGTTGAGGCCAAGCCAGTGCACTGAAAATAGATAACCGGATGAACAGGGTGGTACCAGCGTCTGCGATCGGTCCGGTTTCCCTTACTTAGCTTGTGGCGGCTTGTGTGAAATTAGGCGGTGTGCAACGGAAAGTTAAAAATCTCGCTAAAACTGACCCTCAGCAACGAAGAGTTGGCAGAGCGATGTCGTATACGTGCTGTAAGGCCTCGATAACGTTATATAGCCATGCAAAAAGTTTTACTATATGCAAACAAACCAACGCTCTCCGGCAGGTGGCAGGTGAGAGTAGCCAGTGCCCGAGCAATCGGCGGCAGCCATCTTCTATTCCTTTCTGAACGAGGCAGTGCCAGTCTATTCAGAAAAAGAAATCCAGCTTTCTTTGGCTTATTAATGCATTTTCAACGCGTACATGTCACTTTGACGGAAATGAGTTTTCGTAGTTTGGGGACGTAGAGTGACACAAAGGTGAAGTGTGTGCAGCCTAATATCTTTCGACTAACAACAGAGGGTGAATACAGAAAAGGCATCGAATCAGAAATACTAATTATTTTTGTTTTGTTCAGTTGAATAATGCATAATAAGTGTGTACACGCCAAGATTGGGAGCTATTGCGGTTTTCTTGACGTCGCACTCGCATGACAGACAGGCCATGTGGGGGTGGTCCAAAAAAGCTTTTAACTAATTAGGAGGGCTGATTGCAAATTCGTAATACAAAAGTCTGCAATATATTTACGTTATAACGGCCTTAGACCTGTACTTGTGGCAGATCGCTTTCAAGGTAGAGCTCGGTCACTTGTGCTCAGCCGCATCATATGCAGCCGCCGCCGCAGTAGATCGCCTCCTCACCCCCCCCCTCTCCACCCCAGTGTCTTGCGCGTTGTGGAAGACGGCGTGCTTCCGCCTTTGCGTGAGCGAGATCCAGCCACCTTGCTCTGCTCCTGTGAAAGCTTTCACTCGCACCTTTGGCACACGACGCACGGCCATGCTGTTATTGCACTTGTACTTCATATGGAGCATCACAGCAACTCCGACGCTGACACGGCGAAAAGGCATCTGGAGTGTCCATATGTTCTTTATCGCAATAATGAAGTTGAAAAACGTTATTGAAAACAATATATATTATTTATAGTGTGTACGACAGTAAATGAATTGGTAGATAAATCAGCATGGTCGAAGTAAAAGAGAGGAAGAAAGTTCTGAAGACAGCTTGGCCGGTGCTCTTCTTCATTCAATAAGAAAAATGTGCCTCAAAGAGAAAAAAATTCTGAAAACTCACAAAATAGGGGCGAAAACTCTTATAACACATTTCAATCAAAACTTCATGCCACAGGTTAAAAATAATTGACGAAAAACACCATAGCACAAATAAATAGCTCATATTTGTACTGCATGGTGGAATTTAGTGCATATTGTTGCATATTATAACTAGCAAAGGACTACGCTCTTCTGCCGTTCAGCGCCGCCAAGGCGTTGTAAATCAATACTTTCCTAGGACGGGCGAATTTCTGCACTAGGTTCCTTTCCCAAACAGCAATGACCTTATAACCGCTCTACAAGCTGTACAGAAAATATTGTCCGTGGTAGTGGACAAACGACTGTGAAAACACCTTTCAAAAATGCAAGCTGCTTCTGAGCAAGGAGTCAGTGCTAGCTTCTGTTTATCCCCCACAACTGCTGGGGATGAACAATAAAATTTTTTCACCAGTTCCCTTTACAGCCCAGGAAGTGACTGAAGGAACAAGTTTTCAGTGCAGTAATGGACATGACGTGGCGCTGTTGGCTACACGAAACAGAACAGCAATACCGCCCCTATTTGAATCGTCGACACGAGCTGTCGATAGAGTAGGGTGGTTTGTTGTGGAAAAGTCGGGTTGTTATCCTGAAAGCTCTCTGGTCAACTGTTGTGCCTTTAGTGCACGAGGGCCACCCAGGAATGAGGAAAATCAAAATGCTGGCCCGAAGTTGTATTTGGTGGCCAAATCTGGATACAGATCTAGCAAACATGGTACGAACATGCGAGGTCTGTCAAAGTGTGCGGAATTCTGCTCATGCAGTACCGATTCCAAATGAACCCTTTCCCAAGGATTTGCGGCTATTGGCCGCAAATCCTTGGAAAAGGGTTCGTTTGGATTTTGCGGCAGCAGAAGGCATGTCATTGCTGCTAATGATGTACGCCTACTTAAAATCACTCGAGATAAGAGCAATGCACGGAACATCAGCCTCGACGACGGTGGAGGTGGTAAGCAGCAGTGTTGTGGCGTATGGTCTGCCCAGTTATGGGGTCACAGACAAGGGCACACAGTTTCGATTCAGTGAATTTCAACACTTCTTGGAGCAAAAGAGTGTAAACTCAATTTTCGCACCGTCATATCACCCCAAACGAATGGTGCAGTAGAAAGGCTTCTCCAGACAACAAAGAAGTGGATCTTGTAACTACATCTCGAAGTTGAGAAAGCCCACCAAATGCGGTCGTTACAGCACGGCATTGATAATTTCCTGTTTTCATACAGGACGATACCTCATTGTTTCACAGAAGGAGCGCCCTGCAAATTCTTTCTCGAACGAGAAATTCGAACCAGGCTGTCTATGCTGAAAGCAGACAGTATGAATGTGTGGAAACAGAGAAGTGAAAAAAGAAGGAAAAACCGCATGGTAGATGAGAAGAAGGTATGCAGCCACTCGTTAACGCAAGGCGAAGAGCTGCAAGTCCGCACCGTTCGCAACGAAAGGGTCAATTGGCGGCCAGAAAAAGATTGTCAAAGAGGTGTCACAAATGACGTTCCTGGTACGCGTAGGCGGGGTTCTAAGGCTTTGTCACGAAAATCACATGAGATGCAAAATAGATTCGCCAAGGGTTCCCTGGTCCGATATACCGCTGTCCGAGAACGCAGATACCCAAAGTGAGATTGTGGTCGAAATATCACCCAGTGACGGTACACTAGACGCAGGTACGGCCGCTCAGCAGTCGGGTGCCACCAGGAGAGGGGAGTGTAAACGAACTGGCTTCCCCGAAACAGCCAGTAGGACCAGTGACCCTGAAACGATCCAATAGGACCGGGCGGGTGCCAGAAAGCTATAGGCACCAATGATCGACCGCTTGCTGGCGACCCGTAATAAGGGGGGGGGGGACTGTTGTATGTTATAATCAGCATAAGGCCACACTCGTCTGAAATGCACAGCCAGTATAGCCAGCCTAACCAAGTAGGGTGGCGCTGTCTTCACGTTATGTCACTCTACAGACAAGCCGTCGCCAATAAACTAGATCCCCACACATCGTTTCCTACCTAACACATAAATTCAAGTAATACATATATTAAATCAATAGGAATGATTAAATAATATCAATAGGGAGCCCTAAGACATCATTGCGGATACTGATATAAACGAAATGAGCATTGAAACAATTTCTTTATTTCTCTTACGCATATGCTTTTATTGACCGAATTCTTTTCATTTGGTGTTGAGTTCGGTATTTGGATTATTGTTCTTGCGGGGGGTGGGTTGAGGAGGGAAGGTGCAGGCGCTCTTGGTTGACAAGCGTGTACTTGACAAAAATCTGGTTTGTGCCTGCAGTAACCTGCATGATGTTATTCAAATAGTTGGTGAAGTTTCAATTTTATCACGCGATTAATGTTGCGTTTTGAATTGTTTATCCAAGATTTGCACAAATTTTATTTTAATATGGCCTCGGCCCATAAAAACACTACTTTGTTTAGTAGTGTTTATTTGTTTGTAACAGAAAATACACCAAAGTTAACTAAATGACTAATACTTCTAGTCTACACTGATTGTTAATGCTACGCATAGCAAGACGCCGTACTAATCTGGCAATAAGTTATGCATGAAAGAACGTTTTGAAAATGAAAATAAAACACTTCTTACATCCTAATTTATGGGCCGGTTACGCAGTCATGTTATTTTCGCCAGCTTTTCAGAGATATAGTCTATATGCCCATTCCATGTATGCGGCAAACAGCATGTCCAATGGCTTAAGCTTCATTAATATCAATTCTATCTCGGCGTCAAACAGCCAAGTTAGAGTGACGCTAACACGATTTGTGGTGTATCCACTACCACAAGATATAGTACGCCAGTGTGCCTTCTTTGTTGAAAGACAATATAAGCTATAAGGAACTCGTATTGTGGAAGTTTTTCTTGCATAAAAACTCAAATTTCACACAAAATGTCGCAATAACAAAATTCGTATGAAGAAATAATTCAGAAATGATGCGCGTGCCGCAGTTTGTACGGATCTAATTGTCAGAATCAAGTTCATAAAGAGGTATTAGTGAAGCCCATTAGGGTAAAGAATAGGCTTTTGCTCATGTAAAGGCGACACTGATCATACCTCAAACGAAAGCAAAGTGCTAGATGCCCACGCTTCGGGGCTTGTCTCTTGCACATGGTTCCACCATTACAGACTGACTTCATTTCCTACGTCATAAAGGAAGCAAGGTGAGCCGGTATGCTCTGTTAATAGTGACCCCGCCGCCATTAGTGTGGCAAACTGCCTCACAGGAAACCAAGATTTACCATCAGCAAACCAATAATACGCATAGAGTGTCGTAAAAACATGCTTTTCGCTGCATTTGAGCATTGTAAGAGTACTCCTCATGTCGTAAGCGCTCTTTGCAGGCGTCCTTTGCGCATCCACTAGTTCTTCCACCTCTAATTTGACCACCTGTGATCTCTTGCAGCTTTCAAGATCCCAAACCAGGACGCGATAGCGAAAGCAATCGGCAATGCAGCGCTACAACAAGCAGGTAATGGCCTTGATAATTGCGGATATGGCGGAGGAATAACTTCTTTTTAACTTACCTCCACGCTTTAAATATTGTGACTAAGCCTGCCTAAAATATCTTGCGATAAATGTGCTAATGATAAGCCTGGCATCATTGATCAGCGCGCCTACCTGATCTCAATGTTAAACATTGTTCAGAACAATACGCACTCGCAAAAAAAAAGGAGAGAGCGCATGATAATGCGAACTTAAATGTAAAACTGCCATTGTGAAAATCAAAAGAAGAAATAGAATTTCAATCTGACACACATAAAAGCAAAGCAACCAAAATCTCGCAGTATTCTCTTATCTGCACGACCGATAGTTCCACGGGCAACTGTTGAATCCACCGCTCTCCCGGCTGCGAAGAGAATCCAAAGGACGGAGGACGCGAGCAGATGACAAAGCCAGGCAATTATTAGACATGGCGTCAGCGCCGAAGTCATTGCCGTTCGTTTAGAATCTATCAAGTCGCCGCCGAGCATGTTTGACATGCTAGTTCCTAAATGACGCTTGTATTTGCTTTATATTTCTTTCATGACTTTTGACAGTGTTGCATATTCCGAATCCTTTGATGCTGTTTCCGAGAACCATTCTGAATTATCGGTGCTTTAGGGCTAACGATAGGCTGTACTAGTAAAACGTGAGCTGGAAGATTTGGTAGCGCACCTGGCAAGCCACTGGAGCGGTCGTATCTCAAAGGTAATAAGTTAAAAATGTTTGCTTATCGTACGTTTGTTTGCGTAATGTTTGTCTTGCGTTACGTTTTTTTATGTTTCTTTCTGTGTATTCTTATGTAGTTATGTCTTACGTCTACGGGTAGCACCCACTACTCTAAAATCTCATCAATCGCTTTTTAAAGTGCGAAGCAGATGCATGCGATGTGGTCATAATAGCTTTAGTGTCATGTTTTCGTTTTGGCTCCACAGCCAAAATTTTGCCTAGCTGAAACTCGCGGTTGGTTGCGATAGCTGTTAACTTTTTAACTTAGAATGCGATGGATGCTTTTTTCCTAAAAATTTGTCTTGGTGGAAGGACAGCCGCTCTTGCGAGAAATGAAAGGCCTTCTAGGCTTAATTCATGTTTTTTCGCCGCCACAGTGCGGATGTGGGAAATAGTTGGGCATTTACCTTCCGTATGCACGGAGGACGAGTAAGTGCGTATGTAACAATAATCTGTTGCTTGTGCTTCCGTGATGCGCCATCTGGTACACTAAACGTGGATTCTTTCCGTGTTGTGGATCCACTGTAAAGGAATTTGAAGTTTTTATAGGTAGCAGAGCTTACCATATATTTCTTACCAGTTGAAAAAGAGCGAAACCTAAGTGCTTTTGTTCTGTTAGAGTAATTTCATATACCTAAGAGATTAGGCGCACTACTTTTTACGAGAATGTATACGAATATACAAACCCAGCGGCCGGATTTCGTCGTTCTGAAGCTACAAAAGACAAATCTAAATTTGTTCTAGGCGTGACGTTCTGGATCTAAGCTTTTACTACCGAAAGGTTTGATTTGGGGCGCAGGGAGTTGACGACACGCTTTCTCACCATATAAGGTAAACTTATTATATTTCTCGTCTGAAACATTTAGTAAGCCGACCATTATATTTTCGTTGCTCAGTGTGGTAACAAAACCAGAACAACCGAATGGATCCCCTTCGAATTACTTTTTTTACTTACCCTAATATTTTATTAAGTCCCCCAACGGCCAGCACGGTGCTGCTTTGCGTGGTATCGCGCGCCAACAGCGGAGGCCATGCGTTTGCCACCTTCAGAAGCTATGCATTGTTTCACGCGTGATCGCAGCTGTTCCGTTCACAATCGACGAGTACAGCGTGTCGATGCCGCAGGTGTCTTGAATGCTGAAAGCGGCTATCACGAACAAAAATTGGGCAATATTTACCGACTTATGCGCTGAAATGTCTTACGCCTACGGGTAGCATCCAATTACTCTAAAATCTCATCACCTCATCAATCAGTTATTAAAGCGCGAAGTAGATGCATGGAATATTCTCATAATATGTCAGTGCTGGGGACGTCAGTGCTAGCATAGGGAAGGTACGAGAGCGCTATGTCGCGGCAGGTATGAATAAAAGCAGGTGGTACAAATCGGCGCAGCATTGAATCGTACGACCAAAGCATGTATACAGCACAACGCTTCTGAGACGCACAGTGCATAGCATCGACAGTAACCTGTGCATAGCTTTTACAAAAGGGTAAACCTAGGAGCTCCAGCTTTAAAGGTACTTATATTCAGCACGTGTACGCATCCAATCAACAGAAATACTCGGCTTTTGCTTACAAACATGTATTATCGCTGTGTCAAAAACTAGGAGGGAAGACTGAAACGTCAATATTTATTATACGGGAAATTGCTAGGCCGAAGCCCATCACGGCGCAAACGCTTAAACGAAAGATTGAGCTTTAAGTAAATGGACACGCAAGAGGAGGCTCTTGCTGAGAGTGGAACAGCTTGGCAACGCTATCAATCAACGGCCTTTTTGAGTCACCGCAGTAATAAGTAGAAAGGTATTGTACCTAATTGGACGCGACTGCAGCATTTATTTGTAAATTTTATTACAAATTAACAAAGTATTGTTTACATCAGACTGAGCGGTTCTTTCTCGCCACCATGTATTACGACCAACACCACGCAGCGCCAGATTAGCGCCACAGTTTTGTTGAATGCTCTTAATATACACCTAATAAATGTCTTTGAACTGGTGGCACCTTCAATTTTTCCCGTTAGGCTTATCGATATAGAATGAGTGATCTGGTTTTTGGTGATGTTGGGATGTTCGCATTCCAACGATGCTTAACAGAGTGAAAATATTTTACCATTTCTTCGCAACGCACATACAGGCAGCCAATTCATTGGGAACTTCATGAAAAAAGTGACTGGAACCTCTGGCACACCGGAAGCTGCTACTGGAGGTAAAACTTTGGATGTTGACTATGGCCTTCCAATGTATCGTTATCTTCCGTGTTTCTTGCCTAGAGAATATGATGGTCGGCGCAGCATTTGTGAATTATGAGGGATATGTCTGAAGAATAATTTGTCGAGGTTGTGTTAGGAGAGTGGAGAGACCTTAAATTGCAAACGGTAGGCTGATGGATGATGCAGATTCATTTTGCATAACTTTTAATTTCAAGGGTACCTGGGCACATCCCTGTCGTCATTTTGTAATCTAAACTGGCTCACAACAGCGTTCTTTCCACTGTAGCCCATTCGATCGTCTTATGAATACCTTTATGCTTCTAATAGCAGGTATGAGCTATTACCGACGCACATTGAAAATGGAGCTGTCCCATTTATACGTCTCGGGGGCTTTGTGACATCAAATAATCAAAATGATATTATTAAAACCTAGTTTTTTTATCATAACTATACTTCGTGTTCTAGGAAACTGCAGATATTAATATTCAGGCTATTTTAGTTAGGACTGCATTACGAAAAACGTTATCTGATATAATACCCAAAGCGGAGCTTTCAGAAATCCTTTGTTAAGAGGTTTCGTGCTAAGTAAATTGTCTAACTTGTACCTTCGATGGTTTCAAGGGCCCCAACCAACAGGAGGCAATTTTCTGAGCATACTAGCGCGAAATGCGGCTCGAAACTTCGGCACAACAGGATCTGCCAGTGGAGGTAAATATACCCAATGTTCATTACAGCCTTTCTGCGTTGCGCCAGAGAGAATTTCTGTACAGCTTCCTACACAGCTGCCTCTGTACAGCTACCGGCGGATGAGGTATTTGTAAAGGAGCACGCATAAATTTGATGTGCAATTATTGTGGCTTTTCTGAAAGGCAAAAATCAAATCGCGAGGAAGCTCTTGTATTGGCGCTGGCCCTGTTTAGAAACAGGTGTCGATAATACCACCAAAAGCATCATTTAGGCGTCTACACAATGTGGATTCTTCATAATTACCTGGTGGTTGAATTTTAGCATACATATAACTTTTGGTGCAAACATTTTTTTTTCAGTTTCAGTTTATTGAGCGTTTGAAATGTTTTACAGAAGCAACTCTAGGAGGTCCCATAGTCAAAGATTGAGGAGGGGCCTCCAACAAAAAATACATAGAAAAAGTTTACTTAATACGGTTAACAACAGCAGTAGCAATCCTAGGAACAGAAAGTATTAACAAAAAAAGTCGAATCATAGTAATAACAACAAAGTATAAACACGAAAAGCAAATCCAAGGAGTATTATTCGTCGTACAGAATCGTAAAAAATATACAACACAATCACTTTCCCAAAAAGCGGTGACGAATTTTCCTCTTAAATAAATGAATGGAAGGAGATGATTTAATGGAGAGTGGCAGTGAATTCCATATTGACGAAAAAAATGCGAAAAATCTGCGAAAAAAATGATGACGTCGATCATATATAGGGTCGCCAACTCTCGAGTGGACAAATTCGTCGTGAGAAGGAGGATTAAGAAGGGGAGGGGATGGCGACAAGGTGTAGTTAATTTGTCTGGCCAACGTGGCTACCAATAAGGACGGAAGTATGGGCAATGATTAGTACCCACAACAGAACTATAGCCCCGCCAAAAATGAAGTTGCGTTTACGATTATGACTGCAATACAATGAACACCCTTTAACCCAGGTGCTTCTAATAGGTGGGCAACAGTTGGCCCGTTGTCTCCAACGGGTTGTGCCTTTGCACCGGACGTGATCGAACGATAGAGGTACTACACCAGCAAAAAAAGAAACAGTAGCTTCACATGACAAAGACAACCATCTGACGGATCACCACGATCCCAGATGATGAAGAGCAGCCAACTTCAATGAGCCATGAACGTCCTGACTGTCAAATGATGTGCCGCTAGACGGCCCTACACCTAATTTGAGACTATCCGGCAAACACAGCGGTATGAGCGAAACATGTCACCGTAGCCATAATCAAGGACTACTAGAGCTGGATCTGACAATAGGCTTACAACCGGCAGCTCGCACTCGGCTACCTCTCGGCATTCTCCAGAGAGAGCGGCCTCGTACACAGACTCTAGCCCTGTTACCGTAGCCAAGTTTCAGTGGCCCAGATTATTACAGTCTCATCAACTCTTTCCCGATGCCTTTTCGTAATGCCTTTTCAGGAATCCATGAAATTCATATAAAGAGGCTGATTGTACTCTGCAGATTACATGATTAGCTGATTGATGAAACGGATGTGATACATTGTAGAGCATATTTTTCTGAAGCCAGCCTGTTCCCTTGGTTGACTGAAGTCCGACGCTGCCTTATTCGATTGGAAATTATCTTCGTGAACATGTTATATAACACCGGAAGTAAATGGGCCTATAATTTTTTCCATTCTTTAACATCTCCATTTTTGTGGATTAGCATAATGTGGGCATGCTTCCAGTCCTAGACGAGCCTTGAAGTCGCAAGACATTTCAAATGAAGGCCCGCAATCTTTCCAAACATGATGTCGCCTCCAGCTTTGATTAAATCGACTGTTATTCCTTCTTCTCCTGCCGCTCCTGCTCGTTTCATGTCTTGCAGGGCCCTTCTGACTTCATCGCTAGTTGTAGGAGTTTATGAACCCTGTTCATTAGTGTTTGTAATTGAGGTATCCTGACCCCTCTGGGTACTGTACAGGTCACTATAAAATTCTGCCGCTGCTTTTACTATATCTTCGAGATTGCTGATGATATTCCCCTGCTTATCTTTCAGTGCATACATCTTGGCTTGCCCTATGCTAAGTTTTCTTTTCAGTGATTTCATGCTGCGTCAATATTTTAATGCTTCGCTAGCATTTATCAAGTTACGATTTCGAATACCCCTGACTTTCTCTTTGTTGATCAGTTTTGACAGTTCTGGGAATTCTATCTGATGTCTTGAGTTGGACACATCCATTCAATGTCATTGTTTATTAGGTCATGCGTCACTTGGAAGAGCTTGCCTACTGACTGCCTTGGTTTCTTACATGCAACGTCAATTGCTGCTTCTGATGCCAGCCTATTCAGCGTTTCAATCACTACCTTTATATTATCTTCATCGCTCCGTTGTAAGGCTGCACCTTTCTTTGCAAGTACCAGCCAATCTGATTTCTTTGCAAGTACAATTACAAAGTACACACTTTGCAATGGTTCTGCTTCTGTTACCCGTTCTGTGTCCAGGCTGGCCTGGTCCTTCTTGACCAATTTTACTCTTTCTGTCTTCATATTGAGGTGGATCCTAGCCTCACTAACCTATGATCACTGCATTTTACGCTACCTCACAGTTTTTCATCTTCCACAAAGCTGGGAATAAAATGCACTATGCTGGGATAATACCGCATAACAGCGATACTTGATCAGGCGTGGCTTTTGATGGCGATGAGTCAATTAATAACAACGACCTGCCTATTTTCGTAAAACCCACCAAGGCAGCTGTAGTTATTATTGACATCCGTCGACTTGGAGAACGCCGTTGTGCGAAGGTAACTTTCAGGGGAGGAAGCTCGGCATCACACGTTAAAGTTGGATTTTTTCGTCATCCAGTGCGACGTTTTGTTCCAAGACCACTTCAGTATGGCGACTGTTTGAACATCGGGCATGTGAGCGGAATTGCAAAAATTTAACCGCGTGCCCAAAATACTGGGAGCAGTACATCACTGATGCGCGCCGTGGGACTGACTTCAACCGTCCCATTTGATCTGGTGCCCATGAAGCATCGTCTAAAGACTGCACGAGGCACAAAACGGAGCTGAACGCCCTTAAACAAATGGCAAGAGGCAACTCAAGGCACAGAGCTGCCGCCACCAAAGTGCGATGGCGTCAAGCCCGCTGCAGACAATATTCGTCTGGTAAAAATACTTATACCACTGTAACAATACTCTACTTACTACAGCGGCTGCTCTCAAGGCGATTAACCGCACTGATAACACGATGTCTGCTGCTTAGTGAATACGTCTACTCTTAATGTCTGGCCTGCACTTCCGGCATTAACTCCTCCAGCAAATGACGGTGGACTACCAACGCACCATGACGGCACAGATCATGTGCAAGGTCAAGAAAAGCAAGTAAGTCAAATAGCCAAGTCTCTAATGAAATTCATTAGCATGGTGATAAGAGACATGCAAGCGCCATCTGCTTGGGGTGCACTGCAGGTGCTGGACGGCCTGGATCCGGTTCTTGCGAGCCTCGAATATCAAGCACAATGGCCCTATGGCCTCAGTCGTTCTTCAGAGCAGTCAAGGAAGCGTACATAATGCAGCGGAATTCCCATGGACTGAAATCCCGTATTGCTCATTTTCGCCTATATGTTCTCGCCAATAAATTCCCAATTATTGTTGTCTGTGAACCGTACCTACAAAAACCCGTCCGGATCTCAGGCTGTGAGCTTTATGGGTGATCGAATTGTAATGATGTTAGCAAGGAGATCATCTACATGCGGTGTGAATTGGCATATGTTGTGCATCCAATGCAGCCTCATGGCAGTAATCAGTATGTCTGTTTGACTGCGAGAAAGCACAAACTTCCGTTTAATTTAGTGGGCGCTTACCTTTTACCTATGTATATGACAACGTAACCGAAAATAAAAAGAATACGCAATTTAGCTCTCAGACATTACGAAAAGAAATCTGCTCTATTCATTGTTATCCAGTACAAAAGAAAACCAAAAGTTTCAACGGTTGGCCGTAGCAGATTATTGAGGTAGCGAAGCTTCTTTGTCTTGTGGGATGTCGTGTCTGCCGTAGGACGAATCCGAACATAAAAACGTAACGACTCTTTAATCAACTAACGGGCATACCAACGCTACGTTCGTCCCAGTTGCGGAAGGTAGAAAGCAGTCCTTCTCAGCAACGTAGACTGTTTTTGTAGCCACCGTCGGTGACGTATACCTCGGCTGACGCGGCGGTGGCGCTATGCTTTATCGGCCACGCACTCCAGCGTGCAGCTGTGTTATGCTGGGCCGGATGATAGGAAGACGGAGGGTGCGCAGAAATATGCGCGGACTATGTCGCCACAGTCTTATTTCATATGGTAGGTGCCCCTCTTGAAATTGACAATATTCGCCTTGACCAGGCGCGATGTTACCAATATATAGATTTCCTTGGCGATCTTTGTTGTCAGAAAGTCTCAAAATCTAAATCCTGGCACATTAGACCACGCAAAGCTGCTAGGACTCCAGTCTAGTAAACTAATTAAAAAATTGTACCGAGTGACAGGAGATTCTTGACAAAATGTCGATTCATGCCTCAACATTACAAGCAATTTTCTTTTGCTGCTATTGCGGCCGTTGTTTTCCAGGTGGCGGACTACTCAATACAGTGTTGAGTAGCGTGACCAGAAGCTTCGGTGCTCCCGGTACCGGCTCTACTGGTGGATTTCCTGGAAGTTAGTAATGGCTTTCTCTTTGTGTGATATACATCAGGAAAATTTCCCGGCCGAAACAGTTGTCTTGTTGCCTAAGATCTACTGAAGATGATGCATATTTTTTAATGAACTGTTTTAATATTCCTTTGTAGCAAAGCAGGAGTGTCAAATGGCGTCTATTTAGAGTTTCTGTAGGCCAGTGTGAAATATGTTCACATAGTGGACACCAATTTTATGTGGGTTTGACGACCAGTCCCGGAGTGACAACAGTGGACTGCTGTCGCCGATCGCGCTGATGCGTAACTTAAGCAGCGCATTATATGCAGTGCATTGTAATCATTTTCACACAAGCGTCTTAAAAATTAACATAAAATTGAGACAGTTCTAGAAAATTCTGAGCTACCGGATGTGAGTGGAATATGACAACGTGGCGTTCTGAGCAATCTCTATTTTTGGGCCCGTTATCGTGCGAGACAAACGCAGCTGTGAAGCATCTATAGACGTCGGAAAACGAGAAACTGCAGTATTTAGCACAAGATTCTAGGATTCCTTCAATATTACGAAACGAGAATCAGGCAAACTTGCCAAGCTGCTGAATGTTCGTTAGTCGCATGCATATTGCTACGAGCCGCTGCAGTAGCAAAGGATGATGAGAGGACTGACGAAGACGACGATCGCCGAGAGTCGCACGCACTGGCTTCATCTTGTGTGCCTTCCTTGTGCCCGTTGAATATATCTTGGCAATATGTTGTCAAGCGTCTTTTCTCCCTGTTACAATATGAAGGAAATTGTAGATGATTTCATGCAAAGCATAGAAGAAAAGTGGTCTATGTCAAACTGAGATGCAGGAAAGTTACCAGAAATGGAAATGAAGCTGCAGGAATAGCTAACTTACCGCATGGAACCCAACCGAAGTCTCTCGCATCACGCATGCGCCTCTCTAACGAGACGTTACCGTGGCGTATGGATGTTGCACATCCACTACTGTGGTAACTCCGTAGTCTCCTAGGGCTGATATCGCGCATAAACAAAGTTCATGGAAAGGTAATTTGCGGGGTGCTACTGAGGCAAATAATCAGCAAAGCGCAAGCGTAACGGGAAGATGTGGGTTTCGCTTCCACGTGGGCAAGTTGTTTATTTTTTGTCCACATATTCTATTGCAAAATTCGAAGTTTTTAAACAAGATATTATTCTCAAAATTTTAGGGAGACATAAACGGTTCACATATACAGTAGGAGGCCCCATTGTTCAAAAACGGTGAGCTCTAGAATAAGAAATAGACATAAATAAGAGAACATTATCGTTAAAGCGGTTGGAAATGCATTAGTACAAGTGAAAATAGCATATAGTAAAAACAAGAAAATTCGTTCTGTTACATCTATCAAAAATGAAGACCAAGACCTATTAGATAAATAAAAACGGAATAATTCAATTTGCCGTTTCCATATTATTTCTATACATTGATTTAAAGAGGCACAGGTAAATTTATTAATGCCTTCCATGGTTTCCATTTAACTTTGGTTCATGTGGTGGTTACTTGAACTTTAAGGAGAATATTTGTTGAAACAAAGCAGGCTGCAGTAATAACACTCTCAAATTTGCATTCTTGTGCCACAAATAGACAGAGATCGGAGTGGGCTGCTTAATAAAACAGTACCTATTAAACTAAAATAGTGGAAGTGCAGCAAATGACGCATGCATCGTAGTAACATTAGTTTCAACATTTCATTTGAGGTGAAGAAAACGTATTGTAACTCAATTTCAAAGTTATACAGGATGACATATTAAGCTCTTCTGCATCCGTCGTTACGAGAGCCTTGCAATCGAGCAAATGACAGAGTTTCTATTAACAAAATTATTTGTTCATTGCTTAGCCATGGCTGAACGTATATTTTTACGCGTTGATGGACACTGACGGCCAGGTGGTGCATTTGTCAACAATATTCTCGGAGGAGCTGGCGGAAACACTGGTGGACTCGGCTCTGGCTCCTCGGGTAAGAATAGTTTGAAGGCTCGTAATGGTCTTTTTCTTTATCGAAGCCATGGCTGAACGTATTTCTTTGCGCATTGATGGACGCTGACGGCCAGGTCGTGCAATTCTCAACAATATTCTCGGAGGAGCTGGCGGAAACACTGCCGCATCCGCTTCTCGTTCCCCGGGTAAGAGTAGTTTGAACGCTCTTTTTTTTTTCAGCGAAGGCGCTACTCAAACTGTTAACTGCTGGGCTAGTTGGTGATCTTGCATACTGAAAAGATTTTGCGCCAAAAAACAACACACATAAGAAAGACGATGGCATCACGGGCGCTTTTCAAACTGCTTTAAATACCATTGAGGGTTTGGGAAATAATAAAATTCACATCAGGTGCTTCCAGTAAATTTATTACTTTCTCAGTCAAGGTGGCAAGCGGCGATGCAGTTATGAAAATAAACAATAAACAATTAAGTTCTTCTTTAGGAATAGTGCAGGTATTTGAAAAAAAATAGGTTTTATTAGTGTTTCCTGAATCATTTGCAACCACTGAACATATTGCTTAGCCTGACATTTCTTGCGGTTATTGGTGATGACTTGTAGTGATTGCTTACTGAGGTCGCAAAACAGATGAGCAAGGTGTGGTTAGCGCGTTACCATTTTCATTGTAATAATTGTATTATGCGCTTGATGGCACACGTCAAGGAGATATTCCAAAACTTAAATTTGGATTTGTTATCGAACAGGAGTATGAAGTTGGTCCCACTGTACCCACTGTATATGTACATATATAGAGCCACTGTGCGTATCTATATATATATATATATATATATATATATATATGTATATATAGACTTGCCGCAGGTGGGACCTGAACCCAGGTTGTGGGTTCGGTTTCTACCTGTGGCACGTTGTTTCTTCAACCACTTTAATTTCCATTCATTCATCGTTTCTTTATTTCACTTATTAAGCACAAGTAATTTCCCCTATGTTGTCCTTGGTGTCAGTGTTCGTTGGCTTCTTATGATATGACTAATAAAAATCGGGCCCCTCAGTTAACCCCTTTTCTTCTCGTTTTTTACATAACGAGGGTCTCGAATCCGGCAACTTTGATACCTTCAGGTAGCATGTGTGGGTTTATTGACCAGTTGCCTTCACCCAAAAAAGATCACGTCCTCGTGCCGCCTGCGGCAAAAGGGACGTTCCACGTGCGCCGCCAAGGTCTGTGAGTGGTGGCGCTGGCTTAACACTTCCAGGGCTCTACTAGGACACATAAATACCCAAGAAAGTGTATGGGGAACGGCGCCGCGTTAGCTCAATTGGTAGAGCATCGCACGCGAAATGCGAAGGCTGTGGGTTTGGTTCCCACCTGCAGCAAGTTGTTCTTTCATCCACTGTAATGTCCTTTAATTTATCGTTTCTTTATTTCATTTATTAGGCACAAGTAATTTCCCCTATGTTGTCCTTGGTGTCAGTGTTTGTTGGCTTCTTATGACATGACTATTGCTAAAGAGAAAGATGAAATCATGTGGATTCACTGTTTCAGTCAGTTTCTTTACAACGGCTTCCCCAAGGCCCAATTCTTTCAAGTGCGCACGAGGAACACTTCCTTTCTCGACGTAAACTGCGAAGTCCAAAACTAAGCCGTCAGACGCCGCCAACACAAAATTCTTCAGCCCAACACTGTTCGATTTGCTTGGGACATACTGCCGCATTGGGTACATGCCAGTGAAAGGAATCATTTGCTCGTCCAGGCAGAGTTCTCGTGAACGGGGAAGCTCTAGGCGTGCTTTCCTGATTTCTGAAAAGGTAAACAATGGACCTCACGAGGAAAACCCTATTATTTTCGTGTTCTTTGTCAATTACAGACAGCCTGTCGGCAAAGTGTAGGTGGCTTCGAAGCTCAAGAAACCTATCGCGCTGCATTGCATTCGTGATTACATCCACACTTGTTGGCGCGACCAGTACATGCGTACTCGTGCTATCTTCGGGACACCCATTATTATATGAATGCCTGCAAAGGTTCGCATCTCATTTTTATTCATCTTAACGAATGTACCACTCCTGTCTTGAACATAACACAGATTAGACAGAGGAGCACAGGCATTCCAGAAGTCTGCTGGCAAGTATGCCAAAAAGTACACGTAAGGCGATTGCGGTTCTTCCACGCTAGTATCAGCTGCCGCGCCACTGAAGTTAAAGCTTGTGAACCTGGACAAAAGAAAAAGATTTCGATAAAAAATTCTACAAATTGTAAAGGCTAAGGGAGATATCTATTTTGAACTGAACATGCACGCGCTAAAAAAGGAACGATATAAATGCTCGTACGTTTTCGTTTTCCACAATGAACGTTTGGTTAATGGCTGGTTCACTCGCTCATCACGGTCTCCAGAGCCGCTGCTTTCCAAGTTGAACTCCTCCGAACGCTGTGCGGAGTTGTCGATAAATTCTGGGTCATCACAATCTGACCAATCAGCATCACTCTGCTCCAAAAGAGCCTGAATTTCTTTATCTGTGACATACTTCCTTGTAAATTCAAATAGAGCAACTGAGTCGCGAAGTACCCAAATGAGTATTCAGAATTGCAAGCACGCCTAGTATCTATGATTCTTTCAAAACTCGGACAAAACTTGTCACAGTAATAGCTTTATTGTGGCAGCTTTGTGATCACAGTTAGGAAGTTTAAAAAAAAAAGCACCGTAGGCCGAAGTAATGAAACTGCATTTACCATGCGGACGAAAACGTGCGTGTAGGCTGGAGGAAGCCATGTGTGACTCTATACTCTGCGGCCCGGCGAACAGACATAGCGCCATATATGTATATATATATATATATATATATATATATATATATATATATATATATATATATATATATATATATATATATATATATATATATATGATCTGCTCTAGTGCAATGAACACTGAATTGTTAGCGCTGTGTCCCGTCCTTTTTTTTCGTCGCCGATCTGCTTCTGCGCTATTGTGTAACCGTTTGTAAAGGTACCAACATTGTAACACGTTGGTTACATCAGATTCACTTTTGCCTTTAATAAATATGAAAACACCAGTTATGCCGCATTTTACTCTATATAGTATAATAATGTTAACACTCACTCACTCGCTCTATATAGTAACACGGAGCCGAAGGAGACAAGAAGAGGAGAATGGAGCGGAGCGAGTTTCGTGATCATCAGATGCTTCAGATCGTCCTATGTGTTCTTTAGCCTTTTCGCTCTTCGCGCCGTAAATGAATCCTTGACATCCGTAACAATACGTGTACATTTTAGGTTAGAGATTGATACTAAACGCCAAATAGATTGTTATCTAAACAAAAGAAATATTATTGATCACTTAAAAGGCTGAGTGTTCTTCTTTCGAAAACTTTATTTTTTTCTGTATTACCATCACTAGGTGGCGGGATCCTTGGTCCATACTTGAGGGGTGCAAACGCAGGGTCAACCTCGCCCAGCTCCAGTTATGCTGGTGGAACTAGTGGAGGTTTGTGATTTACTTCAGACTGGAATCTTATGTCGTGACGTCATGGCAGCTGTAACGCTCCATAGTTATTTTCCGGCCATATACAAATAGCTATTGATTTATATGATCCATTAGAAAAGTACTTAATGAGAGAGAATAATAATTAATGTATTACTTATTTTTACCGTGTAATTTGTTATTATGCACACATGGCCTCATCACTTTATGAAAAACGATTCTGCCCAGCTTTAGGATTTCCTTGAATTGCAAAAAAAGTTTCCATGCGCTCTACATAATGAATATATTCGCAGATATTTTCGAGTTTCGCGAACATGAAAGAGCAAAATTCAAGCCGAGACTGAGCTGGCGGTTCCACGAAGGCGCAATGGTATTGTCACTGCTGAATGGCTCACTTTTTTAAATTTTCATGTTGTTATGAACACCGCCATCCAGGGAATGGATTCCTCAACAGACTGATGCACAGTGTTAGTTCAAGCCTTGGCACCTCCAGTTCAAATTCTGCGGGTGAGTAAGTTTGAATGTAGGTGACGACTCTCTTCCTTCCAATGAAAACGGCAAGCTTTCACTTGAACTGCTTGGACCACAAATAGGAGGGCTATAAGACATATTTCACGACCGAAGCGAACCTATTGATCTTCTAATGAAGAATATAAATTAATGAACACCCTATCAGAATGCCAATATTATGCATGTTGAACTGCTGGAAATATAGGGAATAGCTTTATGTAGTCTGGAAGTTGGCCGGGCACTGCACTAAGCAGGCCATCAATTTTTATCTACTAAAACCGACATCGACTATCTGGACAGTTGTTGCATACTTAGCTTCAGTTAAACGTTTGAAGAATGTTATTCCCGAAGGACCACACTATACCACGAATTTGCTAAGAATATCCAAAGATTAAACGTAGGTATGTTTAAAGAAGCTTTGGCGGAATTCAGCTTTGAAGGGCATGTTCCGATTGCATTAGTTCTTTACACCAGGTATATTTCAGCGTAGGAGTGTTACCACCATGCTTCCGGCGCTTTCCCTTAGCAAACATTTTGCCTTGGGAATGGACAACGTAACTCAAGCCATATAATTCGCATAGCTCATTGAGCACATGACCTAAAATTTATATAAAGCTCTTTGCCTAATGCAATGTCGGACACATAGGCAAAGGGTATTTTTCTGGGTTGTGAAAAACTAAGCGTTATTATTTTGTGTGTTTTTTCCTTGCCGACTCCTAGGTGGCGGATTTGTGGAAAAACTCGTAAAGCAGGTGGCAGGTGGAAAGAAAGGTTGGTGCCTATTTCTGCTCTGATCAACTAAAGTGCAATTATTTTACCTTCCCACTACGATTGCTATCCAGTTACGAAATTCCCCGAGTGGTCTGAACGCTACATCTGTTTTTTTTATGCCCTAAAGACCCCATAATTCTTCAGTACATATTGTTACGTTGCAGATGTCAAATATCAATATGTATTTACAATATTTACAAGAGAGCCAACGAGGTGTAAACAAGATTAACAAGATGGCTGTCGAGACCGATTCCATACCTACCCGTCAAATCGTCTTCTTCTGAATTTGGCGCCACTCTTGGCTGCGCAGTAACACAACCCCCGCCTGTAAAGGGGCTGTCTCGGCGCTAACTATAAGGGTAGTGAACTCATGGCAAAGTAAGGCTTCAGCCGGGACACATGCACAAGGTCTGTAGGGACACGTGAATCCAGCGGAGCAACCTCGTAGTTCACGTCGCCAAGCTGACGCAACATCGTGTAGGGTCCTGTGTGGCGCGGCAGCAGCTCTGCAGACAGGCCGACGAGGGGACATGGTGTCCATAGGAGGGCGACGGAGCCAGGAGAAAATTCAACGTCCCGATGTCGTTCGTCGTACTGGACCTTCTACGCGGCCTGAGACTCAGTGAGCTGGGAGCCGGCAATCTAACGTGCCATGTGAGCCCGGACGAACTCGTATTGAGCACATTCAGTGAGAATGTTCGTCGAGGAAGGAAGCAGTGTGCCAAGGGGCAACCATGTTACTGAGCAACCAAGAGTGGAACCAGTCAGAAGACCATTTAACGTGTAGAGGTGGAATTGGTCTCGACAGCCATCTTATTTACGCATCTGTTCTCTCTTGTAAATGTTGTAAATACATATTTACATGGGACTTCTGCAACCTAACAAAATTATAAATGTGCAGTGAGTTGTGTCACTGCCACACTGTGGGACGAGCTTTTCGCTGTACGATCGTACCGGCCATCTAGCTTACTTGTCCCTTAATACGCAGTGCGGTTACGAAGTGCACGTTTGTGTCGAAAACGTGTATCGTGTATCTTTCAGCTTTCACTGGACTCTAACGACGGAGTAACTTTCTAATTCACTCTGCGAACAATCATTACGTCAATCGAAAGCAACTGCGCAGAACTTCCAACGTCGCCAACTTTTCTTATTGTGTAGCCAAACTGACAGAAAAAAATCAGCACATTTTTTCTTAAATCCTATTGTGAAGCCACTAAACATTTTTCGCATAACACTGTCGAGTGACCGTTACACAATAAAGGTACTTTGGAACAGTGTAAAATGAACTAAACTGGTGCAACACTTCTATGGAAACGTTTTACGTTCATCTAGTATGCGCGCATGTATTGAATAAAGAATAAGTTTACTGGGAGGGTGCAGAAAGCTTTAAGTTTACTCATATGTTTACCAAACAAAACCACGAATGACAAGTGATATTTTGTGTTTACCACTAAGGTAAAAATTCGGGACCGTTCAAAGGGAAAGGGGTAACTTGATTTTCGTGGACACGACAACGCGCTTGGTCTGCGTTATGCGGGAAATTTTTCCAGGAAAAAAAATAAATTCTGCGGCACGTGATTTTACATGTTCTCACCACGGCCAGTGACAATTACGTGACCTTTATACACGTAAAACAATAGGAGTTCTTCCTCCTGTTCCACTTTAAAACTTCTTGCAGAGTTAATTTTCTGAAACACACGCAACAAGTACAGATTCGTAGGAATGAGCCCTGTTGTAACATGTACTGTACTTTTTAGAGATGGCATGTCGTATTATTAACTTGCAGTTCTCCGTATCACAAAATAAAATTTATTACACACGATAACGTATTTACTGCTACACCTGCTAAAGTCAAGCAATTGAACTTATTTTGGAAAAGAGCCGCAACCACTGCTTTAAGACCCGTTCTAATGAGTTTCTAAAGAATGAAGAGAGCTCATGCAATTTGTAACCCCAAAGCGAAGTATTTTTTGGTCGCAATTTGCCGCAACGTATGACCTCTGTCAGTACAGTATGCGGCTACGTGCGCGTGATCACTTAGCTCCCGCTCCGTACAGCCACTTTCCGCCAGCTTTCTGCAGATCGTGAATAATAAAGTGCGGCCTAAAAAGTTCCGTACGAAGCACCTTTCTTTACTTCGAAGTAAAAAAAAATGTCACCAAATTGTTCCGTCTATCCCTTAAGTAAGTTGCTAAATGGAAAAAGAACCGTCGCGGAACAGACCAAAATTCCCCTAAGCCTATTGGGAAAACCGTTAAGGCGCGAACACTGCGTACAAATACGGTGGATGCTTTTGACTCGCGGCATGATTAGCTAGAGATCAGCCATATGGCACTAATTCTCGAAAATGTACGAGCAACTTCGTCGGACGTGTCTTGCCCTTAAGAGGAAGCAGTTGCCCTAGCTTAATTCTTGGAGATCGATTTACACATTTAAAGCATGTTTGCGTGCACTCGCGCAGGCCACAGACCTTAGACCACTGTTTGTTCGAGTCCTAAACCACTTCATTCTTCCAGTGTGTAAAAAGAAGAACAAGAACGAATGTTGCAACGCTCTTGCCTGTAAAAAAAACTAATATTTTAATGTTAGTCCTAATAAAGTGGCGTTATCAGAAAGAGGTCTCGGCGTTAGAGCTGCCGATCACCTGTGACCTATAATGATTTATTTCGTTGCCGGACTGCAGCTGCGCGTTCTTTGTCTTTGTAGCTGCCCAAACTGCTGCAGATGTAATGGTTTATGCAGTTAAACACGTGCGTTTGTCTTTGTTTGAAAGCAGGCTGACATTTTGTTGCGGTAACTTTAGGTAAGTGTCCCTCACACGTAACAAAAATATTAAAGGCACCATAGCTTAGAGTGCCAGTTTTCATGCTAATTCTGTCATTGTTAGCGGCAACTCAGGTGCGGTGCTTTTCGTTCTTATTCTTTTTTGCAATTTAGTCCTTCGACTATTACTATTAGAACATTCTTATATAGTAAAGAAAGATGTACCAAGCGAATAGCTGTAGGTGAGACCTCTAGTTAAAACGTGTTTAAAATATAGAACGTACTGATGTAACTAAAGTTTAAGATAGCGGAAAAGCAGAAACAAATATGTTAGCAATAATTAAGCAAAACATCACGTTGTTTAAGATTACACAAGAATGTGCAATAAATAAGATTTTTCAGGGATAAGACATGGATAAGACATGGGTGAGACTCGTTTAGTCCTCATGAAAACATCTTTTGATGACTTCAATATGGGCCGGTCTCGCTTACAGTCTTGTCTGCTCATGACTGTGTCCATATTATCTGCTTTACCTGCAAAAATTTGAGGTTTAGTGATATTGCGGCAGATCAAGCCATAATATTATGGGTAAAAATTGTGCGTGTCAAACCTTCAGTAAAATTAATTTGGGGCCGTTTCGTCTACCATTTACTGTATAAACGCTACCAGGAGATTAAAACGGAGTGACTGGGTGAACGGGTGAAGTTATCTTAATTATACAGCAAACCAGGCTAACTAATCTAGTGAAGAGTGAGCAAATTTAGATTTAGTATTTAGAAGGTATGACACAGCATCACTTGCAATCAGTCGCTTATTGGAGTCAAGGGGGCTGGCAGATACATCAAGGTGACTGCTTTATTCGTGTAGCAAGAGCGATGCCACTAAGAAAGCGGTGAGCTTTTTTGCATTTTTGGTTGTTGCGCTGACCCAAAGACCCGAGTCTGTTAACTTGAACCGCGGGTATTGCTGAAGCAAGCGACTCTTTGAATGTTAGCTGATGCATGCCAACCCGACACTCTACCGAAGATTATTGCCCATCTGGGTAACGTTTGCATGAGCTAGAAATGCACACGCCAGCCGGACCTTACTCAATGTGTGGTTTCAGGGCTGAGTGAGGCCGTGAGACTGCAATTTCCCAATATGCACGTCTGTCCATCGGTAGCTGGTCAGGAAATACGTGAAAGCGGAATGGATCAGGCCACCGTTGGCTTCAACATTTCCGCATGGTTGGAAACGAGTTTCGTTACCACGGAGGACGAGTGAGTCGTACGCTGTCAGCGCTATCTGTGACTTGACAGACGGGGCCGTTCTCAATTCGTGTAAAAGAATTATTGACAGGTTCCCGTAATCACAGCCCCCCGAAACTCAACTGCTCGTGAGTGGCTAGTAGAAAGGATGCTTAGGTAGAAGAAAATGCAATTTTAGGCGCCTGTAATGGGAAGTAAAACTGCCACTTAAGGCATAAATTGGCACCAAATGCATACATTTAGACATGTATTGCGTTAATTATTAGCAACTTTCGCTGCGCCTTTGAGGCTACATTATGATGTGCTATGGGAACATCGCCCATTGAATCTCTGTTTAGGGAAAAATTATTGTATTTTTCTTGATAAACAATGAGGCAAGCTGCGTACGTTACAAAAGTTATATGAAATTTTACCTAAATAGACATCATAAGAAAAAGTTGTAAAATAAGGAAAGAAGCAAAAGCCATTACAACTTTTTCAGTTTTCTCGTTGCGTCTTTTTAATTGAGTATTGCTTTCTAAGCAGAAAAGAAATGCTGAACATCCACTCAAGTTATCGGGATGTATGTGCACTTCGGAACGTTTGATGACTCAACGCACTCTGCAACTCCAGAATGTTCGCCGTTCAGAAACCCCTGACAGTTCTTTCAGCAAAGAAAACATGGGATTTTCATTCCAGACAGACTGAAGCTTCACACTTACTCTACCAGCATCAATTGCATTCTGGGCGGCGTTTATTATTCTCTGAAACATCCCAAATACACGACACATTCTGGATCAGAAGTGCGGCCGAGCAGTCAAGTTTCCCGATTATGTCGGCGAAGAACATCAAGTGGACACGCAAGAACGCCAGATCACCTTTGAGTCTATCGTCGCGTAGCGCAGTCTGGACTCTTCTCACTTTGATAATCTCGTCTGGCGCAAAGCTGTTAGTAAGCGTTGTTACACGGGTTTGTGGTAATAATTGGCCGCCTTCGCTCAAGTTCTCCAGCCATTGGTAATATTGCAAACAAACCAAGGCTAGTGAAAAACACGAAAAAATAAATAAATTTTTTGGGGCGGAAAATTCAATACACGGACCCAGAGTGACATAAACAGTTATAGGCACAATAAATGTACGAACTCAATTTTTCTAGACCCATATTTGGTGATTATGTGTTAAACAGGTACTATAGGGAGGCAAGAAAAAGAAATAATCGTTTGGCCTAAAGTTCCGATCTCTTAGCGATGAGAACTCCCGGGAATCTCGCAGAAGCGGCGTGCACGCATTGAAAGGGCCAGTGTTACAGCCGAACATAGAAGGGGATAAAATATCCCATAGTCTATTCTTACGGTTCTATGGCGTACGTGACAGAAATCTGCTGTCGTGGGCACCTCTGTGTTTTGGCGGCCAGAAAGTAAAGTTATTCAACGGAACGCGCCTTGTTGATTTCGTAAGAACTTATTCAATCAAGGAAGTTGATCAGACGACGGCGATAACTTATTTAGCTCTAACACTACAAGGAGAAAGAAGCAAATGTAAACAGAGCCATGTGAGTAACGCGTTGGCTCACATCTTCATAAAGTGCCAGTGACCGCTAAGTAACCTTAATTCTCATTTCAGGCTTCAATATACTCTGAAGATTGCCACTGCTCTCCCTTCTGCAGCAGCTTCAGCGTATTCTGGAGCCACGAAGAAACCATCTACAACCTGCTCGCGTGGTTGAATAAAATGTGACAGCCTTATTAGCACCAATTGCGAGACAGCAGTTGTCTTCTATTGCACTGTAATGTTCCCTAAATGTATTGCTGGCACATTAAAATGCTGCTGAAATATGTTGCAGTGTGGCTGAATATTTATTGATTGAAAAAAAAAAGTAAAAGCAAATGCAATGACTTTAGGTTACGAAGCACCACACAAATTATCACTTGTTGAAAACCGGCTTGAAGAGGATCGGTGTAGCTTAAGTTCAGAATGTTTCTTCTGAACAGCACTAAAATCGTTAACAAGTTTCGGATTATAGATATCGATTTTGAAGCTACAATATTTAGGTCAGAGCACTCTGATAACAGCAGCAATATTTTCATATATTCCACATACAGTCGAAGCTGTTTGGGAAATTAGGTTATAAAACACGTGTAAAAAGCATTACCAAGAAATTGAGAAAAGCTTGCTTCTTTCTTTCAATTTCTATTTATCTTAGAATTTCCAAAAGTTCATAAGAATGCCTATTGTCATAATCTGCCCCGATGCCTTAAACATGCACGCTTTACTTCGTTATGCAAACCTTTGTAGATTTACATTATTGCTTTAGGCATCTGAATGAAAATTTCGTTGAATTTCGATTTAAATGACGTAAATTCTGCTCGTTTAATTTTAACAGTGCCTAAGTCATAGAATTCATTTTGCCGCTTGAAGTTTTAGATTTCCTCCCGGACAGACAATATTTCGGGAACGTCACGTTAGCGGTTACCTACTTCTAACAACTTCAGTTCCGCAGGTGCAATAATTCCATCGAACCCGTTTGAAGTTCCCCCAGTGTGCATAGCAAATCTGTAAATCCTACAGCAATTACGCACACTATTGTTCATTAAATCCAGTGATGTTTAAGAGAGCATCGTGACAATCAAACGAATATCTAATGTTGGCGGCCCACTTGTATGGGTCTACTTCCCTGAACAGAATTCACGAGTTTTCGCTAAATGCGTCGAAATTTTCACTCGATTGAACCCTCTCAGCAAAGAAACAATAAACTTTGACACCTCTGTGTTGCCTTTTTCACAGGGCTTGAAAGAATAGACGGCCGTTCTCTTTTTTTAGTTTTCAGTTTGTGAAATCTCACAAGTGCTTTTTTGAATTACCATGAACAGTACACGTCATACACAAAATTTGGCGAGTGAATGGTGAGGCATAGAATGTATGGGAGGCGTATGAAGCAATGGACTCAATGATCAGCAACTAATGGACGAGAAAGTGATTCACTACGTGCGTGTGTGTACGTGTGTGTGTGTGTGTGTGTGTGTGCGTGCGCGCGTGCGTGTGTGTGTGTGCGTGCGTGCGTACGTGTGTGTGTTTGTGTGCGTGTGTGTGTGTGTGGGTGTGATTACACTTTTACACATTTCATGAGTTCTGCTCCCTAGGTGACGGAGAGGCTAGATCATGCAAGCAGGATGGTGGTGCTGCGTCAGGCATGTCCTAAATTTGGCAGTGATGCCAAACGCAGGTTGGTAGTGATCTCATTTTCAAGCCGCATGGGAGGCTTAAGCACACGACAACCTTGCCACGGTCTTAAGTTATAATAGTGCCATAATGGCATCGTCAGCTTGTCGACGTCTTGGAAAACTTTATCGTCGCCGATACTGCCAAGAAAAAGTTTTGTCTTATCTGATTGTGTACACAACTTGAATTCCTCACGCATCTGCCCCTACTTAGATATTGGGTACAACCATGAAAGGCAATAAAAGACTTTAGAAATTCCTTTCCTTGCCGGAGATTGCGTTATTCTATGATTGCGTTATTCGTTTATTTTTCATGCGCAACTTCAACTGCATTCTCATGGTCAATTTATGGGTTTCAAATGTCGACAGCAACCCACTCAGGCTCGTATTCAAAACCCACTACGTATGCAGGGGCGTTTGCAATATATATTAGTGAAGGCAGTCGGTCACTTAGAATTATAGGAAAAAGATTCGTGATTTCAATTTTAGATTATTCACTGTCTAGAGGCGGTTTATAGAACGAAACTCTCAAATATATATAGGCATATGCATATATTGAAATAATATGGAAGAAGCCACAAAGAAGATGTTTTTCTTCGCACTCGATTCTTGCGTTTCTTTCTCGTTGCGGCATTTTTGCAACATTTAGAAAAACTGAAACAGCCACCAAAATCGGCAATTGATGAGCACAACAGAGGATGCTTTGTTTTGTAAGCGTTGCTTGAACTGCTGTGGGGCTTTCACGAACATTAAGAATGTTTTTACAATATCTGAAGCCTGTTCGCCTTCGCTTGTGCAGAGAGGAAAGAGCGGACTTGTTGGGGCGCTGATGTGTACTACTTACAAAAGCGTATCACAAGTGCATAGGTGGAGCTTGTGCAGGACGCTGCGAGAGTGTTCACTCAACCACGAGTGAAATTAGGGTGTTGGCCCACTGTCTGTGAACAGTTTTGCACAGCTGGAGGCTGCTGTACTTCCCATGCAGCAGATTGGCGCTGTCTTACGCCACCGTCTCTGCCAGAAACGTCTTCAACTTGACATCAATTCATGCAGCTAAACTCGTGTGCATTCACACCCTACGAGGTAAAGAAAATTTGTTTACATGATTATGTTGCCAGGTGATCGAGCCCAACGTCTGTATCCTAACCTATCCCGGTAGAGCATACGGGATATGACAGTTTGCTGTCACTGATTTCTGGGTTGGCACTGGCCACCAGGCCTAACAGCATTTACATGCACTTTAACATGCGTTCGTAGTTTGCATGTTAGCTTAGACTGACCTGTGGCAGCGGGTCACCTTAGAACCGTTTGACTCGCAATATCCTCGGCCTCCCGAAAGCTCTTACATGAGCTCAACAAGCCGAGTGTCGTAGCATTTGTCATGCTCATGCACAGATCTCTGTGCGTCATGAGCTTGGTGCGCGCCTGTTAAAAATGATATCTTGTACTTTGAATGCCCTGCAGTCATGGCAGTTGTTATTCGGGGCACGTAGCTTCCATGCAGGGCAATCTATAGAGACACACAAGCGATGGTCAGTCAAAGCACTCATGTCAGTAAGGTGAGTGGGTTGTATTTTATAGTCATGTTAACAGTAGCTGGAAGTGCAAAAGTAACTTCTAAGAAAGAGAAGAAATGGCCGAATAATGGGTAGACAGGTATTTTGGATGTTATAACAGCGCTCCACACTGCTTTGTTACCATCGCTGAGAAATTACTTCTTTGGGGCTGCTGTTAAACCGAGCGACCACTTACGCAATTTTGTTCCCGACTGCTTGGCATCGGTTTCACGCAAAAGACCGATAAGTGCATAGCGCTCGTATGTGGCTTGTGGAAATTGCGCGCCCACCTACTTGGCGAAAACGCTGATGGAAGGACACATGTTATTTTGAGAAAATGTATCAACGAATGTGGGGGGGGGGGGGGGTTAATGTGTTCTGCAGTGGTGTATTCTACACTTTCGTGTATCATGACTTCGGATTTTCTTGTAGAAGGGCACGAGTAACAAAGCTAACCCGTGCTATATTGCTTTAGAACAAATAGCTAAGGTGTATTAGAGCATCTGCTGAAGAAAGTGCTGCAGAGGATCACTTGTTCCATGGTATAATACAACACTGAGCTACATAAAAAAAGCTTTTAAATGCCCCTGTAACGTTTCATAAACCGTAATTTGGTTTCATTTTGAGCTGTCGCAGCGGTCACAAAAAATAGGCAGGGAATTGTGCGGCGAAATTCTCATATGTCCGTTAGTAAACAAAATAGGACTATTCTTATTGATTAAAAACTATTCATTTTCGCAGCTCCACCAACACTATGTCTTAGAAACTCCTCCTCCCCTACAAGATTATGGACATTTCCTGCAATTCTTGACACCATTCGCCACCGAATCACCGAGGAGACATCTGTGGCCGCGAAACAACATGTATCACTGTACAACGCATTGAACATGCCTAATATATATGCTTATGTGTACCCATTCTTTAATGGTTATCGAAAGTATCCTGCTTATAATACTTAAATTGATCTGTAGTTAATGATGAGAAAGTATCTGGTTGAAGAAATTTACTGCAGGTCACTGAAGCGAGAGACTCAAGAAAGGCCGTTCGGAAAAGTATGACGCAGTTCATACTTTTTTCTTTTCACTTCTCGTTCGCTAGCGGCTAGTTCGCTTCTAAATATAAATGGGGGGGGGGTCTTGTTATGGAGCTAAAGAGCTGGCGTGGAGCACACACTTGATAAAAACTATCGATAGAACTTGAGAATACAAGCAATTCGTAGTGAGATAGCGTTACAAACGAACAAATCATCTGATGTGTTCTAATACATGTACCAAAAAGCTACCTAGGAATTCAGCTAAACTAGGGCTGTGGAACTTATGGCCCACGCAAAGATATTTATTGGGCCACGGCGGAATTGAAGCATCCATACATGTCTGCTGGTTCAGTAAACAGCGCTTTATCATGTCAAAAAGTAACAACTATATTGTCGTCTTATACAATACACTCATTGAACTGTCGTCGACGTCAAGCACAGGAAAAAGCATGATAAACAATAAAAAATGTGTTGTAGAAAGAGAGATTCGAGTGCGAAAAATAACCTCCTTCTCACTCCTGTGACTCACACGACAATCAAAGACGTGCTAGCGACATTATCTTATGCCGCTGAAAACATGCACGATGGATTGCATAATCGCACGCGAAGCATGAAAGTTTTCACAATAGGTTGAGGCCAGTGTTACTGCCGAACTTGGGTTCAGCCCTCGCTGATTCTATTTGGGCAGCCTTGAATAAACCAATTTACTTTTCTCGAGCTTTCACCTTCTTGCCTGCCCATCATGCTCTTAGTCACGTTTTTTCGACCAGTGGAGAAATTCGATTCAGATAGGTCCGTGATTCTTTACTTAACCATGGTTGAGTATAAGTAGTAGTTTCAATACTGGAAGAGTGTCGTATTATATGCACTTGATTAACAAGGAAAAAAAAAGAGTCACTCTGTTTGCATTCATCTGGTTCCTTCATAGCGAGGGTCTTGCCTTGCTGCCATTAAATAGCATATGAGGGTTTATTAGGCACTCGCCTGGTCTCCAAAGCAGACGTTTACGTCATGACGTTGGGCAAAAAGGAAGTTCCCCATCCGCCCACCACGGCTTTGAGTGGCGTTGGCTAATATTCCCAGGGCTAGACCTAGTACACATAAATACGTAACATAGTGGACGTGTTGATGGCGGTCGCCGTAGCACAAATGGTAGTGCAACGCACGCGTAATGAGGAGGTTGTGGGTTCATCCCCCAGCGGCGACAAGTTATCTTTTTGTCCAATTTGGTCTTGCATTTTTTTCACGATTTAATACATTTCACTTTCAGCCGGAGCTAATAAACCCTATGCTTTCATTGGCTTCCTTGCCTGTTGGTTTTGTATGGTCGTGATTAAAAAAGTGAGCCCCTCTGTTTATAGTCTCCTCATTCAATATTGATGGAAAAACGGTGTTTAGCAGACTGTTTTGATTTCACAGTTTGATGTCTTTTCGCTTTAAAGCAAGAGATATGCGTTTAAACTCATTGGATGCTTCAAGAAAACAATTTTGGTTACTATTGTAACACAGAGCTCCTTACATCGATCTCGCGAGCAATCGTTCCTACAGCCATTGTGTCCCCTTGAGCTCTGTAAAAACATGTGAGCAATGGATTGTTCACCTGTTCAATTTGCCTATCACGCCATTATGCGTATGCGCAAACTTATGCTAGCCGCCTTGGACAACACTACATAAAAGAAAATGTGGATAACTCTTCTGACAGCTGTCCTTCGGGCGTGGCTGTTGTTTGAAGGGAATAAGTAGCAGTTTTTATGAACTCATAAGTGGGCTACTTTTATTGAGAGCAGTTCCATGCAAGCACACTTTCAACGGCGTTCGCCATAAGCAATCAATTTTCTTCAAAGGCGGCCTGCACCGCCTGATGCCACATGTTAACTTTGTGCAATGAGGCTCTGCAATGCGTACGTCGCTATAGGTATATAGTGGACCAGGTTTCTCCTCGGGGTTGACGACGATTGAAGAAGTAGGAGCGCAGACGTTACAATATGTATTGTTCCTTACGAAAGTGCCTAGGTAGGTCTTAAACCATTACCACGCAAAATGATGGCGATGACAGTGCTGATGCACTTAGATGCTACTGGGTAATATGCTAGCTAATAATAGTCGAACAACATTAGCGCTGTAAAACAAGGACAGAGTGATCTTAGGTGTTCTACTGTACTATCCGCCAAATTCCGTTTCACAAAGCATCGTCGTTTTTTACAGCTCGTCTCCTGAAGAAAGTAACTGGTTGCACGTAACTCAGTAGCGAAAAAAGGTAATTGAAATAAAATGAGCGCTGCCGAGTCCCGAAAGTAATCCTTCAATTACAAAAATACCTAAACACGAAAATTAATTACAAGTGATTCATTAGATTTATATTGTTCCAAACAACACGCCAAGCATAATAGCAGCGCTTCAGTTTAAAATGTTCATTACTGATGCATACCACTATAACAACGTTACACAAGCATGACCACAATAAAGAGCAGGTAGATCACAGGTGGCGCTATTTGCTGCCCTCTTCGTGAGACGTTGCAATATGCACCTAATTTGGTTTTTGTTGGCCGTAAACGTCGACGATGGCCACCTGTTCAGCACAATGACACAGTCATTCGCGGAACATTTCCGAAGATTATGTCATTCGTGAGCAGCACATAAGTATTTGAGCATCATATTGAGATTTAGAGAATAGGCTTTTAATGCGGTCATCAGCTTTGTCACACTGAGACTCACACACACACAGCTACACCAGATGCGAAATATGCCCTTCGTGCATCTTTATCTTAGGGTGCACTATAACTTTTTACGTCGTATTTGCAACCTATGTTAAACACGCTGGTAAAAATAAAGGAGTGCAAAGGGTGCTTATGCACGGCATGTTGCCCTCGTGGATGTAAAGTTGAGAAGAACGAGAAGAGAGGAATGTAGTGTTTGTGCTCGTATAATTATTCAAGGCGCATTTTATGCCTCGTGCCGATCACGTAATTTTTTTTTGCCTCAGAAGGTCTTTAGTTTGCGCATGCGATACCAGTGCAGTAAAACTCTTCTATAAGAGTAGAGCATGCGTGCCCTTTCAGAGAGATTACCAAATAAAGAAATTGCATCTGGCGAAATTATCTGAAAGGTTTCACTTGAGTGCCAAGTGCATACGCGAAGAGCTCAGTTTTTATTTTTTAAGTGGTATGAAAAAAAAATGATATCAAAGGTTTTCACGCTCAAACGGACAGTGTCGTGGAGCTGTTACCTCCTTTAATTTCAACTCTGAGCCTGGAAAATAACTTGCCACAAAAGAAAAATTACGGCGGAACTCATCTTACGATGACTGCCAGCGGTTGCATGCGAGGCTGTATATGAAGTAAAACATCTTATCTGCGTCGAATCACGCAGAATATTGCATTTTATTATAATGTGCATTTGCGGCCGGTTCATTTCGGTCTGTTAAAGAAAAGTCGAAATCATTTTTAAGCCTGCTATCTTCGGCTGATAAAGGTCAGATAGCTTTTATTACATTCCTTCTTTTGCAGGTGGCAGGCTATCTTAATCCTCTGTTTTTATCACAAAGGGAAGCTGGCTTAGCAGGGAAGAGCTTTTAGACTGGAGGCAAGCGAGAGTGCCATGGTGATCAAGTCCACGTTATGATGTACTTTTACTTTGCAATCAACTTTATAACTGTTTGTTCTTTACCTGAATCTTAGCAGCGTTCCCTCTACTTTGTTAACCTAAGTTGCAGCCAAAGACTTTGTTGCAGACACACCGAAGAAAGCCAGCATTGTCTTGTATGCCGTGGGTAACATTGGGCACGACGATGACAGGAAGGCTCCTCGGGGTCTCTTTATGAAAAGAAAACTCAGCTCGGAGCATTGAAACAGGTGGCTGTCAGTGTGTTTAACATCGCTCTGACAAGCGCATCAGTTTGCTTCTCAACTGCTTCTTTGCGCGACGGTCAAATCGTGTGGTCTCCGTACTCAGCTGTTGGAAAGAGGGAGCCAAAAAATAAAAGATGGAAGGCCTCGCGGTGTTCTACACATTCCTGATTTTATTTGAAATCTCAAGTGTTAGCAGTGGTAAGTGTTACGTAATAATTCAGTTTTCATTGTATTCGCCAGATCAGTCTGTGTCTAGCTTAGTGGCAGTTCCTAGAGAACTTCATGGGCACACTGACTAGGAGAGTGAGGAGTTAATCCAAAAACTTCACGTACTTTTGATGTTACTAAGAGCAGTGTATCGGGGATTTTCATTTGTGTGTTCAATTAACAAAGAAGTTTGAGTTGAAAGCTTCGTGTTTTAGTGACCGCTAAAATGCAAAATTGGTAATGCACAATGCTGCATCGATAGGCGATGTTATTGTAGTACAGCATATTGATATCTGTTCATCCATCTTGAACGGAAGTTTGAACATTGCTTGCTGGAAATGTGAATGGGAGACACTTGCTATGTTGGTTGTGTAAGCATGGGCGAAAGGGAGAAGAATCGCTAAGTTACCTTAAAAATATTTTCGGCTTATGTAAAAAACCTGGAATCGTCTGGCCCTAGGAATCGCCACAATAACTGCATGTTGCTTTTTATTCTGCAATTGAATTCCTTGTCAGAGGCACGTGATCTATATGGGAAGAAACAAAAGAACGCTTGTACTGGGTTTATCAACACAGCTGTGGCGAAAACAATGTTACCGCAGCAAACTGAGCACTGGGACTATTTGCCTCAACGTAGATGCTAAATAAACTGTTTTTACTAAGTAAGCTGGCGGCAACGCTAGATGGAGTGAAATGAAAAAGCAAAAAACAACATTGTTATTAGAAGCATAAAGGAAGTCATACGTTTAAAATGAAGATGTTACATAGCATTTTCGTCCAATTTTTCGCCTGATTATTGGTACACTCAATATTGCCTTGCAGCAGATCTGATGCCACGCCATATGTTGATGGAACAAATTCGAGGAGGTTTACTAGACGGCGGACGTCCAGGTAATCATCTTCTGTTAACAGGCTGCATATTTTTGTCCAAGGTGATACTCTTTACTACTTGAACTCGTTTCTGCACGGGCAACATTGATGACACATAGGTAAATTTGTTTCTGTCGATCTATGCTACAAAACAAACGGTGAAAAACTAGGCGGGTTACAGCTAGCAATAACGCATCTTTCTTCTTCTAAAGTAACAGTCCAAATTGTGAAAATGCTGTTTGAAATGGCAACAGAGAAGCATTTTCTTGAAGGAATTCAAAATAAAAACAAGAAACCCTTAATATCCAGCTCTAAGGTTGATCCTAAAACTAGGATTTAGTTGCAGTATTTGCGAAGCCGACTTGTTTGTTTCACCGAAACATATTTCTCTTTCACAAAATCACAGAGCGCAGTGGAGGTAAAACGCAATAAAAAGGCGCAAGAAATGCGCAAGAAATGAGGGTCTTTTTACTAAGAAATAACAATGTGCTGTTCAAATACCCTAAGGTGATCGAGGGGGTGTTCGAACACGGTAGAAAATCCGCAGTCACTAAAGCTGGTGAAATTCAATATCTCGATGCAGCAACTTTATGTAAATAAAGGTTAAGAAACAAATATCCTCTGAAATTTTGTCTCCCTTTCAAATCGTGAGTGTGTATACTGCGTCACGACGCCAGTTTCACCGTTTCTATGAAAAAGTACATCGAACTCATGAATGCTGTGGACGTGAAGATTCTGCAGAACTTCAGTATGAATACTGTGGAGATCAAATAAGAAAGCAAAGTTCTAGTGAGGGAATCGGAAACAGAATGAGATATTTACGCTGCATGCGGAACATTTTTACCTGCACGGTTTCGCTTCCGCGACTTCTAGCACCATCACAAATGTCTAAACTTAGGCGCCACAAGGCTTCAGGAGATGAAGCTTCACATAGTAGTGGTGCGATGCAATCTTAAGCTGTAAGCACAACGTTTGGAATATTTCTGAAAGCAATGGAAATTTTTTCCTGAATGTCTGATAGATTTCTTACGAGGGAAACGCAGGATAATCACCAAATACGGATCCGATTGTTTAAGTTCCACATAAAGGGAAAAGACTGCGTCACCTAGAGAGAAAACAAAGGGCGAGGGATTGCGGCTACAAATTGGAATTAAGTTTCACCTTATGTCACCAAACATTTGTTATTACATGCATTTCTAAACGTCCATCTTTAGGCGGTGGATTCTTCAGTGGAGCTGGACCTGGCCAAAGTGCAGGAATGGGTGGCTCCGGTCCTGGTTCGGCGATGCGACAAAATAGAGGTTTGTAACAATCATGCTCTTGCGTCCTTGTTGCGTCAGCCTTTTGAAGTCAAAAGCCGATGGTGTAAGCCGACCAAATCTTCGGATGTAGTGCGTAAGCGCAGACTATCCTCTCTCACAATGCAAGAAATTTCCCAGATGATTGACGTTAGGTGAATACTCAGAGAAACGCGTGCTGAACATTAAGAGCCTCGCAAGGTGCTAGCGGACAGAAAATGACGCTTGCACTGCTCAGCTGAATATTTGCCTGGCTGTTCATCACTGATTGTTAAGAAATAAATGATTGTCATTGGCGATTGAGAGATAAGACAGTGAACTGCTTGCTTTTTGAAGCAGTCATTAGGCAGCAGAAAAAAAGCGCCCGTATAGATATTGCAAGTAGGCGCAATTATAACAGATGAGCTGTACGTACTGGCATTGTCACACATGTTACATTTAGCAGTGTTAGCACCTAGGTAAACCATAACTGCCTGTGTAGAGGGCTGCATACTATGTCGATACAGACTTGTTTATTATACACTAGCCGCCTAAAATTAACGTGTACAGTATTGTTTCGAAGACTTGATACTGTTTAGGAAATATTATAGGAGAGAATGCCATTAAACTTATTGATCCTTTTGGAGATATTCCGCTTGTTCCAGGTAATTGCGTGCTGCAGCATCTAGATTGCACGTAACTTTGACGTACGTTGTATCGCAAATTCATAGGAGTATGTCTTCTTCAACGTTAATTCTCCTCTTCGTGGTGTTCTGTTCATAATTTTTACGAACTTTGTATCTGTGCCTTTATTCACTGCACTAAACGCTATGAAAGAAACAGGCAAGTGAATTCGGTCTGACTGCTACGTTCACAGGGAGCCTAGGTATTACTGTTCCTCGTAAAATGCAATTGAACATCTGCATAACCTCGAGCGAAATCTGCAGCCACCTTTGTGCTGGTGCAGTTAATGGATGCATTCTTCATGGCAATCATGCAATGTCGTGGGGAATACCGTGTTATCGAACTATGACTGCCAACAATTGGTCGCAGCATCCTCAAGAACGGGATTAAGAGAAAGTTGTACTACAGGCGCAGTTTTGCTGAATAATTGTTTATTCAAACCAGGAAAACAAATGCAATGATTTTAGGTTGCAAAGCCCAACACAAATTCTCACTTGTTCAAAACCAGGTTGAGAAGGGTCGCTATTAAGTTTAGAATGTTTCTCCTGAACAACATTAAAAATTTTAGCGAGCTTTGGACGACAAATATAGACTTTGAAGCTATATTATCTAGGTGAGAGTATGAGATAACAGCAACAACCAATAATAATAATTTACATTTATTTGCAGCTGTTTGTGCAGTTAGGTTATAAAACACATATATTAAGCGGCACCGAGTAATTTAGAAAAATTTGCTTCTTTCTTTCAATTCTCATTCATCTTGGTAATGTTTCCAATGTCTACCTAAATAATGCCTATTTTCATCATTTACATCGATACCTTAAGGATCTCTACGTTACCTCTTTATGCAAACGTTTGCACATTTCCATTGCTGCTTAAGGCAATTAAATGGAGATTTCACTAACTCTCATTTGAAATTAAGTAAATTCTGCTCCTTTAATTTGACCAGTGCCTATGCCGTAGAATTCACCTTGTCGCCTGAAGTTTCACATTTCCTCCCCGACAAACAATTTTTCATGAACATCAATTTAGCGGTTACCCTATTCTAACATATTCAGTTCAGCAGGTGCATTGTTTCTATTGTGAAAGTGGATACAGTGACTGTAAAATTACATGGAATTACAAAATAGCAAAATTGCAACATGTGTATGCCCGTACGTGGCGGATTCCTTGATTCACTCGGCGTCGCCAGTGTTCAGGCATTTGTATAGGAATAACATTGTGTTACAGTGGAGGAAAACAACAAGCGGCTTGGCAGCTAGTATGTGACATGTACGGTGAGCAACAGAGCAACAAAGAAAGTCAAGCGGAAAGCCAGAGAGGCTGAGATACTCTCTTGAGTGGCGGCAATGAAAAAGAAACCTGCCACGGGTAACTACTTCATCATCATCATCAGGCTGGTTACGCCCACTGCAGGGCAAAGTCCTCTCCCATACACCTCCAACAACCCCGGTCAAGTACTAATTGTGGCCATGTCGTCCCTGCAAAATTTTCAATCTCATCCGCCCACCTACTTTTCTGCCGCCCCCTGCTACGCTTCCCTTCCCTTGGAATCCACTCCGTAACCCTTAATGACCATCGGTTATCTTCCCTCCTCATAACATATCCTGCCCATGCCCATTTCTTTTTCTTCATTTCAACTAAGATGTCATTAACTCGCATTTGTTCCCTCACCCAATCTGCTCTTTTTTAGCCCTTAACTTTATATCCATCATCCTTCTTTCCATGGCTCGTTGCGTCGTCCTCAATTTAAGTAGAACGCTTTTCTTAAGCCTCCAGGTTTCTGCCCCGTAGGTGAGTACGGGTAAGACACAGCTATTATGCACTTTTCTCTTGAGGGATAATGGCAACCTGCTGTTCATGATCTGAGAATGCCTGCCAAACGCACGCCATCCCATTCTTATTCTTGCGATTATTTCCGTAACTACTTAGGAGGACAAAATGAAATCAGGAAAGAAACAATTTATAATAACTCGACGGGAAGCTCATTACTTTACGAAGCGAGATCAGGATGCCTTAGAACTCGCATTTATAAAGCGATATATAAGAAGGAAAAAGAAGCATGTGCTTGCTGGGGAAAAGCTAGGGAGACGATGAAGCATGTTGTATTAGAATGGGAAGATATCTGCCCAGCGGTCGATTTAAGAATCGCTGGCCTCGTTGAAGCCCTTGGGTTCAGTGAGAGTAAGGGGCAAGTAAACATGTCCGATAGAGATTAGTAAGAGGCGATTGGAAGATTCGTGGAAGTAGGGAAACGACAAACAACGGAGGCGTACGAAAACAAAGTTCACCATAGACGTTCAGAAACTTGGCCTATGGAAAATAATCATATTTTTTTTAAACACAAGCAGGGCATTAGGCAATAAAACAACAAGAGTTTGGTGGAGCAACTCACCACCCCGTTCGAAAGGCGTTGCTCATAACATCCATCCATTATATATCCATCCATCCATTGGCCAGGAAAGGCATGTTGGCTTGGGCGCTTCCAGTCCGGGTTCTGCGATCAGGCAACTTGTAGATTTTTGGGAACTGCATGCCAGAAAGAGAATTTTTTTGTGGTTAGGGTAATAAATTACATTTATATTACGGTGAACATACAAAATTGTCTAAAGTTGCGTATTCATATACTACTCCAGGACACCAATATTTAAGGGGGCGGGAAAACCGAGGATTCATCAGTAGCTTTATTAATAATAATAATATTTGGGGTTTTACGTGCCAAAACCACTTTCTAATTATGAGGCACGCCGTAGTGGAGGACTCCGGAAATTTTGACCACCTGGGGTTCTTTAACGCGCACCTAAATCTAAGCACACGGGTGTTTTCGCATTTCGCCCCCATCGAAATGCGGCCGCCGTGGCCGGGATTCGATCCCGCGACCTCGTGCTCAGCAGCCCAACACCATAGCCACTGAGCAACCACGGCGGGTAGTAGCTTTATTGGTTTTAATGTGCAGCTAGGGTATCAATCTGGAAGAAGTGATGGAATATTCAAAACACTTTATTCATTTCTACGTATCGCGCAAAAAAAAACTATACAAGTGCATGATCAGCCATCTTCCATACCATCAATAAAGTAAACTGATATCATAGATGTGAACATCAGGAAAAGGCACTTACATGGTAAATAATATGGACATTAAACAGATAGAGGAATTCACATATCTTGGAATTACAATTGATTTCAAGATTAGCTATACCCCTCACGTTAGGTATGTTTCTGCGGCAGCAATGAAAAAGTTATGGTTATTAAAGCGCCGTTTAAGAAACTGCACTAGTGCTACCAAATTAAACGCATATAAGACAATTATTAGGCCAACACTCGAGTATGCCGATATAGTCTGGGACCCTCACACGAAGGCTGGTATAGACATTATCGAAAGAGTACAAAGAAAGCTCTTAGATTTATCTAGAATGCTTACAATTGGCGCATTTCAGTCACCTCTTTAAGGTTGCGATCTGGGCTCCAGACACTAGAAACTCGTCGCAAAATGCACCGTCTACAAGCTATGTATAACATAGTTAACAACCACACTAAAATGAGATTTGACAACTACATCCAATTTAACAAATCGCGACAGACCAGAGGTAAGCACAATCAAACAATATTACTGCCGCGTGCTAGAACAAACGCATATTTTTATTCCTTCCTGCCCAAGACAATTCGCGAATGGAACGCTCTTCCGCAAAGCGTGGTCAACTCAGCCACTCGTGATTCCTTCTTATCTGCAGTACAGACGTGCTTGTAATGTCATGCATTCATTGTACCTTTGCTTGTTACATATTCTGATTACTCTTTTATTACGCCTTTCCTATTGGCAGCAATGTGACGGCATCATCGTATTTCTTTTGTGTATTTGCATATGTTTACTTTGCCTATTAGGCTGTATTTTTGTTTTTTATTTTATTTTTTTATCCCCTTGAGGAAAAATTTTGAAATCACGTGATGTTTGTACCACTCCTGCCTGGGCTTCCAAATGGAAGCCGGCAGTATTCTGAAATAAATAAAATAAACATCATTTGTTCGTTATTGGTCGTTTTCAGGACACCGACCACCAGGTTCTGGTATTTTTGGAGGTTCCTTTCCACTGGCAGGTGGAGCCTTTGGGGACTCTATCCCTGGCCCTAGAGGTGGACTGTTTGGAGGTTCGTAATCATCGTACTGATCTGTCAAAAACGTCAGAGTTGATACAACTTAATCAAGCGTTCGGGAAGACGTCGCCAGGTTTGGGTTGCTGGTGTTGTAAAATCAAGCGAGATGTGAACTATGTGCAAAAAATGCCTGTGGCTTAGCTAAGGTTAAGCCCAGGATGCGAAGCATACTAGCCTTTATTTTAGTTGTTGAACCACTGTTTAGCCTGGTGAACTGCTGTTGCTTGGCTATATTTGGTTCGGCTAGACGAAGAAACAACTCATGCGTTACTCTGCTTCGCCTTCAACAGTGGAACGCGACAGCGTTCCCGTCGACCCGCCAAGGGGCGTAAGACAATGGGCTACGGCGCAGCGACTACGCGCCCCGCATTGGACGCGGTGAGCGTCGAGCAACGCAGCGTTCGGCGCGGCAACGAAATGTGCGCCTGAGCAAGCGACGTACGCCTGAGCCTTAGAAACAGCTTGTTTCTAAGGCAACACCGCATTCACTAGAGGCGCTTTTGTACCGCTTTGAAGCATCGTACTCATGGCTCAGTGGTAGCGTCTCCGTCTCCCACTCCGGAGACCCTGGTTCGATTCCCACCCAGCCCATCTTGCAATAGTTGAGCCAAAGCCACCTAGAAACAAGCGCAGCTGCTTATATACCGCCGCGACGCCGCGAGCAACGGCGCGAGTTGGAGCACCGTTTCTCCTCTGTCGTGACGTCACGGTGTCACGTGGTATGGCATGGGGTCAAAGGCCATTGAATGCGACACCGCCGCGCCTGAGGAGCTGGGTTGAGCTCTCGTAATATGCTTCGCATAAAATATAGCTTGAGCTCCGGAGCTTCTATCTCAATGCATGGGAATGAAGAAATCGTTTATCTCGAGAAGCACTGTACCGACTTTTATGAAATTTGCTGCATTTAAGGGAGAATACTACATTTCAGTAACTCTATGGAACCAATACATCATAAAACATGTAAATTCCTAAATGCTTTAAAATATGGGAAATAAAAAAAATACGAAACTATGACGGGGCAATTATTCAACCCAACAACAAATAACAATGACAATTATGTAAGCTGCAAGTAATAATACTTTTAAAGTGGACAAATTTAGCGTACTACTCACATCTTTAACAGACACCCTGATTTATGAGTTTGAATTTGTAAAGACCGTCGTAAGCATCGTAAAAATTCACTTAAGCTCTATACTTATACATCCTAACTTGGGATACTCTAATAGAGGGTTTCTCAAACGTTTCCATTGGATGACTCATTTTAGTAGCACCGGCCTCAACATGACTCCCCCCCTCCCCTACCAGGTTTATAAGCCTTCTACAGATTAAATTTTTTGGATTACGCATATATATCTATATATTATATTCTAAACGCAATAACCAGACAAAAGAGTCCTACCAAACGTGGTTGTGTGGTTGTAATTGTTTTCGAACGACCAATGATTTATTGAAGCATATTATAGAAAGTTGTGTATTTGCGACGGGTGAAATAATAGGTGGCTCCGTGTGGTTCTAGGCACATTGCATGCCTGTTTCTAGTGTGTTGTTGATGAGTTTGGAGAGTTTCGCTTGCAAGTCGTTAGCAAGAGCACCCGCAGCATTTTGGAAACCATTGCGAGTAAATTTAAGCTGTACATTCTCCTTTGCATTGATATCTTGGGAATAGTGTCTGCGCCCTTCTTGTAGGCTTGCCTAATGTTTCTGACATCCTGTTGCGGCTGCTTGCTTTACCTCATTCAAAGGTTAGAAGGAAGCTACAATGAAGCTACAAGCTTTCAAAGTGCTAGTATGTCTAGTAAAGTTTTCATGACATCTGCGTGCATTACGATGCTGGCATCTGGGCCTTGTATGTATGCTTATATAGTACTGTAATATAAACGGTGTCTAAAGAATATGGGCAGAGAATATGAAAGTTCACATTCCTTGCTCCTAGCCGAATGCACACGTAGTTGGGCGCTGCATAGCCCCGCGAAAAAGACCCATGACGCATTTTGGGGTCAACATCCGCAGATTGAGAAGCATTGGTCTATCATATCCAGTATACAGATCAGCGATATTTACAATTGATGTAGGGTTACATCTTTGTAAACTTCCTTCCATTTTTTACTTACCCGGCCATTCTCAACAATTTTTGTAAAATACCACAGGTCTTAACTCAATGTTACACTTAGAGTCCCTCGAATTTCCCCTTCTCTCTGCGACGCAACAAATTTCTCTGGGACGCAACCATAAAAGAAGTTTCAGCGTCTTGTATATAAGTAAATTAGAAAATTGGAGTATGCCTCAAGCTAAAGCTTCCGCTTCAAAGGCAAATGCTTGTAGGTTTCTTTTAAGGACGTTCTTCTATTATTCACCAATTTTCTAAGCTGATCCTTCAATCTGTCGTGTACTTCAATGTACCTGCGCCATATTCATATATCTGAAGTGGTTTTATTGACGTACACTTGAACGTTTCTACATACCAAAACTATAGAGACAATAAAGATAGAATTAAGGAAAGATTATATTTTGCCAGAGAAATACATACCAGACGCATTCTCTGCCCGTCCTTATCAATGAATTTTCTTTTGTATATTTCTTGCAGGGCCTATTGGTGGACGTGCCTTCTCAGGACCCACGATAGATAATAATGAAGATCTGACACACCAACCTGGTTCTGCTTTATCACGCAGTAAGCCTTCTGTAAAACCATCGGGTGATTCAAGATTTGGCGAAGAGTATGGCGAGAGCAGCGAGGAAGCGATGTTTCACCTTCCTAGAAAGCGAAGGGGTATGTAGAGATGTAGAGATGGCACAGAAGGTAGACAGAGAAGATTAGAGACGGTGAAATGAAGATTATATATATATATATATATATATATATATATATATATATATATATATATATATATATATATATATCGCTGTCCCGTCTCGAAGAGGACACCATATTAGAAATTATAATCAATACGTTTCGTCACGTATCAGTTCCCATGGGCACTGTCCTGTATAGATGCACACTAATAGAGCATCCGCTTTACTAACGCTACAGAATTTATTCAGAGAAGGAAAACTCGGCCTTTTCTATGCGTTTGAAGGCATACGGAGCGTGTTTTGCAAGCAAATGTCGTCGCTGTCCACCGAGAACATGCACTCGAAGCCTATCGGGTGGCGCACTGTAGTAACAGCCGAGCACTGGAATTAAGGAAGCTCCAAGGAATATTGACGCATATTCAAATTTTTGTTGTGGTTTATACAGCTTGGCAGCAGTGATAGCAAAAATGTAATGATGGCACATAAGATTTCAAGATCTGTTTTATTTTGGAGAGCCGGCAAAGCGTGCCAAGACGCGCCGCCATTCCCGCATTTATATTTGCTCACTTTCATGTGCGTCCTATTCATTTTCGTTGCTCTGTGGGAGCCGCTTCTGGGGATTTTAGGGAAAATGGGGTGTTAGCCGCAGACTCCACTTATTTCGGGGCATCCACACTGGTTTAAACAATAAGATGTCGTAAACATATCTTTTTGTATTATTCAAAACGTTGCCCTGAGGCGTAAAACGCTTGGTGCATGCAAATTACACATACACGTGTAGTGAGTTATGTCCAAAGAGGTTTTTATGCTAGTTAGGATAGCAGTGTAGAGGAGACTGCGGTACACGAATAAGGGCCAATGGCGCCCCTTTCTGATTCGTTGTGCTGCAGTGTTTATAGCGCTTCCACCATGATAAGTCATCATGTCACCAGGAATAAGTGCCTTTATCCCCAATTGCTGTTACGTGATCCTTCCCCTACACGTAAAGACGTGGTCGTTGGTGGTCCTCGCAGATATGTCCGGCGATGTGCATTTTGGCGGTAAACAGGTTGGTGGACAAGTGCTGTATGGTCGCATGCTTTACCATATTACTAACAGTAAATACACTGTCGACATAGTCGTGATTAGCTAAGTGTGTGCCTACTACATGGCTCGTGAGCCCTCTCTATTATCCTGAACAGCATCATCTCCTTCTGTTCGCTGTAGGAATGCGAATAGCACCAGAATCTTCTATAGCCATGCTTAGTTACTACTGTGTCAGGTTAGCTGACACGGTATCTGAAACTTTTCCTAAACTCCACACATCATGACACTCCATCGCCAATCGTTTTCTTGCAGCTGCTCGACACAAAGAATGCCGCTAAGGACTAAGGACTCACAGGATTCCAATAAGGTGCCGTTTCTGTCAGTGTGATGTTTCTGGCGTGACCTCTTTTCGCGGCGATATGCCTTCCACGGAAGTTCTGGCACTGCGAAATCGTCTTTTCTCTTTCGTTTTTTTCTTTCAACTTTCTTTATCAGCTTTTCTATCATAATAAACGTCCACCTCTGACTTCCTTTGAAACTGCGCTATCGGGTTTACAGCAGTAGATAGCGGCCCGCAGGGCGACGTCAAAAATTACCTGTGCTCACACATGGCCAGACATTCAGCTCGAGGGGACAGCTCACGAGATAAGACAACCAAGTAGGCTTGACCGATACCTAACGAAAGCCGCACATCTGCCAGGAATATTGACGAGGTTACGCGGAGCGCTACAGGAAAGAATTATGGCGCATCTTGTACGTCCTATAACATGCAGACCCATTATTCAGAGGAAATGTAATATGTGCATCCGCATTATAAGAAGCACACTACTTGTTCTAGCCAAAACATAAAAAATGACCCTCGAACAAATTTAAAGCGTATTTCGCGCAAGCGTACTGTCTCCCATTTCTTCTGTTAATAATTAGCTAATCCCCGTAATTGTTTATCTAACTGTCGCCCTTATAGTGCGTCGTTCAGCTGCAAGGTCACGCGAAGGACCCGTATCCGTCCACACTAAAGCCCCTACATCCACGTGCCACCGCCGACCAAGCTAAGTACCGCCAACCTACCCTCCTCTTCCACGCTCCTCTCCCACTCACCCCCTCAGCTTCCGGCGTCAAGCGGAACTTACGAAGCTTCAGCTTCCTGTTCCGAGTGGAAGTGACGCTATGTTTTTAGCGTTGTTTACTTCCGCGTCTACGGAGAGGCTTTAATTGCACCAGCTGCGGTTGAAACTGTTAATGCGATTCCATCCAAAAACCACCGCCTATTGTAATCGGCGATCTGGTTGTGTTCGCTGCTTAGCGTCAACCTGCGACGGGTTGTGCCTCGAGAGACATCGTACAGTGGAATGCAGTGCCTAGGTGCTTGGAGACCGCTCCCGTTTTTCATGCATTTGGAAAACAGCGACCGCAAACTACTACTTCAGCGGACAACAACAGCTTGTCCCCTTTGAATTCTTCTTGTTTTGAAGCATACATCCCCTTCAGCCAGCACGTATGGAGGGACTTTAGTGAAGGAGTTCGCGACGCCAATTTGTACGCGACGCATAGAGTTTATGCTGTTGATTCTGAGGTTGAACGTGTCCCGTACGGCAGATCGAAGGTAACGAACGTCCCAAGTGCGTGCACTGCGTGAAGAACTGCAATGACGTGAAGCTATGAAATATAACAAGTTCAAATTTACGTGGAAGGCATTCAGTGACATGGTGAAAGTAAGTGTGCTTTTCTTGTGCGATATGCGTGGAGGTGTGCAGTGAATTGGTGCGTGCGCGCGTGTTGTAACGCGTGCAAAGGTGTACGGCGAATTGTGTTAGTGTTGTGACGCGAGCAGATGTGTACGGCGAATTATGTTCATGTGTTGTGCCCCAGCCTATGGCTCTCCGCACTTCGTCAGAGAAAGGGGACGACAGGCAAAGCGTGCGGGCGCAGCGTACGCAAACAAGCACGTAGATGCACACGAATGACGCTTTGTGGAATGGCTAGAGCGAGCTACTCAAATTAGCACCGGTTGCTAAGCACGGGCGTCTCACCATTGTCTGCAATCACAGTGGAAATTCTCGCAGCGCAACTCCGGGAAGCGTAAACGCCGGAACCGGAAATCTTAAAACCGGACATGCCGGAGCCGGAAACGCCGGAAGCGGAAATGCCGGAACCGGATTTGGTGTGAGGGGAAAAGGCGGTTGGCGGTACTTAAGAGAGCGGCGGTGGCGCGCGGATGGATGGGCTTTAGTCCACACTACTTCACAGTAACGAAGCACTGTCTGCTCTTTCCAAGCGCCGATGCAGAACTGATTACGTGCCCCTCTTGGCGCCGAGTAATATGTCGGGTGCAAAAGCCGCCTGCTTCTTGTGCAAATTCCCACCACGCCAGCTGCGCCGATGACGTCATCCGCTGTACCACTCGCCTATTCATGCGTCGTCGCATCTGCGCCGCAGCCCTCATTCTTGGGGCTGTACCAACTTTTATCGCCGACCTTCATACACCCGCATCGCGAATCTTCAAAGTGGGGCCATATAGGCGTAAAAGAACAGTTCCCAATATTAAATAGCTCCACATCCTTCGGAACTACAACATTGTAGTAAAATATTTTGTTGAACACCCCTTTTTTTCTATCCCAATGCTCGTGTTAGGCAAGGATGGAGCCCCCCCCCCCCCCATGAGGGAGTGTTTTCATACTTTACGTTTTCATGTTTCGCAGGACAACGGCCACTGCGTGACCACATCGAACGTCAGAGATACTCAAGACCGGGTTCTCAAGAAGTTAGTGCAGGTGAGTGCACAAGTGCACGCCAGAATGATGGCATAAATGTAAAACGCCTTAGCACATCCCAAGCTCCCAAAAAGTGTCTTGCCATTAGCGACCACAGTCGCAGATATGCGCCCTATTGGTATCCACTTAGGACTTCTTGCAACCACGCTATATATTTCCTACGGAACCTTCCTTACGTGATCTCCAGATGAGGTTGTGGTTTTTAACCGCTAGTAAACAGACTATATTGCCATTGTTGTTCTCCATGAACGTGCTGGGAGAACGACGAGTGTTATTCAAATGCGCGAACTGCTCATATAATCAGGCCTGAGTATAAAGGCGGAAATTGGAAGCCTGAGCTTGTGTCCCCTCCGCTTGGAGCTTGATCGAATACACGATCGGGAAGAGAGACTGGTTGTCCAGTGTCCAGTATCCAGAGTGCCATTATTTGGTCGATACTACCTTTTTGTGTTCGTTCCCTTGGTTTTAAAGCCCAAGTATTCTTGTGTAGATTGAGTGCTCTGAACATATTCTGTTAGGTAAACGAATGCATATAGACATCTCGTTGCGTGTGTGGTGCTCTGATATAGGACGTCGTGACGGAGCAGCTACAGAGGCGAGTTTTGTGTCTTCTACGAAACACGGGCTCCTCATTGATATTTGTGAACACAGAAATTCCACAGAAAGAGAACGACACAGCAATTGCAGACCTGAGGTTTCTTGAGTGATAAAGGCGGGCGGTAAACCGTTAACGCTCATCGTCTTGTATTCAGCTCTTAGCGAAGCCACAGCTTTGAAAATTCAAAGGTAAAAAATTCATATGCACCAATCTGTAGCGAGTAATGAAAAATTATGTCTACTGCCTGTTATGTTAACTGGCGTTACTGAATAAATAGTTTCATTCATATGAGTAAGTAATACACACAATTTGCTAAAGATCCGAGCACATCACTTATGTTGATAAAGCTGCACATTTAATTCAACACAATTATTAGCAATCAATGGGAGACGAGTAATGGGGAGGGACGAAGCCGAGAAAGACATCTGGTTTTGCATAGAAAGGCCCTCAACACTTCCAGCAGTTCTGCAGTTGATTAAAAACACATTCTTGCCAAACGTTTCTGAAGGTTAGATCACACTCCTGGCTTATAGCTCCCTGAACTGCAGTACATTTTGAGCATAAATATCAAAGGTACACTAAAAATATGCCCGCAGGAAGAATTTCCAAACACTAAGATGGTGCAGCTAGACTTTCCGATGGTTGCTAGTTATGCAGCTGAGGCGTACGTCGGTTCCTATACAACTTCTACATGTATCATAATACAACAACGCCAGACCAGTGCTTTAGCTTCTCTTTAAAAACTCCGTGAATACCTGCATGCACACAAATTTACCGGTTTTTACTTGAAGCGGCATTATTCCGAATGCACAGCACTGTATTAAGTTTGAGGACTGCATTAACCTATTACGATTTTTCGATAGCAACGCTTCTGGATCGGGCTGGAAATTTAAGAGAATTTCGGCTCTCGTATATTCAGCAGCACTCAACCAGAGCTTTTAGAGAATGCTATATCAGCATGAATAGATTTAGCGTTTCTAATTTGTGTCCCTTCAAAGCATGCATTCCTACAACAGCCAACCTGCATTCACACGCAGGGCTCCACGGTGGGAAAGGCAGGGAAGCCGGCTTCGCCGTTACACCAACCGTCACGGCTCACGAGGGGGGTGCCCATGGAGGTGGCACCAGCAGGGCCAGGAAGAGACATGACAGCGGGCACTCCCACGGACGTGGGTCAAGTGAAGAAGTTGATGACAAGAACGAGGAAAGAGATGGTCACGCTTCACACAAGGGAGGAAGCGTGTCGATATCTACATTTGCAGCTCTCTCGCTGGCACGCCAATGCCTGAATTTGCTACACGATATGCTCGCTCTGCTAACAACGAATCGTGGCGCATGAACCAACAAATTAAACTGTAAAAGATATAGCGTTTCGTTTCTCCGACCGTCTGACGGCATGGGATCGGTGAAAGTAAAATACGTAGATAATGTCCTCCTTTCATTTCCTTTCTTGTGCGCCCTAGCTGTTTTAAGCTTCGAACAGCTGAGTGGTCGTGATTGATAGGCGTGTCAGCATTGAAAGCAATGCACCGCATTGCCTGACGGTACCGCAAGGTGACATAAGTCACAGCGATATCTTCAAATTGCCAACGTACTTAGCATTTGTCATTACGGCAATGCCTTTCGGAGCTATTTTTCAGTTAACATTAATTTTTGAATCGGTTTTCTTGCGTCAATGGGATGACAGTTTGATGAAAATAGTTACGTGCACGCGGTCCGAGTCGCATGCTTAAGAGTAACAGCTTTCAATGTGACATGAAAATAGTGCATTGTGGGTTGAATACCAGAGTAAATAATCAATAAAGCCGGTATAAATACACAGTTTTAGAAGTAGCGGACCCAATGTTAATGCACGCTCACCACCTTCTCTAGGAGCCCTTCACGAGGCACAAAAAGAATATTTGTGTGCTGTCTATCGACAGTATCGCTTATTTTGCGCTCTTATTACACTAAATCGCTTAATTTAGCCGTTTCTATAACTTCCTAGCAATATACCGCTGTTACTCACGACACCTGCGCGTTCCAGTGCGAAAAAAAAAGACTGCTTGTTCACTGAAGAAACGCAAGCGCATCGTTTCAGTTAAACGACGTTAGGAAAGACACGCGGTACATTCGAAACTTTGACTTGAGATCAAATCGGCAGCATATGAAAGACGTCATGGCCGGAGTGAAAGTCAACCAGCACGTGCCTCAAGGACCACACCCGAACACGAAATGCTTAGCGGTGAAAAGGAAATGTTTTCATGCAACCAGTACTAATCACGGCGCCATAAAAGAAACCAACCCTTGTTTCTCAGAAAGAAAGCTTCACAGTCGTAGAAGAGCTCATCCTGCATGGTCAGGTAATCGAACACGGGAGAAGTGCATATCCAGGAAGGCCACTTTAAGTGTTTGGGTGCTATGTTTGAGTAAACGACAATATTTCTGGCGAATAATTTTCGCTTACGCGGAACTTATAGGCCACGGTTCTGTGGTGCACAGTGGGCGGCGCAATATACGAGTTGTGGAAGGCAATGTAATGCGAAATATTGCTCCACAAACACAATCATCAAATAAAAGATGAATATACTGGTCTTGGTGTTGGATATACTGGTCATTTTGAACACAATTACTTGGAAGGAAATTACCAAAACGCCCACAAGAGGACATTCACACAATTGCTTTAGAGAGAGAGAAGTGGTTCTTGTAGGGAAAGGAGGAAAGGCTGGCACTATCTTCTGCAACCCTTGCGGGAGCACGGCTCAGCGCCAGCAGGGGGATGGAAATGGGAGTGAAGGAGATAGAAGGAGGGAGAAAGGTAGAGGGTCGCCATGGCAGCAGTGGAGCAGCCCGGCCTGGAAGGCCCAGTGGCTTCGACAGGAGGAGTGGACTGGTGATAGACCATAGGAGGTGGCCCAGCAAAAGCGAAGTTTATGCGGATCAGGAGGCCCTAGGTGGTGAATAGCTGTTAGGCTATTCATCTTTGAAGAAATTTCCTAGAGTCACGCCGAGAGCCCCGACGAGTAGAGGTACTCAATGACACTTAGGAAGGCTATAGCTGATTACTACTGGGGAAGAAGATGTCTTCCTGTCATGAACATGGGAGCCCCAGGCGGAAGAACTCCCGCAAAAGTCGGCCCCGGTGCTGCAGGTGAGCAGGGCAGGCCAGCAGACGGTGCTCCAGAGTCTCTGGGTCACCGCAGGAGGCGTAGGCTGGCAAGGTGGCTTTCCCAAGCCGGTGCCGGCGGGCTTCCATCCAGTAGCAGCCAACCCGCAGTCGGGGAAGCAACGAGGTATCCCTTCGTGAGAGGCCATGCTGTGGAAGAGGCCGTCCCAGGGACCCTCGTTTATCCGGATGGCAGGCGATCATGTGCCGGCGTAGCTTGTGTCGTGTTAAGTCCGCGGCCGTTACAGCAGGGCTGAGGGCGACGCTTTTGTGGTGGGCGCTCTTTGCGAGAGTGTCTGCCTCTTCATTGCCCGGGATCCCTACGTGCGCAGGTAGCCAGTGCAGGGATAATGAGCATCCTGCATCCTGAAGGGCCGCCATTCTTGACGAGAGCAGTGCAACCCCAAGGCTAGCCCTGTCAGGGCTCTGAATTTAGACATTCAAATTGTCGTGTACATGTTTTCGGTGTTTCGCAAGTTATCCCTGCCGCAAAATCAATGAACCATTCTCCCTCTACATAATCACTATAACACTTGAAGGCCGAAAATAATATCACCCGCAATGAACATAACATGTGTTCAAAACGTTTTCATCAATCGCGATACTCATAGACAAGTTCTTGCTGCGCTCTGGAAAGTACTGGTTGAGGCGTATTTCCAGAGGAGTAGAATGAAAGAATGTACCCTGCTTGGTACAATAATATTGTACAAAATGTGCAATAAGAATAGATACATACGTCTGTAATAGTACAGTGTGGGAACTCAGATATTTAAGGTGTATATACATTTATGTATATAGTGTAAACAACCAGTCAGGTCAGAAAAACATTAGCACTATCACGTTGTAGCCGCAATGTTACTTCTATAGTGGATACGTAAAACAATTAGTGCAAACATGAAGGTTCATTGGTAAGCTCCCACAAAGCCATCCACGCTTTAATGATTTTCCTGCGGACCTTAGAATGTGCTGATGAACACTCAAGTGCACAGACTTTGAGCGTAAACTTTGTCTTCTTTCTTCAACCTTTTCCCTAGCAAAGTTTAGCCACATGGACTTCCTTCTGGTTATATTCTATGACTTGCTTGATTTCGCTCTCTCTCTCTCTCGCTGGCTGACTATCGATTTACTAAACTCTGGAAATCGAAAAGCTGCACCTCTTTAGGAAGGCATCACGCATCGAATTGATAACTTGTAGACTTTTACTTGTAAGCTAGCTGTGGGGTGCGTACATGGTATTGTGTTGTTTTAGGGAATATCTTGTCAAGACTGTGAGACACGAACAAATTCTTTCATGATACCTGTCTGACAAGTCGGTTTCCCTGTCGGGCGGGTCGAGCCACTACAACTTGGTGGAACATGAATGTGCTTCAATACTGTGTGGTCCTGAAGTAGCGTGGACTTGATACCATAGTTCTAAATTTATATTTAAAAGAAAGTAGGTGCATTGAGGAAAAGCACATTTAGGTGTCATATTTGCCTCAGTATTATTTACAAGAAGAAAAAAAAATTGCTCGCGAAAGGAGTCTGATTGTTGGCTTGCAAGTATCATGCAGGATGTTTTTTTTTTCTAGTGGTACCAAGGTTCTAAAACTTTTCTGTAGCAGACAGTCCAGTTCTAATCCTTGAGCTACATTGCTTGATGAGGTGGTCATTACTTCTTCGAGAAATCAAAACGTTTACTTGAATTGTCAACACAATTACACTGTATATATTTCAAACCACGAAAGGGGGGAGTATGCAGGGCATATCGACGTGGAATGAATTCTGAGGATGGAACCAATTTCGAGATATGCGTCGTTAAAGTTGCGGTAAAACGAATTGTTGTTCGATTACCTTAAGAAAAGGCTGTTTAAAACACTGAAGCCCAACAGCATCTGAAATGCCAACGCATTTCGTCGGACCTTTTGAAAATTGATATCTCGAAACTGGTGGAGTTCTGTGAATTTGTTCCAAGTGGATGCACCTTACGAACGTACCCTCTATATCTCGCAAATTGATTAATATGCTGTAAAGCAAAAAATAAATGTGAAAAACTGCAGCTTAATGGGGCAGCAAAACGAAAAAGCCCGGCATATGCGGTAGGGCCATGTATGTGACCATGTTGTGCGAATAGAAAAGCTGTCATGCACGGTATTGCAAATAAGAACTTTGAGAAATTGTAGTCTACTTGTACAGTAGTGGTTATGGTAAAAAAAAGTGGACACCAACCACATAATTTTAAACGAGTTTTCTAAGAGAACAAAAAAAGATGTTTTTGTTAAATGCCGTTATATTTCCGTGTTTTCGGCCCTTCCACAAAGCATGTAGTGAATTCGTGAATGTGCTCAAACACAAATACAGCGCAAACGCCAGGCTCCGAGTAAATACTGGACAGACAACTCTCTATAATTACAACGTCGATAATTCGGAACTACGCCCATCAAACGAAAGTGGTGCGACCAGTAAGCGACACAAAATTCATTGACTGGTAGTAGCGTCGTCTTGATATTCACGAAGGTCAGGTGACTTCCCGTGCGCACAGTTTATGGTAGCCGAACAGGAGCCGCCAACTTAACCTCCCTGGCTAACCAAGAAACAGGCGGTGGCCTGCCGCATCCTGCAGACAAACCTGTATCCTAACAAGGTGGACTACAGCAGATTATATCCAGGGCAGTGCAATGATCAATGTAAATTATCTAAGGGTAGGAATACAGATTAGGAGCATGCCACATATTCTATGGGCATGCTGGAAAGTGGCTCCTTGTGAAGGCCGCAAAATTTGAAACTGGCAGCAGAGGGAGACTTTGCCGCTCAGCTCAGACCTGCGAGACCAGGTCTGGGCCGTCCAGCTAGTTGAGGCAGCCGCTGAGACCCAGGGAATCTCAGCCGTCTGCTAGGTGGAGGGAAGCGGAGTCTGCCCCCGTGATTCCTGCCATCAGTAAAAGTTGACTCTCGCTCTCTCTATCCACCTAACATCAGCTATATTGAAAACGTGCAGCCTTTTACTTGTAAGTTCTTGTTGTAAACATGGGCTAAAGTTTTTCAGTAATAAACAAGACATCAGCCTAGACTATAAACGGTGCTATACATTTCGCCCAAATAAAACGATCCTCAAACAACGAGAACACAACTACATCTCCATTAAAAGCCTACCACATTCAAAATGAGCTAACTACTGGAATGAACACAACTGAGCTTACATCTTGCTTTTTTGTAGTGAAAAATTTTTTACGGATGGACATTTGACAGATATTGAAACAATTTTTCGGCTTCTTTTTCACCAGTGCAGCAACTCTTACGCCAGCGATTATAGCCATCTTTTCATGTGGCCCCCCATATAAATTTCGATAAACCGATACAAAAAATGCTAGAAAAAAGAAACAAATGTGCTGGCCTTCATCACCTGAAATTTCCTGTATTTTCTAAAGTCACATCGCGTCCGACATCGACCCCCCCCCCCTCACGAACTTAAGCCACTTTGGCTTAATGGAAACACCACAAGATTTTCGGCAACACCACAAGATTTTCCTGCAATCTGCCGTCAAGATGTTTTATTCGATAAGCAAATGGGGGCTGTTTCACAAAACGGTGCACAGAAGGAGCTGGTAAAGCCTTTCTCTTCATATTGCTACTGACGGCAACAATGGAGCACCTGCTGAAATGCTCATAAAAGTAGAATTGAAAGGAGGCTTTGAAAAAACAATAAAGAGATTGATCACTGTGCAGGTTTTGTACGTGTCAACATCGCATACACGCTCCGGCAAGCGGACGCTGTTCTGTCAACAAGGCTGCACAGATAAAGAAAAAAATCGTTTTGTGGCAACTGCAGCTCTCCACTGGAGGGTCCGATGACATTGCTACAGTTGCTAGTGTAGACTGTTACCATTTCCCCCTAGGATGCTTCATGCTGACGACGAGGAAAAATAGCGTGACGTTGGCGCATACTCAGGTACCCCTACTGACGTCCTCCGAATTCTCATCCATTATATTCTCCATAACAACGCCCGACAAAGCCCGACACACTGCCTTCGTCCGACCCTGACTCGCTTTAGCCCGTTGTTGAGGAGTCCGTCATCGACATTTTGTGGCATTCGCGTGACAGGCTCGATGTAGACCTTGGAACGACTAGTGCTTCTCATTCGTCTTTGAGAAACAGCAGGACCGTGCTGATCATGGAATGAAGGCGCCAGGCAGGAGGATGAGGAGAACTGTCGATTTGAAGGTTCTCCTGGTGCTAGCGGTGCTGGCGGAGTTGTGTCATGGTAAGCTCAGCCGGGAACATGCTACCCGTGCCTGCCGATAGGAATTCGCACTTTGTAGCAGATATGCATTGCGCTCAACCATGCGGTTCTCAAGTCGCGTGTGCATCGGGTCCGACAAATTGTGTACCACAAAGTGCAAGTTCAGTGTGGTCCTTAATGTTCAAGGTCAAAATTCTCGTGCACCATCATACTAATATATAACACAAAATTCACTCCACTATGTTTAAAGCATCAAAGGGAGTTTGCAGTGACACATCAGTTAATAGTTTATCAAACAAAACACAAATTATTGATTTTTCATGTCACTGTAGTATTTGTCATGTAAGTTTCTGTCTGTTTATTTTTGTGTAGGTCTTGCGCTACAAATAAATTTTACGCCCACTGAGGCAAGGTAGTGCACATGGCATTGAGCTGCTCAGCACCAGGTTGCGGGATTGAATCCCGGTCACGGTGACCGCATTTCATACGGGATGAAATGCAATAACTCTCGCGTGCATAGGTATAAGTTCGCTTTAAAAAAACACAGGTGGCCAAAGTTATTTCGGAGTGCTTCACTACGGCATGCCTCACAATTTTATACCGCTTCTTGTACGTAAAACTAGCACATTTCTTTAATAAACATTTCAAGTCATGTTACAAACAGTGAAAAGTAAGTTTACCACATAGAAGATATACGTTGAGAAATATTAGAGATACACATTGCTACATTGCTATTAGACATTGCTACATAGCAATGCGCAAAGGGCAATGG